>NC_134661.1:3665737-4296383 GCF_030463565.1 Pelecanus crispus | reverse complement strand
CACACTCTTCACTTACTGATTATCAATTTTTAGTAACAAGGAGACAACACACTGTCTCCCCTCTATAAACTAAAGCATTTATGGCCCCATGTCACTAATTAATGATACTAACAGGGACATTAAGGCATAAAGGGATGAAAAGACTTGGATATACTCAATAAAAGCCAAGAATATCAAAAACCTCCCAAATCCAGGGCAATGAGATCATACTGCCAGGCAGATCCATACTGAAAAGGTACTAGAAGATCTTTTCAAGAGTATTGAGTGAGCTCAGTTCCAATACAGATGCTTTAGAAAACAAGAATTTGCTTGGGTTTTTTAGTGGAATTTTCTCCATCCTATGTATCCTTATATAAACAAGATCATCATAAAGAAATGAAGAAGCATTTAAATCAGCAGCAAGGATAGAAAAGCAGTGCCAATTCCTCCCCAAATAAGCTCCTCCCTTGCATGAACAGGAAATTAATTTGCCTTCCAAGGGCTAAAGATGATCCCATGCCAGACTACATACATCAGGTGCTTTCAGTGGAAAGAGTTTCCACAGCCACTGCTATAACACTGCCAGAATCTGGAGATTTACAGCAAACATCCCAGACCCCATGAAAGGCTTATGAAGTCCAAAGCCACAAGAGAAGATATGCATCTAGAGTTAAAAGAGCTTCAGCATACCCAAAGCATGTCTCAGGGGAACAAAGGACACCAGCAGCTATTGAAGTTGCTATTTTTCTGGGTAGGCTAGGTTTTCCATGCACATGGTTGCAAAAAGGAAATACTGCAAGGACAACCCTGAGGACAGGGACTAAAAGGAAAACTATAGCCAGCAGCAAAGCATGCTGCACATGGTTTTGCACCACATAGTACGGGATAGGCTGCAACTCTGCTCTAAGTAGGGAAGACAGGCAGGAGCGGTACAGGAAGGGGCAAGGTTCTTGCATGTCATATGCCATTGCAAAGTGATAAAAAGTATTTGCATTCAAAGGATTCTCCTCAGGGAAGGCAGCCTTTGTCAAAATAAAGGACATGCCTCTGCCCAGCACAGCCTCCATCAAGTGGTAGTTTTAAAGTATATGGAAAGTGCCCAGCATAGCTGTTTCAGCAGTGGTAAATCACTTGTAACAAGTGATTTTTTTTTTTTTTTTTACTGTTCACTTAACATATTTCTGAGCTGTGACCATCCACCAATATTATACTCTATAAAACTACGCATGTGTGAATTATCAGTGCATTGGTTTCTGGAAACAAAGAATGGAACAGGCAATAGTCCACATCTTCAGTAGCCCTCAGAGAACCACTAATAAGGGAGAAACAAATGACAAAGTGCCAATATTGTCTAACTGTCTAGTTTAAAAAAAAACACTTCTACATGCATGAATAATCAATTCCTCTCTCCATCTTTTTGCTTAAAGATGTTTCTAAGGAGAAGGTAAGGGGCAAATAAGGATAGAATGAATCTAAGCAACATTTTCATTCCCTTTAAAAAACTAGTATACAAGTTGTTCTGGGAGCTGAGCAAACCAATGTAAGAACATACCTGAAGAATAGTATTTATGATGTCTCTTTCTACAAGAGAAGACTGATTGAAGTAACTAAGATATTTTTGAAAATGCCTACATACCATGCTTTCAGAAAGGTTTCTAAAGGCTCTGTATTCAAGGCCTAACAGATAAAACCCTAAATTAGTCCTGAGCACTTGGCAGAAATGTGTGGTGCACAGCACCTGAGGTGTGGCACAAGTCTGCTCTGTGCTACAGCAAGTATCTTTTGCTAGCCAAGCCAGCATTAAATAAGAAGCACAAGGAGCTCAGGCAAAGATAGAAGAGACATTATAAGAACTGAAACCAGAAATAGTCAAGTTACTCAGAAGATATATAATCTTGGTGACAAACTAATGGGAGATTTTTTTACCACCTGAGGCCTTCAAACCAAGTCTGGCTGTCTTTCTGGAAGGGAGATTTTACTCAAGTGATTAAAATGAATGCAAGAATCACAATGATGAAATCCCCCAATATACTCTAGCAATTTTCAACACTGCCCTCAATTTCCTTCTAACTTTACCTTTGAAGAGGGGCAGAGTTCTTTCTGCAAGATTGCTTGAAAATCCCTGTCACCATGTGCATATCAGGGTACCTCAAAGTTTTCCAAGACATGCCTGCAAGATTTCCGTTACATTTTCTTCTGTGGCTTTAGTGTACTAAAATCCAGATATGCTGAGAAGTCAAATAATCTTAACTGCACACTACAGGGCTGATCAGTAGTTACAACCATTAGCAAAGTATAATAAACTTGCTAGCAGATATTGCTTTGTGATCTGGCCAGAACAAGCCCAATTTTACATAAGCCCACAATAAGCAAGCAGCCTCATCATCCTACCTGAACAGTTGTTCCAATGTCGGAATATCTTTCGTTCCCAACTTTTCTGCCTTCTCACTGCATGCATTCATGCTCTATAATTACATTAATAGATGCTACCCTGGTGCCTAGCTTGTTTAGACACAAGCAGGAAGAAAACTAGGTTTAAGATATTCTGGATTGCTATGCAAGCTTTTAAGTCTGCAGTGTTGTAGGGAACAGCACAAACAGGCAAAGAAACAGTCCCTGCCTTGAAGCACTTATAACCCTGAAAATATCATCCTAAATACGTCCATCTGATGCAGTAAGGCCCAGTTTGTTCCACTCACATTCTGGTTTTGGCTTTCCTCCTCACTTCTGGTGCTTTCAGAAAAGAGGATATGGGGCAGGGGAAGGTGCTTGCCAGCAACGTGAAAAAGAAACACTACAGCCTCCACTGCATTCAGTGCCTTCTACTAATGGGTACATACTCATTGCTATCCCACAATGGAAGCAGCAGGCCCAGGGCATTACTAAATAGGAAAAAGATGCAAGCTCAAGTAGAGAAGTGTTGTGCAATGCAGGATCATTAGCTCCAGAGCAGAGGAGCTCAGAGTTTTGAACTTTTCTTGTGCCAGGTCATACTGGGTCTGAATTAACTAACAGCTGCAGAATAGTCTCTTCTGTTTACTCAGGAGTAGCCTTGGGCTAAACGGAAGGAGCTCTGACAAAGCCAGATAAGCCGGGATCCATTTGCCACTCTGAGTGGCACTGATAGGAGCACTCCTGAAGTGCAACACTATCTTCACCCATTACACTAGTGCCTGGTATGTCTTAACATACTATCACTTGGACTTTTTGCAGCTCCATTCCTACAGTGATTTCAAAGCACAGCTCATGAGGGAAAGGTTGCCACATTTGTGAGGGCTCTTACTGTGTAGAGCAGCAGCTGCGTCACAAAGCAGTTGAAACCAGCTTTTGAAGCCAAAAGCACCCCCAAAACTTTGCAAGCTTAAAGGCGCATAGTTGGTGCGACCAAGCTCATGCGTCCCTAGACTTGCATCTTCAGAAGTACTGACCCTTTGCAACACTTGAAATGGAGACACTCAAAAACCAGGCACTTAAATGGAGCCTGAATTACTAAATCACCGAGTCACTGGCCAAACCAATGGAATCTAGACATCTCAAATGCTGCTTTGACCAGAAAGCACTTGCAATTGCTTAAAATTCCCCTTTGGAAAAGAAATTTAAAAGTCACAGCATTTGCCAACACAAAAGCTATGCTTTGGTTGAAATTCCCTTTGTCTCCAAGCAAGAGCTTGAAACAATGGAAATGAAGAGGGGTTTTGCCCACAGCACAGACCACATTAGAACAAGACAAAGCTGTACTGTGGAAACATCCATCCAGATTGGATGGATTCAGTAGCACAGTTCCTCATGTGAAATGCCAAGGCTCTTAGGGGATTAGCACCCAGCTCTCTCCAAATGCCACCTCAGTCACATTCTGTGATGTGTGCCTCAACAGAATCTACCTACTCCAGGCACTGAAAACAGAAAATGCCACAAAAACATCGGAGCTGATGACCAGGAATACTGTGAAGGTCTCAGAACAAGAATAACGCCAAACTGCTCACCTGGAATTGAATTTCTGAACTGTGCTGACAAAATGTATGTGGCCTGCTTTGTGCTCAAGTGGCAAATAGTACCCAGGGGTTGTATGTTACAGCAGCATCAGTTCTACAAAAAAAACACACTAGTCTTCCCTTACAGGAAAACAGATAAAGCTGGCACAGGCAGCCCTTGGCGACATCCAACCCCGGGCAGACAAGAACAAACACATGAAAACAAGGACCAACAACACAGGTTTTGTGGCAGTAATAAGTAATCACTAGAACTTCATTTGGACAGATCACCAATACATATCATTCCCCTTAAAAAGGGTCATGGATCCTCAGTCACCACATTAAGCTATGAATTCATTTGATGCTGCTTTCAAAATCTGCTCAGGTCCAGTATGCAACTCCCATTGTAAACTGACTCCAATTTCTTAATACCTGGCTCCTGTCAGACCAGATCTGCCGCTCATCATCTATTAGTCCAATGTAGAACAGTCTCCCCAGCATTTGCAGAGCCCTGAACATTGCTGGGGCCTTTAAGAACTACTATAAAGCAAATAAAGCAAGCAGCTGCTAACAATCCCTACACTCAGCAGGCCCAGCTTCACTCACAGCCTAGTGCAATACAGCTACAGAAATGAAAGGCTTCACTAAACACAACTGAAAGCTGTGACACTATTTAAAGACTGGTTTTACACTTGAGCAGTCTGAAGTAATGCTACCAGAGAAATCTAAAAATTAGGTAGTGCTCTGGCTTCCACTGACAATCATGTGTTGCTTCATTTTTTGAAGGACACTATAGCTCATACGCTCACCACTGGATAGAACACACTGCAGCAAATTCTTTACTTCATGTACCTAGAAGGCAGTCAAGTTCCCTCAGCAGACTCTAATTTCCCATTTTGAGCACACTAAGCTGTTTGCTTTCCATGAGCAGTACTTCTGCATGCACACATCTTACAAAACCCACAGAGCATTTAGCAGACATTCACTGAAGCTGCATGTCACTGCACTGAAATGAGTACTAGTGCCAGTTAATGCCTGGGGAAAATGAAGCAATTTCCTTAATATTACTCAACAAGGCAGGATCTACAGCAGGATTCCCAGCACCCCACCAGACACTGGCTTCAAGTCTCACTTCAGCAGATTTGCTCTGGAATTACCCTACCACAGCACAGTTCCAAATCTGGCTCTGTACCTTTTTTCTGCAGAGGTTGGATAAATAGTTCTTTGTTCAGAAAAAAAGCCCTGATGTTGGAGAACATGGCTCCTTTATCCTCTTGTCCCTGGAATTGTGATTGGAAATAATTGAAAGTGTCACTGGAAGTAATCAGAAGTGACAGTCCCTGGGCTATAAGGCTTTTGCTTCAAGTCTAACGATCCCCCCGCAAAACAAAACCTAAATTTAAACAATGAAGTCATAAAGTGATTTTGCCTTCAAGGTTGAAAACCTTGCAATATTTTTTTAAATTAGAAAGAAGTGCCTGACTGTTTTAGTTCAATATTCAAGGCTTGCTGTGTTACATGAAAGACTTCCCCCTGCACACACAAAACCACCCCACCATTTCCTGGCACTCTGCAGCCTTACCCTACAGATAAAGGTTTGTATCTATATTAAACATTTCTATGGTCTTTAAAATTTTATCAAGCCTTTAAAAAAAATTAGCCTAAGCAGTCTGAGCTATGACACTCAGCCAACATGCATCTCATATTCCAAATACTGGAAAACCACCTAATTCCAATATTTTTGCTGAGGCAAAGAAGGGAAGGGAATGGAGCCACTCTTTTTCCACACTTCAATTCTGGAAAGGCTTCTTTTACCAGCCCAGTTCATACTAAATGCCATCCAGGCATACAGGGAAAGATAGTCTCTGCTCAAAAGAGCTTACAGTCTAAATAGCCAAAGAGTAAAAGGTACAAGGCAGTGGAAAAAGAGCTACAGAAGGACCAAGATGACTTGCCCAGATCCAGAACAGAGCAGGGAACTGCATCCAGATTCCCAGCCCATGCTCTGACCACTCCCTAACACTTATCCCAAGCTGTTGCTTTTTGGTTTACCTCCAGATACTTCAGCAAAGCATACCATTTCCCTCTACAAAACACCCTTTGAGAGGCATTTCCATTGACAAGAGTACGGTATTTTAGTTACTATGCAAACTGCTGCTAGTTAATGGATCATAAGGAGCAGTTCAATTTTGAGTGAATGCTGGTACACATATTTTAAGACAGCCATACAAATATCCCCCTTTATCAAAAGCCACAGGGAAGGACAAGGGACTCCCACCTACCATTTAGTGTAGCTGGCTTCCAGGTTCTGCTCTGCCAAGCAGCTCAACACAATGGACACCTTAACTACAAGCAGTTACTACACAGGTATATGCTAGCTACAAAGACTAGACTTTCCTCTTCCATAGGCAGAACAAAGGAATTCAGAGACCTAACACACAGAGTCCAGAATTTCCTTTCTGAGGGTTCTCTTCTGGTAACACAGCAGTCATTCACACCATGAGGGGAGTTTCTCAGCACATTGGTACTAAAAAGCCATTATTACTTTATCAATTATCTCATTACAAAGTAAGGATAAGTCAAACCTTCCCTTTGTTCTAAAGTCATCCTTCCAGATGGCAGCTCAAAGACCTCAGCTTGATAGATTGTGGCTGATGGATTCAGCTGCTTGTCAACGATCTGCCCATCACTACTTCTACCCACATTTGAGAGCATATTAAAAGGAAAAAAGCTTTAAGTCAGAGTTGCAAGGGCTCTAGACATGTAACATAACTGCTACCTTATCTTTAAGCAGTGTGCACCCACCCATGCCTTAGCTTCCTCCTCTGTTAGATGGGCTTTACATACTGCTCTACCCAACATGGCCCTGCTGTACTAAATGAATTACCCAGAGCTTTATAGAAGTGTGACACATTCACTTTGTGAAGCATGCTACAAAAGTAGCAGCAGTGCAGCATTACAGTAGACCAAATGCAGCCTCGTCATGGTCACCAGTTGCCTCTAACTGTGCACGCTCCATTTCAAAAGACTGTTTCCAGGAGAGCAGCCTCTCTTCTGCCAATGCATATTATAAGCACAACAAAATTTTCACTGACCTTTTCCTACCAAAGGCAATTAAACTGCAGGCACTAAGCTGAACTTCAGCCTTTCTACCTCATCAGTTGGGAACAAGTCACATACACTAAGGCTTCATACTCATTTTCCAGCCACAAAAATGGATGTCAGCTACAGAGGAGAAGAGACAGGCTGAAAATACACTGTAATGTATATTGATTCTTGTAGGACAGCAGTTCTGACATCATGAGTCTGGGTCTGGCCCATTAAGACAAATGCCGAGTTACAAGATTTGCCTTTTTAAACTGCTAAATGCTTTCCTAGAGAAAAATCAAGGAGCAGATGAGGACAGGACTTGTTTCATGATCATCTATCACATTCACCACCTTCCATGCATCTTACAATTGCTCAGTCCTCTTTGCCAAGAAAAGATAGAGCTACCTCATGAGTCACAGGAAGAAATCAAGGCACCAAAAAAGCAGCTTGAGAAGAGCCTAGCAAGGGTGCTTTGCTGAGGCAAGGCAGTACCCATCCTCCTCACATTGCCCAGTTGCTTTTTCTAGTACTTAGTGAGCTTCTGGGAGAAAGGACCAGCTTTGTTCTCAGTTGCTAACCCACTGCTAGAACCCCCGGTCACTACTGCATATACCTTCTCCATATCCTGCCCAGGCAAAAGCATGTTTTGGGCAATGTTTTTGAACCCCTGGCTGGCAGAGGTGGGCTGTTATTCCACTCAGCAATACTGAAGCAGCAGACTGAAGGGAGAAGAGAGCCTACAACATGACCAAGATAGAAATTCACCCTCCTTATTTCTGTTGACTTGACTTTTCATCACTTTGCACATTTTCCATTGTTTTGCTTCCTGCACAGCCATTTCTGCATCCTCCACTATCCTGTCATTTGAGTATCTATTCACAGACCTCAATGACCTGACTTCACCCTTGGCTTTTTGCTGGGCTGCTTCTGTAAACTAACTATTTCTAAAAACAGATGAAGAAACAGCTTTGGGAAAAAAAGACCCATTCATCTTTTAGACAGGGCACGGCCAAGTTCCCACTGCACCCAAAGTAGCCTCTTTTGTAACACGAGTGCACGCAAGATAGGCACAATATTGTGCATGCACATGAGCCAAGCTTTCTCTGCAAGTGTATAAAATACATTCCAGATACACAAGCAACGATTAGTGCCTTGGCTGACACAGGGGACTGATTTAGCTAGAAATCTAAGGTATAGTTTGACTAAGGCTGCAGGGACTATTTCTGAAGAGAAAAGGCACAGAAAGCAGCTTGCAGCACCCCACGTCATTGGTACTAAACACACACTTGCCATCATTTAGCATATTGTAGCAAGCACACTTACACAAGTTTTTTCACATACACACAAGGCTTTGATCAGAGTGACTGTTTACATCTCTTTTCAGGCAGTTCCCAAAAACTCAAACAAATCCCAGATTGCAAACCTGCTAAGTTCCCTATAAGCACTGTATTTGCCTTGAGGAAAACAGGGGCGTTTGTTGTGATCCTGAGGATAAACACCAGGGTATCTCCAAGCCACTTGCGCAATGACATTTCTGGGAAGCTTGTGCTGCTCTCACACAAAGTGTCCTTCTGAAGTGGGCCAGAGTACCCCACAGAAACAGACCACTAATTCTACATGGAGGAGACAAAGTCCGGGGTGGGCACAAAGGCAAAACACCAGTTGTTTTCCATGGGAAATTCAGAAAACTTGCCCCCCAGCTCAATTTCCCATAAAATGAATTCATCTTCAGAATTTCAACTTCAGCATACCGCTTTTCCTCACTCTGAAACATTACCTTTTTTCTCCATTTCTTCCTCATGGCAAAACAGAAAAACCAGAAAGAATAAAAATAGCCCCCAAAATAAACTTTTTTCAATGCTAAAAATCCAAACTATTTCATATAAACCAAAGCACTGCTAGAGAAAAGCAGACCGTTTCTAGAGAAAAACAGACCACAGAAAACATTTGATGCAAGCCATCCCTGGCTTTAGAAGAATTTTAGCATCTCACAAGGAGTGTTAACCCTGATTATCCTACCAGATAACAACTCAATTATGTCTAGCTCCTTTGAATTCACCCAGCATGTCAAATGGATACACTGCTTTTCTCTGCTCCCTTTCCTCAGGTATTCCTAGAGTAGTGTTCTACTGAAGGGCTCTTTGCCCTGTCCTAGAACTAAATTCAAACTACCATAACAGGCTGAATCTTGCATACAGTTGATGTTTTGTTGACTGCTTTTGGAGTTTTCATGACAAATGAGTCGTCAATTATACGAAGCTGTCCTTGGGAGAATAGTCTTTTGATCTAAATACACCAAGAAATTACCTGTATTCCTTCAGAATCCAATGACACAGAGAAAGTGAAATCCACACAGCGAAATCACACACAAAATGCCTTTTCACAGCTACAGATTTTTCTTTTTGGACTCCACTCCTGAGTCAAGTCTTTGTTTTTTAAGTATTCTAAAAACATGGGGCAAAATCCTTATCCCACCAAGCTTCAAAGTACACCATGAAACAAAGGCAACAGAAGGAGCCATGAGAAAACTAGGAAGTTACAAGTGTGTTATATACTGTTAGTTGTCCCTGAGAAATTTCGGAAATACCTGGAAACTCAGCAGAAATATAAGACCCATCAGCTTAGTTTTCAGGTTGCTTAAATAGTCTCCTTTCCTTTTTTACTAGTTCCAGGCAGAAGCATTCCATTAAAATGTAAAACATCCCAGTAACCTCACAGTGAGCAGGAGTGCTTTTTTTTTAAATAACATTGCCGTGGTTCTTGGCTTTGCTGGAATGTAGCATTGCAAGGGTTTCAAGAAAAGGCTCTCAAGGAGATGTGATGGGGCATACTGCAGGTTGCCTGTGCTCTTAAAGCAGGAGAGAAGGCCAGAGTCAGTATACTAGAGCACAGCCCCAGGCTGACCTACCACCGCTGAATGCTGCAGAGCTGCTTCCATATCATCACAGATTTTCAAGCTAGAAGTCTGGCAAATACCTAGGCAAATGCATGCTGTCAGACCCAATTGCTCATGCCAACAGGCACTGGAAGGATCTGCACCATAACCTTTTTCCCAGTGCAGTGAGACAATCAGAGTCTTGGTGTTCAATGCAGCAACTGCATACCCCTGGGACAGTGCTGCAAGAGAGTCATTGACCTCGCAGCGTAGAGAGCAGAGCTCAGCTACATCAGCACAAGAGGTACTTTCACCATTACAGTTGCACCCACTCTAGCAGCATCGCCCCTGTATAACATACCAATCCTAACACACTAAACACAGCTTTGTCAGACAATCACAAGCCAGACTAAATGTGCATTGTGGTGAGCAACCCCTAACACTAATATAAAGGTTCACTGCCAATAGCAGGACACCAGAAAGCTGAATGACTGATTTGTCTTGGCACATCTCCTCCTTTGGATCTTGAATCCATCGGTGTCTGAAGGGCAGAGCACATACGCTAGCCAACAAGTAAAGAAAAAGTGTGTAATGCCAGTATCAAAGCCAGTCAAAAAAGTATTACCCATGTGAAAATATTTGATTACAAGAAAATTAGCTTTTAATTTAATGGAAGGCTCATTAAAAGTATTCAAAATTTACTTGGAGGGGGGTGAAAGAAGGCAAAGGAGACTTCCAGCACCTGAAAATTTAAACCAATTTAGTAGAACATTTAAATGAAAGCATTTGCTAGTTTAGTGGCCGAGAAATGCAACATTCTCATGAAATTTTTACACTCAGAAGTGAAGAATCACAGATATTTCCCTTGGAAATTTCCATTTTGATTTTTAAAGAGTGCAGTGTTACACAAGGAGTTTGAAACAATTTTGACCAGCTGTGGACTGAGATGAGAATCAGATGTTCCTAACACTTACATATAGGCACACACATCAGCATGCATCACCTTCCAGCTTCATTTGCCTAGCCTTTATTAGGGAAGTAAGCAGTCATGCTCTTGCCCACACTTAGAAAAGCCTTTCATCTTGTCTTGTTTTAAAGGTCCCCTTAAAACTAATTGGCTCCCATTTCCAGTCTCCTCACACAGCCATTCACTTGCCCCAGAGCTAAACAGTGTAAAAGACAAGGACTATATAGATTAGACTTGCTATTAGTATGTTTAATAATGAAAACCCAAACCAGGCAACCTTTATTTCACATTTGCTTAGCTTCTCTAAACTTTCATGTCATCAGCAAGAAAAGCAAGCCATCATTGGCACTTTATACCTTTTTACTGCAGAAAAGCAATTAGACTTTCTCTAACGAGACTCCCCAGACTCCTTGTTTTCAGGATGATCTAGAAACAGAGAATCACAATACTTCCTTCCTTTTCCCTGGAACACACTTCCAGTATCAGTGAATGAAGCTGAACACAGAGCAGAAAGACCAAATTATCTGTTGACAAGACAGGTAAAGCATGGGCAAGACAAGGGGCAGCTCAGTGACTAATGTAGTACTAGGAAACAAAACATTCCAGGTTTTGCTGTGAGCTTTGGGAAGCCACTTATCCTCTCCTCACCAGTGCCTGGACAACTCCCACAGAGAGGCTGAGAAACTGGACTCATGAGGCATGGGTGTAAGCTGTTGAGGGCAGTGACCATCTTTTATGCTTATGTGTTACTAGCATAATGGGGATGCCTAGGTGCCAAAGACATAAGACAGTGATAAAGCCCATTGTTTTATAGATAAAAGCAGCACTAGTCATGCAAAGGTAAATTGTCATTACATTACAGCCAAGAGCACCTTTCATCCGGCAACAGCTTACTCCTTTTGCTCCAAGACTTCAACATACAGGAATATTCAGCAGCTGAATAGGGTTGGTTGATCAAAGACTGCAGTCCCCATTTGTCCCTGTCAGTGAGGTAAAGCAACCTACCTTTGTCTCCTAGTTTCCACAGAGCAGCTTTCCTGGCCATTTCTGCAGGGCTGACCCAGCCCAGACACCTCTGGCAGAAGCTTATCTGTTCATTCTAACCTTGCTGCCTCATCTCCTGGAGTTGTCTTTAAACACTGTCTTCACCATATTGAGACACAAACGGCCAAGGCAGAGGTGCAGGAGGGACAAACCACTGCCTGCACTCCCCTGCAGATTCTGAAGCATGTTCAAGCCCCCTGCCACACTTCTGCAGACAAAACCTTTGCTAACAGCAATCCCTAGAGCAAAAACCTTTTCTACAATTTATTCAGCAGCTCTACAAGTGCTGCCTGTCTTTCAGATACCTAGAAATCCGGCTAGTCCATGTTCTATACCTCTGAGACTTAAGAAACAGGGCTGTCCCCTGCAACATTTCTTTATAGCTGTCCAAAAACTCTATTCTACCTGTGCCCAGCCACATCAGTCCAGAACCCTGTGGGGCTCAACTCTTGCCAGGGAATCAAATACCAACTCACTTTTTCACACCTGCATGCAGGTTCTCAGGGGACAGGAGGACCCAGGAATCGCAGCCTTTGCCCAGCCACAACAGATTTCAAAGCTGTCTGCCTGTCAGCATGATCTGGTGAGCAGAATGGAGACAGCAGCTCACTCATCACATTACAGTGCCTCTGGAGATGCAGAAACCCAGACTGCTTCCAAGTCAGTCTTGGAGACAAGCCCCCTCAAAGACCTCAGGGCTGCAAACTCTTTTCTCCATAGGCTATGGCTTTTTAACAAACAGCTCTCTTCAGCCCTTCTGCCTTCAATCTCCCCTTCCTTTTATGTCTTCTTTCCCATTCTCTGCTCCTCTCCTGTTCAACAGTCAACCTCTACCTCTTTTCTTTCCCCTTCTTCCAGCAGCCTTCTTTCTTGCCATTTCTTGCCTTCCCCCCTTTATCTCTCTTCTCCCATCCTTCCCCCCCCCCCAACTCCTCCCTTTTGCACTTCAACACATCTGTTTCTAATCTTAGGCATCAACTGAAAACAATAAAGCCTTTTTATTTTAAAATCTGAATGTTAAATGCCCAAGCAAATCAAAACAGAATTAAACAAATTTGACACTATGCCTGAAACAAAGACATTTTGTTCACCTTGTTTTGCCAAAGAGGTTCAAGCTCCTCACTAGTTCATTGCTTAAAAGCACTGCCCTCTTTAAACGAGAAACATACGTTCCGCATACGGTCTGCTTAACCACCACTTCTAAAAAACAAATCCAGATATTAAAAAAAAATCTCTGGCTATCAATCTGTTAATACATAAAGCTACAAGAAAAGCATCAGAACCCAAGCAAGACTGAAAATGGAGTTTTCCATAAAAGTTTTTTCTTTACAAATCCCTTTCTCTAGCACATCAGAAATGAATTTCATTTGCACAGAAGGCACATGGAAGTTTGATTAAAAACACTAAACAGAACCAAAAAGCAAACATACCTAAAAAGAGAATTGGAAGTGCAGACATTCCGTCTCCAAGTAAGAGGGACTTTTCCTCCCTTTTTCTTCCTTTCTCCCAGGAACAGCAGGCAGACCTGCACAGGATTCAAAGGAACGCCTCTGGAATGCACCGAGTGTAATTGCATCCATGTGCCAGAAAAATAACCAACTTCACTCTTTCTTCCCTTCTGCTATTCATCTCCTTGTCCATATTCCACCCAGATTCAGTGAGAGCTTTTAGATCTCTGCAGCTGGTAATTCAGGCCCTTGAGTTTCTGGAAAAGAAGAGACAGAGGCAGCGCAGCAAGGAGTTTACATCTACGGCAGCACAGAACAATTTTGCTTGTCTGAAAAGGAGAGAAGCAGGGGAAAACACTGTGCTCAATGTTCACCACATGGCTGCCTCCCAGAAGAGCCCCTCCCTGCCATCAGCTGGGATTAATAGTGAAGACCAGTCATGTGGGTGAGGTAGAGCTAATTTCTAGCAATAATATATATATATTTACCTTTGGAGGAGAAACGAGGATTTCTCTAGTGTCAAAACAGTTAAGTTTGGAGGCAGTAAAAATCCAGCATGGAAAAAAAAAAAATCAGATTCATCACTCAAGGGCTAGAGAGAGACTCTCGGAAAAAAGCACACATGCTCTTCAGAATGATAAACATACATTATCTTTATTCTCTTTTGTAGCTAGTAAATCACAGAATTACATCTTTTAGTCTTAGGAAGAGTTTCTCCCTTTGCTTCATGGTTTTCTTTCTGAGTTTCTAGGACAGAAAAAATTCCTAAAAATTGATTTATGCATTTTATCTGTGCTTCACTGACAAGGGAAAAAGCGAAATTAAGCAGACATTGTTTGTCTACATTTACTGACGGCTATGAGATGCAACTTATAACTCCCTTCTGAAGGCCATTTTAAGCCAGCCCAAGAGACCTTTACAGCCCATCTTCAGCTTCACCCTAGCACAGTTAGCTGGTTCTAAAAACTAGCTCAGATACTCCATTCCATTTCTGCCATCACAGCAGTGAAGACAAACCTCTCTGTTTCTGTAAGAAGGATCAAATGTGGTAGGGAATAGAGTTCACAGAAGATGGCTTTGACCATCTGAGCTGAATCAGCCAGAACAGAACTTTTTATTCTTTAGTAAAACATGTATAAATCCTGCTGCTCACAGCAAGGCCATGGAAACAGTGATGTTTTACATGTGTGCATATACACAAGTGTTCTGTTCTATTGCACTTCACATATATACAGGTCACACTTGTACCTTTACCTCCATACACCCTAGGATACATCTGCTTTTCAGAAAAGCAAAGCACTTTGAGCTAGCCTACTTGGGTATTAACAGCAGAGTAATACTGGCTATCTGAAACTCTACAGTGGCTGTAAAACCATTCAAGAAGCTGAGTAAGCATTTGGGTGGATACCCTGTGCCCATCTGGGTGTTGGCCACAGCTATACACATACCAGGACCCCACCTAGTTAGTTTAAATCTGCTAAGGTGCATCTACATAAGCAACAACTGCATATTTTTCAAAAAAAAATAAGCATACTCACAAATAAATGTCCATCATACACAGCTGATTTCAAATCAAACAAATTTACCCATCTTGCACAGCGTGGGGCTGAAGAAAAGCTTTGGAAGACAGAGCAAAAATCCCTTCCCTTCAGAACACTTATGAAAGTATTTCTAAGACCTAAGAGAAAGAGCAGGCCATGTCCAAGGCTGTGGTTTGAGAACACAGACTTCAGTTTCAGGTCTCTCATTAACTCCCTGTGTAACCCCATCTACATGCAGTTTCTATACACCTCCCTTGTAAAATCAGGGATAGTATGCTGCTCTCCCTCTTCAGGGATGAAAACAAATACAGCAATGTTTGTGAACTTCACAATGAGGGGCGCTATGCTTAGAAGCTGTATAGAAGTTCAGTACCTTAGCTCTTCATTGCAGTACAAGCTTTTCAAGCATTTAATGGCAGACAAGAAACACTGCTACCCTGAAAAAAATCAAACCATAGATTTAGGTAGACCCAGAGAGAAATACCATGGATAAATATTATCCTTCTGCACCCTGTTTCATTAAAGTTTCATTTGCCCCTCCCAGCCTCAGACAGAAACAAAAGAATCATTTGGCTCCTCCTCTCCAAAACAGCTATTCTCTCTGTAACAGTGAGAAAATGTTTTAAACAGCATATTCAACTAATACAGACTGGTGATACAAAAGCAATCATTATGAGGTGACTGTAACAGTTCCTACACAGCCACTGTACCTATCCCATCTACACATATCGTAAAAGCCGAGTCCTTCAGAACTTTTCCCCACACACTTGACCAAACAGGCTGTTGGTTTTCAAACAGTTGAGTGAGTCTGAGATAACATCATTGATTTTCAGTGCAGGACATAAATCAATGGAGAAAAGTGCATTTAATCCCTTCCCCCAGCTCTCCAGAAGCCAAGCAGCACTGAGCTTGTCTCTCTGCATTACGAGTCTGACAGAAGATGTCCCGAGCTATGCTGTAAATACCCAGCATGCTGCTTTAACAGAATCAATGCATCAGAAACCAAGACAGGGAGAAGTGTTGTCACCCAGCACTCACTGCCCAGCCTCCACCGAAATCCACAGAGCTAGGATGTTTGAGGGATGTACACAGAGGAGGAGGGGGATATGGAGAATGAAAGAGGAGGCCATGCATACAAAATCTCCTCTTTATCATCTCAGACAAGCCATCCCACAGCCTGTTCTCACACTGCATTCAGCCCCTTCAGGAAGCTCCTCAAGAGCAAGTTATGCTTTGGGGCTCAGTGGGGATTCTCCCTCTGGTGTTCATACCTATTATGGCAAGGTTATCTCACTTGTTTGCATAACAGTTTCAGTGAGAGGCTAGTAAGGGCTGCTCTAAGTACATATAAGGACACCCATGCCATTCGCACCAGCACATCCTCTCCAGACATCTGCTGATTGTGTTTGGGGTATAGGTCCTATCTGCAGCACATTATTTTTTCAGAAAGGGCAAATACTTCTAGCAGGCTTGTGAATGCTTTCACCTGTCCCTCCCTATACAATGCTAGCACAGCATGGGAGATATGTATCATGCACTTCTTAGCAGGGAGAATAGTGACATAGAGAAACTGATGTTTGGTATCACAAGCATTAAGGAAAAAGGTTTCATAAAAAGCCTTTGTAACCTAAAACTTAGGTTTTCAGGGTTCCTGTACTGCTGTTGACAGGCCCTGACTTTTAAGTCTGGGGTAGGTTCAGATTAAGATAGCTGTATACAAACACCTGCAGAAATCCTCAGAGGCCACAGACCAGCTTTTTGGTGGTCTTCCCTGGTGCAGTCTCAGTATCAGCCCCTTTCACATTTGCATGAGTAACCCCTTTCAGCAAAACACCATCTCTTAAATCCACATGCCCCAAGAGGCTGCCCAGCACTTGTTAGCTTGTTCCTGCAGCTCAACTTGTAGAAGCATGTGTGGGGGATCCTTTCTCTAAACCCTACTAATTCTTTTTTTTTTTAATCAGGTTATTCTTTTCACCTTGCTCTTCCTGCTCCAGGGAAACAACTACTGGAGATGTAGCTGCCCTCCATTGCTGCAGAACTGCATAGTATCTTCTCAACACTAAATGGTGCTGCATATGCCCAGCAACAGCAGCTCTAACACCCCATTCACCCAAAATGTATCCAGAAATCATATTTTCTCCAGAAGTATTATTACATAGCAGTAGCACAGACTACTGCTACTCAGCCACCCTCCTGTGGCAATTCATTATTAAATCTGTTCTTTGAGACTCCCAATACAAACTTACCTCACACAGTTTAAGTCATTTAAGCAGCTTATTGCTACAGCCAGTAGAAGAACAGGGTTCATCCACCAGGAGAGGCAGATGAGCACTTGGAATCTCTTGAGCAAAACCATGTTCTGTTCAGCTTTTGGCTTGACAACTTAAAAAAAGCACAAAAAAATACTCTAACAAAGAAAACACAAACCACACACACTAGTCTCTGGACACAAAAAATCAAAACAGACTTAGAGTAGAAAATAAAACCCTTCACACAGATTTCTTTTCACAATAAGCCACTGGTGGAAAGGTTACTTTATGCTAGATCAGAACTCAGATATTGACTTATAAACCAGTTGTTGTTTAAGAAGCTCTCATCTCTCAAGTAGGCTTCAATAATTAATCATAAAAAGCACTATTAGTCATTTAGTATTACTAAAAAGTCTCACTTCAAAAAGCCTTAGCACTCACAGTGTCAGTAAATGTATCTCTGAGAAAAAATCAACCAACCAAAAAGCTCCTTAAAGCTCTAGTTTGAAGTGCCTCAGTCCACACAGCTTATTACTCCATTTCTTTCTATGTTTGTTCTACAGGGATATACCCTTATTACATTTTGGATGCTCTTATTTTCTATATAACCCTGTAACTGTACTCTGCATTTATACTTTGCCCAGTTCCTTATACAGCATTTTTATTTTTTATTAAATTTAAGTTCTTAAAATAGCTAAAAACTGAGCACAATGTTAACTACCTGCATTATACTATTGATTTTACAGTAGAAGGCAAACCAGGTGGAAACCTACAAAGTTACACTTTCATTAACACCAAAAGCTTTAAATGTTTTTATAACACAAGACTTTTATTTTCAAGCAAAGCATTAACAGAACTTTCCTGAGAAACAAAACATCCCCTCAACTAAAACATTATTAGCAGTCTAACAAAACACAGAAACCTCATAAGCAAACAACCACCTCCCCTTACCTTCAGAATGCAGTCCCCTTCTAACAGAAACAACCAAAAAAAAAAACCACCAACACACCCAAGAATGCTGGATTTTATTCTGTTTCCTCTGAAAAAACTGCCAATGAAACACCATGCTTTAATTTCCCAGCTGTGAGATTGGAAAATTGGCAAGTAAAGCTTATCTATGAATCCCAGGTATGAAGCATATGAGATTACACAGGGACGGCCAGAACACAGGTGTGGAGCATATGAGATTAAACAGGGAGGGTCGGGAACACAAGTTAAAAAGCAGGAGAGAAGGGTGGTTGTTTTTTTCAGTAGAGAAATTATGATAGAAATAAATTTAATAGTCTGTAAGCTTGAAGGATTTTAAATTTTTTTAAATGTATTTTTTAATATATGTGTAATGGATGGTGATAGAAAATGTTGAGGAAAAGCTGAACGAACTAGCTAAGAAGAAGTTTGTATGTGAAAGTAATTGCTATGAAAAAGAAGATAAGTTGTTGCTTTTACTGTAAGGTAAGCAAAAACCATATGTCTTTTTATATTTTAGTATAAGTTTTTTCTTAACTAAAGAATACTTTTAATAGGCAAGTTGCTTCTTTGTTTGTTTTTGTTTGAAGTAAAAAGTAAAAAAGACTTGATTTTACGTTACTGACCTGCTTGAACTAGTAAATACCAAATATGTAAGGGTGCAAGATCTACCTTATGATAAATTTATGTGTAGTATTTAAATCTTCTATAAACACAGTTAAGGAAGTAAATAATAGTTAGTAGAATATAGTAAGACCTAGAAAACTAGGGAAGCTTTCAGTTTATCAAGATAACCTGAGTTTCTGCTAGTAGGTAGTAGGGGTGTTAGCTTTTAAAGAGTATCTCTGAGAGGACCTTCTTTCTGTTTTATACTTTTAAAGTAAGTACAATTTTTATGTGTTGGAGAATAGTTTCAATATGTGAATTTAATTTTATTCTAAGTAAAATATAGGTAAACATAAGAAAAAAAATATGCTGGAAAAGGATTGAGTGAGATTGCTTAGCTGTTAGTCTGCTTAAACCTTAGCTTAGGGAGGCTTGGGTAATTGGTGTCTTTCTAAAGTGCTTGTGATTTCTGAGCATCAATAGTTTAGTTCTGATGGTGCTTTTTGTGTTGGTGTAGCTTTCTGCTGGAGAAGCTTTTGCACTGTTGAAGCTCTTCATGAGGAAAGACAGATATACAATTCTTACTAGACTCACCAATTAAAAATTGCTTTTTTTCTTCCTAGTTGTTTCTTTGAAATAACTATAGCTTAGTAACTTGGCACATTTGAGTCACTGACCTATTATGTGATATTCAGTATGTTACCCCTTTGCATTTTTTTTCCCTTTTTCTTCTGTACTACTTTTATATAGCACAGTAGTTGCCAGTATAGCAACTAGCCATAGGGAATCTGTGACTTAGCTAGAGCCTTCAAACATCATTGTGAAACAAAAAATAGGAAGTTTGTTTGCTAAGTGTTTTCACAGTACAAAACACTGTGTTAATTCAGAGTTCTTTCAGGAATAGATGAAAGTGAGCGTAACACAGAAGTTTGCTCAGATGCTTAGAAGCAACAGAAAGCTATAATGTTGTTTACTGTAACTGAACAGATAAGATGTCAATGCTGGAGGACAGAAATTTTTAATGACCTTCAAAATATAGTACTATGGTACTGATTAATAGATTTTCAAAACTCCTTGCAGCAGTTTTTTATACTTGAGTGTCTGTCTTTAAGTCCAATGGAGATAAGAAAGCTCATCATGAGCACTGTCTTGACTCTGTAGAAATTTTCTTCTTCAAAGTACTCAGTAAAGGTTAGTAGAGACGAAGTCCGACCTGCAGAAAAATTAAGGAGATTTTTTCTTTTTTACTCCAAGAATGAATGTTTAAGCCTTTGTAAATGAAACTGTTGAAGGTAAAAGGTGAACTTCTCATTTGACTTTACTGTTTTCTTCTCAGCTTTAAACAAATATTTTGATACTTTCAATATAAATATCAGTGCTACTTTTGAACAAATTTATAATAATATGCTTCAGGAGAGCAAGCCATAATGTGCTTCTGAATTGCTTTCAGGTAACTTCTGTCCAAGTACTTCTGCCCTTTTAAACTCTCTTCTGCTAATAAACAACTAGACTGAAGCTTACATTCTTGACTACTTCCATCATAGGATGCAGTTTGTATGACACAGTACTGCTAGCTGCCTGTAGAAAAGTAAGTCCTTTGGCTTGGTTAACAGAATGTAACATGTTTTGGTTAGCAAACAAGATTTTTCTCTCAATATTGGAAGAAGAGATTATTTAGAAATGCTGACTTAGAAAAGAAGTATCTTAAAAAAAATCACAGGGAGGGAAGAAATGCTTTGTGAGTTTTCCTGTAAGTATGCTTATGAGTGCTTAGCAGTGAACTTGAAGCTGCTGTATATAGTAGGCAGGGAAACCTAGCAATACCTGTGCTGAGGTATATATGCTGTGCTGAAACTGCAAGTCCCAAGCCACCGTCTGGCTCTTGTACTTCTCGTTTATTCAGCCTTAGAGAAAGGGAGAGGAGAAACCAGCAGGTCATTTCCATGTGGAAATGGTCACTATGTATTATTTCCACATCCCTGCTATCTTCACTTCTGCTCTCTCACAGTAGTCACCAGTTTGTTAGCAGCAGTGTTTAACAGCTGGGTAAGATTTTCTGTGACCCTAAGGGAAAGGAAAGATTTGTATCAAACCAGAGAAGGCAAAGAAACAGCTTGTATCTTATAAATGTCTCTCATCTATTAAGCTTGTCATAAGGGACATGGGCATGCATAAAACTGATCTGTTGATTACTACCCAATTTAACTTGGAAGTGGGCAAAAGCTTTTCATGTGCAGTGGCTGTTTATGGAGCCATAGCAAACAAATTTGAAAACTTCACCCAGCTGCTTAGTGGGTGTACTAACCCCACACAATGACCTAGCACAGGAGTGGGGGGAAAGGCTGAAGTGAAAATGATTAGTGGAGACTTGTGGGCTCATTATTAAACATTTTTTTCCTAGTTCAATGTTAAAAAATACTGTGAAGTGAAAATGACATGGGGGTAAGGAGGTTTTGAATGGCAGCCAGTCTGTTGCAAGCAGGGGCCAGGCAGAAACCTACTGTCCCTGGAGCTTTTTTCGGTCTTCACTAATACAGAGTTCACTTAGAGTATGTGGAATAACTGAAGAGCCTATATATTCAAGGATAGCCAGTATAAAGCATTAACTTTATGGCATGGCATAATGGACTGCTATGGAGAGGACTGTGTGGCATTTGAGCACCTGTGGTCCTGGATTCTGTTCTGTTCTGCCTCTTCTGCCTACTCTCTGAGATATGACAAGCTGTTAAGTTGTGCCTCAGTTTACATCTCCATAAATACATTGGAAAAGGTTTTTTCCAACTGCTTAGAACCTGTTTTTAAGCACTTTGACATTGTAAGATCAAAGTTGCTTGTTTGTAGGTTATAGATAGTTTGGTTAGATGGGATCTGTTTCTTCCTTTGCTTTACAATTGCTGCATTTGAGTTGTATTTTCTTTCTTAGTCAAGTTTTCTAACCTTGGTGGCTAAATGACTAGATAATTTCACTAGTTACCCAGTGTTGCAAGAAACATTTACAAAGCCCTTAGGACAAATTCCTTGTTTGCCAATGCCATGCTAAGTGTATAGTTCCTCATGGAGTCAATTTTAGGAACTCCCAACAATAATATGAATGCTGAAGTATGCATGTTTCTATTGAAATCGCTCAATATGTAGATTTAATGACTGTTCATGGCTGTCTTGATATCTTATTGGGTAAGACTGGCATATTTTTCTCGCTTGGAGTTGCTTGAACGCATTGTTGAAATATTTTGTTCATTGTTATTCAGCTATTGTATCAGTATTGTGCAGTGTGCAACTGTGTTGACAGGCTCAAAAGTGTGGAGTGTGTTTTAAGGTGACCTAAAATTTAAGATGTTTCATATCTGTGTTTGCATGTTTGAGTCATCCTAGCTGGCATTAAAATACTACCCTTTGCCTACAGTATGACTACCACCAGGTATTTTTCTTCTGCTTAGATAGTCACATGTTATTCATTGATTGGGCCCTTAAAGTAGGTAGCTACCTTAAAGTAGGTAGCTCCTGTTTATTAGTCTATTGCTGCTTTTACTGCAGTTAATCTGCCTAGATCTGGGTACAAAATAGAAAAAAAAAATTCAGGAAAATACTTGTAAATGTGCTGTGTGTCTTAGTGTGTCAGTGAATGACTCATCTAGCAGGACATAAACTATATTTCTTCAAACATTGACTGCAATTGCATTAACCAGCAGGTGAAAAGTTCCATGTGTAACCTAACTCATTCTCAGTGCATGTGGTGGTAAGTTCAAGCTGCTTATTTGTTTATCCATGTTTTCAATAGGAAACAAATGATGGTGAGCCATACTGGCCACAAGAGACAGAACATGGCTAAATCCTGCAATTCCATTGTTAAAATGAAATATGAACACTACAGTTTCTATACCTATGCTTGTCTGAATTCTGACTTAAAGACCCTTGTAGAAAGCAGCCCTTGTGCAACCTCTGTTTGTTGATACCTGTGGCTTAGGTGGTGTGTATATAGCAGCCCACTAAGAGTGGACTGAGGTTCAGATGCTGGAGAGATGCCAAACCTGAAAATGTCCCTTTGAATCAGAAGGAATTTTGTCCTTGAATTAGAGGTGACTTCCCATGTTTAATGAGTACCAATGTTTGGTCATGAAGCTTGATTGCTGGACTTTCTGTCCTGGTGTTTAAATATTCTAATGCAAATGTTATCAGACTGTTGCATTAACTGTGTGCTGCAGTACCATAACTGGCCAACTTGCTAATGGTTAGAAGGAGGAAATGTGTTGTCAGTGAATTTCTCAGCCTGCTTTTATCTTGCTGTCTTGAACTTGATGTCCCATTCCTTCTTACAGATGGTTAAGACTTAATCCAGTTTCCAGGACAGTTAAGTGATGCCTATGTTACTCTGAAAGAATGAAGAGTCTGAACATAGTTTTCTTTGCTGCCTTTCTATGTAGAATGTTCTCTCTGGGCTTGTTTTAGAGGACTTGGTCTTGTTGCATCTGAGGCTACATTGCAGGTACTTTCTCTGTATGTCACTAAATTCTATATGCAATCCTATGTACAAGGATTGCTTTATTTGACAGCTTTATTGCACCAGTTGCTACTGTAGCTGAACTTGTGCAAGTTGCTGTTGTAGACTGTATTGCATTATGCTGCTTAACACCAATACATAACTGTTAAATTTAATTACTGCAAACTAGATTTAGTGTACCGTGGCACTAATAAATAAAGCAAGGCAAACGTCTGTGGAGGTAACCTGAGGCACTTCTCAAGATTTCATGAAATCCCTGAGACTTTTGTGTGCCTGACCCAGGAAAACTGATGGTTCTGATTTTTAAGAATACTAGTCATGTGCTCGTTGCCTGAAAATGGGAGGTCTCCAGCCTGTTCAGAAATGACTCTGTCAATTATAAAATGCTGGCTTTTCAGTATGGACTCTTAATGGGTTTGGGCTTGTGCCCTGTGTGTCCATATGCTTCAAAAAAAAATGTTGAAGCTTGTGAACTTGCTTGGGCACACTTACATGTGCAAACATGCTGTACACTCATGCATATATGAGCTACGTAATCTCTTGGCTTTTCTGTTGCAGTTTGCTTGAGGCAAATGTCCTGTGAGGTTATGTTTAAATAATGCTATCTAAGATAATCATTTAATGTATATTACTAATTTAATGTGAGCTGTAAGGAGCGAAGGTTCCAAGACCTGTTCTTTCAGCTCCTATTAAAATGCCAGCATGGTCACTGAGGCTTTGACACTGACTCTGTGTGGTTAAAAGAAACTCAGAAACGTTTACTGCCTAGTTGCTAAACCTTTTCTGACAGTCCCGCTTTTACCAATCAAAGCCATTTAAACCCAAAGGACTCTTGAGAAGTGATAGGAAATCTTGAACATAGACAAGGAATGCAGGCCATGGGAACCTATGATGCCAATGCAGGCAATGTTCTTAAAAGTTCCTTTTACAGCTCTGTTTTTGTTATCAAGTTGTGACTGGGTGAAATCCACCCCGTTCTTCAGAAGAGCTGAAGCAGTGAAATAAAAAAAGGCAGTGAATGCTGCAGGCTAATGCAGGAAGTCCCTTGACTCTTTCCTCATGGTCCCATGTTCTTGTCTGGTGGTCTGAGTGATAGTCAAATTGTTCAGGCATCGGTGGGCAGCCTGGAAGAATCAGGACCATGGTTAATAGGAGTAATTTGATAACTGCTTAGGCCAGTATTAGGGAGGAATTGCTTGCTGTACAAGCCAGCTGTCTCACAGGAGGTAGTACCTCAGTAGAAGCTGTCTCTCTTGACCCCTGCCTTAGCTTGCTGAAGTGAAGTAAGGATCCTGTCTCCTGTTATTTAACAAGAACACCTATTGTGACATCTACATTTTCATCTTTTCTGAGGTATTATAGCCTAGTTCCTGTTGGGATTTTTTGTATAGATGTTAAGGTTGGTGTGTTGAACTGACTCCATTCAGGACTGATCAAATTCTGAAGGAGTCTTGCTCTCTCTTTGCTTCTTAATGTGGGTCTGATAAGTTTCACTTAACAGAGTTAATGTTCTGTTGTTCACTTTCTTCCACCTACTGTGACTATTCCTGGGAGGTTGTATGGGTTTAAGTGTTTGGAAAAGGCTTACCACACATGTACTGTGCTGTGAATTAATCATGTTATTTAATAAGTAATCTTTCTCAAAGGTATTCCTGGCTACTTGAAACTGGATTTCTGTTGATTACAAGGAGAGCAGATAGACAAGATGGACTTGCTCAGGTTTCTTGATAGCCAAATTACAGTAGCCTAGCATCTCTAAGGAAACCAATTTTCATGGTCCCAGCAGTAAGGAGAGAAGTACAGGGATCTTCATCCCATATGCACAGAAATATTCATGAAGATGTTGAGATTGCTAGGCTGGAGTGAGAGCACTCAATAAATAAAGAGCATCAGTATCTTACGACGTTAGTGAGGAAAGAATGACATCTCTTTTGCTTTTATTTCCTTCTATTTTAGAACATTCAGGTTATAATATTCAGGTGAAAATGACACTTGAAGCAAGTTTCTGAGGATTTGATAAAAACAACTGTACTTTGTGTTGCACTAAAGGAATCCATTAAGCTCAGTGGGGGACGAGCAGCTGTGTAAGACTTCCCTAAACCCTCTCCATGGGCACCTCAGTGTCTGAGATAGCTGGCTGGCAGGTTTGAATGCCCTAACTTCAGGCTGGAGAGGTCCTGAATGAATATAAAGAATATGGGTTCCCCCATAAGCATATGTAGGGAAGGAAGCAGAGCGAGCTGGTGGATTTTTGGTATACTGTCAGGGATAACTGTAGCAGAACTTCAATCCTATTTTTTCAGAAGGATCAAGGTTTTTTAAAAGTAATTATTCCAGTACTAATTAAGAGATGAGCCCTATCTAGCTACTTTGGTATCTGGTAAAGTCTTGCTCACATCATGTTGCAGCTGTTATCCCTTACATAGATAACGAGGGAACCATTTTTAGACTATTCTGTTACTGAGTTTGTTTCAGGAATTCCTTGCCCCTTCCAGACTTCCCTGTTCAAGAGATCTGCTTATTGGTCATTTACTTAAGATTTAGGCAGCCTACAGGCTATTGCTTGAGTCCTAATCTGAAACGCATCACCTGAAAGGCAGTATTTTTATTGGGAAATGTCTGCTTTCCTTGTGTGAAGAGCTGTGCCACTGTAGATTGGTGATACCACCTTGCTCATTCTGTATTATGTATTTTGTTTCTAAAGAGGAATGCTGGTCTGTCAGTCCTTCCATGCAGTACCTCCTCTGCTGGGCTAGAGATCTTGATCTCTGAGAGGGAATTGGTGGAGGGAAATCCAAGTGTTTCAATGCGATTCAGTTCTAATCCAAATGTATTTAAACCTAAAGCTGACCAACCTCCATACAAATGTTGAATATGCCCAATAGTTTTCTGGCTCCAGTAAACTCTCATAACTCTTTACATGCTTGTTTCTTTCCTGTTTGCAGCACAGAAGTGCTCTTGAAGTGCTGATACATAACACAGGAGGAAGCTGTTCACTTAGTATAGATGTAGCCCAGGCTGGGAAGAACTAAAATGGATAATCCTATAGGTTTTGGAACAAAACTGGCTTTTTCCAGCTAAGATTCTCCCCTTGAAGACTAATAAGGGCATTTGAGAGCTGCTAAATATCTGGGAAGCTGGAGTTTCCGACATTGAGAACTTCTGGCATCTCTTCCAGCCCCTGAAATGAGCTGGTTATTATTGTGAAAGAATTGCAAAGGGGACAGCCTGCTCCATTCCTGCAGAGGAGAATCTTATCAGGATATCATTAGAGTCCTAGCCTCACATATACAATGCCAGAGGCAGCAATCCTGTCTGTGCAGACTGCGTGCGCCTCCCCTATAGAAGGTTGCCACTGAAAGTGATGCTCAGCCTAAACAGACATGGCTGTTTGGGTACATCAGTGAGTGGTGAAAGAGGAGGGGCTTGGCGGACAAACTCCTGTTCCGAATGACTTTACCTGGAGGTAATCTTTTCTGCCACGCTGAGTCTGACATTAAAAATGGAAGAGGCCAGGGACATTTTCCACCCAAAGCTCAATGGAAAGTGGCAGGTGTCAGATTTTTGCAAATTTCTTTCTCTTAACTCACAGGCTTCTGCTGACAGGCACTTGAAGGCTCCAACCTGGAAAAGCTCCAAACTAAATTTCTGCAACTAACTTAAAAACCAAAATATTTTTAAAAGGTGGAGGGGAGAGGGAAGGACAGAGAGGTTAAAGGTAGAAATGGAAATTCTTCAGCTTGGAGAAGCAGTGTGCGGGAGAAATCTCATTTGTACGCTGCTAGTCAGTTGAAGATGTTCACTTGCATGCGGATTTAGTCATTCGGAATACTGTGCCTTTGCCAGAAACACTGAAGTTGCAACAGGATTTTCTTTCTCTTTTCATTCAAGTGCACATGGAGAAAACTGCTCACCAGTCAGGTCCTTTGGCTAACCTTTCCTGGGTTACCAGCTGCACCTTCTTTTGTGTATTAGATTCAAATGTGTGTATCCTGTGTGTAAGCTAATTCTCAGTATCATGCTGTTTAGTAGTCAACCATCAGATGAGGAACAGATGCTAAAAGAAAGTAGATCCCAAATTTAGGTGACTCATTTCCTGCTTCTAACATGACAGATCTGTCTTGGGCAACACTGTGTCTTTTGTCATGGCAATAAATTTCATGGAATTAATCAACCCTGCAGACTATGACTTGGATAAGATGCAGTCTTAGGACTTGAGGCATGTGATGAAGATAACATGCTTTAACCAGTTACTGTCTGTTGTATGGTGATAGTTATTCATACACTTGGGCTGCTACAATTGCAAGGTTATGCAGCTCAGTTTAGATTGTGATGAGAGACATTCAGTGCTTAGGTTGTGCTGCTTGGGAACCTCTGTATTAAGCTGGTGTTCAAACCAGGTCATGCTTAATGTCAGCTTTCAGACAGCCACTTTGAAGTAGTGTGTAAATTCCCACCTGGGAGGGAGCACTCTTCCCTCCCCATGACCCACTAGTGCCTTCTTAGAATAAAGTAAAACTTTAATATTAAACCTTTGACTTAAGAGATATGTTAGCCTGAGACATCCGATCTAGAATCTGCCTGGGCTGCATAGATAGGAAGGCTT
Organism: Pelecanus crispus; assembly: GCF_030463565.1. Taxonomy (NCBI): domain Eukaryota; kingdom Metazoa; phylum Chordata; class Aves; order Pelecaniformes; family Pelecanidae; genus Pelecanus; species Pelecanus crispus. Next base: position 4,268,540 of record NC_134661.1, on the reverse strand, counting down.
CTGTGTATTGACTGCTTGGAGGAAACTGTTTTGCACAATAACCAGTTCAGTTTACAGTTAGGGGAATTAATCTGTGTATAATACTTAGGAGATACTAGCTTGCTTGCACCTGGACAGGAACTAGATGGAGCAACTTGCTTTCGGACACTTTCAGCTTTGGATTACTGAAACAGAAGAATGTTTGAAGTGAATATTCTGGCTCAATTAGACCTCTGAATGAAGGACTTGTGTTAATAAATATAGAAGATGTATTGCGCATTCACAGACTGTCAGACTGTTCCTGGTTGGTTTTATTGGGAAGGTTTTCCAGATATATGATGGGGTAGAGTCATACAAGAGTGTGAGAGAGGAAACAAGAAAGGGAAGCTTTGCTGCCTAACTGACAAAGACATTAATCTGCTTCATGTACTGTAAGTGAGCTATCGGATAACCTGCCACGCTTATTTTTGCTTTCAATTTATACTGGTTTAAAACTAAAGTTTGAAATACTTCATTAAATAAACTTTTCTGTTTCAACTTCTAATTTCAGCTGGCTATGCAGGTGGGTTTTCTTAATGAGGTATTCTTAGCCTAGGATTAGAATTCCCATTCTATGATCAACGGCCATGTTAAAAGAAAAAATAATTTGACATAGAAACGAGCAGCTAGTAACCTGTGCAAACTGAAAGCTGAATTAGAAATTCTCTTACAGTAATATTTAGTGATATCACTTTGACATTTTGCTACTTAAAGTCACTGTGATGGTTTAAAGTAAAAAAAAAAAAAAAAAAAAAGGAAAAAGTGAGGAGGAAATATGTTGACTTCTGGAATTAAATGTTCAGATTTTTATTTCTACCCCTCTGTCCCTCACATCTTGTTGGTGGACAGGAATTAAGTAATTGACACTTTTTAATGTTCCTGTGAAACCTTCATATTTCAGTGATACCGCCCCTTTTCAAAGGAAAAGAGTTTCATCAGATATATTCCAGCTAGCTATATGGGCTTTAACTCCCCTTCTCTGGCTAGAAATTGCATGCAGAGGGTGTTCCTTAGTAGAATTCCTAGGCAATATTGCTGTTCTGAAAAAGTCTAGAGGTTTGGCTTCTTGCCCTTTGATCTAGTTGCTCCTCATATGATACTATTATTGATTGTTTAGATTCTAATTATTTTCTCTAAGTTTAGCAACCTGAGGATAAGAAGTTGGAGTTGGGAGAGGAAGGAAAAAAAATATGTCTTTCCTCTTGGAGAAATGTTTTTGGTTGCTTTTGTGATAAATGCTTTTAGTGGTCTTTTAAACAAGTTGTCACAATGTGTTGCTGTGAAAATTAACAAGAGTCTCCGTAAACAGGTTGTACAGTGATAGCAATGTGAGACATGCTGTTTCTTTGACAGTGGGCCAAACATAAAAGGTTTACTTACACACCCATCCAGCCCCAGCCCAAGAGGACAGATGCTAGCTGAGAGCCTACAAGGTAGCAGAAACCTTCAGGTGAAGTGTGTGTGCATGTGTCCAGGTGAGGATGATAATGCTTCTGAAGCAGCAGCACTTTCATCATTGTATCATATTCTATTTCACTACTGCAAGGTTACTCATGGGTCCTGTCTTAGTTGTTTGTGGTCATGCACAATTTTCTCCCTGCCTCGTGGAAGATAAAATCTAAAGAATAGAACTATACTCAATCAGAGAAGTCCAGAAATTGCAGTATTCTCTTGAATGCTGGTTGGTAGTAAGAGCTTAGTGGATGAGTATAAGCAGCAGGCAAGCACAGTATGACCTTCTCCTTTGCATCATCCTGATGTTTTACAAGGAGTGATACAGAGATTCCTTGAGCCAGAGGCTGTAACTGCCTCCCAATGTTTCATTGAAAAAATAAACTATTTTAACCCAATGGAGCTGGGGAAATCGGGACATTGGAAGAAGATAAAACCTACTGTTTTCATCTAGTCTATTCATGACTCAGTACTGTTTTGTACAAGTATATGGCTCAATGTTTTATCTGGCATCCCATGTCATTGCTTCTCTGAAATTTCAGAAAGCATAAACAGTCTTAGGCTTTAATGTGAGTCACTGTATGCTTTGTTATGCTTATAACTATGCATTTAGATAAGATGACATATCAACATCTGCTTGTGTTACAGGATAAAGTATGCCTGTGCATTACTGCAACTGAATTCCTTGAAGTACCTCGTGTGTTTTTGTACTTAGTACTGCATTATTCCTGTGCTTAAGTAGATTTACATACTCTATGTAATAGGACACAGATTACTGCATCTATGATTCTTTATTAATGGGAAATGAGTCCTTTAACTCTAGCGTATGTAAAAAGTTGAGCTTTGCATGTTCTTTCAGTAAGTAGCTCTGAATTATTTATGACTGACCTTCAAAAATCAAGGAAAAAGGAAACCCATTTAATGGAAATGCTTTCAAAATGTAAATATCTTTCATAAGTACATTGTGTGTCTGTTTGGAACTGAAGACAAAATAACATGTCTGGGAGATGATAAACCAAAAAAGCTCTTTCGGCCATAAATTATAGGAACTTGTGCCCAGCTATCTCTGAGCAGGGGGATGCTGGGTGGTCTGTCATTCGGGGGGGAAGCAGGTTCTGGCACTGTAAAGCATGCAGATGTAGCTTTTCTCTATGCTGTATCCCATTCTTCATAGAAGAAAAACAGTGAGATAATTCAGAGAGAAGTTCATTTTCTGGGAAAAGGGGACACTCGATCACTGATACTGCTATAATTCCAACCTAAATGACTCTATGATTCTATGAATTACCTTAAGAGGGGTATTTCTGGTTTTGCTAACAGATGGAACAGGCCATGTTCTAACCCTTGCCTGACATTAGCATGGAATTTAAATAGAAGTGACCTTGGCCGTTCAGACAAAAGGATATTTCCATTCGTTTTTGGCACCAACTTTTCTATTGCACATAGTTGGCTGTTTTGACTCTTAGCTTTTCCTGCACCACCACCTGTTGTTTGGCAGGAGGATTTTGATCACTTTAGTGAATAACTGGAATTATTAATCCTCTGGTTTTGCCTGAGTTTCAGAAGGGGAGGAGAGTGGGAGCCAAGAGTGTTACTTTGGGTTCTACCCACTGCTACTCTGCTGGACTGGATAGGCAGAGAAAGGTTGCAAAAAAGCTGACATGCTTGCTAGCATCTGCTAGGCAATGTAGTCTGTGGTGGGGGCCTAGCTACATCCTTCTGCTGAAACAGCTTTCTCCTGTGCAAGCAATAATGAATGTGACAATATCTTCTCTGTTTATGCAGGTTGCTCTTCCTTTCCCTGTCATGTATTTTGTTCAGTCACTTAAGTGAAGGCTTTGCTGATACTGAAGTGTTGGCTGTGAGGTGGCCCTTACCTTGCCTCACTTGAACTGCAACTTCAATGAGCTCAAGTAGCAATGCTGACTGGTTAGAGGTTGGGGAGCAACAGCTGCATCAGTGTCTGAAATTGGTGCTATTTTCCACAGTGGATGTGAAATCAACTCTGTGTCAAGGACAGCAGTCTGTTTGTATTCTTCCTTTCATGTTCTTTGCAGGGAGTCCTTATTACTTCCCAGACTGTCCCATTACTGTGATGTGAAAAACTTTCCCCCTTAGACTGTGGGGGACAGGGGTGGGAGGGAGGGAACACTGAGGGGAGGAAAGGTTGATGTGGAGGGAGCAGCAAATATTCCCAATTTTGAGAATCAAAAGAGACTAGCTATAAAATGTAGACTCTTCTGTGCATTATCAAGGTCAAGTGATTTGTTGCTTGTTCTGTTGACTGATGCTCTATCTTGAAAGTGGATGTTCATTCAAAGTTCTAGATTGACAGCTCTGTAGCCCTCAGTTTATCCATTCCTCAGAATAATTTGGCAGCAGATTTGACATGACCTCACTACAGTGGAATGATTGGATGTCTGAAGGGAAGAAAGGGGGTTGAAGCAGTTAGGTAATAGAGAAGGAAGACAGGAGATTAACTGGAATAGCTCACCTGCTGATCCAAAGTGTGATGTCAGTGTTGTGATGTGAGCTTAAGACTGGATTTGCACCTCAAGAATTGGATTCCATGATGCCTGCTGAGTCTTTTGGACCTGCATGCTTCTGATGTGGCTATGTGGACCTTTTGGGAGCTGTCCCTTAATGTCTGAATGCAGAAGCTCTACACTCTACTGAATGTAACTAGAAGCCTGTTAAAAGGAAAAATATGTTTTGGGCAGATGTGCCAGTTGTCACAGATAATGTTACAGATACTGTGGTTTTTTCAATGTCTAACCGCAAAAAAGGAGAAAAATGTTTCTTAACGAATAATGCACAGATCATGCTCTGTTAGGATTAGTGCCTCTAACTGGGCAGATACCTATCAACATTCCTGTGTTTTCTGTAGCTTCTGTGTTGGAATCTTGGTTACTGGATGTTAATTTTTATAAGTTGTAGGGTCAGATGGAGGAACAAATTGCAAGAACAATGAAGATGCATTGTTGTAACCAAACACCTCTGCATTCATTTTCTAAAGGAGCTGGGTTGTTATAGTGAAAGGTAAAAGAGCTGAAATTGCTTTCTCTTGCAGAACTTCATTGTTGAAGAGATCACGAATTTGAGAATTGCAGTGAAAGCCACCTATTAATGTGGCATAGATTCCATGCTGACCAGTGTCACCTGAGAATACTGTTAGGTTCTGTTCCTTGTTTTAATTAGAATTCACAGTTTTTACAAGTTAATCCTCTCTAACTTAGGCCAGAGGGAAAGGTCTCCCATTTGTTTTCACTGCCCTATGCTTGGTTTCGTATGAGAACAGAATTAAAGCTGCTGTTATCCAGGTGTATCTCTGTCTTGGCATTAGCTCACTTCTGCTATGAGTGTACATCCAGGTGCCTGATGAGAAAGGACAGGTAATTCTTGGGAGAAGGGCAGTAGTCTTGAGACTCCTGCAATGAGTATTCATTTCCTGGCTCTAGTACAGAAGTTGTGGATAATGTTGGAGCTATTTGCTTGTTCTCTCCATGCCTAGGTTGCCCATCTGTGAAAGGAGGACTAGAATTTCATGTTCCTTAGCCTATTAGTGTTTACAGAGCAGACAATTCATAATGGGTACATGGGGTAGTCCCCTCTTGGAACAGTTTTGGCCTGTCTGGGGACTGTTTTCCACAGGAGCTCAGGGAAAAGCCATTCCCAAACTGGAAAAGGATGGGGAGGAGAAATGAGAAGAATGCACTGGAGGTGTTCATAGCCTGCCTTGCTTTCAGGGGGAAGACATGACATGAGGGAAGCCTTTCATGTGTTTTGTGGTTTTAGCGTTTGAAAAATAGGAACTTGACTTGTGCGGGGAAAAACCTGGATAAATTTTGGGCCTGTTATTTGCTGTTCCTCTGTCAGGAAGGCATATCCACCATCCTTCAGAGGGCTTCTGCTGTTCATGCATGTGCACGCATACCACATACAGTGTGTGGTATTTGTCTAAATTTTTTCCTTCAGTTGGTAAGATGCTTGTGATTGCTGGTAGTCTGGGAATGCAACCTACTCCTACTTTGTTTTGCACAGTGAAGTAGAAAATGTCACCTTGTTTCAGAGCCTCCTGTCACATTGATTACAATGGTCTTGGAGAAGGACAGAATGATCTTTAGCAGCAGAAACCGATGATTCTCGCAGCTTTCATGTTCTGGAGGAAACACTAGAAATTGTTCAGCCTGGCTATCAATATCCAATGGAGTTGGAAATAAAATAACACAATTTCTTATTCCTACTTAGCTAGCACTAAGACAATTTTTTTAATTAGGGATACATTCTTTTTTTCCTGTTTTGTGCCTTTAGTGTAGTATTGATGAGGAAATAATCTAAGTAAATGCCACTTGCACCTTGTGCTCAGACAAGTGAGGTAAAGACAGGGACTGATTTTAACAAACTTTGATTTCAGCTTTGTATCACCTGAAGGTTTTGAAGATTTGTGAGCTGATTCAAAGGTGGTATCATCATGGCTAGACTGTTCTGAAGTTAAGACAGCGTAATGTGGGATGTGTCTACCTGTGGATCTTCCACCATAACTAGATGTGCTACTTCATTCTGTAGTGTACATCAAGAATGCAGGCTTCTAACTTTGATCCTTATCTAGTGGTTTGTAGTGGGTACAATTTTTGCTTACATTAGATACCTGCAGTATGTGGTTTGTGGGTATTGACACTGTCTTAGGAGCATTTGTTAAACTGCTACCAAGAGAAAGCAAAAAAAATGCTATTATGTTTTTTTGCTAAGGAGAAGTATACATATATCATTGAGCAAACAGAAATGCAACATTTCTCAGCAATTGCTGCCCACAGCATTTTACCAGAAAATTGGAGCATATTTATCATTTGAAGGTGGAATAGGAAAAATTGCAGACTTGTAACTTGAAATGGAACAAGGGACATGAAGATAGAAGACAGTGGTCTATTCTACTCATTAAATATTGAGGCATATGTCAAAACCAATGAAACTGATGAGGGTGCTTCTGTTGATGTTATTGTTATGAAAATTAGGACTGGAAAGGAGATGCACAACAGGATGAAAGCTCTGGGGCATGACAGACACAGGTTTATTAAAACTAGAGTCCAGACAGTAGTGGTTGTTAAAACTGAAAATTGTACAGAAGTACGCCTCCATATCTCATCCTGTCCCTTGGAGGGGGTGGTTGAATGTTATTTGAGTTACAGCAGCATTGAAAAGCCTTACTCAAAGCTGTGCATGTTGACAGTAGGTGCTCTACAAATGCAGAACAGATCCTGTCTCTGACTTCTTTCTTTCTTTCTCAGTGTTGGGCTAAGGGAAAACGTGGCATTAAAAAGTCACCGTGTTTCATGAAAATGCGGTTTCCAACTCCAGTAAAAGCTTGGGGTTTTGTATTTAACTATTGGTTAATGGATTGTGAAAAAATGTGAATTTCTAGGCTCTTATTCTTTTAGTAACGATGCCACCTAGTGGGCTTGATGGGTAGGAAGGACGGTGGGCTGTGTGAAATGGTGGGGCCAATTGGGCTGGATGAGGCTGGAAGTGCGTGTGTTCCCAGTGCTTTGGAAAGGCTGGTGGTATTTTCCTTTGCCAATATTCTTATTCCCCTTATGATTATACGGCCTTACGGAGCAACAGTTTTCTTGTTAACAATTACTTTTTACGCTTAGTTTACTCCGTTGCTATCTGGTTACTTCTAACTTCTTCCTGCTGTAGTAAGAGAAGGCCTATTTGGTGGACTTTAATTTGCAGTTTTAAAAGCAGCAGGTAGTAACTTTGGATTTCTGGACACCTCTATCAAATACATATCAAAGAAATACAGTGCCAACAATAGCTCATTCATTGGGAATTTTAGTGATTTGTACTTCCTGAACACTGCTCCTTTACTCAGGATTTCAAAGGACTTAGCTTGCAGGTTAGTTAATGTAGTTAAATCCCACATTCATCTGAGAATGATGAGGCATGGAGAAATAGCTTCTTGAAACTTGTTGATATTGCTAATATCTGGGGCTGCCCTGTAACCCTTCCACTTACCAATATTGATGAGACGCCTTTGAAGAATGAGATGACTTGATTTTCTGTGCTATCCTCAAGTCCTAAAAAAAAAAAAAATCCCTTTGTTTAAAGTTCATATACCTTCCTTCCTCCTAGTGAAAACATATGCCATATTTTCAAAGGCAAGGGTGGTAGAGAGAACACTTGGACACTTTGGCCTGCAGCATCAACAAAAATAGTTGTTATTACATGCTGTGATATCTTGTGACAGTAATGGACAGAAGAAAACAATTGTGTTAATAGCAGAGCACAGGGCAGTTGCATGAATTTGTTCTACTCATTTACAGGATGAAAAAAAGAATCCTTCTCCCCAGTATGACTAGGTCTCCTTAATTTTTGTGAAGAAATAAAAGATTTGAAAAATCCTTTATCTTTGTAAAATGGCTCTCTGTCTTGTTAAAGCTAGACTCGCAATGTTTTGCATGCTGGCAAAACTCTACTATTTGAGCTCAAGCCATGAGTCTCATGTCAGAGTTAGTATGTGCAATGGCTTAAAAGTGGTGAATCCCACCCATGAAAGGAACAACATGCACTCCTTCTGTTACTTTCAAAGGGGGCTTAGCCAAAAGGCTTTGCCTAACAGCCTCATGGTTTTGAGCCATGTGTATCACTAACCAGGTCATTCACACCTAGTGCTGGAGTGGGCTACATGTTTCCAACCACTCAGCTGCTCTGTAGCTGACACATGGCAACTTGTGACACTTCAGTAACCGAGTAACTCATCATCTACTCAAAGCCCCTTAGCATTGACAAGCTTCAATACTGTGGTGGTAGTATAGGCAACACCTCATCTTTCCACCTCTATTCCTTATCTTTGGTTTGTTAGGAGTCCATCTATGCCTCACTAGGGATTGAACCTCTTGTGTGCTGGGTATGTGGTATATTCATACAGTTTTTGCAAGCTGGATCTATGTGGTTCTCCTGCAAACTGTCAGTAATAACCCGCACATTTCTTTATGCTAACTATGTTCTTGCTGTAAAAGATGACCAAAAGAGTTTGTGGCCTGAAAAATTTGTGTTCAGGTACCACTGTTCTGGTATTTTCTTTAGAATTCTGTATCTTTTCCATTGTTTCACTGAAGAACTACCTGGTCCTGAAAGGGAAAATAGATGCTAAACCACTGCATTTTAACTAAATGCTTGCAGAATCTCAAAGAATCCCCTTAAATGTAGATGGTTGGGAGGAAAAAAACCCAGAAATGCCTGCTTACTAGTTCATGTTGCCATTGAAATACTAGGTTTCTCTGTCACAAGAAACAAGTGTGTGTGAAATAAGCTCATGGTTTGCCTGCAAACCAGAAACATCCCTTCTGTTTCCATTTCATAAGAAGCATTCCTGGGGGAAGACTGCCAACAGTTTTTACATGTTAGCAATTATTATCTTGATACACAGAATAAGCACTGCCTGACAAGGATTTCAGCCCATCAGAAAACATATTTAGCACAGAAACGACAAATGCTAAGGGGATGTGAAAGTATGAAGTAAGAAAATTCAGTCCAGTAGATGAAAAGATGAAAAATGAATTTTGGTAGAGCTCAAAGCCTGAACAAGTACAGGACATCTAGTTTTTGTCTTATCCAGGTGTCTGCCTCTTGGATTTGCAGCTGTATGAACATACTGAGTGTATGCATCAATGCTGTAACTCTGGGGCACCAAAACTGCCTGCTAGCTCTTAATCCTGGCATAGGGATGAAGTGCCACCTGGGCCTGAGGCCTGCCCTGTGTCCCAGTAGATGGAGCCCTTGCTGAGCCTTTCCATTTTCAGTTTCTGCTGCATCTGCCAAACATCCCGGTAGGCAAAAAGTCCAGAAACCGTTGCGAGGCAAGGGTTAGTGGGGTAAGGAGGAAAGAGCAATAGTTGAGGCTTATTTCTTTGCGTGAGCTGATACAGAAGATAAAGGAATTGCTACACAGGACAAGCAGAGATAAAAGAAATTGCCCCGGTAAACCCACTGTGCTTAACAGCTTGAAGAAACTGAAGCGGTTTTGACCAGGGCCTAGTGTTTCATCCCTGCTAGGAATTTAGGGAAGAGGATGCAGTATGTTGGGTCATGATCTAACAATAGTTTATTAAGTCTACTCATGTCATACCACATTAAAGCTTAAATATGTTTCTCCCCAGGCCTCCAAAGAAACTTAATGCCTTTCCCTAGTGCTTTTATCTTTCTTTTCCTTATACTTCAATTAGCAGCAAAAGAGCATGCTTGTTTCCACAGTAAATTTTTTCTAGGTCACGATTTTATCTGGCATTGGAAGTTAAGCAAGGTTAGCCTAGGTTAACGTTTGAATAAAGAGTTTTAAATGAAACCCATGAAGTCTGAGGAGAGATTATTTATGCTGGATTATTTCCATGTTACTTTGGTGGACGATGTACTACTACTACTAGATGCATTTGTGGTGTGAAAGAGTGAGGTCCTGATGGCATATGCTTATTGGTATTAAATAGCATGTGGTACTTCTGTCTGAAGTTATTTTTTGCTTTATTTCAAAGCAGATAGTATGTTGTCATCTTGGTTATTCCATCAAAAGGAAATATTGCCTGATGACTCTTACAGTTCTACAGTGTTTCAGTGACCTGCTGCACTGGTCTACTGCTGCTTAGAAGAATTCTTGTTAGGAGTGATAGATATATGTAAAATGTGATCTTCAATGCATGATAAATGCTTCAGGAAACAAATGTTATTTTGGTGCCAAATGTCAGGGTTTACACTCTGAAGCAAATTGCTGGGTCAAACCAGGATGGTCTGCAGGTATGTCTGCTCATAGAATGGCTGTTTCCTATACATGCGCATTTCAGTGGGCACTAACAGGAACATAGTAAACCAGATTGTATAGAAAACAGATGGCTGCTTCAGCTGTTCACAGATGTCACAGCAGTGGCCTAGCAATGTTCTTTGCAAATACCTATGTATGCTTTTATCTGTTACTGGATGCTAACAAAATCCCCTAAAGGCAAAATGAGGAGCCAGGACTTGTGCAATTAACAAGATTTTATGCAATCATCTGCTTTTTGGGTGAGAGCACTTTGTGTAAGACTGGCTGGGAAGGCTGCTATTTAGAATAAGAGGAAAGCAAATTAAAGCTGGAAGGTGCTTATTAGGCAATGCTAATTAAGAGCTAGTCTGGATGTGTTGTGTGTTGCTGGTGGGGAAAGGACATTTTACTATGGAAAGGAATTTCATGCAAGTGAATGTATGCAAATATGTCTTCTGAATTGCTTAATATAAGGAGGAATCAAGAGGCATGGCTTTTGTGCTCTAGACTACATAATAAGGTGTAAGAGGGCATATAAGGACTGTGGATCCTCCTGTAAGACAGAAGCACAGTTAGGGAGCTGAGAACTTAATTAGAGCAGGGATGTCTAAAATGAGGGGTGTGGTAGAGAGTACACTGATGGTACAGGGTGTTGGGGGAAGAAGAGTGTGACACTGTTAAAGAAGCATTGGCAGGGGTTTTGTATGAAATAGCATTGTTTGAGTTTGCTAATCTACTTCCCTTACCATTGTAAGTGCCAGAATGTCAGCTTCAGAAAAGTGGTAGTCAGCAAAAGGCTTTGCATCACTGAAGCAGATGGACAGAAGCCCTGTCTGATGGGTGCTATCATTACAATTTTTCATTTGACCTCAAGAAAGGTTTTTCAAGGGTAAATGGTTGAAAATGGTGTCTGATTGACACCTGTCACTCAGAATACCTTGAAAGACCTTGCTTCTAACTCTCCTGAGGTACTGTATTAATCCCCCAGGCCAGGGATAGTTCAACAGTAGGGTACACAAATCTATTCCTATTATCATTTAGCATGTAGGAGCCTTAAGCACGGAGAAGGAGTCTGTTTTGCTAGGTGCTGTATAAACACTGAACAAAATATAGCTCCTGTCCTACAGAGTATACTGCATGCAAATTAAGTCAATTACAGAAAGCTTAAAATAACTCTAGCAATTGCTGGCGTGCTGCAAAGAGGCCCTACCACATCCTGTTGGCTGGAGTTTTGTGGTTGACATCTGAGCAGCTTCTCCAGGCTGAAAGACACGGAAGGCTAGGGAAAAAATGCTGGAGTCCCTCTTTTTGAGGACAACACTTGTCTGAAAAAGGGAAAGTTTCTGCTCCTTTACAAGGGAGTAGAATTATGCTTCCCATTAGAGCTTTTAAATCTTCCCTGAGGACCTGTGGGAACGGTGGTCAGCCGACTTAAAAACTAAGCTGTGCTGGAATATTCCTTGCGAAGAGACTATGCTTACAGTGCTGGTCTCTCTTCCTGTGTGAATGAAAGCAGTGGCACAAAAGATAGAGCTTTGTCAAGTAAAGCCAAAAGTTGTAAAGGGCTTTGACATCTTTACTTGAGCAGTGGTACTCATTTATGAAGATAGTCTAGGTAGTGCGAGTTAAAATGTTAAGCAAATATTTCATGCAGGAATGCGTGCATGCCTGCACAATGGTGCAAGTTTGTATTTATAGTATCATGCTCTTGTTTTAAGTGGTATGCTGCCTCTGTTCTTTAAGACTCCCTTTTCTGTTCTGCTAGCTTCTGGTATTCAGCCCTGAAATCTGACTTCCTAGTTGTCGGTGGTGTCCTGCTGGCATCCCTAGAGAGCAGATGATTTACAGTAATTGGTGTTCTTGGTAGCAATCAAGTCTAACTTTCAAGTGGCTGGCAATTCAAGCTGCACTTTGAAAATGCTGATTGAACATGGAAGGCAGCATATATTCTTGATGGAAATAAGGGAGTCAAAGGCTTGCTCTGAAATTAGGTGGTTTGTAATGTTAGCATAAAAAAGCACACAAATTTCTGCAGCCCAGGACACAAGAGAAACCGCTCTTCAGGTTGGAGAATTGCAGACTTGAGCACAACCGAGATAAATCAGAGCACCCCTTAGATGTGGAGTGATGTTTGGGTGAAGATAGATCACTTAGAGAAGCTTTTCTTGACCAAACTGGAGGTCACAGTGAGTGAGGCCTGATGTGGCCAGGTGGTCTGAAAACAAAGGAGGGGTTTGTAGATGAAGTGATGATAAACTTGGATTTATACTGACCTTGTCACCCAAATGCAATCCCAAAATACTTCATAGAAGCATCATGAAACTTAAGCACAGTGACAGCCACCTCTGGGTGGCAGTTTCTGAATGCAGTGTAGCTATGCCACCTGACAGTTCAGGATGGGAAATTCACTGTATGTCTTGCTGGGAAATAACACAAACTACCTCCGGTGTGGTAAGTCTATGTCCTGGTGGGGGTCTCTAGCTCAGTGATAGCTTTTATATTAAGATCTTGGTATGCTAAGGACAGCTCTTCCCTCCAGCACCCTTTCATAGGCAATGCCTCTATCTTGCTTCCCAGTTTTGTATGGTGCAATGTTGTGGCTTATGTAGCAAAGCTCATGCTTCTTCCAGTCTATGTAAATAAACTTACATCAGGCAAGGATTTACTAAAGGAGGCTAGAAGGGCTAAAGCCTATGACAGAAAACCATGAAGGTAATTATGTTCTTACTTCATGTGATGTGATAGCAGTTCTTCCCCCACTCAGACTGGGGAATGCATCTGCCACTGCCTTATATAAAATGGGAAATTTAGCCTCTGGGAATACGCTGGATGTGGCTGTGTAATAAAGACTGCAGCAGGAACAAGAGTCTGAATAATACCAGCGAAAAGAATTCATCCTTTATTTGATACAAACCCTGTAGCTATGGAAAAAAAAATGGTTTGGCATGAAATCTTCATATGAAGGTCTATAATTTGCCATAGCACTGGAAACAATTTTGATTGTTCCAGTCTGGCAGACCAGCTACTGCCATAACTTCTCAGTAGTCTAAAGTAATGTGCATGCCTGCCACATGTTCTGACTCCCAAGGCTCCCAATCTGCTACTAGTTTTCCTTCTACACACTGGAGACTAGCAGAAGACATTTACTTTTCAATTCTAGGAGACACGTTTTTATGCTTATTGCTATCCAACCTGTTGTCAGCCAGGAAGCTGTTCTGTATCTTGCAAAGCACAAATCCTGAAGGAATGATATGCTAAAAAAAAAAATGAATCACAGCAAGAAGTCTTAGGAGAGGGACTCTGTCTTTACTCTCTATCTCTACAGACAGCCCACGCTGGTGTTCTTTAGAGCATTTCACCTTAGAAAATGGTCTTGGTAAAAGATCAATGTGACCCAAGTGTACATACAAGTACTATTAATGGAGACTAAAAATATGATTGAAGTAGAGGGTAAATAAAAAGTTATTAGCACATCTTGTGTGGCTTTTTTGGTTTCGGTTTTGGTGAATGAATTTGCACTGAAGAGGAATATTGGCAAATGTCATCACATCTTTTTTCCTCCCCTAGGCTGTTTGCTGATAGATCTTGCACAGAATGATTGCTATGAATATTTTACTTTGCTGTTCAACAGGCTAAAATACGTTACCCCAGGAAACTAGGAAATATTAATGCTTTCTAATTGGTGAACAATGAGTAAATAATCTAAGCCTTGGATCAGAGGTGTTCAGATAATCTGAATCTAGATAATGGAATAATGAATTTGCATGCAATTTTGTTCTATTGTAAAGCTTAAAGTTCAAATTCTGCACATCCTCCTAGAGTGACTGGAGGGAACTGTATGTCTGCCAGACTTCTCCAGCTCTTGTAGTCAGACAGGCAGGAGGCATGGAAGGACTTGTCTCCTATATCTCAGTAGAATCCTTGGATTTCATATCAACTTCTCTGTTACTGAAATAATCTAATCTTTACCCCAGAAGAGGTAAATTTGCTGTTACACTGGACTATTTGGTCCTGGTATATTGTGTAAATAAATGACTAGACCTTTTTGGCTTTCCATAGAACTCAGGCTAGCATGCCTAAGAAGTTTAAAAGTTCAGTCACAGAATAGTGATTTCTTTTTTTTCATAGCATGACCTTCAGGGATATTTAAGTTTGCAATAGCAGCAACAGGTTCACTCATTTGACAAGAGGTATAAGATTTTCTGCCAAGGCAGCTCGTGTGTGTAAAAGAGTACACAAAGTTGAACTGAGAGACAAGGAAAGCTTATTCAACAATTCTCATTCCCTGTGTTTCCCTTGTAATCTAAGGGCAGTTTTACAAACTGTGTTCCTAAGGAGATTTACAACTGAGGCCCCAAGATTCTGTAGTAAAATACTACTTGCTTTACCTGAGCAAGGGTCCCTTACCAGAGAAGAAAGGAAAAGCCATGCCACATAAGGAAATGAGGGTCAGAAGAAAGGAGCATGTCATCCTGTGTTTCAGCTTGCCTAAACTTAACTGATACTACTGAGAAACACCAATGGGACTGGTTGTTGCTTCATATAGTGGCATCCTGACTCTGCATCTAGCTGTGAAAGAAGAAATTGCCTTTGCCTAATGGAAGCAGGCTGTATGTTACTGTTAACTTTAGTCTACAGGAATAATTAGAAAGCTCATACTGTCACCGCAACAACATGGGGTGACAGAAAAGGTATGACAGGGTAGTCTCTTGACAGGATAAAATGCATATATGCTGTATGTTCTAGCTGAGTTCATTTGCATGCTAGACACAAGAGACAATTTATTGCCTGCGTGCTGAACCCCTAGATAATGGGCAGGTGCTTGATGAGGGTTTGGGTTCCATTACTAGAATCAACTCTATTTGTCCAGCCTTATATTCTGGTTTATTCTTAATTCTCTCTGCATCAGTGGAAGGAAGTCATAGAGAAGGAACTAGTCATTTTTTTAAGCAGGAACTTTTCCCTACCCTTCTTCCAAAGGGAAAGAAAAAGGAATGGTGGCGTATTAGTGCTGCTCTTGTCCCTGGCTAGACACAGCTCTATTACTACTTACATGAACTGCAAGAAGTTAAAAGCTCATGGCACCATGATCAAGCAGCTAAAGGAAGATACTAGGAATTCAGCTGACCTGTTTCTGACTCTGACAAGGCTCCCCAGGTGGCACACAGCAAGTCATTTAACTTACATCTAGCTTGCAGTAACCTTTCCCTAAAAATTATTCCTCTCTAGACCCTTTCCAGTGGCAATAGAGCTCTGACTTACACAGGTCTATATGAATCCTAGTGTTTGTGAATCTTGTGAAGCTACCAGTCTCCTCTGAGGGCCTTGGAAAGGTGCCTGTGGAACTGCAGGCTTGGAGGGAAATTGGTATAAAGCAAGCCTTTTCCCTCACTTGTATTTTGGGTAGGCTAGGCTGGTACTTACTTGAAGTTAGTTTAGGGATGCAATGTGGCAGCAAAGGCAAAAAAAAAGAAAAACCCAAACAAAACAAACCCCCCAAACCAGGGAAGGTTCTTCATGTGGTAAATATTCATCTAGTATAATGGGGAATTCAATCAAAAGAAACTTTGCTACTGAAATACCATCAGAGTGCCTGGGCAAAGGCATTACCAGTCACAATCAATGCACCTGCTGGAAGTCTCCCACAAAATGCTCCCCATATGAACAGGCAGTAGGGTTTCCTGTAAGATGGCAAGGCAAGGGCTGTAGGTGCCCAGCCTGGCAAGAACATGGCCTACCGGAGATCTGAAGCAGAGGGTTGCAGGACTGCACTGCTCGGCTCCCCTGACCTGTGTGCGAGGCAGTGTCACTGCCTGAGGAAAAATCTGGCTGTGGGGTGACAAAAGGCTGAGGGAGGGGTTCTGACTGAAGCCTTTCCTCCCCCTGCCCTCAGGAGGGAGCCTGGGCACAGCTGTGGGGACTGCGCTCCCTGTGAGCCCAGAGGACCCACCTGCGCAGCCTCGCTCAGCTGAGGTACCTGGGGCTCCATGGGGCCCTGCCGGCCGCTGCCCCCTCTCTTCTCCGGGGAGAAGCTGCGTGGCAGTGCCTCTCCGGGACCCGGCTGGCTCGACGCCGTCCTGTGGGACGGAGGCGGGCAGCCCTCAGCGCGAGCAGCCCTCAGCGCGAGCAGCCCCTCAGCGCCAGCCCGGGGCGGGGCTCGGCTTCTGGAAGGTTCCGCCTGAGTCAGGTGACCCGCGGAGCCCCTTCCAATGGCCGGTAACGGTCGCCTCGTGCCTGCTGGTCTGCCGTCCGCTTGGCTTTCAGGGGTAGTTATGCAGAATGCAAGACCTTATAAACGGGTAACTCATTGCTGTGTTTCTCCTCTGAATCTGTCCTGTGTGGTGCTGTCTGGGGGCGAAATGATCTCTCAAGGACCCTTCCAACCCAAAGCATTCTATGAGTCTATGAAAGTCCCCCAGGCTGGTGTGTGCTGGAGGGCTGTCGGCTGTGGCTGCAGTGTGTGTAACACGAAAAAACGAAGGGGACAAAAGGAGACCTTTAGGACCCTTGCTTTTCGGAGGCAGGAAGCCTGTGTTCAAGTCTCCAGTTCTATTGGTTCTGACCAGTAAATACCTATTACTGCTACAATTCTTGCTTCCTTAGTGACCTCCCAATTGTCTCTGCTATAAATAGTGTCTGTTATTGGTGGCTGGCTTTTTCCCTGTCCAAAAAAGCAGGAGTGTGAAGTGAAGTAGTATCTGTAGGGTTGTGAGAAGGGGTAGGCCCTTGAAAAATGAGAATTGTTCAAATGTCTGAGGTGTCTGATGTGCGTATCTGTTCGTCTCAGGCTTGGTGAAGTAAACGGTCATGAGTCTGTGCATGGGGTGGAGTGACCAGGAGAAGGGACTTGCTTGTGATTTATGCCTTATGATTACGGTTGGTCTTGACTAGTAGTGTTTAAGGGGAGTTTTTTGTCTCAACCCTGTTGTCACATTTCAGGTCTGCTCCTTTTTGCTTATGTTTCTGGAAACTGTCTAGTTGCTGGTACAAAACCTAGAGCAGGTGCTGTAAATCTGAGTTTAAATGTTCTGGTTACAAATGTTAGAACCTTTGAGCCAAATAATACAATTCAAAACCTAGAATGAATTAATTTGTTACATGATTTTTCTCCTTTCCTAAGCTCATGGTTATTAATGCATTTAATAGCAATAACTGGGCTCTCTCTGGAACTTGGATTTGCTTCACAGCTGCAGGGTTCCTTCTGGGCAGATAAAGGCGAGTACTGGCAGTGTGAGACTTAAACAGGTTCTCATGAAGGAAGAATGGATTAGTCTTGAAAGAAAGGGTTTTTTATCACATGCTCTGTACATATCTGCAGGTTTAAGAAGTTTTTTATTGAAACAATATAGTAGAGGGACATGAAAGTGATGGACCATTGTTATAACATTGCAAATCCCCAAATGTTACTGGTGCTAAAGTGATCAATCTTCTGGTGACTCTGACAGAATCTCAGTTATAATACCTTGGTTGGTGTTCTTGGTTTATAATTTGGGCAATAAAAATAGATGCCGCAGTCAACAAATCCAAAGAGCCCTTTGTGCCCTAGCTATTTTAAGGTGCAAAAATTAAGTTAAATTTGTGACTATTTATCTGGAGTAGGTATGCTTAAATAACCCTGTGGTAGAGGCCACAAGAGTGGAAGAAAATTATAATCAGCTGTTTCAGTGACTTGATTGAAAAGGTAGGAGCAGCTGTGACTATTGCTGCATTCTTTCAACTTCACTGTGTGAAATGAAAGTTCAGTGCCTTTTGTGTAGGGTAAAGAAACTGCCTTTGCATAGGTGTCAAAAGCCTAGTTTTTAGAGTGGTCATGCTGAAGCTCCAGGCACCTGATAGTGCTTGTTGCATATGTCTTGGAGTTTAAGGCATAATGAGTTAAGTGTGGTGGCCTGGGGTTTGGCATCTTTTAAACCAGTAACAGTAGTATTCTGTGCTCCCAAGGTCAGGCTGGGGCATGTTTATTGTAGTTACTTATATTCCAGAAAGACTAGGAAAGTTTGAGCTTTGAAGGCAGATGCTCTCCCCATATGCTCAATGCAATTTCTTTTCCAGTATCGCATTGGAAGCTTTCTCATTAGATTATTTTGAAGAGGAACTGTTTTACTGTTTAGTAGGAATGATGCCCTTGATATACTGGTGATTTTTCACCGGCTTTGTTGTTCTCTTTGCTGCTTTAAAGTTATTTTTGAAAAATGTTACTTGTATGGAAATGCTAGAAAGAAGGGGAAATTGAAGAGCTAAATTTGGACAATGCATCTGTTTGTGTGGAGTGTTTTTTGGTATGGAGCAAACATTGTGAATATGCCAAATGACTCTAATAAAACAGGCTCAAGCACCGTCTTTTTCCCTGAAGGCCTGCCCTGGTGGTTGAGAGCTGTATTAATCTTGCATTTATTATTAAACACCCTGTCCTTGAAAGAAGCCTTGAGGCCACAGTTTTCCTCATGAACTTTTATCTCTCTGGAATTTATTGTCTGCTGCTGACTGTCTGTGTCTCATGTAATTTATCAGCTTTATGCTTGTCTTGGCCTTGATGGCAATGACTACTTGGATGGGAGGGGAAGGGAGTATAGTGACGATGTCATGACTCTCTACTGTGCCTGGCTTCTGGCCTTTAAAACAAAAGTCTCTAATTGTGGCCAGTACCCTGGCAAATGACTTGGACTCTAGCCCAAGAGGGCACGGCTCCTAACTCTGCAACAAGGTTAGCAGCTGGTATTTATATGCTCCCCCCAACGCACAATGAGCTTCTAAGCAGAACAAACTTTTTACTCAGAGTTTGAGCACTAAGTTTATATCTGAACTTGCATAAGGCTTTTATTTGTGCAGAACTTGGTGCAAATTTGCCTTTATACAAAAAGGAAAATTCTAAGTTGCAAGGTTGGAATTGCAGTTCTAAGCCTGCCAAAGTTCTGATGTGCATTTGAAAGTGGTATTGTTAGCAGATGACAAAAGCCTGTCCTCTTGGATAGCTCAAGATAGCTTAACCTTCTGGGAGAAGGGGCCTTTTTCCCCAAACATATGTTAGTTGCAAGTCTTCATTGCTGTGGGTGTTGCAAGGCTCTGGCCGTGTTACCCTGTGTGCTTGGTCTTCAAGTCTAGCATAGCCTAGTATCTTGGGAAATGGGAGAGAGTGAAAAGGTTCCGCAAGAGCATATGAGGTAATGCATGCATTCGCTTAAATCTAAGCAACAGTATTAATGTAACTAGAAAAAAACTTTTCAGAGGCATGTTGACGAAAGGTATTTGGGTTGGTAACTCTAGTGAGCTTGAGGCTACTCATTAGCATACCTGTATCTATGGAATCACCATATCTAAATGAAACTTTCAAGTGCAATTTTGGGTTTTTCACTGTTCACAAATGGTACTAGAGGCTGAAAGTAGGTGTTAGCCATCTAGGAATTTCAAAAAGGGCTGTGTCAGATGGCCCGTCAAGGACTTGATTGTCTTAATGTCTTTGTTTCTTGTCCTTATCCAAGTCTTATGGATTGCAACAGGAACTGATAGTTGAAAAGTTTGACTGATGTGTAGTTCTGCTTAGAACTCTGCCAAGTAAAAGATAGTCATTTTACAGCATGCAAGACTTAGATAATAAGTTTATTTCCTGAGAAAAGGAAGCTCAAAGCTATTGCATTCTTTGCCAGGTCTGTTTTGCCCACTCCTGTTGTTAGGGCACTAGGGCTTTTGAGATGATACTTTTTTTTTGCATCCAGTTGCTCATCTGTGCTTTTTTAAGTGGGTAGTCTGAAGTAAACACGAGTTAAGACTAAGATGCAATGGTTCACTGAAGAAATTCGGCGTGTACAGTTGAGCATTTCTACCAAGAGTATTCAACTGGAGAAAAGATACATCTGTTACAAGTATTTTTTTGAAATCTGGTCTGACCTCTATAAACTTGGGGAATGTCTAGTTGTTCTGCTGTAATTGGCTTGTAGACCAAGAACTCTTCATGGAATTGGTTCAGCAAGTAACTTAATATTTTTATTTTCAAGTTCTCGGCGGTCTACATATGCTTTAATTTCTCTGCTTCAGCACTCGCAGGTACCAAGATGGCTTTTATTTTCTGAATTACTTGATGCCTTTATTTGAAACTAGATTTGGTTATATGGAAAAAAATATGGAAGGAAATCAGGTCAAACCCTAGGACCTGCTTCTGTGATAGAAGCATTGTATCTTGGAAAAAGAACCCATTTCCTGAAGGAACTCCTTTTATGTTTGGATAGTATTTATTAGCTGGCAGATTGTAAATTCAACCTTGTAATGAGCTGACCAATCTTTTTTCTGGTAAGGGTGTTTGAATGGTTTAAACTTACATAATATAGGCTAGGAAACAGTAGGCTTTTTGCTGAAACATTTTCTCAGAGGTATCGGAGTGCACTGTTGTTTCTCAAGACAGAAGGTGAATCCGTCTTTGGTTGTGTCGTTTCACATTAGACTTTCCCAAACACTGTATTACATATTCCATCAATCTCTAGTGGGCAACAATCCTGCAGAATGCCCAAGGGGGCTGAATAGATGTCTAGTGACCTCTTAAATCATATGAAGTCACTCAGATGCCATGTTCCAGCTGCCTTATGCAACACCAGAAGCTGCTCAATTTCTTCTTGAATTTCCTGTCTTTAAGTAGCCTGCTTTCCTTTATCCCTGCTCCAGTTCATTGGCCACTGGTTCACATTGAAGTTTATGGGTGGTTGGAGGGGCAATAAATTCCACTGCTCTGTTTTCTGTTGGAATGGAAGGGCCAAATTTCACTTTCCTTCAGGTCTCCCCTAAGGACTTGCAAATGAAGAATGAGATCTTCTGGCTTTTCTTTCTAACTGGCAGCTGAAAAAGTAAAAGCTAGTTGCAGCAGTTCCTAGCTGGATGGAGCCAATTGGAGTTGTGAATGATTTAGGAGTTGTACTTGCAGTGCTGAGCTTCCAGCTGCTTTCTCTACTTGGTTTGGGACAGAAATGAAACTGTGGTCCTAAAGTAATGATGTCTGCAAAAAGCAAAGCAATAGGATAACTGAAAGAGTTCTCTGGTGCAGATAGTGTTTTGGTCCTAAGTTCTAATCCCCATCTCTGTCAATCTTTCTCTTTTCTTTCTCTTTATGGGATGGTGTACTTCTGCCTTGAAGGGATATCACTGTAACATTTTGAAAGCAGGGAAGACTATGTAAGTGCTAAGTCTAGTTCTGTGGTTTATTTCTCTAGGAAAGAGAAAGGTGCTGTCTGTGCCTGCTCAGAGAAAATGCTGTGTCTGTAGTAATAAAGCAGCAGTTGATATTTTTTGTCAGAAATGGAATGTTTGGCAAAAATGAAATGCTCTTTTTGCTTGTGAGTCAGGTCTTGGTAGAAAACTTCATACTTGGGGAGAATAAATAGGAACCTGCTGTGCAGTCAGATGTAATCCCATGTCTAGGTGGGCTATTTCAAATGTTTTATTGCTTGTTTGTAAAATTGCTTTTCTTTTGCAGCTTATCAATATCTACATGAGTCTTTGAGGTCAAATTCCATTCTCAAAGCACTGGGTTAGCTTTGTGCTGACTCCCTGCTTGCAGAAGGGAGATTAGAGCCTGTGGGAGGTAAAATGGTAGAGTTGGCTGTAGGGGCACAAATTCTTTCTCTTCCCAAGGGAACAGATTTAGATCTGAAAACAGGCAGGTGGAAATCTGATGTCCAGTTGCATAACTGCTGTAAGCACAGGAAGCATGCTTTTTGGTACCAGTACCATCTTTTTTTACCTTTAAAAGTTACCATCTCAGCTCCTATGGAAATCCCTGTGTGACTTTGTCATCCTAAGAATATTTTAAGCTGTGCATTGACAGCTCTGTCTTCAAGGATGCTTTTCTGAGCCATCAGGTGATGCATGAAGGAGTAGGCTTCTGGAAAGGGTCGGCTTTGCTTTTTATAGATGAGCACTCAAAACAAGAGAGATGAAGATAACCTTAACATAACAAACTCGTTTGAGTAAGGGCTGTATTTGAATAATAGCTGTATCCCTGATAAATTTTGGCTTCTGAGCACAGGCTTTTTTCTTCAAGTCTGGGTAGGCTAACACAAGATGCTGATTAGAATGTGAAGTTTGCAGTATGTCTGGATGGTTTCTTGCAGACAGACCAGTGCTCATTTTGCTTGTGCTGTCAGCATGCAGAACAGTGAACAGTGCTTTACTTGGGTGTACCCAGTTAGCTGAAGAGCTTTGGTTCTGTGCTTGCTTGTATATAATGAGTGTAGGCAAAACAGTTCTGCCAGTAAAAGGTTAAGGGACAGGGCTATATGTTGTGGACTACTAGTACTTCATGCTGGTATGGGCTTACATGCTGGCTGTGCTCCCAAGAGAAGGCAAATTTGCAGGAAAAAGCTCTTGGAGTAAATTTTCTTGCATAGTGTCTAGAGAAAAGCAGCTAACTGAAGTTGTTGGGAGGTGGCTGTGTATATATAAATGTTGCTACAACCCAGTAGTAATCACAGCAGTGTTGCATCTTAGCAGGTATGATGCTGCTATTCTGTATTAGATCAGAACAATGTGTAAGTTGTATCCTCTGTGAAGGGGCACTTACATACTGGGAATTACTGGGAGACTGTCTTTTTCTACCTGAAGGAATTGGGAGATGTCAGTTTTTCCTTTTACTTGCTCTATACATGCTACTGTGTTACAGTATGAGCCAAGTAGTCTGGCAGCACAGTGTGGGTCATGCTGAGTAGGCTAACACACCCTGCTGCTCTGTTGTCTCTGTTTAGATTGCATCTGCTATCCAAGATAGTCTGGGTATCTGTGCTGCAGTGTAGACAGACCTTTAGTCCCTGACTGCAGTTTTGTCTGGCTGCTGCAATACTCCTTTATGCTAGATAAGGTTGCTCCCTAGAAGACTACTTGCTCTTTGGCTACAGTCTGTTCACATCCTTGCAAAATGTGACTGCACCCAGTTGTGTGCCCTCACAGGTACTAAAGAACAAACACTGGAGTTTGCCAGTGTCTGACTTAAAACTATGATAGGGAGGCTGAGGTTTGCTTTGAGAACAAACAGTATAGAAGAAGCCCTGAATTAGACTGTCTTCAGGGGAAGGGTGTGGGACATGGTTGAGTTTTGTTTTGTGGAGTTTTTTGGTAATCTCCTATCTACATTGTGTGCTTGAAGCTACACTTTGTTTTTCTGACCATGGTCCATTTGCATTATTTGTTTGGTTCTGAGGAAAAGGGCTTCTTTTAATTTTTTTCTTTGATTAGGGTGGGGCATGTCAACCTACTAAAACAGTCCACCAGCTTTCTCTGACGTGTATTCCACAAGTCAGTCTGTCCCCTGAGACTTGTCAACCACAGGATGGGATCTAGTGTTTGTCATAACTGGAACTCTTAGGTGGTGTACTGAACTGTGGTAGAAAGTAGGCCCAAATATCTGAGTCTCAGGCTACACAATGGATTTTGACTTGATTACACTTAATGAGAATTTGGTGTCCAAATCTCTAGGGCATGTTTGTAAGGAAGGAAAATTTGGTCTATGGTCACTGACTTAAGACAATGTGCAAGAGCAAAGTAATCATGATCAGGAAGAGAGGATCGCATCAAAGCTGTGAGCTTGTTTTGGCAGAGAGGAGTGGTATGCTCTACTAGGAAGTGGTTTATTGCTAGAACAAACCTGATTACCCATTAACCTGCTCTAGCTCAGTATCTGTGTTCTGTATATCATTTTTGTCAGATATATATAATCCTAGTGCACTAACCTCTCTGATTCTGGGAACAAACAAATACTTAAACTCCTGAAGAACTGAATTCTTGCTGCAGATGGTGGGGACAGATGCACAAAACCTCTGACCCTCTCTAAATCCCTCTGTAAATGGAGGAAGTATAAATAGTTGGACCACTCCACTGTAAGATTGAAGCCACTTTTCCACCTCCAGTCCTGTGTGTTTGGTAACAATATGGGAGACAGCCTCTTTCCATAGCAGACCCTTGTCTCGCTGATAATGGGTTTTGTTTGTACCTTCCACATCTGCAGGTCTTATTCTGGGTTTTTGTTGGTTTGGCAGCCTCTTGTCGTTCCTTTAAATCTCTCTTTAGATTTGCAAAATCCCACCTGATGTGGAAGAGGGGTTTCTCCAGGAGTGGCTCTGAGAGGATGGATTGGAAAGCACAGAGAAAGGAAGATCCCTTAAAAGAGGGTTTCTGCTTTCTGCCCTACAGCCAGAAGAGGGTTAACAAGGCGCACAGCTCCTGTGCAGGCAGTGTGTGCACTTGGCAGTAAGAGATGTGCTACAGTATGAGAGGAGTGGAGCAGCTCTCTGTTCGCTTTGCCGGCTGTCAGACTGACCCTGCATCTCCGGGAGCTGGTGTCTGGAGGGTCCCCGCCTCCCAGCACTGCATCCCGCCTCTCCGGAATGGGATCTTCCCCTCTTCGCACGGTGGCGTCTGACCCGGGCATGCTGCTGTGAGGCGCTGGCTGATGAATGAGTGCCCCTCCAAGCAGAGCCAGGTAAGACAGCCTTACTCTTTTTCCCATTCCTGCCAGGAGTCAGCGGCAGTACCGTAGGCACGGGGTTTTCATGGTCTGTGGGAAGCCAGGCAGATACATGATGGTGCTGGTCTCTTAGCGTGGAATAAAAAGTAGAGGGCTTTGGGGACACTGTCATGCTGTCCCCTCTGGAGGTGGCTATGAGGGGACTTCCATCGTCTTATCGGCTATGTTCCCTATTTGAAGCATTGAAGTTACTGCAAGTCAATAGTAAAGCTATTAACATGGACTGTTGAAAAGGCTGTGATGGGAAAGATCGGCTTCTGTTTTTGGAGGGATAAGAAATTCTGTTACTTTTCACCTGTTTCATTTCACAAGATTTAACTGTGTCTTTGAGAGTCACAGTATTAAAATACTACACACCATGTAAGAGTAGAAGGCATGTGTTTTTTCACACAGGAAGGATGGTATGTTCAAATAACTGTATACTTAACATAGTATTTTGTGGACCTCCTGGATATTGGAAAACACTTTTGCAGATGTTGCTTCAATTTGAAAAACAAGCTTTTTGTTCTGTTCTCAATCTCTTAATTCTGTGGGTTTTTCCTCTAATTTCTTAGTTTTTTTTAAAAAGAGCTTTTAGCTTTGTCAACATGTATTCCTAGCTTGCACGCTTAAGTGATTGCCTTGGAAATAGCATGCTAAATGTGAGTTAGCAGGCTACTGAATGCAGCAGGTTAGTCTAGCCTTCTCATTTGAGTTGTCAGAAAAGCTATTGCAACAAATTAGTATCAGTCTGACCACACTTTTCATAGCTAGTTGTCTGTGTGCTTTTAGAATGAACTTAAACAAGGCTCCTGAATATCTTCTGTAATTCATACATGTAGACATGTATGTATGACAGGAGGCATTGCTTAGTGTGCAGTGAACGAACAGAGCAGCCAAAAGCCCTTGGCTGGAGTGCAGGCTGAGCTAGACAAGGCTTTTGACCACTCATTGGTTACTCTGTGAATACACTTGGCTCATAGAATGTACCCACCTAATCTTATTAGTAGTGATCCTTCTCAGAAGCAGGCATTAGGCCTTAAATAAAAGATGACACTGTTAATCTTGGTTGCTAGCTGGTTGTGATTCTCTGAATGTTTGACAAAGAGACAACAAAGAATGTTTGACAAAGATATACAAAATATTAGCCCTGTATGTTTACATGTATAGAGTGAATGTAGAAATGGCAAACTTTGTAAGCCACTGGAATTCTGATAGAAATGTCAAACTCTGAAAGAAAAAAAAAAATCAGGTGAAAGCTTGACTTAAGGTCTGGAAGCATTCCCTCTGTTTTTTGTTTAGTCTTTTCCACAGCTGCTTAGTGTCCTGTTACTTAGAGCAATTGCAAGCATGTAAACTGGAATGAAAGAATACTGTGATTTGTGACCAGAGCTGATCTGCTTGTCTTTAATCACATGATGCAACATTTTGTTATATATAATCCATTGTGCCTGTGTGTCTATTTCATGAAATCATGTTGAAGCAAATGGGGAGAAAGAAATTTAAGGTCAATATGGAGAGATCAGGTGCTGTTACTATTGTCTGCTTTTGACCTTTCCCATATAAGAAGGCTGAAACAATTGGGCAAATGTGAAATAAGAGAGTTGTTACAGAATTATGTGAATTTTCATGTATTAAAGAATGACTGTGACTTGGATCTAGATGACCTCTGAATGGTTCTTGTTTCTTTCCCTTTGCAAACTGTATTCAGTGGATACTAATGACAAGACTGGAGCTCAGGTCTTGGAAAACCAGAAGTTTAAGGCTTGAAGCTCCTGTTGCCCTTTTCCTCCCTAAGCATGGAGAAGCAGGGGAGTGAATACTTCAGTCTTTGGCCTATCCTGGAAAGAACAAGGTCTCTTAACACTTTATAGCATCAGTTTTCTTTTGTGAATATAGATGTTTATAATGAAAATTTATCTGGCAATTTATCAATTGTTTGCTAGGAAGTCAGAGATCAAGGACTCGTAGACAAAAGAATGTTAGGAGGGAGCACAATTAGAGCACCACCTAATGATGCCCTTGAGGGTCCTGTGTGTGCCAAGGAGGCATGCTGTTGAGGTTCCTTGGAGGATGTGTGCAAAAATCCAATATCTCGGGTAATGCCATATGCCTGGAGTGTCTATTAGAACAGAACAGGAGTTCCTGGCTTTCGTTTACTTACCAGCAGCTAAGAATATGCATTAAAGTATGAAATATTGCTGTAGTTAACATTCCTTGGCTGCCTTGGCATAATCCATGTAGGCTGAAGAAATGTCTGATGGAGTTGCTTCATTTTTGAGATTGCCCTTGCTGTGGAAAAGGGAGAATCCCCTTGTTAGCCATCAGCACTGTTTCCATGGGGCAACAACAGTCAGTTGCATCTGTCATTGGACCTAGCCTGTGTCCCAGGTATGAAACCGAGTGCTAGTGAAGTCTTGGGAGAGATGGTGGTGTAAATCATTGGGCTAAGAGGAAGTGGGAGGCCTGTGCAATGGCATAAAAATGTGTGATGTGGCAGTGGTGGGGAGAAGAACCTTGAAGAGAGGTCAAAAATGTTAAACTTTCTGGGAGTGTATGGGCTTTAAGTCATACCCGCGCACTCCTTCAAACACCATGCCTTATTGTTGACTTAGTGTCTTTTTTTCATGTAAATTTGGCAAAGGAAGAAGGATTCTGCTTATTCAGTTGAGAAGCAGGAGTGTATTTTGACCTCGATGATCAGTACAAGCTGGAATACGTACCATGTATAACTAACAAGTGATTTCTAGAGTGAAGAGCTATTTATGGAAAGGCTGTGCATGCTGCCAAAGGGCAGAGAAAGCATGATTCTGATTACCTTGCATCTTGGAAAAAATTCTGAATCTTGGAGGAGACTGTCATCTGCAGGAAGACAATTAAGTAAAGTGCAACTCCTGACAGGGAATAATCTTATTGTATGTTTACCTAAACTTTCCATGAAGGCTCTATTTACAAAAGACAATTTATAGTTGACTGGGAAGTACTGTGTGCATAGCTAGACTGTAATGTGTCTGTATCGGATGTGAATTTAAGCAGTGAGTTTGAGAACTTGTTCAATTTTAC
Source organism: Pelecanus crispus (assembly GCF_030463565.1). Lineage (NCBI taxonomy): Eukaryota > Metazoa > Chordata > Aves > Pelecaniformes > Pelecanidae > Pelecanus > Pelecanus crispus. Next base: position 4,240,737 of record NC_134661.1, on the reverse strand, counting down.
ACAGAGCTACTGTTTACTATTTCTAAAGCATCTGTTGCTCTTTAATTACATGAATGACTTAAATGTCTTATTTAACATAACTGTGGCTATTGGGCTTTTTTTGCAAACAGATTTCTAAAGCCAAGCTTTTCTCTTGAACCAAATTTGATTTATACCATAAAGGATGAGGTGCTGGAGTTCTGGGCTCTTGGTTAAGGAGGAATCTTGAATTGATTTGGGGATGAGCAGTAATGTGAAACAGCAATAGTAAAAGGAGCTATAGGAGAAGAGGAGGGACAAAGCATTGTCTTACCTGACCTAAGGAATGCAACTGTATTTTCATGAGCTTTCATGACATGTTTTATTTTTTGATCCAAAAAGTAACATTGCTCCTTATAACACTGTATGTTTGGCAACGTGTATTTGTCTGGCATGCCTGTGGTTAGCATATTCTTTTAGTGCATCATACTTAATAAATGCATCTATACGCGTTGCTCTTGTGTGTAGCAGAGCAAGATGCCACTCCACTTTCACCTGTTGTCACATTTGTCATGCATGCTGCAGTGATGTGAACTTGTGACTTGTTATTCTTGTGATACTACATATTGATGCGTGCTTGCTCTATGCACTCCGTGTCTGTCCAAAGCTACTTAATGCAAAGGGTTGTGGTACACAAGTTTATTAGTAATCTACTCTGGAAATAGAGAGATCTTGGGTCTCAGAACAGAGTTGTGTACTGCAATAAGTTTCTATGGTAATGAAATGCAAATCAGTAACTCTCCTGTGCTTCCAGCTCTAAGTCATCTTTACTGGGGAGGCAGGTGCAGGGTGAAGTTAAAGACATTCAGTCCTGTAGTCTCTGAAATAAGTTATCTCCTATAAGGAATTATAGGAGATAAAGGCAAACAACATGCAAGCTCAACTGGATCAGGTGTGCAGTCAGCAACTTACTGGGTACCTGTGGTGAATTTCATTGCATTTCGTATGTACAAATTAACAGGTGTGAGACAAACTGTGTCCTTGATCTTGAAGGCCTTGGGTTTGTCTACAGTCTAGCCATTTGTGAAATGCAGAATCAAGCCTGTTGTTCTCGGGTGGCAGATGAAGAGTGAGATCTACATTTTAAACTTCTATTTAAAGATATAGTGACAGGTTGGTTAGAGAGCTAACATGACACTTGGAGGCTTGAGTTCTGCCCCTGCTCCATTGTAGACTTCTGGAGTGACAGTAGGTCATTTAAGGTCAGCCATTTTGTAGGTATGCTGGTGTTGATTTCAGTGGTATCTGAGTGTCTAAATAGCGTTGAATGAGTGTAAGCTGTGCTGGCCCTCAGCCTCTGGCAAGGAGGATGACAGCATCATTCTAGAGGATGTTGTAATGATAAATACCGAACAAATAGACAAATGCTCTGTAGTTGTAACGGGAACCAGCTGAATGTCTTAATTGATAGACTAGAGTTATCATGGCTTCTAGACTAGCACTACAGTTTTTCCTTTCTTCTGCTCTCTTCCAGACTGCTTAAATTTGCTTCTTTTGGAGACAGTCTCTTTTCTTGCTTGTGGTACCAATGACTGCCTCCAAGACCTTATGTGTCCTGGAGCTGTTTACTTAGCTTTGAATACTTTGAGACTGCTTGCTATGCCATTCCCATGTCTGGTTATGGGATTTGGCTTGAAAGCTTGATGTGAAAAAATGGTAGCCCTGTGGCAGTGCCTGCTGATGTTGTTCCATTTCAGAGAATTATTCTGTTTGTCACTTGTCAGCCTTGCACAGTAGTGCTGTGGATTCGTAAATATTGCCCTACTTCTGTGGGGTGCTACACTAATGTTTCTGTGGGGTCTTGAGCCACTGAAGATGTATGCCACATCAAAATGTGGTATTGTACTGCTACAAGATTGCCAAAATTGGGCGGTGTCCTATGTAGTGTCTCCTGTCTGTAAACCAGAATAGGTGTCATGCTTTTCAGCTGTACTGTTCTGCAGCTTATCTAGTCCCTGTTGATCCACAGTTTTATTTCTGTTATCAGCTTTATGCTATTTCCAGCACTTTGTGCACATGCCCACACCTTTCTGCATCCTTTTTCCACCCTTCCATCCTTCCTTAGATGTTTGGCGAGATGGACACTAAGGAATTGGGCTTTTACAAGGATGGTGACACTTGGCTTTCTAAAAGTGTTTACAGTGGAGTGACTTTTGTGATGGATGGAAAATGTCATGCTTCTGGATGTTTCTATCTGCTGATGATAAAGAAAAATTTTGGGAGTGGGGACCAAAGTGTTTCAGCTCTCGCTGTAGAACATCTTGCTCTATTGACAGATGAGGCAAGAGTAACAGATGAGAATGACAATGCCATGTTCTAGCCTTGTAGCTGCCATGTTTTGTGGTGTGTTAGGCTTTTCTATGACATACACCCAAAATCTGAACAGTTGCCCTGTGTTAATTCCACTACCTCTTCCTTGTGAGGCAAATGGATCATACAGTGCTACTTGTGTCCTATGCATACTACATTGGAAGGAAGAGGGATTGGAAATGCTACTTGGAGATAATGATGATCATCTTCAGCCCTTATGTCTTCTAAGATAAGCTAATGTAAAAGAACAAGCTGTTGTCTCTGCCTGTGGTGTGACACTCATCGCTGTGACACATGACACAGTAGAAAGGGCAGAGACCCGCAAGCTGTAGAACCTTGCTGCTCTTCTGCCCCTTTAAGCAAGGAGGGAACCCATCTAAAAAGGAACAGTTTACCTGATCTGACAGGCTTGGTTTTCAAGTTAATTGTGTAAAATGTGGAACAGAGTATATACAGGGAAGGAAGATGCATCTTCCCCTGTGCCTTGCTTGTCTAAAGGTAAACTAACCAGGTGGCTCGGAACCCGAAATGGTTTGTGCCATTTGGAGGGATCTTTGCTTTTGGCAGGGCAGAGCACAGCTGGGTAGGGAAATGAAACTAAAGGCTCAGTGTGCTGGTGTAGGCTGTAGTGCTGACTGAGTGTGAGATTTCTGCAGTGCTCTCGCACATTTCCATTTCTAACTAGGTCATTTACAGGAACCATGCCTAGCTGGCAGGCCTGATGACTGCAGTAGAACCACATGTTTTCTCTATTCCAATTCTTAATGAATAAGGTATTTATTTTAAGCAGCTCTCATGTGAAAATCTGCAGTGTGGGGGGGTCGGGACAAACAGAATCGGCATGCTTGAAGGTCCCAATGAATATATTAGGTTATTCGATGATACCACAGGAAACATTCCTGGAACTGTGTGTTACTCTCTTACATTTTTAATTAGCTCTGTGGCAGGGAAGGAGGACAAATAATCTCAAACATTAACAGATAATCTGTGTTGAAATAAAAGATTAATAAGGAGCTGCTCTGGTGCACTGCTGTGATTGAGGTGAAACTGCAGAGTTCAGCTAATGACTTACTAGTTGGCTGAGGCCTGAGTCCCAGGAGAGAGCACTGCTGGGTTAATACTCTTTTTTTACCCAAATGGTTCATGTTCTTTCAGCTTGCAGTATTTGCTGGCAGAGTATTTTTAAGTACTAGAAAGGAAGGGAGATGGGCAAAGTATGCTTATTCCATCTTAAATTCCTTGGAACAGTTATTTCTATACCCACAATTATCTGTATGCAGGATACCCAACTGTGACCTTGGCCTGCAGTTTCTAGAAACTACCACAGTACAGCTAACCGTTGCAAGGGAGAGTGCAAGTTCAAGTAAATGACTTTGCTAAAAGGTGGCTGCTTCTAGACTGTGTGAAACAGCCCACATAACAGTGTCTAGCATGACGAAGGGCCAGGAAGATGGCCTTCAAAGGTATCTCAAAGCATCATGTGCAAATATGCATGTATTTGTCATAAGCTTTTTAAAGTGTAGGGAGATGTATTGTCCTGAAAACAGTTTCTGTTTGAAACATCTGCTAACTACTGTTACGATTGTGGTATAGTAGATTTCCTTAAAATGCACCACTACCTTCAAGAAAATGGAGAACTGGCTTTATGTAAGGGACTAGTCACACATTGAACAAGACATGTTTTTATCCTGAATTTAAAAAAAAGTTCCTGTGGCGAGTTAGACATGGTGATCCTCTGTTCTTCTCAATCTGAACTATCATTTGAGCCTTGAGGTTGCTGATCAGGATACAGGTATTACTATGTTCTAATCTGCAGACGCAGATTTGTTGGTCTAGTGCGTTCAAGCTCTAAAAGAGGATTTGCATTTCAAGGTACGCAAAATGAGTACTGTTTGTATGGCATCTGTGGAGGCACCATGGTGTAAATGATGTATGGCCATGAAGACACTCGATCAAGTCCGATATTGTTATGTACATATTGAAAAGCACAATCCACTTTTTCATTTGCATGATACTGTTAAGGATATGCTTGGATGCATTCTTTGAATACCAGTGCCTTGCATGCTAAGTTTGCATGACACTTTGTATGCTATGAGTTTGGGAAAATTGCATCCTGGTAGCATTTTGTGATATGACCCGCAGTGTCTGGGCTACACATGATGAAGGTGTGCTTCAGTGATTGTGTGGCCTTGGAGCAGTGACTGGGAGACTTGAAAGGATACTAGTGTGGTTTTGATAGAGCTTAGGCAGGCTAAGACCTGGCACTGTGGAGTCAGTGTGATGAGATGCACAAGGTATCTGGGCACAGAGCTCCTATTTTTAGCATCACAGTAAATAATTATTGCAAGCAGAGAAACTATCAGGCTCGAGTCCTAGGTTACTCTGAATTTTTTTTTTTTGTGAATGCAACTCCAGGGGAATAAAAAACGCTGACACATTCATCCAAGGAAGACAAGCCTCATGCAGATTTCCTCCTCCTGTTCTGAGAGACTCAAGTAATGTATTTATGGCAAACAGAATGAGAAACTAGCCAAATCTATTTTTAGCACCTGGCCCCTGCCTGTCTGCCTGTTCCCTTCCTTTGCTCGACTTGAGTTTCTGTCCCTTCAGCTGTCCTTTCTTTGAAGTCAAGCACACTGCTTCTCACACTTTGAATCTGTTTGGTCTGCACTTGCCTGCTAGATGCAAACCCATTTTGTGTTACTAGTTTTAGTCTTGTGACCTTAAATTCCAGGGAGAGAAAAGAGAGCTCTATTAGGCTTGGCCTGGATTAGCTATTGCCTTTTGGTAGTGATGCTTTGCCCTAGTACTACTTATATCTTATGGCCTCAATGCTTTTTGTGCTTTCCCTCTTCTATGGGTTAGGAAAGTGGTGTAGAGAGAGAAAGCAAGTAATTTGTATAATGTCAGGTGTGTTTAAAGGTTGTGTTATGAAAACAACTTGGGAATTCTCCTTTTGTTGATGGAATTTTGTGGCTGTTGCTGGTAAATCACTTGTAACTCCGTGTAGCTTCACATTACAGTGTCCAGAGCTATGTGCTTTTTGGCTTGTGGACTCTCTTGGGTGACTTCCCTTGTAGGGTTCTTAAGAAGCATTTAAAAAATTAGAAATGCCTACGGGTGGTTTTCAAAAACTTGCTGCAACATGCACAAAAAAAGTCAGTTGAGTAATTCTTACCTGCCTTACTGTGAATTCTGAAGTTTCAGTAAAGTGGGAACAGAACTTGGACTTGCTGTAATCCCATCCTGAGTCTTCAGAGTATAAATACTGGAAGGGCCTCACCTCTTGACAAAAGAGCAAGAGGCTAATTGGATTAGTAGAGATAAAAATGAATAGCTTGTAGTGTGCTTAAAACCCTAAGCTAACCCAGGCAGGTTTACCAACAGTCTTGCTGTAGAGAAGGTTTTAAGACTTGCTTTCGTGACGATGCCAGGTCAGTGATCATGCTTGGGACTTAGAGACCCTGTGCTAGAAAATCCTCTTGAAACAGGAGACCTGAAAAAGTGGTCAGCAGGATGGAAAAAATCAGCAGCTTGTTCATTATATGCCTGTGTGATTGTTTGCTGTGATGTTTTCCATGGTTATGACTAGTTCAGCCCTAATGAAAGGCATGGGAAAGATGGTTTCTTTCCATAATCAGTTCCACTCTTTGTGCTGGGAAATAGTTGCAGAATAATCTGTTCCTAATCACCAGGCTAGAAATTGCAAACTGTATCTGGACACGAGTTTTACAAAGGGCCTTAATCCTTATTTGTGCCTCAACCCACACCCCTTGCCTACCTTTTCACCCTCAAGTTCAGCTGTGTTATGACTGAAAGAAACATCCACGTAATTGTCTTGCTTAATTTTTATCCTGTTATTCTTTGCTTCACACTCTGGAGACCTCTTTAAGCAACTCTGGCTGTGTGATGTTTTATCATATGAGTCAGTGCAGCTGTCATCCAGCCAAGATGTACACATATAAACTTCTTATTCGAGCCTAACTTATCAATTTCTCCTCTACTCTTCCTGATTTTTCTTCTACCAGTTTTCTTTTTCCTTCTAATATTTAGCTTTTCCTGGCTCTGGGGTATCCAGTAATTAACTAGTATTTCACACTTTGGTTTTGAAGACTTATGAGTGGTTGGCAAGATAAAATCAGTAGACTGGAGACACAAGTCCTCAGGCCAAGGGAATTTTTGTAGTCAAATTACTTGGTTCTGCCACATTTTTTGCTTGGTGGCAAAGTTGGCTAGTTTCCGGTGATATGGGTTTTTTTAAACAGAATCAGTTACCAAATCTGGCATCTTTTTCCTTGGCTTTCATTTTAATCTCTATCCTTTCTTTTACAGAATAGGGTAACCAATATGCAACATTTGTCTTTAATCTCATCTGAACTGAACATCTGCTCTTCCTTGCCTTTGCCAGAGAAAGCTTTGGGGATCTAGGCTAGATAGAGGAGGGGGAGAAAATCGAATTATTAGTATTAGAGCAGTCTAACTGTTGAAAGATTTAGTTCCCCCTTGTGTCACAGGGAAAGGGGGAAAAATGTGACTAGTGTGTACAGAGGCTATGGGCTACCTTGGCAATCTAAGAGGGAAGCTCCTCACTTAAATTCAATGAGATCTTGGGGTACAAAGGCAACTGTATCTGATCTGTCACTTTAGCAAAGTTGGAAGAGAGCAAAATGGGGCAGCATCCCTAAAGCTTTTAACTTTGAACTTCTACGAAGGCAGTCTGTTCCCCTTGACTGGAATGTTTCAGCCTCTGCCCTGGAGATCACTTCGTACTTATTTTTTGGCTGCTTTTGAGCTGTCTGTGCAGTGCTATATGGGCATCTTGGATCTGGAAATACTCTTAACTCCATCTGCACCAAGTCCTGCCCCTGAGCCCTTTAGAGAACTCGGGGATGTTTGTGCTCCCTTTCTAAGCCCTTGTGATCTTATGGCTGGAGTAAGCAGGTCAGGCCAGCTGTATGTTTACTATTTGTGTAGGTAAGCCTTTTATCTCTTCATGCATCTTTGAGGAAGGGTCTATCTTATGAGTAGTTAAAATTTGAAGACATGGGCCCCTAGCATCTACAGGAGCTCCTTGGCTCTTATGCTGTACAAATAGCAGCATTGTTCTTGTGTGGATATTATTCCTGTATATGTGATGGGGGAGATGGACATCAGGAATTTTCTGAGGAACAGGAAATTTAGCTGGAGCAGGAAGTGAAAATGAACTTTTTAATCTCAGTAGTGGTTTATATGCCAAACTGTTGTCTTTTCCAGTGGAGTAGGCTTGGTGCCAGAGCACAGATGATACGTGTTGCAGCTGGGGGACATAAAGCCAGGTTCCTCACTGTTCAATATTAGCTAATGCAGCTCTATTGAAATCAATGGAGCTGCTCTACTTTATGCCACTAAGAACTTTTGCCTGGAGTGATTTGCTTTTTAATGTGGTCCTGCAGGGCTGGCCATGTCACTCCAAGTCTGTGCTTTTATGTGGCCGCATCTTTTCATTCGTTGTCTCCTTTGACTGGTAATTGCAGAAATTGAGACTGAACAGAGTAGGCCAGCTGGCATTACTGACAGTGTTTCTCTGGGTGTGAAGAGCAATATGCATGTAAGGGCCTTCCAGAGAAGGAATAAGTGCTTTTGTTTTGCTTTCTGCAGGTGTTGCAGGCAAAATTCTTTTTTAAACAGGTCTAGTGCTGTTCTCTAGTTGGCTATCTCCTTTGACTTGACTTGTTGAAATGTCAGCTAATACCAAACAAAGCTGCTTAAATTTGGATGTGAAAAGGGAGATGGCTCGAGATCTCTCTTGAGTACTTCTCAGTTTAAACACTATGGAATAGAAGGGTTTAGAGTGGCTGTGGATCTCGGCACTATATGGGCAACAAAAGAAACCTTTTGGATGTTTAAAACATGTTGTGAAGACCCTTTTGCTAAAGCTGATGTCGTTAAGTACTGTGGCTCAAATTCCAGGCCCTTGAAAACCACTTGTAACCCAAATGGGGCACAGTCGCTGTTGCTCTGTTGATTTCTAAATGCAACTTAGTTTTTACACACTTGTTACTACTAGATCCTGTGGTTGCTGCTTTAACCTGCTTGCTTTTAAGGTGCAATTGAGTTCTGCAATTAGGGGTTTTAGGCTTGTTTTGTAGCTGCCCTTCCCCCTATTCATGAGTCCTTTACAAAAGGCAGGGATCTAAGGAGTTTAATGCTGCTCTGATGTCAGCCTGTAATTCTGTGAGGTTTACTGATTCTCTCCCCCCCACCCCCTGTTACTCAGTGAAGGCCTAAATTAAATTATGCTGGGCTATAATTTAAATGTCAAGTGTAATTATTGCCGAAATGATCTGCTTACTAGTGCCCTTCACTGTCTGGAGACACCTCTTCACCCTGAAGGGTGAACAGAAATTGAGATGAGATTGCTTGAGGCCAAAACCTGTAAACCCTGTCTGCAGGAGAGCATTTTCTCTTGACCTCTTTGTGATGTGATGAGACTTTTATATAAGAGTATGTAATTTATGATTAAAGGGACTATTAGGAGTATAGGAGTAACTGAGTCTCTCTGATCTCTGGCATAACCCTGAAAGAGGGCTGAGGTTAGCTCAGTGTAATCTAGGTTTATAGCAGCAATCTGGGAGCCAGCATCTCCTGGGTCATGCCCTTCTGAATATGGGCATTGGTGACTGGCTGGATGATTCTGCACGATTCTACATTATGGGTTTAGAGCAGATGATTCTGGGTTTTTTGCAACACAAGATTGCTTGAGAAAATTCACAAATTCATATATGTTTGTGTCCTGTCCCTTGCTGTTGTGGCAGCTGTAAGACTACCAGCTCTGCTTCCTCAGTTAAAAAAAAAAAACCCACCAAACCCACTATTTATAAAACCTGTGAAATGGCTTTCACTTGATAAGCATATTTTAGTATCTTGTGTAACAGTACTCGTGAATCTTACAGCAATGGAGCAGCATTTTGCTGAAGTAGTTCAGCTGACTGCAAGACTGCCAGAGAGGATTTGAATCTGTTTTAAAAATGGGAATTGAGCATTTTCACCTGCTACATGGGTTAGGAAGCATGAGAATGGCAAAGAATAACCTCTAGTGGATAGAGGAAGTACAAGACTTTTGGGCTTGTTACTGTTAAGACCTTTGACAAGTTGGCAGAGGCATCTAAAGGTCCCTTCAATGACCACTTTGAGCCAGGAGTAAGAAAAGTTTCTGAAGGGGTATATTCCTTTAGGTATCCTTTTCATGGGTTTACATACTGCTTTTCTTTTTCCATTGCTGTCTGGCTCCTTCCAGACTCAAGAGGGAGAAGAAAACTAATCACAGCAACATAGCAACTCCATGTTAATAGTTTTACTATGAGCATGCTCAAAGATATGTGCTGCATATGTGTTTAAATATGAAAAATAAATGGGGTAGAGTCTTGTTGATGGCAAGTAAGCTGCTCTGAGTAACAGCTTGGCATATTCAAATCCAAATGTGCTGCTTCCAAAATGCCATAAAATGTATGTGTAGCATTTGACTGTCTGTGTGCCATCTGTGTGTTTTCTAGTAAAGCTCTGAATAACTTGCTAATCATTACTGTGTGTTGTTCCTTTCTTTAGCACCCTTGGATGGTAAGCAGAATTCCTGAGATAATATTTTTTTTCTTAGGGGTTGAATTCAGCTGATTATTCTGCTTTACTGGAACTCTTATCAGAGGAGGGAAATGAAGTCAGGAACTCTTACACCTCCTTGAGTGTTTCAGATTATCGAGTGATCCCATTAAAAAAAAAAAAAGCAAAAGGCCCTCACTGAAAAGGGGAGAGCTCAGCTTCTATATGCTGCGCAACAAAAGATGCAAGTTAATGCATTGGTATCAGACAGAAGTGGAAACAATGAAATGATTTGAGGAGAGGAAGAGGGAGAGAACATAACGTAGGCAGCTTGGAAGAAGATTGCTTAAGAGTAGAACACTTGAGTAGTCTGTCAAGGTAATTCTGTTCAGTGGTAAATCCCTTAGAAATGCACCCCTGAAGGATGGCTGGTTTTTTTTCTTTGAATTTTGATTAAGTTACTGTAAACCTGTGGACACTGTCTTGCTGCTTGTAGTTCTAAACTGCTATCTTCATGGTGATAATGGCATATAATTCTGCAATCAGGATGCTACAAACAGGCTGTAAAGTTAACTTCTCCTATTATGGGAATACCTGAATTGCAATGCTAGCAAGGAATATGGGTAACAATTATGAATTTTGAAGAAAATATGGAATTTACCATCAGGTGCTTGGGTGGGTCTCAGCTCTCATAATATTGGCTAGAAGATGCAATTAAGGGATACAAATTATGTACTTTTGAGACTGGGAGGAAAAAGAATTTTGTGTATGTAGTTCCTTCCAGAGAAGATACTGGTAGATGTTATCTGAAGATAGCATCTTGCCTGAGGCCCCCTCCAGTGCTTAGCCTGAGTGTTGCACTGTATAGTGAATTTTAGATTTGTGAAGATTTACATTTACACGGACAAGATAAGCATCCTCTAATACCTTAACTTTTTGGAGCTGGGTTGTCATAAATACTTGGGAGAGGAATATTCCATGCTGAGGACTGGGGTGGAGTAAGCAGTACTTTAGCTGTTTTCTTAAATTCTTGGCTGTTTAAAGCCATTAATGGCTTGAGTTTTGTAAGTTCTGAGAAAAATGGAGAGGAATTGGTGAGTAAAGTTCAGACAAGCTGAGGCACCTGAAACATTTCATCAGGGAGCTCTGCAGTGTAAACTTCCTGTAAGTTTAGGACTTCTGGTGTGTAGCTGAGGCTGTTGACACCTGTTAAGAAAAACTTATCCCTCCTTGTGAATAAAATAGAATATTAGCTTTATGACAGTGGCTGGACAGTTGCATCTGAGGTCTTCAATGCAAACCAAACTTAAGACAACAAAATGAAACGCTCCTGTGAGATTCTACTGGTATTTTTAGTCATTGCTACTTGGTATATTTTGACCACACGTTGTCCATGTGGGTGGTTTGCTTCTGAATTAAAGCAACACATAGGCAGATATCCCAATTGCTGGATCCCTGCACTCCAGTAAATGGGTGCTTCTATGTGAGCATTTTAGTGTGGATCCAGAAATACGCTTCTGAATCAAAACTTCTAGTCTGATTCAGTGTGCATTGTAGTATGCGGTTTACATAGACTGGATTGTTTTCAGATGAACCTAAATTGTAAGGTGTACTTCTTAGCATTGAAGTGCATTCAATCCACAAGACCAGATTTAAAAAAAAAAAAAAAAAAAAACGCTGTCAGGTCCTCAGTACCAACTGTTTTTAGAACTCTTCACCTGTGCTGCTTGCTAGTGTGGATGCAGCCAGTGAAATAATCTGTGTAATATAGTCTGTGTGAGGTTTTTCTGCAGGTATGTGTCTGTCTTGTTCTCTTGCTGTTGTCTTACTGATTATTTTACTACAATTTTCCTTGGAGAGAAGTAAATGATTTTCTTCTCTGAAAATGTTTTTAATTTGTGATCCAAAGAAAGCATGCACTCTTGTGTGAAGTTTTGTTGGAACTGAGGGGAAGCTTGTATTCTGTGAAGTCAGACCCAAGTCTTATTGCAAACATATGCATTAAAACTATATAAATTAGCAAATGTGTGCTGGTGTTCTTAAGGTCTTCCCTGACAAAGGAACAAAAAGGCTGCTGTAAAGGTAAAACTCTGAGAAATTCTAGTGATGACAGGCACTGGAAAGAATCACCTGTGAAGACTTGACCATTGCTGCAGCCCCAACTGTAGCTTTTTTATCTGTTCAACACTTTCTGATACTGTAAGTCATGTTGTCATGTCCAAAACCTTAAATTAGCTAGAACCTAATTTTCCTACTTTGTCTTTACAAAAACAGACAAAAAAGTTACCTCATTATTCCTATTCTGCTAAGTTCCTGTAATACACCTGGATTTCAGGCAGGCTGTTTATGCCATGCCCTCATTTTTGTTTTTCTGGCTTTTCCCCTGTCCTCCTTCCCCACCAGAAATATGTTTGTGCGTGAGGCAGGAGCTCTTGTGTTCCATGCTTGTGAGCTTATTTCCAGATACATGACTCTTCTGTGTTCTGGACAGCACAACTACAGTGCATACCCTTATAAAACCAAACTACCTTTGCAATGCTTTCAAACTAGTATGCTAGCCAGTACAGTTCCCATCAGCCCTCCTTCCTTTTGGCGTTCTACAGGCAACTGTCAGCAGGTTGCAGGTAAGCATCTATTCAACAGATGGAGTTGGTTCAAAGTAGGACTTCTTCTCCCCCCACCCCACCCCCCCCCCCCCCAATCTATTTGTATGGCACATATCTTGTTAATGATGCTGGGTGAAAATGGTTACTTCAAATATTACTCAACCTGTTGTTAACTTTCATGACTGGATATGCAGTTGGTCTAGGTGTAAAATGTCAGTTCTAATATTTTGATGTGCCTCATTGTCTTGCTGGAAAGAAAACTATTAGGTAAACAAATGAACAAATTGCCTCTGTTTTCCTAGTGCTCCTGACCTAGACTTTGCAGAAGAACTGCTTGATGCTGCTGCTTGTGTTGGGAATAAAATAGCTCTGGTGACAAGAATTTGGAAGATGCTCACAACTTAAGCTGTAGAAAATGTTTCTTTAACTCTGTTGATTGTGGCAAGGAGAGAAGCACAATGGCCCAAGAACTGAGAATGTTTTTCAGCTTCAGTCTGTACAACTCTGATATCTCTTATGCCTATTTGTACAATCCATGTAGCTGCATGATTGGCAGTCCAAGATAAGCAAGACTTGTCTGTGCTTTTGAGATGTGAAAGAGTGGTTATTAGAGGAGTATAGGTGTCTATTGAAGCTGTACACAGCGTAGTTTTATTTGCAAGGTGTTTACTTAAAATTGATTTTCTTATGTATTTGTTCTTGTTCATTTTGGCAACTCCTTATTAAAATTGTTTGTCTGAATGAAACCGAAGGCTCCAGAAATTAGTGACTTCAAACTGTAAACTTACTTTGGGTCTAGGTCTTGCTGTAATAATGCTAGCCTTTTGCCCAAAGCTCAGCTTTGATTCTCTTCATAAGCATATATGGTGAAAAACAATTCTGAGCTCTGAAGAGACCCAGTTCACATAATGCTTGAGTTTTGATGGCTCTCTCCCAGTGAACTGAAATTTGCCTTTTGAATTTGTGATGCCTTTTTCCCATAGGTTTGACTTAACATTCTGCAGTGGAGAAAGCAGAATTTTCCAGCTTTAAATAGCAGACCTGCTATAAGGGCCAGAGGTGGTTTATAAAGCTGGATTTGCTGAAAGATAGAGAAGTAAGGCTATTCTTGAGCCTCAGAGAGGGGAATTCTTATAAGGAAAGTGTTATGTGAGTTAGGTTTTGGCAAGTGATGGGGCAAATGTGAAATCACGCAGGGCAGGAAGAAGTTTGAGAGTTGTGGTGTAAGGTTGCAAAAAAGGAAAGACATAGCAGGGCTTGGAAAGCTGGGGGCAGGGCAGGATATTGTGTGTGCCTTTGAATTCTGGTCTTACTAAAGAAAGTCTTACTTCACATTAACTTCATGAAAAACAGGAATAGCTTCTGAGAGTGCTGTGTGTGTAGCCTGTCTGGCCATGAGCTGTGATTGTAGTTTCACAGTATTTCACAAGTTCAGGGTTGTGAACTACAGCTGGATGGATTAATGTGAGTTTCCAAAACACTGTTTGAATACGAAGTTCCTTTCAGGTAAACACAATCTGAGAGAGAGAATGGAAAAGGGAAACAGAGAATGACAAAAACTGAGAAAAAGACTGAGACTGTAACTCTGTATCTCTTAACTCTGTAGCTTTTGTGACTCTGCATAAAAGGTTTCTTCTCAAATCAGTGTCAAAGCGGCCAGATGCTGGAAAAGCTCTGAATTTTTTTCTGGAAGAATTTGAGACACTAGCATATCTGTTTGAATGTTTCCTATGCTTTACTTACCCTCATTGATGCTTAATGAATGAATTGGGTATTGGCTGAGAATGTTCCTGTTTTGCAGCTAGGGAAAGGAGGTGCCGATAACCAGCTGCTCAGATAGTTTCAAATAAGCAGCATTAAATAATTTGACTGAGGTTAGTGGACTAGCATGTGCTGATTAGGGATGAGATTTGACTCATTTGCTTTAGGCTTCTGATCTATTCAAATGCTTATTTCACCATGAGATAACAGCATATGTTTATCTCAGTACTGTAGCGGGAGCTCAGGGTAACTGCATCACAGTTAGATGTTGAGGGTAGCTGAGTCTTAGCCTCAGTGACTAGATCACAATACAACAAGAATATGCTTTGCTATGGTTTAGTCTTGTGAAGAAAATGGGAATTGCCAGAAGGCTTCTTGCTGTTTCTTGCATTAGATGGTACCTGTTCAGAGTCTGCACTTCCAACATTGCCTCAAAGAATAAATACCATCTTTTTCAAAAGAGGCTGATCTGGTGATATTTGTAGTCAAGCAGGATGAAGATTTATCAGAAAACACTCCATATTTTTCTTTCAGAGCAGGCTTGCAGATTTGTAAGGTTGAGAATAGTTGTGTGTCTGTTTACAGACCTTTCCTAACCTTTCTTAGCTTGGATCATATTTAATTATGCCAGGTTGCATTGGAGTGGCTCCGATGTCTAGTAGCAGTATGTTGTATTATAACCATTAGGCATCTTTGTACATCTCCAGTGCCTCTGGGCACTGGAATCGCTGGCTGACACCTGATCTCGAGTATGCCAGGAGTTCTTATGCCATTAGGTTTCAATGCCAGTCATGAAGTAGGCAGATACTTGAATGACAGCTTGCCTAGCTTGTATGGCTCTTGTTTTACATATTTAGATGATGATCATCTCAGTGTCTTCCCACACAAACCCCTTCCCTTCATCTCCTCTGACAGTCAGGGCTTGTTTCCATGGAGCTATTTTATCCATACCTTACGAAACCTTTTTTCTGTTCCCTATAGACATAATTTGAGGTTTCTATGGCAACATCTGAGGAGGAAAGGCCCATGATACCTTAAGTAAGTAAGAACTGATTCTTGGTAAGCCCCATGTACAATTGTATGCTCATAACACACATGATGGCAGTGTTCACTGCCCTATTAGTTATTCTAGCTTATGTCAAGTATTGTGGAAAAAAGCCTGAGGGCCTGCCTGACTTAATAAAGCTCAAACTCTGAAAGTTACAGTTCAAAAAGAAAAAAGGAATTTTTGAGCAGTTAAAGTTAACTCTGTCATGCTGTGTATAGCTGTAAAGACATTTGAGATCAAAAATGAATGGTGTACTGTAACTTCATTGAAGTCAGTGAGTCTTCTAGAAGGATACTGATAAGTCCTGTAAATCCATAAGCTTTTGGTTTTTAATATTTAAAGAAGTTGTAATATATTAAAATGAATTATTTGAAAATTAAACTGATCATATATCTAGAGGAAACAATATTTTTTTCTTTAAACTTCTAATATTTATTTGGGGGAGGAAGGAAGTAAAATATTCACTATAAATTATGTGAAGGCCAACACCAACAGCATTGTGTAATTTAAGGAGAATCAGGAAGCAGAGTTCGTTTGTGTTGGAAGGGGAGTGTGGAGATCAGGAAATGACTAGTTGCAATAGCAGAGCCTCAACTGAGGCTCTGCATATGGTGGGATTGATAGAAAAAAAATCTAGGCTGGAGCTGGTTAGAAAAAGATACTAGACATTTTTGGGGGAAAACGTGAAAACGGGTCTTTAGCTACTGGACACAGTTTTGCCACATTCTCTCCTACAACAGCCCTGTTCCCCCCTAGCTGTTTGAACTTGAGTTTGAACTGATTGGAGGTGAGAATATAGCATGTTTAACAGTAACTGCTGATCTCTTATTTGTGTCAGTTAAGACAAATGGTCAAGAATAGGTGTGTCCTTCATATGCCTATGTTCCACTGTACTTCTAGAGATGCTTTACTTGGTCTGATCGAGTTGATGAGAGGTTTTGTTGCTTGTAGTGACTTTTGGATCGCATCCTGTGACTTTAATCTTGAAAGGTCCTTTGAAGAATCCTAGAGAAGGAAAAGGTGCCGAAAGCACTCCCAGGAAACTTAGTCCTGGGTATGTATGTCAGTTCAGTGACTCGGAATTGTATTTCAGTGGTATTAACTGAGAGGAAGACAGGAAGGCTCTGCTAATGACTCGTGAATAGAGGGTAGACTGTGGCAGGTTTTGTGAGTTTGGCTGAAGTGCTGTGAGTGTCTGGAGGTGGATTACCAACTATTGCATTAAAGAAATGCCTGAAGAAAAATTATGTGAACCTTGGAAAATGTGGGCCTTGAGTCTTCTGTTAGAAAACTGTAGCTCTGTATTCTTGTCACTTGCCTCTTCTTGAATTGAAAGTGGCTAATATGGAGTATGTCCTGGTAAGGGATCAGTTAAACACTCGTGCATCTTTGCTACTTGGATTACTGACAGCTGTTGTTTCACAGTGCGCTTCGGTTCATTCCTTGCTTGTGTGTTTTCATAAGCATTTTTGTAAGTGGCACCTGAGAGTGAAGAAACTTGCATATAAGCCAAATTCCTGCTGCAGTCCAACTGATAATTCTTGGGAGGGAGGAAAAAAACCCCTTCAGGCATATTGCAGTGTTTACACATCCATCAGACTGCTGACCCCTTCTAGAGTGAAAAAGGATGTGTGGAATTACTAGTCACTTGGGGAACGAACATTAAAGATACAACTTTTCCAATGTAAGACAATCTCCTTTCACATCTTGTGTTGCATTCTGTCCTAAAAACAGATGCTGCAGAAAAGTTGCTTCTTAGAGGAAGCACCATGTGAGGGGCAGAATCTCGTCATTAGTGTATGTCTGCAGGCCTGAGACCCACCTGACAGCTACTCAGTTTCCTTTTGGTCTTTGTGGCAGCTGCTGTAGTAGCAGTTGCTGCTTGCAGTTGCTTTCTGTGCTTGCTTAAATGCCAGAGCAAGCTGTTAATTTACTGCAGTTTCAGACAGATTAGGGCCAGTGTTGTAAATGTGAACTTTGTTAGTCATAGTCTTGTTGTTTGCCTCTGGCTTTGAAACCACTCTTAGGATAGTGGTGGGAAGGGAGGGGAGGAGTGCCATGGAAGATCCTGCCTGATTCTCATAGTTTATTCAGCAGGATTTCCTGTGATCCGGCAATCCTCCCTGCTCTGGTTACCCCCTCCCTCTTTTCTGTCCACATACAAATCCATACAGAGTGTGCCTTCCCTCCAATATCACTGCAGCTCCCAAAGGTGATGAAATGAATCCAGTGCTGTGTTTCAGAGGTTTCCCTGATGAAGATAGCCACAGACGACTGCCTATGCTCTCTGCTGTTTGTTTAACCCTGTAAGTGCTGCAATACTTTATGCATTTCATACTGGCTATTGGAAATGTATACTCTACTGAGCATTTAACTATTTAAACTTAGGCAATTTTAGTTCAAAAAGTACCAGCTACTAGAAGGGAGAAAAGTATGAGTAGATGATGTGCAACAGTAGGTATTAAACAGGCTTGTTTATTGTAGCTTATGTTTTTTTCATGTGAGGCTGTACAGAACAATAGTAGCTTCCTTGATGTATTTGTGAAGGAAACTGCAATAAATGTGGAGGAGCTTGCTAGTGGAATTGGAGTGTCCAAGTGCTGCACAGAAGAAGTGTTACGATGTTACGTAGGTTGATTTTGTAAAACAGTGATTCTTGACCAGTGGTATACAAGTGAAAAGACTTAAATACTGTTGTGCATACTATAAATATTAGTCTGTAGTAGAATTGTACTTACATGAATGTTAGATGCTCTGTTACTCCCAAAAATAAGGTAAGCGGTGAATACTTTTTGAGACAGATGGAATTGGTCAGAAAAGTGTGGAGGGATTTCAAGAATGCAAGTTCATACAAGCCTTTGGCTGTTACTTAAATTGATGTTCACATCTTTTTGCTCATGAGTGGCCTATTTGAGTGAAATACGGATCTTGGTCTCCTTTCTACTCTATCTAGCTTAGGTTTAGTTTTGTTCTGGATCCCTGAAATTATTTACGTGGGAGGTAAGGATCACTTTCTACCTTGTATAGACACCTATGGCAAAGATTTGATCAAGGATATATTGTAAGCAGAAACAGAGCTATGCATAAAAGCTATGCTTTTAGTGGTTCTTTTTGGCCCCTAATAAACAGATCACATTGATTGTGAGAGGATGCATGTGTCAGCAAGTATCAGAAGTGGTCTTGGTGTGGCAATCTTTGGTGAATTATGATTTCAGTTACCATTTTGTCCTAACTGAATTGATCAGCCTTGGTTGGAATGTATCATGTATGCAAAGGCCAAATACATCACTGAATGCTTCATATATTTGTCAAACTGCAATATAAATGGGAGTTGCCTGCTAGTAAAGATGAAATGTCAAGGTACTACACAGAAAAACCAGTATCAAGCTTATCTAGAGATCCATTTTGCCTTCACCTTTTGGGGTCTACACTTTTTGCAAGTTGAATCATGAACCCTGCTCTACTGCTTAGTATTATGAATCTAAGCTCCCTAGACAGGAACTGCTTAAATCAAAGGGTTGAAAACACTAATCTCAAATGTCTGCCCCAGAGACAAACTTTTCCTAGAGTTTTAGACAAAAAAATCTGACCTTCTCGTAGAAGGTAATGGTAATAATAAGGTTTATACTCGGGAGTAGCTTTTTTTTTTAAAAAAAAAAAAGGCTAAATTTGATAGTGGCTATGTATTTTGTCAGTGCTACTGATTGAAAGGTTTCACTGGACAAATAGCGGACTATGCGGAAATTAGGGGGAGAGTGGGGGTAGGAATATCCTGTTATTGTTAACATCTGAGCTGTTCTAGAATACAGTGCAACAGCACCAAAATATTTTGTGTGAAGGCTTAGGATAGAGTAAGGAAGAGCATATGTAGGTGGGCAGAAGATAATATACCTACGCTGACATGTTTAACACTAGCAAAGCTTGTGTGGAAAGTCCAAAATGGAAGTCACCAGCCACAAATGGTCATAGCTTAGTTTTACATCTACTTCTAGCCTGAGGGGGGAAAAAAAAAAGTTTGCTTCAGCTGCACCAAAGCCAAATTGAGTTTTGCTTTTAAGGATTGCTTTGAGATGGTTTTAAGTGTGAAATAGTGCTTTGAATGTAAGAATCTGCAAGCAGCACAGCCTTAAGCACGTGTTGCAAGGCTTGGGCTTAGTGACTAGGAAGGAAGAAGGCTATGTACTGAGTCTTCATTGCCATTTCTTGCAGAAGCACAGTTTTTCTTTGGCTCTGATCAGTTTTTGGATAACTTCCCCCCCCCCCCCCCCAGCTTATTTCCAAAGTTGAGATTACAGAAGAGGTGTTGAAGTAGAAATGAAATCTTTAAGAATAGCACCCTGCGGATTTCAAGGTATTGTATGGGTGTAAATCTGGCACCTAGGAAGTAGTTGTTGTGGGCTGCAGTAGCATGAATGAATGGTAAAATGACTGCTGAAGAAAATGCTGCTGTGTGGTTATAAAATCTAACCCTGGACATTGTTTTCAGTTTAATATACCACTATGTTCTATATGGATGTGGAGATTTCTTATAGCAGATGTATGTTCACCATTCCTAAATAATTTGTCTGATTTTGAAAGTACATAAGCAACACTGAGTAATTAGCATTATGCTTATGTTTTCTATATATTGTGTGGACAGCTGACTTGCTCTTCACAGTGTTAAAAACATAAAATGCAATTGTCAGCTGATTCCTAGAGGGCTGGGTAACTGCTTAAAGTTTGTATTTGGTCTTAACAGTTGATGTTTGTTTGACGTGTTTCTGATCCCTTGAACTGTTCTACTTGATAACTTTGCAAAATGTGAGATGGATGAACACGTTCAAACTCCAGTAAATGAGCTTGCTTAAATGCTTTGATGAAAGTTTGCTACCTTTACAGGGCCAGAACACAAGAAATATAAGGGGTTTTGTGTCTTGGAGAAGCTTATGATAAAGTGCATTAAAAATGTGTAGCTGAATGTGTTCTGGTTTCTGTTGTGTGTTGTTTTTGAGGGAGGTGGGGACCAAGAAATATTTAGCCAAATGGAACTATTGTATGCTCTTGAAACAAGAATGATCATGTCTGTTAATAGGATGATGACTAAAGAGAATTTCACCTTCTCACCTGAGAATTTCACTTTCTTGCCTGATTCTTAAGTTTAGGATGCTGTATGGAACACTTGCGTGTAACTGAGAGGAAATGCTCAGACCTTTCCTGGAGTACAGCGAGGGACACTTGACACATTTTGCTGATAGTTTTTACTGCTGATTGCTCTGCTGCAGTCAGTGTTGGACCTCCACAGTCTTCCTGTAATTTGTATTGGCAGCCCTGAGCATCGCACTTAAATAACAAACTTAAATTTGTGGCATCCAAGTTCTGCACAGTAAATGAGTTAGATTAGTGTCACGTTCACTGCTGTCACAATTAAGAACAACTCTATTTGAAATGGAGCCTGTACTGCTTCCAGGCCTCTTCACAACACTGAGGTCAGCTGTGGTAGTGGGAAGGAGACTGAGATATACTGACTCAGCTTGTGTTAATGTATAAACAGCTGCAAGGCTGTCTCTGGGCATTTTGTTCCAGGCTGAGAGGGAACACTGCAACATTGTGCTCTAATTTTACATCTTTGTTTCCCCTTTCTCTTGATTCCCTTCCTAAAAAGTGATTTTTAAGAAGTCCTTTGAGACAAGTAATTTGTGGTTTCCCCTGGTTTTGTTCTTCATTTTTTGGCATAGGTTAATTTGAGAAAATGGCTTGTATAAACACTTGCTGAGAAAGTGTGTTCCTACTATGCTCACTTCAGTAAATATCTAATTCCTAATTCCTGCAGTTGCCTTGAGTTTTATGTGGGAAATACCAGCCAGCAGTGACATGAGATGTAGCTTCCCTACTCCCAGGGCAGTGCTGACTTGTATGTTCAGAAGTTGGCGCAACTCCTTTGGAGGAGGACTGGTTTTCCTAGAGGTGAGAATATCAATTCTTCATGCATGTGAGTTTCCTTAAGTGATTTGAGACTGACAGATGATGATTATTTTTATTTGTGTGACAGAAACCTTCTGGATGTCTTGAGCAGATGCTGTTGAATCCTCATTTTTTGAGGGGGAGAGACTCAGCCTGCTCATCCATCTGTCTGGGCTTCTGCCTCATTAAGTGCTTTATATTTTAGACTAAGTGGGCAGATCGTTTTGATCTGAGTTGTTAGGAGATGTATTTTTGTGTCTTAGGCATACAGCTCTTTGTGTAGGTATTTGTATACCTGATTTGTCTGTCCATCTAAGTTTAGAAAATGGAGTAATATTGCTTGCACAGCGCTTTATTCCACTGAGCACAAGTACCTTGTTGTCCTGGTTTCGGCTGGGATAGAGTTAATTTTCTTCCTAGCAGCAGGCATAGTGCTGTGTTTTGGATTTAGTAGGAGAAGAATGTTGATAACATGCTGATGTTTTTAGTTGTTGCTGAGTACTGCTTATGCCAGTCAAGGACTTTTTCAGCTTCCCATGCTCTGCCAGGTGCACAAGAAACTGGGAGGGGGCACAGCCAGAAGAGTTGATCCCAACTGCCCCAAGGGCTATTCCATACCATACGGCGTCATGGGCAGTATAGAAACTGGGGGGGTGGGGGGGGGGTGGCCAGGGGGCAGCGATCGCTGCTCGGGAACTGTCTGGGTATCGGTCGGCGGGTGGTGAGCAATTGCATTGTGCATCACTTGCTTCGTGTATCATTATTATTATTATCCTGTTACTATTATTGTTACTGTTTTACTTTATTTCAATTATTAAACTGTTCTTATCTCAGCCCAGGAGTGTTTCTCACTCTTACTGTTTCCGATTCTCTCCCCCATCCCATCGGGGTAGGGGGAGTGAGCGAGCGGCTGCGTGGTGCTTAGTTGCTGGCTGGGGCTAAACCACAACACTTGTAAAAGGTGCATTAGCAATTATTCTTATCCCAAAAACCTGCTTGGTATGGGAGCACAAATTTCACTGCAAGTTGGTGAAAGTTCTATAATGTTCAAGGATTATCTGAAAATCCTATTGAGCTATGACTGTGCAGAAAAAAGTATATGAGTACAGACAAAACACTTCCCCTCTACACCTTAGTTTTATTAGGTAAAAGCTGGTAGAAGTATTAATTACCTGTGTTGTACTAGAGATGAATGCTTAATTTGTGATCTGCAAACTTTCACTGGGATTCTGGTAATTCTGTATGGTGGTCTAAGCAAATGTTGGAAACTTGTGAGCTGCTTTCCAACAGGCTTAAACGAAGGGGTAACTTAAAAACACACTGATGTGACTTTGGAGACAATTTCACATCTTTACATAAAGATCAAAGATGCAGCAGGTCCAATCTCTTGGGTCAGGGATGTAACTTACAATTGTTCTCTTTGGAGGCAGACTGAGTTGTAGTGGAAGAGAACGAAGATCAACAGGTCCCCAGGCTCTGTCCCAAAAAGATGGAAACAGGTTTGCTGCTTTCTTGGTACATAGTCTTGAAATGAAAAGCTTTACTACAAGAACTCTTTGGGAATTGCTATTGGGCAATTGGCAGTTGTCCTACTGCTATCACTACCTCTTAAACTGTGCCTAATTATAAAGCCCATTGGTTATTTTAGATCAAAATCAACCACTTAAATAAGCTCTATATCTTAGATTTAATTACTAGATGTTATTCACATCAGGGACACTGATTCATCCAAAGCAGGTAATTGCCAGATTCCAGTGTGTTAGACAGACATTTATCTCGTGCCTCACTGAGCTTCCACTTACCGGGGCTTTTTCTTTTCTGTTTAATCTGGACTTTTTTATTACAACTTTTTAGAGGTGTCATTGTATATTTTAGCCCTAGGCAAACTGATGAGAGGGCCAGAAATATAATTTAAAAAAATAATCTAGTAAGTGTCACGGCTTGTGTCTGATACTGGTTGGCTGGGAAGAAGTGGGAGTAAAATTGCACGCAGGCAAGAATGAATGGCAGATATATTTATAACTAATGAAAAGATTCTGCAAGGAACAAGGTATTCATTCCTGCAGAGGTTATTGACTCATATGCTGAGTCTGGACTGAATAATTTTGTAATTAAGAGTCAGAACTTTGGAAACTAAGTTCATGGTTCAAAGATTTCATCTCTGCCTGCTTTTCAGTTCTGTTTCAAATGTAGTGACATCCCCCACTGGAATTTGACCCTGAGAATAAGATGGTGTTCTGCTTGTAAATTATTAGTTCAGTCTTTAAAATGTACTGCATAGCCTTATGTAGAAATTAAAAACAAACAAGCAAAAAAAAAAAAACCCACCCAAAAATTTTTAAAGACAAATAGCCCAAATTAGAAATGTCTTGGAATGACACTGTTTCCACACATGCGTCCACACACCTTCCTTGTGTCCTCTATCCCTCCTACTTTATACACACTTCTAAAATTAGCAGCGGTTAATATTTTAACATCCAAGAACAGTCTGCTCTGAGAAAAGAGCCCTTGATTTCTAAATTAAATAGACTGGGCAAAATGGGAGATGCAGACGCTTTTGAAAGATCTGATGCAGTTAAAGTGATTAGCCAAAGATGATTTAGCTAGTCTATAGCAGATGTTGAGGTTGCAGGCTGAAGTCCTGATGTGCTTTCCTTTGTTTTAGTAATTGTTCTCACATTTTACAACACACTTCTCTTTTCTAATTTGCTTAGCAGAGCTATGAAAGAAGGAGCAACTTTTCCTCTAAAAGTTGTTGTGGTTTTTTTCCCCACCCCACCCCCTGTTTTTGAGTTAAAACAGAAACAAAGCGAAACCAAAAAGCGTATCAGTTTTTTGAAGAACAAGCTTACTGAGGGGAAAAAAGTATTATCAAGCCTACTGTTTGATCTCTGTAGAATTCAACTTTGGGACAAATGAAGAAATAGTTTTAACTCTGTAATAGGTAATGAGGGAAGAGGATAGAATCTGGAAGTGAATCTTTCCTGGTATAGTTTTGACTTCGTTGATTTATACCACGGATGAATTTGTTCCTCAGCAAATGCTATGTACCATGTCTTGCACACCTGGCCAGCAAAACCTATCTGTGCCCACCTAGGTCCTTCAGCTTTTCTTTCGAATGTCTGCACAGGAAGAGGCTTTTTTTCCTAAAGATTTTCTCGGAATAACCCTCTGAACTAGAAAGGAAAAACAAAGGTCCCAGCCTGAGCTGGGATACTTGGCTGATTGTATTTCCGTATTTCCTCCTGTGCCAGTTTGGTCCTTGGTCTGCTAGTGGCTGCTCATAACCTTTTCTCCTCTGTAAGTGCATCTGACATGACTCCAGAATGTATTGTATGCTGAGGTGAGAATCATGTGAAAATCGTTAGTTTCTGTATGAGCACTGAGGCTGCTGATATGGAAGAACATAAGATGAGCAACTGGAATGTTGGAAGAAAAAACCTTTTAGCTTATGAAGAAACTCTAGTGCCAAGGAGCTCAAAGGCAGTTCCTGAAGTGGGTGAATAGGATCAATAGGTAATCAGAGTTCCAAGCTCTTGGAGGAAAAGATATTCTGTGGCTCATAGGTGACATGTCTGGCTTGCCTTAAGAGTCTGCTGCACCGCAGGGCTTTCTGCTAGTGTCCAGTGAACTGGTTGAGAGATTTCTTGGGGTTAGAGATGCTTTTGTGGATGGATTACAAATTTATAGGCTGTTCACAAGAGAATAACTGTTAGGTGTGAAAGTGTCTGGCAAGGTTTAGTGGCAACTAATGACGTCAAACACTTGCAATGTTGTGTTAAAAGTCATTCCTGTGTACTTGTATTTAACAGCATCTTAGAGGCAAGGAGCCATTTTAAAAGCAGACTCATGCTGGCTGTGTGGTACAAGGCTAGGCTGTTAAACTGCTGGCTGCTCCTCAGCCGCTGGAGAGCAGTGGGTCCCTGCCAGTGAGGGGTCCCCCAGCAGCTCCTTGGTACCTGCCATACTTGCTCTGCAGAGAATCAGAGGGGCTGTGGACTTTGGAAGGCAGGAATAGGAAGCTGGACCAAGTGTAAAACGCATCTTCTTGCAGGGATTCATGACACATCCAAGAAACCTCAGGTTGAACAAATGGTCCATCCTGGATGCTCCACTTGTCTCACCATCTGAACTGTGATTTAGAGACTTGTAATGTGAATTTAAGATGCTACCTTTTCTAAGATTTAATTAGGTGACAAATAAAAGCCCCACTTAGTTGGATGAAGGAGAAAGTGCGTAGCCCATGTACCAAGTAGTTTGTATCTTCTGGTGCTGTTATGTGTAGCTAACTTTGATTTTTTTTTTTTTTTTTTCCCTAGGCTTATATGTTTTTCTTCTCTATGTAGACAGTGTTGCATGCAGTAGTATCACATTGCAGTCATCTTGGCCCATGGTTTAAGAAGGACTTTGAACATAAATTTGTGTCCTTACATTTTGGAACTCACCCGTGACTGGAGATTATAGTAAGCATGTGGCAGTGGTTATGAAATTTGGTAGGAGCTGTAAACAAAAAGCTGAGACAAACAGCAGAGGGTGCAATATTAAAGTAATTGGCATTACGTTTAACTTCAGAACATTTTTCTGTTCGCAACTTCTGAGTTATAGTGCAGCCATGGTAGGAGAGAAATTGGCATCACACATAATATGACTGACATGTTACCTGAGAATTAAAGCTCAACAAATAGTAGTTGCCCCCTGCCCAAATTTCATAAAGAAAAAAACATAGGACAGTAAGATTGTCATGCTTATGAATTACCTTCAGCAAAACAGATTTCCTAGTTCACAAGCAGCTGGATTTCAATGCATGCTTTAGCTCTGATCAGGAAGAAGAAATAATAACAAACTAGTTACTTTTCTATTTGCCACCTTGAAATGAATGCTTGTTTTGTACTGCAGTTGCTCTTGTTGGTGACAGGACATAGAATTTTCAGCTCTTGTAGCTCAGAAAACCTCTTCAGGTCTCCCAGACTGTACATTTTGACTGTCTTTTGAAGAGTGACATGTGACTTAGGTACTTTCTTAAATTAAATTTACACAGTTCCAACACATCAGGCAGCTATCTTAATCTCAATTTCCTCTGCAAGCAAATTGAGACAAAATGTGAAATGGCTTTCTCTGAAGGACAAAAGAAAAAAGTAGGATTGTATCCCAGAACTCTTGTGATCTAGTCTCAGCAACAATCTAACTAGCTCATGCCTCATCTCCCTGGCTTTAAGGAAAAATGAAGCCTTTTCAGATAGTTCTGCTTACAGAAGACTTATGCTGGTTGCAATCCTGTGAGAATTGCTGAGAGACTATTTACAGGGTAGAAAAGGTGATGTGTGGTGCAAACCCTTCCCTCTGATCACAGGTAAAACCTCTTAGTGCTATTCAGATCTAACGTGCTTGCTGGGTAAAAATCTTGGTCTATGAAAATAGGAATTATGGTGGTTCAACATTACTTAAAAACCCAAACAGCTGAAGAAGTGTTACTGTTTGCTTCTGTTGCTGCTTTTATATTAAAAGGCAGAGAAAGAAAAGAAAATTTCTTCTACTTTACGGTCATTACTGGTGTTTGTAGCTCTGGGGATAGATGAAATATATTTGAGCACAGTCTGGGCATTGGTAGTGTATGCTTCCCTCCAAAGCACTTGGCTCTGACCTTGATTGAGTGCCTCTGCAGAGTTTGACCTTGCTTTCCCCAAGTGTCTCACAAGAGCATAATAATGATAATTTGGAGGGAAAGTATGGGAAGGGCTTCTGGTGATTGTGATGTAACCTGACAATTCTAAGCTATTTCATTAGAAGGTGACCATCAGGCTGATCCTTAGCAACTGTTTGGAACAAGGTCACTGAGAGACTCTGTGGTGCTTGCAATTGTGTGAGTATATTTAGCTTATTTACAAGCTATATTAGCAGTGTAACCTACTCTGTTGCAGCAAAGGCATCACTAGCCTTAGCAAATGAAAATGTAGTAACAGATTGCTGCTGGGAATGTGTAACTAGGAGGGTGGTGTTTGTCATGTTTGGGCAATAGCTGTAATGAGTGTTTCCAAGATATACAGGATCTGCTACATTCCTTAGTGTATGGCAGAGGCATTTATCAGTTTCACACCTGTAGATGTATACTCAGGTGAAACTTATGCCTGAGGGGCATATTCAGTGCATTCTGCTGATGTCATAAATGTGGTATCCACTTTGTGGCATTGCATGTGGCAATGCTTTGTGATCCCAATGTACAGAACTCTGCCATACTCATTTGCTGTAATTTCTACCTCCTGATGCTGCAGATGTGGTATGTGTACTGTCTTATATGTGCTCTGTTATGCAAACAAACATGGGTCTGAGTTTTATATTTCATGCCTCAAACATGTTTATGGCATGTAACCCACATCAGTAGAGAGAGTTGTGTCTGTGTCCTATGATGTGTATGTTGAATATGTGCTGGGAGGGGGAGAAATGTACTTGGCTGGCTTCATTTCCATAACATCAAGTGTAGGATTGTAAGTGTGAATGGCAAAGCCAGCTGGAGGAGATGTTTTTCAACTGTCCACGAAGTATTTTCCAAATAGCTTTCTTTTGGAGATCATGAAGAAAAATGACAGTTGTCCTTAGGCATTTGCCTAATTGAAGGAATGGGCTCTGTCAGCCTTGCTGCTGCAGTTGTGGATAATTGAGGTGATGGACAGAAATGGTATTTATAAATCAGTTTCTATATGCTTACTATAAAATGAGTTTACTGATTATAGGAAAGAAACTTTTCTATCCTTCTGTTATTTTAGTGGCTCTTGGGAGCTCGGAGCTAATTTCGGTGGTTTCCATTTGGCCTTGTGCAAAATAAGACTCAAGAAAATCTTTTTCTGGCAGGCTTTCCTTTCCACAGTCTTTTTGTAGGACAGAGAAACATTCTGCCTCTTCCTATTCTGTAAAGAAAAAAGGAGGGAGATGACAGTTTCAGGAATGTTTTTAGTTGTCCTAAAGGTAAGACAGAAAACAGAAATACTTAAGACTATTCCACTTCCAACCATGCTGTTGGTACAAAATCATGATCTACAGGTAACATTATAATTTATTCTCTTCAGACTCAGTTTTACATTCCTATATTTTCTGTATCAGTCACGCAAACAGCATGCAAGTCATGAGTTGGGCACCACTGCTCTTGGCCAGATAGAAATTTTAATTGGAGTCAGGCCATCCTAGGAAGGACAATACAGTACTTGCTGAAGGATTTGGTGTTTTTCTTTCTGAGCTAAAACAAAGGCCCAGGTGGGAAGCAGAGCTACATAACCCCTGCTTAAAGGAAGGGCACTGTGTGTGTTACAGGAGTTTGAGATTCAAATCTCTTGAGTTCTTCTAATTAGATAAAGCTGTCTTTTTCCAGACTGACTGCTTTTTTGTACACATAATTGCATCTTCCTTGAATGAGAAGAAAAATGATCTTGTGAGAGTCTGAATTACTGGACTGCAGGGTATTCTGTAATAAAACATTGTTGTTTGTTTTTTAGTTTTGTTTGAAAGTTTTTGGTTTTGTCCAGGTGAAGAATTGGAAGCAAATATTAAAACCTTGCTGTTCTTGTACTTTGGCTTGTCCTATTCCTTATGAACACTGAATTTTTTTTCTCCTTTAAACTAGTAAGACCTTGTAATTTGCAGTCTGTGCTTGCTTGATCAGAGTGGCTTCGTAACTGCTGAAGGTTCTTCACGCTTTCATGCACGTATTGTGCTTTTCTTCAGAACTGCCTGCTGGGTGCTGATTCAGTGTTGGAGGAAAGGGGCTGTTTCAGTTACTTGTCCAAAACCCCAAGTGGGTAAAAATTCCAAGAGCATCATGCTGGGACTTCAGCCACTTGCCTAATTTTTGGTGGCTAAACTGAACAGAGGAAAGAGTTAAGTTCTCACTGAAACTGCACATATCACAATAAAGCAAAGTCTTTGGGATTTTTAGAGAGTGGGTGTTTACATTACAACATTTATGTGAATATGTATGTGTAAACCTGGGACAACACTTCCTGTGGTGCGCAATGCAGTATGCTGCTTAGCTGTCCATGTTTGTTCAGTCCTGTTTCCAGTTGAGAGTCTGACTTTTGCTTGTGTTTGAGTATTGGCTGGGTTGCTCACAAATGCTACAAGGCCTAATTACTGCTATGCTGAACACTTGCTAGGGTGTGATTTGGAATGCAGGGTCTCTGGTGCTTCTTGCATGTGGTTTAGCAGAGGGAAGGAAGGATTTATTTTAATCTTCATATTGCTGCTCTTGGGGCAAATAAAATTCAAGCATATTCAAATTTTTAATGAGAACTGTGAGAATTTGTTATGCCTGTGTAGACAATAGGTTTTATCTTCCCAAATAGTTGTGTGGAGCTTTTCAGTGTGCTTGGGGTCCGTGAACTGGTGTGCATGTCTGTGTGCAGGTCTGGGTTAAATACAGCAAACTTGACTGACCTGAGCTAGTGAAGCAGGTATTTTAGCTGGATAGGGAAGAATGTACTGTTCAGAGACCTTTTGTACTTACAGACTTGTTCTCCTGTGGTTAATGGTGTGTGCTGTGAGCTGTGACCCATTAGGTAAGTGCTGTACAGGTAGAGGAATTCCAAGGAATTTGGACAGAGTCCCCTTGCTTCCTTTATATACAATGCATATAGTGCAAACCAAATGCCATGCTCCTCTGGAAATTCATTCTTAATGGGTCGCCCTATGTTTTGTGAGGGACTGAATTTAATTGATCTACCCTAGATCCCCTCCATTACATTTATGAGTCTTGAGCAATGTAAATAAGCAGTACCAAACAATTCACTTGAGTTCTAAACTGCAAAGAAAACTGAAACTGAGGAAAAAGGTCCTGGAACCTTTGCCCTGTTGCCATCTTTTGATGAATTATTATTGCAAAGTCAGGACACTGATTTAATTTGTTTTGCTTGCTATCTTTGGCTCAACTGTCCCCTTTAATTTGGAGGAAGAGCACTACCTGAAGAAATTACCTGTGAAAGCATGGTCCTAATGCTGAAAAAATACATTATGTGCTGTGTTATTTGAATCATGTTTGGCAGTTTCTGGAATTTTGGGGGGTATCTGAAGAAGCTGGGCTTTGCTACCATGTGCGAGGCCAAGATTTAAATGCCTAGTTAGGCGTGGTACTCTGCAAGTAAGAATTCACAGATTGAAGCCTTTAATAGTTATTGCTGACATGAGTATTATTTCTTTTGGAAAGGAAGGTACAGATATAGGTTAACCTCTAAGCAGAAAGGCCTGTAGGAATCAGCCTTCTTTTCAGCCTCTTAAAGTATTAAAATGGCTAGCAACTAGTATGGAATGAAACATCTATTCCACGAATTGTGTTTGGTCCTGGTAGGAGAGATTGGATACAGTGTGGCGAAGCCTGTTGCAACCCCTTTCTGTCCCATGTTGTTACCCACATTGTTGTTGATGACAATGATGTGATTCTGGTAGGAGTTGAGTTACTGCTCCTGGTTTTGGGATCAGGTAAACTTCTGTAATGCACTTAGCACATGTGTGGGCTGTGCTTTGCACTGTGAGTACAAGTATGTATACACCTGTATTTTAATTAAGAGGCCAATTATTATTGACCAAGATGACAGATATGTTAAATTCTTATGGCAGAGGCTGGTGCAGTTTATGCAATTTATCCAAAAGCTGCTTTCTCACTGACTGGAGACTTGATTGAAGCACTTCTATTATTTTTGGTCAAACTACAGTGGAAACTGTTCTTTGGTCAGGTGACATGGAAGGGACATCCTGAGCCCTTTAGGGTAAAAATGCATTTATGTTCCTTCACAGCATGTTTTTTGAGAGAGGAAGGAGGAGGTGCCGAGATGGTGTTTAACCTAAGTAATCAGGATTTGCAGTCGTTAAACCATGTGTAAGACTGCTTTCTGAGCTGGGCTGCTTGTGGAAGAGACTGTGGCAAGTCCTGAATAATGTTGTACTGAGCAGGGAAGAATTGGGGAATGCATGGACTACACGATTGCCTCCATCTTGCTTTGTAATACACTGAGGTATCAGCCTGTTGCTGGTATTTCTCACCCTGCAGCCTGTGAAATTTGTGTCATCTGTCTTGTAACATAGTCCTTGGGTTTCAGAGAACAACACATGCAGGTATCCAGTATCGCATATCCAAAATAAAATTGACTGTGTATCTTCAAATGATAGCAACTGCTGCTTGGTAGTGCATGGTTTAAAGGGACAGATCTGTAGGACATGAAAGTAAAGATGGTTAGTCAATAGATGCTCCTTGTATGTATTTGCAAGTTGTCATAGGCCTCGTTCTAATTCAATATGTAAAGACCAAAGGATGGCCAAAGTCCTAGTGTAAGGAAGTGTTCCAGTTCCAAAGGTAACATGACTGTTCTTGCTCAAAACTGTTGGAATGCAAAAGTAAATGCAGATAAATATACTAGTTGTTAATTAACAACTCCCCAAATTACTCCAGAATTTAAGCAGAAAAAAACATGTGCGTTTTGGAATTTGAAAATCAGAGTTAACCTAGCAGGAGTTGCTCTGTTGTTGTAGGCATGGCAGGTTTCTCATGCAGAAGCTGCCACTTCTGACTGTGCACACAGAAAGGAAAATAAGTGAAACGTGCTGTTGAACAGTAGGAAAAGGGGGGTTTGAATGGGAAGATATGGCTTGAATTTTTCCAAGTCTGTAAGTGCAGTCAGCTCCCTACCTGACCTGACAGAGCTTCTGTAGCCAGATATTGTGTGTCTGAGTGACTTTGTTAGTCTTCTGAATAAGTTGTGTGTATTTCCTGTACTTAAAAATAACGGGTTTTAGTTAATAAATTGTTTTCTTACGGTGTGCTCTCAGTGCCATCTTGTACTCTGTATTCATCTACCAGGGATGACATTGTACTGTCCCTTAAACACATGGGAAAGCTATTATGGAAAGGACTGCCAAAGAGTCTGGGCTGGCATTACTTCATGTTCTTAATTCAGGGAAAGGGTTTTTAGTTTCTTGGAGGGTTTTTCTTTCCTTTTTGCTCAATTCATAAGTCCTCTTCTGAGGATGCTGGAAAACCCGGAATGTTTGAGTCGGAGAAAGGCAGAGAGATTGTGGATCAACCTGAAGCACTGACAACCATTTGCTGCTCTAATGTATCTATCATTAGATGGATTGTTAAACTGCAGGAGTAGTCACTAAACAAGGATCTAGCAACACGCAGGCTCTCGTGGAAGGCAGTCAAATTGTGCTGTTGTGATTTGTACAGAAATAGTGCTTGATCATGGTTGGTATTTTTCACTTTGTGGGTCAGGTGTTTGAGCTGTCTCTCCTATTACATAGCTTCTTTTTTTCTGAGAGCATCGGACAGGTGGCCAGCATCCTCTCTCTAAAATAAAAATGCACTGAGAATGTTGGAGTGCAAGTAAGTTGCTTACTAATCAGCGAAGTACTTGATATTAAAGGAATACTATCCATGCAGGCATACCCTGTCTTAAGTGGAAGGATTCTCATGGCACAGCCTGAGAGAATTAGTTTCATATGTGTGAAGGGGGTGGGAAAGGATCCCTTGTCTTGCTGAAGTGAATTTCACTGGTGCTCAATGAGGCTGAGGGTGAAGAAACTGTACTGGTATGGCCATAGCAACAAAAAGCAGACTGGTGAAAGGGCCAGTTTGTCTTTGCCGAGGAAAGTGATTACCAAATGCTGCTGTTAGCCAGAGCAATGTACTATGAGTGTCTTGTTGGTTAATTAGCGAACATCTGTGGGGATTTTGAGGGTTTGCAATGTCCACTGTGCATTTTATTACTAAAGAAAGCATGCAAAAGTGCAAGCTTTGACCCTTCTTTGCACTTATCTCTGCAATTAAATGAGAATCTTGCGTAGTTGATAAAAGATTCCACAGGAGATGAAACTTATTAATACATGGAGGAAAAATTCTTTATGATAGCCTCCAAAGGGCTACTAATCCCTTCCCCCAGTGTTGCACATACTCACTCTTGCTTAAAGTTTAGGAATCATGTTGTGGACTTCTTGATTCCCAGCTGCCATGGGAAGAGGAAGACAGTGAATTTTCTGTGTTAACAGGTAGCCAGAAATGTTATGTACAGGTGGCTTTCTGAATGTATGGTGACACATAGAAATCATAGCAACAGGTGGCTGATGTACTCTGGTTCAGGTTTCTTCATATTGCAGAGGAGGAAGAAAAGGTATCAGCCCTTGAGAAGCTGAGAGGATGCAGAGCTACTCATGCAAGTCTTCAAATATGGAATATTGGTGTTTTGCCTAATCTGTAGATTTTGTTTCCTGGACTTGAAAAAAGTCTTGTTTTATTTGATTCCTTTTTTAAGTGGGTGTTTGTAGAAGGCATTCTGATTGTGTGTGTGCACCTGATGCGTAGATAGCAATGTGACAGGAGCTCCAGAAATTGGCTTGAAGAGTTGCTCAAGTTACTAACTTACAGGGTGAGCAGAGCAAAAAGGACAGTGCAACAAAGTAGAACATAGCAATTGATGACTTGAAAAAAACCCAAACCATATTATTGAAACGTTGTTTCCTTCCCCCTTGTTCCTGCTGTTATAAATCATCTTTTTTTGACATGTTTAGTTATCTATGTCCTAGGTGGCAGTTTTTGATGTTCAAAATTATTGTGAAATTTATTTTCAAACAAAACTGAGGCGGTCCATGCAAGAAAAACTATTTTGATTTGGGTTGACGAATATTTTTCTAACCTGAAACTAATATTTTTAAAAGTTCAGGCTGTTGAACAATGAAAACTAAAGCTGTGTCAGGTTGATTTAGAGATGTTGTTGTCTCTGACAGCACACTTGAAATTCACACAGCTGAATTCTAGTCACTCCCTTAGAGAATTGAAGTTCCTGTGTCACTTCTCCACCTGAAAGTACAGCTTTGTTCAGGAGCATTCAGTAAAACTCAGGAGATCTTGATGGTCAGTCTCACTGTTTTTCCTGATTTGTTTTCATTACCAGAATTTTGCAAGGCTTGTCCTGAGGTTGCTATTCCTTCCAGTGCTTTTGACCCTTGGTAGAGCTTCCTTAGTGTATTAAATGCCTGGGAACCTTCCGTGTAGTATGTGTCTTTCTCCTGGTCTAAAATCTGTTCTGCGTGTCTAATTGTCTTTGTGGTGTCTTTGTCGGTTCCTGGACCGGAGACCATCTGTCATCCACTGTCATTTTGGAAGCAGCGTTGCCCTCCAAGAACTGTTTTATCAGCTTTCACTCATGTGAACCTGGGCTAAAAAACCAACCAGCCTCCCAGTTCTGGTGCCACCTGCTGACCTGCCTTTTTAGCTATTCCTCAATCCCTCTCCTTCTCTGTGAGCAGTCATTGGGGACTAAAACCCCCTACTTGTGAAAGAAGGCTGTGAAAGTCCAAGTTTGTTTGCACCTTCCCTCCATGGGGTGGGCTGTCTGAGCAGGAAGGTGGGACCAAGGGGAAAGCCTGTCCAATTGGCTTCTACAGCAGGCTATTATCCCTTCTTACACTTCTTCATTCGGTTGATTTGTAGCAGCAGCATATTGGGTAATATAAGCCCTGTCTCTTGGGATTAAGAGTGCAGTTATGCTTGCAACAGCTGCCTGTGTATGTCTTACCCGCTACAGAAAAAGAACATGCTGCTCCTCCTACTTTCTCCTGATTTTATCTAGTATTGTTGCTTCCCTCCCTCTCTTTGTTTCTCTTTCTGACCTCCTCACAGCTCCACGCCGCTCCACTCCATACTTGCTTCGTCTCTTGAGAAGACCACAGCTGAGTTCCCTAGCACAGCCACAGGAGACTTTCTTTCCTGAACTGGCAGAAGGCAAAAGGGGGGGTGAGGCAGGGGGGAAGCCGAAAGTGAGCCAAGCAGTTGCTGGCAACCCTTGTCTCTGTGCTAAACGTACTGCTTTGAGAGACACCAGGCAGGGGAGGGACCTTGTTTTGTAGGCAGGAGAAAGACAAGAAGAAACTTGAAACTGGCTTCCCGTGTGGCATGTCTGTGTCCTGAACATCCCCTCCCCACCCTGCTGTTTGCTAAATGAAAGCACATGAAGAACATGAGGTTTCCTGCTTGAGAGGGAGGGCAGTACTGGACTGGGTGAGGGAGGAGGAAGGCAAGTTGAGGTTTTGTGGTGTGGTTTACACCAAGATCAGAGCTAGTGTGCCTGGGGGTGGGAGCAGAAAGAGAAAGGGCGTCTGATGCCAGCTGCCAATATGACAGAAACCCTGCAGCTCCCAGCACTGCAAGTCCCAGAGCAGCAGGTGGTGGAGGGTGGCCGTGCCTGGTCCAGTTCGTCCACCCCAACCCTGCGCAGGAAGCGCTTCAAGATGAGGCGGATGAAGAATGTGCAGGAGCAGAGCCTGGAGGCGAGCAGGTATCAGGATTCTCCTTCCTCCAGCAAGGAATACCTGCAGCTCCCATCCATTGAAATCACCCCCTCCAGTGATGAGGACACTCCGTGGTCCAACTGCTCCACACCCAGTGCCTCCCCACGGCGCAAGCGCTTCCTCCTTCGGAAGTGGCTGCGTGTGAGAGAGAAGAAGGAATACAGTGAGAGCAGGTATGTTTTTGGACACTTTCCCTTCCCGGCTTCTAAGAAGAGCCTGTCCACAATTGGTAGGTAGGAGTCTGTTTTCCCTAGAAATCTTGGCGTGCTTCTCCTTGGGACTTTGTCCTCACCTGTTGGCTGGAATGGGTAAGGTAGTTGGTTGGACTGGCTGATGCCAGACTAAATGGCCTAATCCTTAAGTACAAACACTAGTGCCAGGATCTGTCCTTGTTTGTGGTCCTCTGCATAGCTTCTACAGGTAATACAGAGCCAGTGAAAAGAACTTGCTTTTGAGTGAGGGAGACTGTCCTGAAGGATGGGTGATAAGACTTAACTTCATTGAGATGTACTGAAGAGACCCTTGAGAGAGAGGGGAGATGACCTCTCTGCTGGGATTACCCCAGCAGGGAGTGATGATGCCAAACCTTTGTCAGTATTTTTTTGGTGATGTTCATTCTTACTGCCGAGACCTTCTGTGAAATCCTTTGTTCAGTTGCTGACATTGGGAAAATACGAGGACAAGAGAGGAAAAAAAGCAGCCTTGTGACTAGTAGGTGGGTCTCTATGTCAAGATGTCTGGGTTCAGTTCTTGGCTGCTTTCCAGACTTGAAAGTCACTCAGTCCTTTGGCTCAAAAGAGGACAAATAGTTCATAAAAACCTCCAAGAGCTTGTCAATGCAGGAAAATTAATTCCCAGGGAGGTATTGTGTGGCCATATGAAGACAAAGCTATGCCTTACGTAACCCTCTGCAGGTGCAGTCGGGTTTTACAACATGCAGTAGTTCACTCTGGAGAGTGGAACAATCTGCCTTTCCTGAAGGCCCAAAATACACAAGACACTTTAAAGGTTTCCGAGACATTAGTGCGGTATAAATCCTTATACCAGCTTAGTGTGGGCCAGTTTTTCTTTTGTTGCTTTGCAACTCCCAGCAGCCTATGTGTGGATTTATGCCTGCAAGTATGTGCTGCACTTTCGTAAAAAAAGAAACTTGTCTCTGTTTCTGCACCCAAAATACTAGGTTGACTCACTGACTGCTGTGTTGCTTGAGTGTTTATAGGACAGAGCTTTTTCTACTGATATCATATCCACTCTGATTATGTGGTAACTCTTCTTGCATGAGGTCCCTTTAGCAAGGTCAGTCTGTCATTTTATTACGTTTTGGGGAAGTTTCATCAATAAAGGCATGCCATCGAAGATTTGGTAATACCTCTTTTTAAAAGCTAACATTGAAAAACATATCTTGGTTGAGAAATGCTACTGATTTTCACTTAGCTGTGGTGATACAAGTAGTGATTCAGTTACAGCATAGAAAATGGGAAGGATAATGCATAGGGTGTATGCTGAAGTTCAGAAACACAAAGTTCAGGTCTGAAGTTCAACAGAGGTTGGCTTTTCAGCTGACTTGGACTTATTGATGGTGAATGGGTGTGGGCCAAGACACATTTCTTTTGGTGTGAATTCATTTATGTACACAAGATATATCCATGGCTACACTGACAGCTTTCTGCTTGTTCATCATTGAGATGTTTCTGCCTTAGCACTGGTTATGTTTTTGAAGCAGTGACTGGAAAAAAGCTAAAGTGGTTGATGGATTAGGTGGCATTAGCATACCAAAGCCAGCATGGCACCTCCTTTCTTCATATGTAGCAGGCTCCAAATCTGTCCCTTTTGCAATGGGAAACATGATGTTTTCAAATGGAACTTTTCCCTTTCTAGTCGTGGTGGGGGGAACACCACAAAAAAAAAAAAAAAAAAAAAAAAAAAAAAAAAACCAACCAAAAAATGGTGTGCTGAGCCTCTGGGCTTGCAGAATGCAGAGATCATCATTGGGCTTTCAAAACTCAGCAGGCATGGAAACAAAACAGAGAAAGCAGAATATGTGGGGGAGTTAATCACAGAAAGAGTGATGAAACCCGAAGGATTTTGTGGCATTAATTTGAAAGAGACTAGCAGCTAATTCTGTGGAGTAAACTTTACCATGCCCTGAGGCTGCTGCATGTGAAACCCTGTTCTAAAATAGAAGGGCAGGAGGCTGGCTTTCTGTAAAGCAGATGTTACCTGTCTACCTTCCCCTACTTTAAACTTGGTCATCTAGAGCAGTGGCTCATTCTTGCTGCTGTTTTATTATGATGTTGCTGTTTCTAACAGGTGGTAGTAATGTCATTTACTGTACTATTCATTTTGTTTTAAGGGCAACAGGGACTACTGTACTAGAGTAAAGGCTGAAGCATTTCATCCAGTGTTTTTTCCACCAAGCCCTGTCTTGGGGTTGAGCTACAGTGATGATGCTTCAGCTGTTCAGCTGGTTAACTGTAACACTACTGTAACAGGAATTCCCAACATGGTCAGTGCGCCACACATCTGCTAGGAGCACAGGTATGCTTTAAGTGCTAAGGTTCCTAAATTTTACCTGGTGAAGGGGGCAGCCATCAGTGTGCGTTTCCCACCAGAGACATGAATGCAGTTTGCTTCCAGTTGCTCCCTTCTTCTAGGTAAATTGTTGTCAAGCAGTTTGAACTTTGTTTTTTCGAGTCTGGTAACCTTTACTGCTGTTATATAGCCAGATATGTGCCTGTTTCTGTGGCAGGGTTTTCCCAGAAAGGCTGGTAGGGCAGAGCAAACTGTGCACCAACTGACTTACTCCAGTGATGCATGTGTTGCTCACATGCCCCTGAGCAACAGCAATAGCTCTGTGACCATTAGCATACAGTAAGCATCCAAGTGAATAAACAAATGCTTTTAGGACTCGAAAGGCTGTCTGTAATGCTCCAGGTCTGATGAAGGCTGGCTGCTTTTTTCATTTGGAAACTCCAGCCTACAAAACGTCCTATATCACTGGTTAGTTTTTAACAGCCTGGATAATTTTAAGGTTTGTTTACCTGCTGGTTCTCTAAAAGCTGTTAGGTGGCTGACAGTGAGAGCAGAACAGAGATTGTTTATTTCTTTTCATTAAACAGCAGAGATGGCATGTAAGAGTCTTGCTTGCCTATGACAGTTTTATTCAAGGTGAAAGAGCAGGGAGAAGCCATTTCTTGGGAGTAGGAGTTAACGTGTAACTTTCCCTTGTACAAAAGCATGATGATCCAAACTACAAATTTGGTGCTCTGGGGGTCTATACAGATGATAAATAGGGTATTTTATAGGGGATGCAGACAGCTTCTTACCTATACTCCTCATCCATTGTTTCCTACCCAGGTAACGATAGAAGTTATTTACCTGCATACAGCTGTATAAAGTATGAGCCCTGCACACAAGCGCACAAATTTTTTTTAAGAGATGACGCTGTTTCTTTCCTCACAGGCTAGTAGATGCAATCTGTTAGCATTTTGCTATGTGTGTAATGAACATGCGTTACTGATGGTAGGGATGTGAGAGTATATCTGCTTTACTTCATTATTTACTTCTTAAAGCCACCCTTACTAGTAATCTCTGAACTGCATGTGATTCTTTGTGCAAGGCAAAAAACTGCTGAGCGGGTAGATGACTCGGGTGTAAAGGACTGCTCTGCTTTTGGTCTAAGGCCAGTATTGGAATGAGATCCTGTGCTTCCACCCTTCCATTGGCAGAAGCTGAGAGTAAATAGGTGGGCCCTGCGCTACCATTGCCTGACTTAGGCTCCTGTGTGAATGCTCAACAACAGTATATATGTAATAGTTGAGGTATGGTAAATCTTTCACCCTTGAACAGTTTTCTGTGAGGCATTCATGCTGGGCAAAGATTGTACTAGTGGTAATCTGAATGTGCTCCCCTACTGTGGGAAGAAATAAGCCAGAATGCCAAGGATGATAAAATGTTTGAATTGTCTTTCACTTGTTGTTAGTCCTTGCTGATTTGCTCTTGCAGGAGGTCCTGGAAGATGTTGTGGTCTGATGCCTGCAGTCCTTTCCCAGAGCTCCCTTTCCCTTGAGCTCTCCAAGATAGCCTGGTTTGTCTTTTGTTAATGCTTGTCCAAAAGACAGATTTGTTTGGTTGCAGCATCCAGACTAGTTAATAATGAAATGCAAACTGTTGGTGCTCCAAAGAATGTAAAACTTAACGGATTTTGTTGGATCAGTGGGGAATAGATTGTGCTGTAGCTCTTGATGTTTCTAAAGGTGAATGTATTCAGTTTGGTCTTCTGCTGGAAACTCTGACGCCTACCAAAGTCCTAAATGACAGCTCCAGCTAAAGGAAAAGACTCACCTGTGTCCTAACATGCCTCTAACATAAGATGTTAAAAATCAAGTGTATTGTTAGAAGTATTCCATCTTATCTCAGAAAAGGGTATGTGCTGAGGAGACGGAGGTTTCTTGAGCTGCTAGGCAGACAACCATAGAGGTCCTACAGATGAAATCTTCATAGCTTATCTGATAGTATGAAACAAATGACGTAATAGGAGAATCTTTGCGCTGTTCAGCAGTGCACTCTGTGGCTGCTACCGTTCACATTCTGTGGCAGAAAGGTAAAACTTCCATTTCTTTTCCTTAAGAAAAAGTTCACTTGGAAGTCTTTTGGTCATCCTAACTGAGATACATCAGTTTGGTGATTTGTTGTAACTTGTGCTAAAAATATTATTTACAAGTAAGTGTTGTAGATACTTTTGAACTTTCCTGTAATAATAAATGAATCTTTAAATTAAAGTAGTTCATAATGCTTTTGCATTTCACTTCATAATGCTTTTGCTTTCCTTAAAATTGAAATTCACTCTGTTTCTGGCAATAAATTAATGCTTCATTTGCCTCTTTCTTCCTTCTACACCTAGGAAAAGTATTGTGGCTTTTTCTAGAGGGAAAAGCTCTCATGAAAGCCTGAGATAGTGACGTGTTTTTTCTGCCCTAAGGAACTGCTAAATGTGAAAAATAAAACCCCCAAAACTGCACAGTAAAGGCTATAGAGCCTCTCACATTATGGAAGTGCAATCCAAGAAGACTAATGTCTTCAGGTAATATTAGTGGCAGTATTTACTAACCTTGGTAAGAAGTACTTGATGAAGAGAAAACTGTTAAAGCCCTGTGCTGCTTGTGATTAAAGGGGGGACTAGAAAGGCTTGGTGGACTGTTTTTGTTCACTTCATGCCATACAAGCCCAAGAAGCTGCAAAATGAGTAACTGTAAATTTTGTAGTTGTCAGTTTCTCTGGCTTTCATGAACTTCTGTGTTTCAGGTTTAGGTCAGAGGAGGGGAAGTGGGGCTTCTCCTTTGTTAGAAATACAGCAAGCCACTGCAGGAAGCCATAGGTGCGTGTGTACTGGGATTGTCAGTGCATTTTTGCTGTTTCGAGTTTTGATAAAATTCTTGTTGAAATCTCAATTTGTGTGAGGAACTGACAGTTCTGTAGGGATTTCATAATAGAAGAAGCAAATGGGTTGCATTTTTTTTCATGTTCTGCTTGCGGCTGGAGTTGGTTAATTGAGGTTTTTGGGAGGACAAGTGTCAGACATGGTGCGTGTTGAAGTGTGGAGAGCTCTTGGCAGAAATGATTTTGTTACATGTTTTAATGCTGTCCCAAGGTTTTGGAATATGTCTCTCCTTGTTGATCTTTTAAACTATATTTAAAAATTTGATTTCTGGAGAAAATGGAAGCAATGTGAGTGATGTGTGAATATCCTATGGATTGAATTTGGGACTTGAATATATAGTTGGGTATTTAGCTGGTACCTGTGTTCTTTTGCATCTTCAAAGTAAAAATAGGAAAAGGTGTGTGGTTTTCTTTTTTTAAACATAGATCTCTGCAGTGAGCAGCCCATCTTCTCTGCTTTTGGTAGCTTTAGAAAGTCCATAAGCATAAACTTCCATTCATGTGGTATCTCTTCTAATCTGAAATGTGAGAGTGCACGAGTGATGGCTTAGTAGCAACTTAGCTATTAATGTAATCTTTTCCCTTTTTGAACCTGCAAGTTCAAATGAGACCTAATTTGTGTTTCAAGTGAACTGAATTTTTTTGAATTGATGCATGTGTATCTCTTATGAAGAGTACTGATGTACTGTTTGCTCTGACTACAGTTTTTTGTTTTTTTTAATCATGTGTGCCAAGTGGCTGTGAATTCCACCAGCTCTGTTATTTTTTTTGGCTGAATCTTATGGCCTTTGTGCAGTAGTTTGTGGTTTTCTTCTTAAATATTTGCCTTTCAGTATTTGTGTGGTTTAGGGTGACCAGTCACACAAGAGTATCAAAATTGACTAATTTACAAACAGCCTGGAGCTTAAATGCTGTTGATCTTGCCTAGTCAGCAAATACTTAACACTGGACCATCTGAAATTCATGTCTTACACAGCACTGTGCCTGTCAATGGTATTTAACAATTAATCATTGTGTTCGTTACCACAGTTGTTTTCCACTGGATTGTGTTTTGAAATTCAAGATGTTTGTTCATTGTTGAATACGATGTTGATGAAAGGGCTTGCCTTGACAGCTGTGAAGGTTGATGTTGATATTTTCATTTGTGAAATGAACTCAGTGGAGAAAACTTGCCCATCCTGCTCCTTGTAACCCTTTCTAGCAAGGAGAGATGACTACTACAGATTCAGACTCTGGCTCTCCAACTCTGAACATGACTGCAAAGGACACAATTAGTACTAATTATGATAATGGTCTATATGATATATGCAACTGTCCTGTATCTTTTTTGACCATTACTAATGGTTTTAGACTGTAAACATTGCTTTACATGCCACCCATCTAGGAAACTGAGCTATTAAGAGGATATGAAGGTCTGGAGTAGGAAGTGCCCCTTTGGTTCTTGGGAATGCTGGCAATATGTTAGGTTCCAGGTAGTGCATGCTATAAGTTTAGGTTAAAAAAGGTACTTGAAATTTCACCTTCCAGCTCTGCCTTCCATTTGTTGCACTGATTCACTGTTTGAACTTGGGTACAAATTTTCCTCTTGCCTGTGCATATCCCTATTTCAACTTCAGTGAATTGTGCACAGAAACAGGGTGCTTGGCACCTATTTCTTTGAAAAAACTCCTTCAGTGTCAGTCCTTAGATG
The DNA here is from genome assembly GCF_030463565.1 of Pelecanus crispus. NCBI lineage: Eukaryota > Metazoa > Chordata > Aves > Pelecaniformes > Pelecanidae > Pelecanus > Pelecanus crispus. Next base: position 4,198,031 of record NC_134661.1, on the reverse strand, counting down.
GAGCAGGGTTGTGCAAACAGGAAGGGTGCTGTGATCCTTAGAAACGTTGTGGTACCTGCCTCCCATAGGGCTAGGTATCAGTTCAGCAATTACTGTTCACTGAACATGAATCTTCCTTAACTTTTTTTAATAAAGCCTGATGTTAGCTTGCTGCTTTCAGTGTTAAGGGTATATTTCCCATGACAACTTCACACTTGTAAGCTGAGTGGGAATGTGCAGCACCTGTGGGAAAGCTTTATCACTGAAGGTGCTTTGGCTTTTAATTGATGGACTGAAAGCTTTAGGTCTGTCAAAGGATAGCCCTTCCTGATGAGGGAGACTGTTATCCCTTGGAACTTAGGTCAGTGATTTCTGATTCATCTCCCTTTTCTTCCTTTCTCCTTCCGCTCCACCTGACGCTTCCTTGATGTTTGTAATGGCACAGTCATTTGTGTATCCATGCAACCATAGTAACACAGTGCTTTTGACAGAAATTTAATTTGCCAAGGATGATGAGGTGCTGTTAGGCAGCTGGGACTGGGAGGTCTGTTTCTGCTGTTTCATGAGAAATATGAGGGGGACTACATTCTGGGAAGGATGAGCAGAGCAGGAGGGTGAAATTGATAGATGATTGAAAGATGTTTTGTCTTTGACAAGCTCTTAAAGCCCCCTGTGGGAAAATACTCAGAGGGACCTTTGCTTCTTATGCACCTGAGGCTTGAGGTTCAATCTAGTTTTACTGTCCTGTGTTGATGTTGCCAAGGAAAGATGGGCAAGAACACTTATCAGAAGATTTTTTTAAATGGAGACTGTACGTCATGGAACTTGCTGTCTAAAATATTCCATTTTCACTGTGAATCTTTTATACTTAATTAAAAGAGAGTTCTGGCTTAATAATAAGGATTTTGGCAATATAAAAATACCATTTGAAAGGCACGATGTATTTAATTTCTTTGCCAGCTTAGAAGTAACTGTAACTCACACCAGATACTGGTACTGCTGTACTTTTTCTGGTGGCAGTTCTTCAGACATCCTAATTATTCTGTGATATATTTTAAGGCAGGTGGATCCAAGTCTTTGAGGATGTGAGGATGAAAAGAACCCTTTAGTTGTTCAAATAGCCAAAAAGCTTTGTAAATTCTAACAGAAACATTGATGCAAGTTCACTGTTCTATTGATTATAACCTGTGTATCTTTCAGCTTCAAAACCTGTTGGTGAAAATATTCATGTGTTGTGAGACTTTATAAACAATAGCTTTTAGTTCTGAAAACTGCTGCTGCAATTGCTGAAAGCAATTGAAGAATACATGTATACCTGATTATCAATTGTCTATTTTCCTTTTTGAAATGCTTAATAGTGAATCCAAAGCTTTATGAATGCAGACATTAATGAAGCAAAATGAATAAAAAAAAAAATTCATCTGGGTTCAGATCTGAAAAATTTGCTTATAGCTGTGGATAAGAATAACCTTCTGAAGGCCACAGATTTTTATGCACATTTCTCTGAACTCATTAACTGATTCTATCTTCCAGGATACAGCCATTTTTTTTCCTGTTTCTTTGCTTGCCTCATTCATCCACCACTGTTAAAAGATTCCTCTGAATAAAGGTCTGCCAAACACACCTCTGCAGATATAAAAGTATGGTGGGCTTATTGCCCACATCTTGGAGGGTATAGAAGTCCCAGAAGGCTCCTAGTGTGCAAACATTGACCTGAGTGTCTGAACTTTGTGGAATCTGGACAAATACCTTCTACTAGAAGACCTGCTTAGCTTTAAAAGCCTAGTCATGCATAAAATAAGAGATCTTGGCTCTGTCTTATTCAGAGACTGAAATCTCAGAATAAAATGAGACTTTTTTTTTAAAAAAAAAAAGGCAGTAGGATAAGAATAGTACAAAATCTATATTATAGCTCAACTTCCCAAGACCCAAGTGCAAGAGAAATCTCTAAATATTTAAGACACGAAAGCAAGTTTTGTACTTTCTTGAGTACCTGCAGTCTGTCCGTGTTGACTTGGGCAAGATTTGGAAAAGCGGATTCTTTTGGGTAACTGTCTTGTGAGTGTTCATCTAAGTATGTCTGTGTGTACATGGGTCATGAAGTCCATAAAAACTATTTAAGATCCGTAACAAATTACAGATGGTAGAAAAGAAAGGTAACAGAAAAAATGTTTTTAGGAATGTATTTCTTCTTTAGAATGGTGATGGTTGGGTCTTCTGATGTGGTGGAAAGATAAACTGGCAACTGAGCCAATATCGTTAAAAGAAAAAGACATAAAACATTGCATACAAATTAGACTTTGAAGGTGTTTGAGGATCCATTTTCTATTATGCACCTATCAAGATACACTGTTGTTGCTCAAACAATATAGAGCTTCTTCCACTGCAAAACTGTCTCTTACTTGTTTTTCTTCAGCATACAGAAGTCTTGCAAATAGCGCAAAATTCATGTGTGGTTTTTTTTAGCTCCAGATTTGAACAAACTGCATGTGGGGTGTGATCGAAACACCTGTCTTTCAGTCAGTAGAAAAATGTTTCTTTTGTATTTGGGCTACCTGGGTAAATTGTTTGGGAGCAGTGAGATGGAGTGGTGGAAGTAGACTTTTCAGAAAAACTTTAATGGTTAAAAGGCATGGTTAATCTGTATTTAAAACTCTTCATCAGTTTCTACAGTAGTAAGTAATGTTATGAGTCTGAATATTTGCATAAGAATTGAGGGGGGGAAAAAAACACCACAGGGTATAAGCCTTAAAGTAATGTTTAATGTCTTTGAAATTGTAAGACAGAAAGGGGCACACTGGGCCTGTATACCTTAATCCTTGTCCAAATTCAAGTTTCTCATTGTTGGGCTTTGGAATGAGATAAGCTTGTTTTGCAGACTTCCTGAGATTTTTAACTGGCTTTTGGTCTTGCCTGTAGATACAAAACTGACATGACTGTATCTAAAAGCTTCCCCCCATATTACTTTTCAGTACAAATCATACCTTTCTTATCTCCCCTTATATTATCTCCAGTATAACAACAGTAATTTGTTGCTATACCATCTCAAAGGAACATGGTCATCCTAAAAGCATGTCAACTTAAAATGGACCGAAAAGCATAATAAAACAATAGGCTCTGCATTTCAGCTGCTCTGTGCCTTTTAGGGAATTTAACAGCTGCACTGTCTAATATTCAGAATGTTGAAATGATTTTCTTTGTGTGAAGAGCTCACAAACTCTTGCAAAGCTTCCATGCAAAACACTCTAGTAGTGAAACATAGCTCATGTTGAATACTATCAAACAGACAAGTGGGTAAAAACTAATTTCTTCCTCCCGCTCTGAGTTTGTTTCATTGCTTGTATTATTGTGTTCACTAGTGACAAGGGGATAAAGTGTTGTATTGCAATGTGTTGCAATATCTGGATTCCATTAAACTTTAAACCTTGATTTGGAGGATTTTTTGAATGAGAAATTTAATGAGGGGTGGGTGAGCATGAAAAGGTCTAAGGTTCATCTTGTATAGCTGTCCAAAAGTAAACTCTCACATGGGATTACCAGCATTGCAGGTGCTGTTTGTTGGGTTGTGATATATTGGGAATTCTTTTTTGGTAAGTGTTGTTGTATCTGCTTGATCTGAATTGAAATGGCAAAGTTTTGTGGGAGTGTTACTTGTGAAGAAACAAGTAGTTATAGAAACAGTCCCTGCCATGCTTTCTCATATCAAAAGCGTGGTAATTCCTTTGAATTAGGAGGGAAAAATGTGGTTTGCCTTTTGCACTCTTTCCAAACCAGTTTACTGGGCCGTAATTAAGCTGAGAAGTACAGGAAAGATGTTTCTTTGCTTTTTGGGATATATTGTTCTTAACCAGCTGTTGATTTATAGCTTGAAGCCAGTATAGAATTCTTATTCTCTGATTATCCTTTCTACACCGAGACACTTAAGAAAAGAAAAATGACTAGAGTATGTGGGTGTGAGCAGAAAATTAGATCTGTCCTCTTGCTGAGAGGCTCTCGCAAAAATGTTTACCCCTCTTGGCTCTGATGGTAAAACTATATACTGTGCAATGGGGAAACAAGCACAAAGTATTGTCTGTGGGATTGTGTCTATGCGCCCCCTTGAGATGCGTGCCTATGACTTCGTGCAATGCACATACTTTAAATCTGTAGCTGGAAGTCATAAATATTGCTTGAGTTTTGTGGTTTTGTATGTCCAACCTCAAAGGTTAACTTCTATATTATGTGTTCGAGGATTTTATAAATACCAATCATTAATTACTTCTGAAAGCTTCAGCCTGCTCTCCTTTCTATCTTAACAGCAAGGAACAGTTTTCTGCCTTGTGTTCTGAACAGGCAGCAAGAATAGTGGACAGTGCCAGGTGTGTGATGTCTCTCAAATACTAAGTGGCTCTCCAAGACAGCTGTTGTGTTTTTCAGAAAGGTCATGTTCAATAAGATGGAGTCCTTGAAGACCTCAGAGAAGCAGCTGGTCAAAATTGAGGTGGTTGATGAAAATATGAAATGAAAATAAGACCTGTTGGCTTTTTCTTTTCAGAGGAAACTGCAAGCCCCTTTCGCAAAAACTCTTGATCTCATAGGGGGAAGAGAAAGTTCTTTCTTTTCTCTTCCTTTTTTGAATAAAAACCCCAAAATGGTCATGTTAAAGGATTGTGATATGCTCATGTTAAAACTTACAAAGAGTCTTCCAAGAAAACGAACTAATTGGAAGTATACTTTGTGGGGAGGAGGACAGGAATTTTAAGGGTTCAGATCCCTAAAAAGTGAACATGGGAGCTTGTTAGAGCCATTTATTTATACAGCTTTGCTGAAGAAATGCTGTTTAGTACTGGAGCGTGTAGTTCTCATCTGTCACTGAAGTACTTGCTGGTTCTAGTTGCTCCCCTGCCTGCCTGACTGTATTTTGTCATTCCTTGGAAGTATGAAGACAAGATTATAGATTAACTTCTAAACCTTTTCAAGTATTTTCGCTGTTAATATTCTGTGGTGGTAAAAGTAATCCTTTTTTTTTTTTTTCTTTTTGCATGGGACTTAATTTATTCAAGTCAATATGCTTGTTAGCATTTGAAGTATCTTTCTGTAGTTGAGTTGTAAAGCGTAAGTAGGTGTAGGTAAGAATAGCTATAATTTCTTCATGCAAGCACAGTGTACATTTAGAGAAGAAGAATAGTTCTGTTAATGTGTTTTTTTTTTCCTGAGAAATTAATTTAAAGAGGGAGAGTATTGCTGGAATGGTAAGAAGTTCGAGAATGCTTGCACAGCAGAAGCAAGTGTTTTCTTCCAAGAGATAGGATCCTCCTAGTGGTTAAAAAGGTCAAGGCCAGGTTTAAAAAAAAAACCCCAAACACACACCCCCAAAACAAACAAGCAGACTTCATGGAAAAATCCTATTAAAGTGTTTTAGTACTATGTTTTCCACCCAAAATAGGCGTTACTGCCTGAGAATTATTGCTTTTTAGAATGAAAAGATGCAGTTTGGTCCTTTTTGGTACTGTATTTGTATTTCTGTGCCTTTGGGCAATGTGATGTGCAGATCTGTGTACAGTGCAGTAGAAGCTGTGATTGCAAGCATGCATAGGTATACCTGAACTAGCTTTATTTGAATAGCTTAGGTTCTACCGACAGCGAAGCCACAGCATTTTTGGCACAGCCTGTGTGCCCAGTGTCCCAGGTGGAACTGTGCAGTTTGTGCTAAAGCTGTGTTGCTGTAAGTCCACAGCCAGTGGTACCCAGGCAAAGTAGGTTAAAGCTAGCCCAGGAACATCTGCTCTTTGCACTGCAGTCTGTTACTTGAAGGCAGAATCAGATGTATCTAGTGCTCAGAAGGAAAGCTCTTGTAAAGAAATGAAGCTATAAAAATGAGAAGCTGGAACCTTGACGAGTCCTTGGAGCAGGTGGAAGCTGCTAGACGAGAATAGGGCTAACTGTACAATAGATGTGCAGGGGAAAAAAAATAAATAGCCCCCAAAACACCCATTTAAAGAGGGAGAGTGACATCTTGTGGGCTCAGCATGCAACTATGCATCTCTCCACCAGAAATTTAGTGTTGGCTGCTTCATCCTTAGTAAGAGTTCACTTTAGCTGCTGTTTTGTCCTGCTGCCTCAAAGTGGGGAGTATATGAACATGTTTGGTATTTGAATGTTAAGCTGTATGAAACTGTTCTGGGGTGGCACGATGAAACACGGTGTATAGGCAATGTGCAAGGTCACATCTGTATTTTAGAAAGTTCTTAGGAAAGTGTTACTAAACGAGGTTAAGAGGCTTCAAACCAGTCATGCCTGTTGTAAATCGGATATGAACTTACTGTCTCCTGTTGTTTTCTCTTTGCACCCCCAAATATGAAGTATGAACCTTACTTTTTTTCTTGTTCTGGCTTTAAACCAGAATGTTTCATAGGGACTTACACAAATCTGTCTAATTGCTTCTGTTTTCCTGTCTCATGTTACAGCAGCCAGCAGAGCAGCCAGCAAAGCAGCCACGATGATGATTCGTCCCGATTCTTGAGCCCTCGTATGCGTGACGACAGGTAAGTCTGTGGCTGAATTGGGGGAATGCTTGGAACAGCTCAGTGAAATTACATGGGCTGGGCTGGTTGAGGTTCTTATTTATTTTCCCTGCATTGCTCCAAGTTGTTTAACAAGAAGTGTGATTTACATTGGTCTTATCAATGTCTCAGAAGATGCATTTTTCATCTACTTCAATGTAGAACTTGTGGGACAAATGCATCCAACTCCTGAAGCAGCCTGTTTTTTCTTTTGAGACTCATTCTTCAAAACTGTAGCCAGTGTAGATAGCTTCAGCCTTGCTGTGTATTGATCATTTAGCAGCTCTGATTCTTAAAAACATGCAAGTGAAATTTCATATGTGGTCCTTGTCCTCAGCAAAGACAATATTGAGCTTAGGTGTTTGACTTCTGATGTGTTGTGACAGTCCTGAGGTTTCTAGAGCTCATGTGTAGCAGCTGGGTGAGAACTGCTGTGAAGTTCCAGAAAAAAAACTTAAGTTTTTTGTACTTTGGACTGATTAATGACTGCTTCACATTGCAGCATTGGCACAAAAGCTGTTGAAAAATGAGTGCTTATTTTTGTGCATGATTTATTATTGTTGCTTTGCTCAGAGCTGTATGATTAAGAGTTTTGCTGTATCTTGTAGTTCATCTTTTGAGCCTGAATCTGCTTCAGTTTCTTCTGTTGTGCATGAGCTACTACCACCTTTCTATCCTGGGCCAGCTCCTGCAGGCTTGTTTCCCTACTGACATCCTGGGTCCAGTGTTACATCTGGACTTTGGTTTCTGAAACTCCCATTATTTCGTTACTGCATTGCACAGTGGAGTTATGTTGCGTTTTACTTAGCTGATCTTGTGACTGTGGGTTATAGTGACCCCACAGCAGGGCATATGAGACTTGGGAAGTGCTTCCTTTGTGCTGCTGTGTAGCGGATTACAAGAAGCATCTGAATGTGGCATCTTCTACTCCGCATGCTTATATCTGGGCATGGTCCCTCAAGGAGTGGTGTTTCAGGTCTGTTAGTTATTCCACATAACTGTCTCTGAGGCCAGAGGTCGGTCTTACTAACTGTGTAGTAGGGCAAATGCTTACTGAACTCAAACTCCCCCCTATGATGTCAAAGGCCAATGGACTGAGTAAGAACTGAGTAGCAGCTGAGTAGGCATCTGCGGAATTGACTCACTTGAGAGAATGTCCTGACCCTGAAGAACTAATTAATATCCCAACAGAGTTTGGCTCAGAATTAGCACTTGGTAGTTGCAGCTAACCTTTTCCTCCATATGTTTCACTCCAATTATCAGTCTTCCTGCTGTGGAGCCTGGCATAGTTGACTAGTGGGGAGCAGTGTTTGCAACCAGGAAATAAAGAATCTGACAGCAAAGCAGATGGGTACTTAGGTCATACCTGGGCTTCCTCTGTGTAATGCATGCTGTTACACCATTTGATTTGGGTTTTCCTAGGTTAAACAGGGTTAGGCTTCATTAATACTCAGATGGGGGGATTTCTGGGCATAGCAAGAAGGGAATCATTTGGAAGTGCTGCCTGTTTCAGATGCAGACTAAACTGGAGCCTTTAGACTGGTGCTTAGAATATCTTCCTGGCCAGAAGGGACATGTTTTAGTTGCAGCGCAGTCAGATCTCGGACCTATTTATGCAGGGCTGCGGGGAAGTTGATCCTACTCACCTCTATTATTGGTGACCTGGAACATTCCTGCTGCCTAGATTTAATTACAAGTAACTTTTGTTTTCATGGAGGATACTGATCCTAAAATGCTCCATGTGAGAGCTAGTAAATTGCCTTTGCTACTTTGGTTTTTTTCTTCCTTTGCCAATGTAATTGCATCAGGCTCCACTGGTTATAGCTTTCCTGGATACTGGTGGCTTGTGCTCATGAACCCTAATGAAAAAGTAACTCCAACACATTTTGAGTTTCGTGTAAGGTGTAAAGCTGGGCATGAATTAGTGAGAAGGCTAACAAAACCCAATTTGAGAGCTTGCTATTTACTATTCCTGTTAGCAAAGTTGAAGGTTGTTTCTGAGGCATCCTTAATCTGCTAGACTCTTGAAAATTGAATGAGGGTCTTTCTTGCTGCTCTTGTGGTATTTTTGACCACTAACCAAAGGTCCTCCACCCAAAGGTTTGGAGTGTTCTGCTTCTGTTACAAAGACCTGCAGGCAGTTCTGCTCACTTGATCAATTGACTATTGTACAGCAGCTCTTTAAAAACCAAACAACCCCTCCCCCCTCAAAAACCGCAAACAAACCCACAACCACCCAGGGGTTTCAGCAGTCCTGTAAGTTGTGACAAAAGCTGAGCAGAGTAGGGCAGAAGAGGGGAGAGCAAGAAACTGTGTGGTATGTACTGAAAGGTGCACCTTCTCTTGGGCGTGCTGCCTCTGATACTGCAGGCAGAAGGAGCCTGTGCTGCACTTAAAGTATTAGAGCAGAGAGCAAGCGAGGATCTGCATGAACCTCAGTACATCTGGGAAAGTGCTGAAGAAGCTACCCCAGCCAAAAGTAAAGGGATGCTGAGTTGCGAAGTTGACTCTCAGATAAAAACTTGGAGAGAAATACATAGCTGAGGAGGGCTGAAATCTGAACTAGGCATATCCAAGATCTTAACTGCCTGCCTGCTCTTATGGTAAAAGATGGTACTAGGGGGTGCTGCTAGTAGAGCTGACTTCTCGGTGATGGATTTCCAAGGACCATGCTCCAACCCTCAGGTCTTTTCAGAGAAGACTGAGAATTTTGTTGTGCTGCTGGCAGATGTGTTTGGTGCTTGCTAGCAATTCTTTTTCTTGAGGTGCGAGTGCCGCTGTTGGCTTGAGCATTGTGAAGTGCTGCCATGGTCCAGAACCCATACCCTGAAAAGGTGTCCTGCAGCACAGCATTGAAGCAGGTCTGCCATCTGCGTGTATCTTCTCTGAGGAAGAAGCTTTCCTTCTGCAAAGTCATGTAAGTTGTCATGTATCTGTTATGCCTGGTTTATGCTGAGGGAGCCCATACAGATTTTGTTTTGGGGTAACTGTGCCTTATGGGTATTTTTAGAGCCACAGAAAGGAGAAGATAGTGGGACCAGCTAGAAAGAGTCAGGTTTTACATGAACTTAAGGTTTGTTTCCTTGTTCTCTGCCTGGGTGAGTTTGGATGAGTCCTTTCATGTTGCTGTTTATGAAATAAGGGAAATTCCTTTTTTACCTCATAGCAAAACAGAGGTGGTGAATTGTCTTGAGTTGCTTGTACTGAAACACCACAACTGTGTAAGTACAAAGATAAGCAGGGCTGAGTTACTGAGTGTACAAATAATTGTGCTCCCAATAGCAGCTTGACTTAAAGTAATTCAGAGGGTGGGTAAAGTTGGCATGGAGACAGCCAAAGACTTGGGTGAGAGGTGTGCACACAACAGACTCCGTAATCACTGTAATGAGACAAGGTTATGTATGAATTACCTTAAGCTTTCATCTAGTTTAAGTCCAAGTTTGTGAGCCTGCTTTTGCTTGATCCAAGGACTTGTTCTTTGTCATGATACTGAGGCACCCATCAGGCTTAGGGTGCAGAGTATGTTTTAATTAAAAGTGAACCAGAACTGAACCAGAGGAAAAATTGGTCCTTAGACTTATACTCAGTCTAAGGAGGAGACAAACTGTTGAAGAGAAGAGAGCATGGAAGGTACAAGGATGGAAAGCAGTAGGCTGTGGCGAAATGGAGGGGAGAGAAGTGAGTGGCAGTTTACAAGAGATCATATAAAAATGATTTACATTAAAAATTAAATGTAAATCAAAATTATTTACATTAGAGATCATATCAAAATGGAGGAAATGGGGAAGAGCAGTTAGTTTTAAGATATGTCAAAACTTGATTGATATGTCCTACATCTTGGCTGCAGGTTCATTAGTCCCTAAGTCTGTGCAGTACCCTATTCTGCTAGTTCCAGGGGTGCAGGGCTTGTTTTTCCTTTGCAAAGCTAATAAGGGTTTCTCAAATAATGGATCAAAGTTTGCAAAAGAGAGCTTGCAAGGAGATGAGGGAACAGCTTAAGACATAGACAAGTTTAAGAAATTGTGAACACTGCTTGGATTTCCAGGAAGTTGCGTAAAGATCAGAAAAGAGGTCCAACTTTGAAAATGTGCCAAAATGACATCCTTGGGGTGTGTGTAAGAGGTCAGGACAAGTTCCATATTTTATTTATGTACCCAGGGCTTGCTTATGCTGCATCTTCCTAGCCTGTGTCCCTTTCCCCTAGATACAAAGAAATTGGTGCTAATGTACTGCGTCCGTTTGCCTGCAAGTGGTGGCACAGCAAAAATTGCCACTTCTGCAGCTTCAGGGAGAGTGGAAGGTTTTTTCCATTGCTTGGGGCAGCTGAAGATAAGCAGGTGAGAACGGAGAGCAAAATGTGGCTGTGCATGCCGGGTTTGTTCTTGAAAGGGGAGGCTAGGGGCTAACAGAGCCCAAGGACCCTTGTTTGCATGTCTGGATGTGATGATTCTGCAAGGAACAGAGTGCTCTGTCACCTGAGCTATGCCAACCCACGCAGCATGGTGCAGACCTCCTGCATTATTAAGGAGAAAAGCTTACTGGAGTAAAAGGGAATGGTTGCTGTTTTAAAGGTGATGATTAAGTAGAAGCCAGCTGCTGTTTTCTAGTAGGAGTGTAAAATTTGGGGACACTAGCTCACTGCTCTTTCCAGCAGTGCTAGCTGTAAGGGATGCCTGAATTTTGAGTCCTTGGTAGGAAGGGTCCTAATACTAGTCAAATCCCTGAGTAGCTTTTATCCATCTCAGATGAATGCCTGATGCATCATCTTTAGGGAGGTTTTCAAAAGCGATGCTACAGGCCTTGTTCTGGAGAAGACTGGGAGGCTAATGAGCTCTGAGGGTCCCAGACCAGAACCCTGATGCTCTTGCAATAACTTTAGGATGAGTTTGGATTTGGATCTAGTGCCAAACTCCAAGGCAGTTGGTCTTAATATTAAATAGAAAGTTTAACCAGAATGGCCCAAGTCTCCTCTGTGACACAGGAAAGATGGTTAATATTTAGATTCAGAGCTAGTATCCTTTTTCCCCTCATGCCTTCTGGTTGCTGCTGCTTCCTGAGCTCTAGCATTGAGTCCCTACTGTGTAAGACAAGAGAGCAGCTTAAGATCAGTGCTCTTTCACTTGGATTGCCAGATTGGCTGCTGTCAGCAGAGTTAACTGTGACTGGAAATACCACCTGCTCTCTGTTCCTCATATGCCAACATTGTTTTTCCTTTTGAAGATGGGCTGTTGTTAATTGCAGAGTATGCCTATTTTCTGCTGTCAGTGGAGGTAAGGCTGTTCGTTTTGTAGGAAGACAGTATTGGATTTGATTCATCAAAATTGTGCTCCGCTTGCAATCTCTTTCAGTCTTGTTCTCCTTTAATCTTAAGGAGGCTGAATTGAAAGCACTTTGATTTGAAGCAAGGGGGATATTTCCTGTTGTTCCCTTCTCCATGACTGTGAGGGGTATGGAAGGACAGATACTTCTCTGTTTGTCTTACTAGGGCCAGAGACAAGGATGAGACCTTGCAGGATGAATTGGTTTGCTTGTGCCTTTTCCTGCACTTGGTGGTTGTTGCTCAGTGCATGGGAGCCTGGAGCTTTGAGGAGTTCAGAGCAAACTTGAGAGCAGAGTCAGTTTACGCTATCTACAATAATGTCAAATATTATGCCTCTGGGCATTAGCTGATTGCCTCTCATGAGACAGTTTCATTGATATCATGGATAGTTTTTGTGCAGACAATAAGTAAAATAGATTGTGTGAATCCCCACCATTGATAAAAAGAAAAAATTCTTAAAATTTGGCCCTCCAGTCCAAGCTGACAAGGCAAAATGATACCTGCTGATTTCCCTTCTAAAAACAGTTAGCTCTGAGACAGAGCTTGTAGTGCGAGAACCTCCATATAGATCAGTAATGTAACTTCGCAAGAGGCACAGTCTTACACCAGATATAACAGCAGGATAAAGCAGGTTTTGGGTCTTGCTTTTCTTTCCCAATCCGTTCTGTGTCTACTGGACTAGTGTTAGTTAAGGTTAAATAAACCTCAATGTGCCTTGCGTATCACTGAATGCAGAGGAGGTCTGACAGACCTCACATGGCTGCATCACTAGCTCGTGATGCTCGGGAACATGAGGAGGTGGTGAAGAGGTGTTTTAATGTCCCTCTTTTTCCTTATCTGAGACACTGGGCAGACTCCTTACCCTTCCTTCCTGTTCCCAGGAGCAGGAGTTTCAGTTGTGTAGCTGCACTTCACTTGCAGACCTTAAGCAATGGTCACCCATCAGCCTTGTATCCTCTGGGAGCACTGTGATTCTCAAAATATTGTGGAAGCTATCTTGAAGCATGTGGAGAAGCAGCAGAGAAGTGGGTAGGAGGCTGGGACGCATTATAACTAACCATCCCCTTTTATAGGTCTCCGGTTCTGTATGTAAGCCTCCGTGGCCCTTGTCAGCAGGCTTTTTTGTGCAGTATGCTGTCAGCTGCTGAGCAGTTTGCATGGTTTCCCCGTGCAGCAAAGCATTCACTGTGCCTCGGAGACTTCCCTGTGTTGCTAACAGCAGGTCTGAGGGAGTGAGGCTACCAACTGGGTGCTGAAGAGCATGCTGGTACCTATAGCTCGGTGTGAGCTAATCAAAGATATTTCCCTGTGCTCCTTGGACAGGGTTTTCTGGTGTAAGTAACCTGCTTAGAAGGACCCAGGTTTTGCTAACTTGCCTCTACCAACGAGGGCAGCAGTCAAGCCCTGGCTGCGGTGCAGAATGTATTGCTCTTCTGTCTTTGTTTTCCTGCTCGCATGTTCTACCCAGGACTTATTTCAGGTAGTCATTGCTGTGAGATGCCAACTGGCTGTTAAGAGCAAGGCTGGTTGTTCAGAAGACTAATTTAGATTTGTTCTGCTTGCACCTCCTTCCGTTTTGTACCAAATGTGGAGAAGGAGGGCATTCTGAGAGGGAAAGTGTTGGCATTAAGCCTGTTTTAAGGCCTCTTGAGATTGTCTGAAAACTGTCCAATTGTTGGCCAAATAAAGGGCAAGATAATAAAGACAGACAAGGCCTTTGTGGGCTTCTGTTGCAGTGCTAAAACTTCAATTCTGCTATAAAATCAGCCATCAGGCTCGGAGAACTTAACTGATTTCAGCCTGTCACAGCCAGAGCTAGGGGGTTTCAAAGATGCAGAGAAGCATCTGGGGAGCCTGATGCCTAATTTTTAGTGTGTGGCAAGGTTTATGCAGTGATGCAGGAACCTGTATTGCAGACTTTTACTTTAAATCTCTAGGCCAAAGTTTCCCAAGGTGTAGAACACACTCCTTTTGATGGGGATGCCTTTTTAGGATGGGGTGTGGCCTGGAACACACCAACTCTCCTTCCAATTCTATTGCATGTGCCCAAACTTGAAGTGTCTGGAACTTTAACTGTGCTGGTGATCTCTCCTTTCCTTCATAACACTTGTGGAAATGAACTGATGCCAGAAATCAGTGCAGGCTTTTCTCAAAAAGAGCACTGTGTAGGCAATACCTCTTTGTCTCCCTGTCAGAGAAACCCACCTTTCTTCATGCTGGGAACATTTTAACCGAGATGTCATTAGAAACCAAGATGTACCTCTGAGTCATGTCACGAATGTGCCTGGCGCTCCTGCTGCAAAGAAAAGCTCTGAAAATACATTGTTCCTTGCTTGCATCTTATGTGGTGTGACTGATTAATACAGTGCAGTAAAACAAAGGTGGTGTTAAAATAAAATGTGATGGAGTGGTGTACAGCTCTTCAGGTCCCCTTTTTCTAGCCTCTTTTCTTTGTGAAGGGAAGGGGATGTTTGGGGGAACAGCTGGACAAACACCAAAAAAGTACATCTCAAAATACCATTCTGGGGTTCTGTGTTACTTTTTCAGTCTTTAACTAGGTCTCTTCCCCCCCGCCCTGCCCCGATGGAATAGCTGCAAATCTAGGTTGTTGTGTGTTACTGAAATCTTTTGTAATACTGTTTGCATGCAGCAGTGCCTAGGATCCCTGTTCATAGTCTGGGATCTGGTGTGCTATTTAAATGGAAGCAAAAGGTGGTCTTAGCTGCACAGAAATCAAACTGTAAATCTAAGCCAACAGTCAGTTGACAGAGAAGACAAAGAGTACGGGAGAATGCAGGTAACGGAACTTGTCCTTTAGTTACTCCGTGGCCTTTGGAGCCAAAAAGCCCCAGTTTGAAAGGGGCATTTCCCTCTTCAGAATACTGCCTGGGAGGTGGAATTGAGGCCTGTGTATCCACTTAAAGATAAGACTAAAAGACTAAAATGTGATGCCAGACACCCCAGCTGAAGAGGGGACCATACAGTGTCTCAGCTTGTGTGCTACTGTTGACTATTCAGGTTAGCAGATCGAGCTGCTGATCATGGTGTCTGCAGGAGTACATAGCATCTCTTTTGCCATCCTTAGTACAGCGGTTTGTAATTCCAAGCAGTGGAGTAAGAAGGGTGTCTCAAGGTAGTAGCCACTTGAGTTTGAGGCAGCTTTAATCTGCCTCGATTCTTAATAAGAGCTCAAAGCTTTCAAGCTTTACCTAACAATCCTGGAGATGAGATGGAGCAAAATGTCCTAATTTATAGTGCTGTGTCTGACATGCAGTGGGCATAGAAAAGAAGGTAAATGCTCAAGTGATTAGGTGGGGAGAAGTATTGCAGGGATAAGCAAGTTAAACCCCCCTTGTTGAGCCAATAAATTGACAGACAGGACTGGTATGTGTTGAAGGGCAGAAACTGAAGGCTTATCTTTTTTACACTGCTTTTTTAGTTCTTCCCATGTCAATTTTTTGAGAATCTGGGACCATAGTATATGTCTAAATCAGAGCTGGCATCACTGTTCACAGCCCTGGCTTTCTAGCCAATTGCTTAGGGAAGCTGAATGCACAGAGGGAGGCTGATCGTTCTGCTTAAGCTTCAGACTGCAGCTGGAGGAGGAAGTGCTGTTGACCCATGCTGCCTCAGCTTCCATGACACTCTGGCAGGTTATGAGTCGTGGAAGGGGATCTGGGAGTAGCTTTTTTTCAGTTTGAATGCATGTGCTTCTGCCCTTAGAGAGACCTTTACAGGCCCTTGTTTTATAGTGCAGTCGTCAGCTGTTTCTGAAACCCAGCTGCTCGGTGCGGCATATTTCTTACTTTTCTATAGGGACAGAAAAATTCCCCCAAAATCTAAGGGCACTTGTCTGAACTAGAAATTCAAGTTATTTTGGATTTGCTTGGTGAAACACCATCCTAATCTTTTAAGATAGCTGTTGTCTGTTGTACAGATTGCTCTCAATGCGAGTCCCTGAACAAAAGAGCTTTTTCCTAACTTTACAGTCAGCACATAAACACTTTTATCATGGCCTCTTCCATGCTTTTAGTGCCATGTATCTTTGGGGTATGCAAGTATTTGCAATGGTTACCTTGGAAAATACGTGCATCTTTATAGTTGTCTGTCTAAATGGGGAAGTACCAAGTGTTCAGAATGAGTTGTAATACAAACTAAAACAGAAACAATGTGGGGTGGGGAGGAGGGGAATTACGTGGTGATGGTAAGTACATGCTTAATTCTTGCTGTATTCTATGACCACAGGAAGTAAATGCTGTTTGGAAACAGAGTGCATAAAGAATAGCTACTTAATGTAAGAGGTAGTTAAATGTTACATACCTTACAAAGAGATCCTTGTAACTCTGTGTTTTACCTGCTGCTTTTTGCATACCTCTTCTCCACTCTGAGATTCTAACTCTATTTAGCAGAGCATTGGACACAGTAAGAGGAGCTCATCTGTGTGTCCCTGGGAAGAAGTGTTAATTGGTGCTGGTTTGTTGGTGGGAGAAGGGGGGGCACCTCAACCATTAAGCAGAAAGTGTGCAGGGTCCCCTGTGGTGACCTGAGAGCTCAGACTGAGCTGCTCCATTTACCAGTGGATCAGAGTGTCCTGGCAGAAAAGGCAGAGAGCAGAAAAAGTTGCTTGTAGTGTCATCTGGGTGGAACATCCTTTTATGGACTCTACCTCTGCCAGCCGTACTCTGGCTTCATTCTGAGCTAAACACCCATGCTTTTCACCCAGAAGAAAACTGGTAGTGATGTTGATGCTCAAACCAGTTTTTGTCCCCCTGTTTCAGGAGATTTGGGAAAAGCTGTGTTAGCTTCCACCTGGTAACGGACAATCTAGTTCAAGAGAAGCGGTAGCTGGTTAATTCTGGCCTTGAGAATTTCATTCTGGTAATTATTAACCTCAAATTCTTTTTGCTTCAATAGAGGATTGTTAATTCTCTCAGGTTTTTGTATCTTATTCCATAGCAGCAGTGTATTGGGCAGAGCATTAAAGGCAGCTGTGTCTTTAAAATTGAATTGCCTGGGATGGAAGAAATCTGAGAGCAGAGAAAGGAGACTAGTGCCTCATGCGCAGATCAGGCTCTTTGGAGATCTCTCCATAGCTCTGCCTTCTCATCAGCCTAGTCACTGCTCCTTCCCTCTGGGGCCAAACTGCTGTGACTACAATAACATCAGTAAAAGCTGTCCTAGAACTGTCTCAATGGTGGTATTACAACTTTCCATGGCGGATTCCGAGGTCACCGCTCTCTGCTGCTTTTTCCCCAAAACTACTGTGCGTGTCTAAACAAGCTGGGATTCTGTCCTCTTTCGATTCAACAGTGTTTTGTTCCCTTGCTGCTGAAGTGACGGTTCCTCACATTGCTGGGGAGCACATTGGCACTTGGACAGACTTCCCCATTTCTGCAGATGACTGTAACCGTGTGAGTGCTCACTGACCCCTGCATTTCTTCTTTTCCTTCCCCTCTTTCCTTGTTTTTCTTCCCATCCATTTCTTTCTTGGCCTTTGCAGAGTATTTGTTGTGCAGCTCAGTGATAAGATGGCAGCATGTGTCTCCCCACCGCACCATGCATCGTAACAAGGTCAGGCATTGTAATGGTACAAGCCAAGGTCCGTCCTTGAGCCCCTCTGCTTGTTTTCCTGTTCTCCTGCAAGTTTGACCTAATACTTTTCCTTAAGCCTTCTCTGCTGCTTGTTTTCCCGTCCCTCTTAAGTACCCTGTCCCAAATCTTCTGTTGTAGTATGCTTAGATATGTGCTGTCTTTCCCTAACCCCTTCCTCTTGTTTAAATGGCAGGCCATATGTAATATGGGCCTGCTTGAGGGAGGTGGGTCTAACAAAGTTTCCGGCACTGTAAGATTTTGTTATTTCTCTGCTCTGCAAAAGACTCTTTGCTTCAGGCTGAGATATGTAAGTGCTCAGACTTCTTTGTGAGCTTGAGCAGGCTGTTGCTTTGTGCAGCACCTGCCATGCATCAGTCCTGTCAGAAATTAGGAATCTTTACTCCGGGTTCCCCAGTGAAGTGTAGCTTTGTGGTATGTGACACTGGGAAAACAGGCATCGTCTTTATTGTATTCCTGCTTGCAGCCTGTCATCCTTTGTTCTACGCTGTTGCTGATGCCACTGCTGCTGGAAGATCCCTCGAACATGCGAGAGGTAGCGAGTGACTTGGGCTGTAGGAGGCTTTCACTGTTGGTCTGAAATGCCTCTGCAAACTGGAGGCTTGTGTTTAAGACATGGGTACTGAGCCCCTGCTTTAGATACTTTCTTCTGTGTCAGGTTTCAGAAATGTAAGATCCAGGACCTTTCTCTTCCTCTCATGAATTTGCAGTCATTCCTCTAGGGTGTTTATTCTTGAAGCCAAAATATTGTGGTGTATGTTCTTGCTACAAGGTTTTCACCCATTTATCTGAAACATGAGAAGTTAGGTTTTTTTGCCTAGGATATTGTGCTAGACACCCCACGAGTCCGGGTGAGTACAGAAGACTGTTTCTCTGGTGTGCAACCTGTGTGTCTCTATGGATTATCCCTTAGGCAGTGCCAGCCCAAAGACCGAAGGTTGTTGGACTCCATATAAAGATTTAGCTCAATCTACTTGAAAGACTTCGAAGTTACAAAGGATCCAAAGTGTCTTGGCTGTTAGGCACTTTAAAGTACTGTGATTTTGAGACACTAGATGTTGAGCATCATCCTGAGTGAAAATCTTGTTCTGTTAAGGTATTGGGCTGTGGAGTGATGTGACTTATTTCACACCATGAGTTATTTCAGAATATCTTGAGTTAAATGAAAAAGGAGATGATCAGGCCATAATGTTTCTGCCCAAGGTAATGAAGTCTTACTGCCTTTTTGCTGGTGGGTGGCTGCGAGTTATTTGCAAAGGAAGGTAAAAATTAGAAGATGGCTTTTCATTTCCTGATGATTTCAAATCAAGGAAGAATTTCTCTATGAAGCATGCCATGAGTCATGAAGTTTTCTGTTGTTAGCCTGCCCCTTTTCAGAGTGAATGAGTCTTTTATGGGGTGGGGGAGGTTATTCCACCATCTCAAGCAAATGGAAGGTTAAGAGTTCAAACATGCAAGACAATGAGGGGAAAAAGAGCCAAAAGACTCTGTGTAAAAGCAGCAGTCCTCTTTTGTTATAACATTGCTCAAGAAAGCAGCAGTAGCAATCTGAATCATCCCAGTTTCTCCACCCTCCTGCTACGGATCCTCTTTCTCCTTACACAATAGTATAGTATTCTTCATCCTCCACAGTCTCTCTAGGGAATTATTTTTCTTCACCTTTTGATGGAGGGGAGCTTCTCTCCATTCTCTTCTTCCAGGATAACTGAAGCTGATGCTGTTCTACCTTGCTCTCCCTTCTGAGACTGTAAGTTCTAACTTGCATGCCATGACAAACGCTGCATTCACATAGCTTAGAAAGAAATGCCTTACGGGCACTTTCTGTTCTAGATACAGCGTAACTACAGCTCCCATGATGCCAAGAGTGTGAAATGCAAATTTTCTTTCTGGAAATGAAGTCTCGTGATTTCCCAGCTGCTGCAGCAAAGAGGGAGTCCCTTCTGATATTTTTTTTTTTTTTCTGGGGAAATGGCGGTGTGCCCTACCTTGCAGATGCTGTGATTGCGTATGATTGTCTCTGACAGCAGAGGCTGTAGAGCTGCAGAACGCTGCTGACTTTAGGAAGGATTCAGGAGTTTATCCATCTGGCACATTTTCCTGGGGATCTGTACACCTGTATGCTAAGGTGCATAACAGTTAAACTGTCTCTTCCTTACATTCTGGCATTCTTCATAGCAGCATAGCAGTTCTTTCTCTCCCTGTAGTGTTTCCTGATTTGCTTCTAGTTTTCTCTCCCACTAGTTCTGTTACTAACAGGTTTTGGTTTGCATGTGTGTTTCACAGAGGCACAGAGTTGGGGTTTTTTTTTTACTGTTCCTCCAGCTCCTGCAGACTTTTCTTTCTTGCCATACGGAAGAATCAAACTGAGCTGAAGTGGTGCCTCAGGTAGCATGTTGCACTCTGTGCCTGCAGGTCATGCACTTTTTCTAGTGAACTAATCTGTCTGAGTTTTCTAAGCCACTTGTTTCCACTGTGTGGGTACTTGAATAAGTAAATTTTTCAGTTACTGTGAATCTTTCAGAGGTGCGTCTGCTCTGGTTAGTGTGAAGCTAGAACTGTAATGATGGGCAGTAATAAAGCCACAATGATGTATCTATACAGAGGATGCAGTACTGGCTGTGAATTGTGACAATGTGTGACTATTTGAAGGGGCAGTGACACTTGCAGGTAGTGCTTCTAATAAGCAATGTTTTCTAATTTGTAAGATGTCTTTTTGGAGGCAATTACAAGCTCAAACCCCGAGCTAACATGACTGTTGCTGTAGCTATTTATAGAGCTTTGAATTCTTACCCAGACCTTAAGTGTGTCACAGTGGGTTGTTCCCTTCTGAAAAATGGACTTCCTCAGGAGATGTTTCCTGTTTGCTCTTAAGTTCATGAGCTATTGCACCCTGCTGGAACTACAGATAGCCTCTGCTCTAAAGAGACTGCAACATGGAAATTCGGCTTTTTCTGAATTGCAAAGTCAGCCTTCACTGGTTGTCTAGCTTGGGATTTGCTGAAGGTCCTTTATGAGGCTCTTGGGTGTCCTCGTCCCCGTCCCCCCCCCCTGCTGTGAATACTTGTAGCAAAATGCACACAAATGAGTAGACTGCCATTAAGGGACTTCAGCAGCTCCATAAAAGAGGGGTCAGGGAGTAGATTGTCCACAGTGTGTGCATTTGCTGTTTGTGTGTCTCTGTGTCTGCACTGGATGTCTTATGGTTACTTTTTGAACTACTGTCATCAGTGTTATAGCATAGGAGGCATTTGGAAATCCATCTAGTGCACAACAAGGATGACAGTCCTTATCCTAGTAAGAAACTCAGGTGGTGTGGTGATATTTTTCCTATGTGGCATTGGATTGAATATGTCAAAGCTGCATTATATCCACAGCAATGCTTGGGATAGAGATTCAGAAGTATATATTATGGTCTCCCATGGCTCATGATCTACATGTGTTCATCTTACGGGCTTTATGTCTCTGATGAGCATGAAGGTGGTGTATTTGAATATGCTGAGTAAAAAGGTGAAGTGTGGCAGCCTTGATTTGTATAAGCAGGTGACTGCATGAATGCATCCCAACAGAGAAAGGTAGTGGAAATACACATTTCCTGTGTGGCAAGACAGGGCTCGGTGGGCGGGTTCTCTGTGTATGTTGTATACTGCTGGCCCTGTTTAGAGGTGCTTTGGGTGCTAAATATTGTTGTCTGTCTGGACTTTGGGCCCTCTTTACTGTTTACACTGCACATCTGCATGATAGTGACATCTGTTATATATTCCAGTGCATACTGATGACAGGACTGCAAAATACTTTTAATACAACAGAATCCAGTGGGTCTGCTCTATGGGCGGGGTGTGTGTATGTCTGTGCGCAAGGGAATAGTAGTGGCATGTTTTTGCAGGGATGACATAGTATAGCTGCCCTTCAATGTGTGTAAACTGTTTAGTGTGTTGTAAATTCTTTGCCAGTGCCCCTGGTCTTTGCGTACTGTACTGTGGTGCCTGCTGTGTGCCTGAGCACAGTGTGCTGCACTGTTGTATGAATAAGCACTTTCAAGCAGTGATGTTTCTACCCTCAGAGTCTCTTAATGTGACTGAGCGCTGCAGTGTTTTTTCTACCTCCTTCCCAGCCAGGATTGCTCATGTCTGTCTGGTTTGCCAGTGCCAGAGCGCTCTGAGGAGTTGCGTACAACGGTTCCTGGGCTGGCTAGCTAATAGGCTGATTTACTGTAGTAAAGTAGGCCAGGAGGAGCCTGCAGGACCGGGGAGGGAGACGCTGGGTGATGAATGGGGCGGCATGAAGTCACTCTGCTCCGCCAATCAGGGCCGGCCGCAGCCAGGCAGGGCCGCGGCAGCTACGGATGCCTCCTGACGCTGGGACAAATTTTACCTTAGATGATGATTTGATATTTTCGGTCTGAGCTGAGGGAGTGCACCAAAGAGTTCCTAGTTTAGACCCAATCATTTCTGAGTGTTACTCTGAGGTGAGTGTTCTCAGTAGGGTGCAGATGACTAGCCTCCACCTTGCATTTTTCTCTGCACGTGTAAATCTCTCTCTTTGAATGGTCTGTCTCTGGTATGCTTATTTTGCACCATTGCTTTTCTACTTGTCTGGCTGACCCCTTTCACTCTTTCCTTTCAGGAGCTGCCTCTTCCTTTCCTATTTCCATCCTCGTCACGTCTGATCCATCCTCCTTTACCTGTGCACTGCCCAGAACCCACTTGCTTTCTTCCTTTCTCCTGATTCCTAAAACACCTATTTTGGGGGGGGTTGGTTGTGTCACTCCCCTTCCCATAGAGTGAGAGGGAGAAAGTAGCATGCCTGGAAGATGGGTTGCTTGCCTCCTCCGTGCAGAAGCCCAGACTTCAAAAGGAAGCTGGGAGGAGGGTCCTCTCTCTTTCTCAGCATCCTACTAGACCTTTGGGTGGTGGCAGGGGGGAGGAGTTGGGGGGCATGGCAATGACTTGGGTCTTGTGCCAGACTCCAGTCAGGTGTCTAAATTGGGACCATCTGCTCGAGATGCTTTTTCTGCCTGTTTCTGGGGGCAGGAGGGAAAACCTGGGACTAGCTCTTAAGTGACTTCTTGTTCTCATCCTCCTGTCAAGTTGTTTGTCTTCTCTTCATCTTCTTTTGACTCTCCCTTTCTCTCCCCTCCCTTTTCCTTCAATACTCTTGTTTACTGATAGGCCAAGCAGAAAACATGGAGACGTCTGATATGGCGACAGCAAAGGTAGGATGGAAATGCTGCCGGCCTCACTGTGCGTAAGTGGTTTCGCTTGGCAACTTCTTACTTGGTCTCTTGCCCCTTTTCCCTGATGCTGGGAGTTGGTACTGGTGCTGGGGTTGATGATGGGATTTGGGTTCTGGGAGGAAGTAACACTGTGGCCGCAGTCTCTATATGTTGCTTTTCTGGTAAGATTTGAGAAAATCTTGAAATGTTGATGCTCTAGGTAAAGATCAGGGGTGGGTGAGAGAGAAATAGGGGAGTCTGTGTTACTGTCGGTGGCAGTTTGTCGGTGAAGCCGAGGAGGGAGCCGGGATGCTGGCAGAAGCCTGCTTTGCTGCTGTATGCGAAAGTGACACTAGAGGGTGCTTTAGGGGCAGCTTTCCCACTGCGGGGACTGTTGCGTGAGTAGAAATGCCTTTTGGCAGCCGCCTTTTGGGGGGGGGGGGGGGGGGGAAGGATCTCGGGGGAGTGCCGAGTGAGGAAGTAATTCGAGCTTATAGATGCATCCGCCCTTTTCTGTGAGGCTTCTCTGTTGCCTGTGCTGCTTGCTTTTACAAGGTTGTAGGTTCTGCTTTCCTGTGGGCTGACAGACTGGAAACTTGTGGGAATGGAACTGGATGGATTGAGATGGGCTTGTGAGGTAGAAATGGGAGATGTATACCATGCATGGCTTCAGCATGGTTCGGTGAGATGTGGGAAGCGCAAGACTATCTCACATTGAATGGTTGTATCTCATGGCAGGGACCACTGAGTATGTCTTCATAGCAAATGGTTTATTTTCTAGCATGAGCCTGCCACTGATGTGACTTCCCTTGGCATCAGAACAAGGTTAACGCGTAGGGAATGTGTCTGCAAAATGTATCTTGTGCTGTTATCTCAGCAGGGTCTGAAAATTAAACGCGGTTGAAAAGAGCCATAGCTTGGAAAGAGTGGGAAATGGCATTAGTAAAAAATCTCTGGGTTTTGAGCTTGCACTGAACTGGATGCTCTAGCATGGTGATATGGCATGCTGTGTTCCAGGATGTAACTGTTCTACCTGGGGATAGAAGTCCATGGTTAACCCTTCCCTGCCCCCCCTGCTCCCCCCCCAGTGCTGTTAACAGATTGTAGGGCTTATTCTTATGTCTCAGCTAGAATTCAAGTTGAGTTTGAGTGTTCCCTGTTCACATTTGTTTCTGCTAAATACTGTATACTTTTCGATTCCATTTGCCAGAAGCCTGGGTGACACTGGTGAACAGCTGCCCTGTTTTGCCCCGGGACTGGGTTGCATGCCTGTGCAGGCTTTGAGTTTTTAGTGTCTGTCAATAAATAGTGTGAAGTACTTCCAGATAAATGTTGCTTTATAAAAGTGAAATCATCCTCACTATCATGTTTGCTCAAGTTTCAACTGCCTGTCACTGCAAACCCACTTATAGCTGTAATGCTTGAAAAAAATTACCACTGAGAATGCTGAAGGGACAGTGGCATCGGAGCCAATTGAAAATGACACTCTCCATTTCAGTTATAGCTGTTGTGGCATTTTGGGCGACTCTAGCTTTTCTGTGTTGAAAAACAGGCATTTTCAAAGACAAAAACAACAAAGTCACTTTGAAGTCCTTTTTGTCTGTACCTGTTTCTTATAGTTTCTTGTTTTTAATTAAAGGAAAATGTGATCTACAGTGTTAAAGCACCATCTTAGTGTGAATGTACTGTAAACCTTACTATCTTTTCAAGAAAATGTGTCTTCAGTGGAAAAATTGAGTCTAGTTTGAACCTTGTAAAACAGATACATCTTGGAAATCAGTTATGATGTAACTATTACTGGAAGATATACAGGTTTGTTTAGACTTACAGCATGGCAAGTGCTAATGTTTAGTCCCCTATTCTTTGCTGAAGCTCAAATGTTCTTCCATGGTGTAGATTTTCTTTTCTGAGTTTGGGTCAGTTGCCCATGTTAGAGTTGGTTTGGAGCATCCGAGGGATGCTATTAATTTTGCTTAATTTCTGCTGGGCTTAGCCAAAGCTAGAAAAGAACTTCTGAGAAAGTTTAACATTTATTTTCTCAGCTTGAGATGATGCCAGAAGTGTCCATGGGATGTAATATCAGGATGTTACTTCCACGGTTGCTCTCCATTGCGTTGCACTGTTGCTTCCTGTTCTGCTGGGGCACCTTTCAGGGTATCTCAAGAAATGGCATTTCCAGACATGCCAAAGAATGGGCCCATATTTAGCGCATTAAAAATAGGGAGGGATGCAGGCTTTACTATTTTGTAGTCTATGGTTTTAATCCTAGGGTAGTCATTCATTCATCCTCATCTTGAGGCTTTTTTCCGAACTGTTGCTGGAATCAGAAAACTGTTTGTCCCTTGTATGCTATGGGGCACCTTGCTTTGGGATTGTGACATGGTGCTGTGTTCCCTTGCAGCTTTGCTTACATGGTGCCCTGCTAAAAGTAGGAACCCCAATTGTTTTATCCCTGCTCTTTGCTGAGTGCCAAGGGGAAAAGTAGTTAATCTGCTAGAGAAAGGAGGAAGTGTGGGGGGGGAACCACACCAAAAAAACCCCAGGCCAATGTGAAGCTAGAATGCTTCCTGGGAAAGCATGAATCATTCTCCAGGTAATCAGCTAGGGGAAATGAGGAACATAAATCAGCGAGCTGCCTTTCATTCCCCTGACACCGAAGGGTTCTTATTCTCTGTACTGTAAGTACATATGTGGAAAGTCCTCAGACCTTTTAGGGTGTGTGTGGGGATATTTAAGCACCTGATTTACTTGTTCCATCTGAAGGAAATGTGTTCCTCTTATGAGCTGTAATGGGAATGATGAGTGAAGCCAGGAAAGATGCCTATTTACTGGACTGCAGAGCTTTTGCTTAGAGATTATTTCCTTGGCTTTTATTAGATAGCACTTGCTCAGGCTGGGATTGCTTGGAGAAGTATGCATAAGGGGGAAAAGGACAACAGAGTAATGCAAAATAGCTGGTATGTGAATAAAATAGTGCTAAATATTAAATACTGTCGTATGACTTGTAATTTCTGTAGTTGCCTCTGTGCTTCCAGCTTTCATTCAGGCCCTGACAAGGGAGGTGGCAAAATGCTGCGTATGAATTGCCTGTTTCTTGCCATCTGACTGGAATGCAAGAGAACATCAAGACCTAATTCATTACCGTCTGCCACTTTGTAGAGATGTTCTTGCTTGTGCAGAGGGCATGTAAAGCACTGTCCCATCTGGACAGTACCATTTAGTACTACTTTCATCCAAGTTAGAGGTCAGAAAAAAAAAGCAACTCTGGTTTTGTGTATTACAGCCCTAACTTTTTTTTAATTCATGTGGCCTTGACAGTTTATAGTTACAGGTCAGGAAAGCATCTGGTCTTTTTTCTAAGACCTTTTTTTTTGGTACTCATAATCTCCAAGTCTTTCTTCAGTTTGAGAAAGTTCTGCATGGTTTTTACTTTGCTGCTGTTTTTAGTGTTTGTATGTGCTGTTTGACTTCCTCATCCTGACTGGTGGTGGAAGCAACCAGAAGCCACAAGGGAGGCTGTATTCATGGTATTCTTGCTCTGGACCAGAAGTACTCAAAATGTCACTGGCAGTAGGCCAGGATCCAAATTATCTTGTTTTAGTCCTTTTTGAAGTTTATGAGAATTTTGCCTGGGAGGGACAGGGGACAAGGCAGGACAAGAGACAGCATGTAAACTTGTCTTAGTGTTATTTATTGTTTATGCTTAGCAAATGATGTACCTAATAATTTGCAATTAAAAAATGAGATCCCTTTCCCAAACAATAAAAATTCTATTGCAATAAACAAATGCTTTGACTTACAGATTTTATGGCTAGAAGGGAAAATTATGAACATCTCATCTAACATCCTGTATGAATGGCGGTTGTTGGTTGAAAATACATGCATGGCTTTGTAAATAGGTCAAATACAAATGAGCGCGAAGAAGAGAGGAGACTGGTATGGGAAGAAATAATGGAAAAATGTTGGGTTCCGGGGGGAAGGTGATCTAATGACAGACATGACAGGGAGCTGAGAACAGAACACAACACAACACTGAAAGAAGCGAAGGCAGTCAACAGAAATGCTCTGAAATAGCTGATGGAGGAGGGATATAAAATAAAGAAGGAAATGAGAGGAGAAGGGAAGTAGGAGCAGGTGTGGAGAGAAAGGTGTTTAGGAAGAGGCAAAAGATGCAGTTTTCATGTGGGCGCAGAGGGCTGTGAGAGCCACAACGGCAGCATCTAGTATAGAGGTAGGTACGTGGATGAGGGAGGCAGGACTGTGGCTGAGTGAGGGGTGGGTTACAGAAGTTGTAGGCACTCTTAACTGGTTGATGATCCTGGTGCTCCAGTTAAGCATTTGTACTTTGGAGACTGCTGCCCTTCTCAGCAGGAGTGAAGGGCACCTCTGTATGTTTCAAATAGCTGCTGTTGAATTCAGGCGTTTTTGTTAGGCAAGAGAAGAGAGACCATGGTAGGTGAGAGATAAAGGAGACAATATTGTGGTGTGTTCAGGATTTTGTGATTGCTAATGTTGGCCAAAAAGACACCAGCTCTTAGAAATCTTTCACTGTTTTCAGCTGTTATGCTTGTTTCCATGAAATGTGAAAACAAACTAAAAGGAAAACCAATGTTTACACTTGTATTACTATTTTTGCTATTTTTTTACTATTTGTATGGAAAAATAAAAGAATTTTTACCAAAAGAATAATGATGCCTTGGGAAAGCTCTTTCACATGCAAAACATGATCATCAGATCATTTGTCACTTACACTGACATTTATACAATCCAAAACAATCTATCATTGATGCTTATTACAACCATGTGATGAATGTTTCATTTCAACATGTAGTTCCAGGAGTGAGTGAAAAGACATTGGATTATAAGGTCTGTAGCAGAGCCATAAATGCATTTGGATCTCTCAAGTCACAGTTCTGACTGTGCTTTTTTTCTCTTTTCCCATTTTCCTGTTTGTGGGATGGATGCTCAGGATGGAGTAGGTAGATAATTTATCTGGAATTCAACTTGCGTGTGACTTCTAAGTATTCTTAGCACTGCGGAGGTGGACAGGGTGGCTGTGCATAGCCTATCTCGCTTGATATCTACATATGCTCTTTTGTTACCTTATTTAAATTTTAATATCTTTTTTTTTCCCCGGAGTGGTTATGTGCAGAGGATGGAGAAAAAGGAAAGGTGGCCATGTAGCATTAGCTGACACAGATGGACCAGTCCAGTAAATGTGGCATTAAGTGTAGTGACAGTGGGGTCACCTGCTTGGGGTTCCCTGAAGATGGTGGGTGACCCACAGTCCCTTCACCAAGGCTCCTGCTGTGAGGATTTCCAAGAGCAGATCCCAGCTGAATTGCGGCAGAGGTGTGCCTGCCAGCCGGATGCTTAAACAGATACTTCCTTCTTCTAAGTGGTCTATCTCCTTTGATAATTTCCTAACCCTCATGTTATTTACAAAAAAAAAAAAAAAGTATGTGACTGCTTATCTCTTAATACCTTTCTTGCCTGAGCTTTGATTTCTAAACATGTGACTCTGCAGCATTAGTCTGTCCCAGATTTGCCAAGCTTGCAGGTCTCCTGACCCATTTTGCAGCATTGTGATTTGCTTCCCTCCTTGACAACCTGCAGGCCATGGCGAAAAGTTGAGTCCAAGCCAGGCATCCCCTATAGGTTGGACCTGATGAGGGCTGAATCTGGCATTATGTGGGGTGAGATTTGAATGGGGTTTTCCCTTACTGTTTGTCATGTGGAAATGTGTGTGCCCAGCTTTACGCCCATGTTAATGCTTTTTGTCTAGAAAAACAAAAAAGTGTTGCAAAGTTCATGTTGGAAACAATTCTCACAGCAGGCGATTCAAATCTCTCTGCCTAGCATGGGGCTCTCCTGCAGGGTTCTGTCCATCACTTGCCTTCACAACTGGAGTGGAAGACAGTTTTGCACAGGGTGCAGTTTCACACTAGTTGTTTCCTTCTGCAGCAGGCACCCAAGCATGATAGTATTTAAAGAAGCAAAAGAGTGCAACACATCACAAGTGTTTGGGAAGCTACTTGGAGGGAGTTAGCACTGACCTGAATCCCTTTGCCATTCAGTTCCCCAGAAAGACATTTCAGTGTTACTTGCAGTTTCTAAAACTTCAGCCGCACTGCCAAGATGCTGTTTCCTTTCACCTGCCCTGGAATGACCAAAGCCCCACAACAGTG
The DNA here is from genome assembly GCF_030463565.1 of Pelecanus crispus. Lineage (NCBI taxonomy): Eukaryota > Metazoa > Chordata > Aves > Pelecaniformes > Pelecanidae > Pelecanus > Pelecanus crispus. The sequence goes on along the minus strand of NC_134661.1, from coordinate 4,169,180 downwards.
ACTTCCTGCTGAATTCAAAACTGAAACTTTGCTTCTGTCCACCTATTCAGGATTTTGGAGAATCGGTGGGAAAAAAAAAAAAATCTGGTGCCTTTATTAAGCAAAATATGAAAGGGGAGCAGCACATGTTTGTTACTTCCCAAAGGTGATGTGGGCATCACAGTCTCAATGTTTCCTTAGGCAATGAGGACAAATTTCACATAAAGCGTTGTAAACCAGAACAGAGACTTTGAACTGGTACCCCCAGCACCCCCCTGTTCACTGAGAAGTCAACAGCAAGGAGCTGGTGATATTGCAGGTCAAGATTTTTGTATCGTTCCACTTGGAGATGTCAACTGAAGTCATTGGGATGGGGGGGGGGGGGGTGTGTGTCTGTGTGTGTGGACCTTGAGTTTGGGTGCAAAAGAATGACAAATAGCATAAACACCCTGCCCGACCAAACAAAAAACCCAACGAACCTTCAACACAGTAGCATCTTACTATTTTCATATACCTGATTGCTATATTTCCTCTACCACTACTGCAATTGCTGAATTCCTTTGGGGTTCATGAGCAAGACTCTGTTTCTGTCCCAAGACCAAAGATGTTCAGAGCTCTCTGGGGTGTGTGTGTGTTCATCCTTGGATGCTCCCGAGCTTCGCTTTTTGAAGTACTTTAGCTGATCCTTTACTAAGAAATAGTTAAACTAATTTGAAATACACTGCCATGTTCCCTGTGCCGTGGGAGTAGTAGGGCGCATTTACATCCTGCGAGGTAAAGAGAAGAATTCCCAGGAAAAGTGTAGTGTATTGCAGGAAACGAGGGGGGTGATGCAATATCTGGCACTTCTCCCCGCTTTCGGTCAGGCCTTGCCTGTGCCCCAGCCCTCTGCCTGCTGCAGTGCAGGTCTTTGTCACACGCCGTGAGGGGAAGAGGTCTCGACGCTCATGTGCCGAGTAGCGCTACACGAGCCGCGCTCCTGTTCGTGCCGATGCTGGCAGCGGCTCTCGTGGGGCGAGGATGCTCACCTTGCTTCAGCTCCGGTGCAGGAGCTTGGCTCCTGCCCCTCTGACAATTGCCGCTCCCGTGGAGCGCTGCCTCCGCTGGCCGCGGCTGGGGGGCCCCCGGGGGGCGGTTCTGCCCGCCCCGAGCCCAGAAGGGAGCGGGGAGGGGCGGGGGCCGGGGGCTGCCCCCGCGGGGCGGGGCGGCGCGGTGGGCGCGCAGGGCTGCCATGGCATGCTGCGCGGCGCGCTGTCCTGCCGCTGCTGCACATGCTCAGCAGAGAGCGGGGCGGCTCGGCCCCTGGCGCTGCTGGGGCGGGGAGCGCTCTGCCTCTCGGCGGGGGTCTGCGGGGGCGGCGGGCGGCCGTGCCCCGGCGCGGGGGGCTCTGTGCATGGGGCTCGCCGCTCCCTGGGGGACGCTCGCCGGCCGGGTCTCCTCCAATATGTCCTGGGACCTCTGGAGCTGTCAGTGGGCAGACAAGGACACGGGCACCGGGTTATCGTGACTGTACTAATGAAAGGGTTCAAGCTCGCCTGGTAAGCGGAGCGTCGGGGAAAAGGGGGCGATGCGATCGCCCCCTGCCCAAAACCTGCCTCCTTCCCGGCCCCGCTGCGCGCCGCAGCGGCGAGCGCAGCGCTGCCGGGGGCGGGGGGGGGAGAGGAGGGGGCCGCGGAGGAGAGGGATGCGCTCTGCTAAGTTGGCCGGTGCCTGCGCCGCAAAGCCGGGGCCGCTGCAGCACCGCCGAGGGGCCATCTGTGCGGGCTGCTGCGGGCAGCGCCAGACTGCGGCTGGGAGGGAGCCGCCGGGGAAGTCATCGGGAATAGGTGCAACGGCGGGCCGTTCCTGCCCGGGCATCTCTGCATCAGGACTGCCATGCCGTGAGCCTTCCTCCGGTCCGGCTGCATCTTCCTCCCCGCCGCCGCCACCCCTTCTCCTCTTCCCGGCTCTCGCTATGGTTGTGCATGAATTTGCATCCGCGTATGCGCGCACATAACACCCGCGCACCTGAGCGTCTGCGCTCGGTGTCCATTTGCCTACAGAGAAAACAAGCACGTGCAGTTTTTTCTGAAGAAAGGGAGAGAAAATGTTTTGAATCCTACGTGCGTCGAACGGCTCCTGCTCAGCGTGTCCTTTAAATAGCTGCGTTCAGGGATGCGCCTTATTGGCGTGTTTCTGTAATAATCTGTTACAGAGTTGGGAGTCAAGGGAACTAGCCGCTTCCTAGAAGGTACCAAAGCGCTCATTAATTCTTTGATTGTTCCTGGGTGTCTTGGGGGAAAACTCTGCAGCTTTGGACGAGTGGGCAGTGAAAGAAAATGTTGTGTGGGTAAAAGTTGATCAACAGAGCTGCATGTATCTAAAATAGTTGCGTGTAAATATTTTTGTTGGTCAAGTTTGTATTTTATATGGGTAGGTAAATACATATGTGTGTAATATGCATGGATGCAATTATATGTATATTATATTAAATATAAACTTGGTCAACAAAAATTTATATAAAATCTTGAGTGTATCTAAACTATTTTAGATCTCTAGCATGTCAAAACTACTTAGTTGGAATAAATGGTCTTTGAATTACTGTGATGAAATTGATTTAATCAGAACTTTATCAGATGGGAACGGTTCCGTAGTTAATAGCGGAATGCGACTTTGTAATTTGGATTGAAATGGCAAAGTGGATGACAAGAGCGATGTGAAGGCCTTCTTTCTTTTCTCAATTCTTTTTCTCTATAACAAAAAAGGGATTAATCATAGAAATAACAGCCTCCCTCTTAAGCGTGCTCTTTTGAATCAGTATGAATTTAGTGCTTTGAGATCCTTGCCTGTAAAGCGTGAGAAAATAGTGAAGTTATTTTTCATTTGTTGTTTTATTTATTGTCGCTGTATTTATTTTTTTCTGTGTAAAAAATAAAAGCGCTACAGCACAGTACTAGGAAGCATCTTGTACTGGGCCCCAGGGGACAGACTAGAGCCAGGAATGACTCAAGAGGTCATCTCTTTTTCTAATTTCTGTAATTTTTATTTCATTATACTGGGAGCCTTTGAAATTTTCCTATGTGTACATGGCCACGTGTAGCGTAGATTGTACAACAATATAGCTATTAGCATTTGGAAATATTTAACAATTTTTTTTTTTAAATTAAAAAAAAAAAAAAAAAAAAGGCCCAGCTCTTGCATTGACGTGCTGCTTTATGTGGTATGCAGTTGGGCTGATAAGTTGCGTAATAGCTTAGCATACTAACGGGAGAGCAAAGCATGTGTTATAAAAGCCATGATCATGTGTATCTGCAATAACATGGCACCCCACTGCATTAATTTCTGTACCTATCCATGAGCAACACTGGACGTTTTTGTTAATCACGTAATTGGAGCGCTTTTGCGTACCCAGTTCTGTCGCAGCATTTATAACAATGAAGGTTGAAGCTAGTCTGTTAATTTTGTCAGACTTCAGAGCTGAGCCAGCGAGGCTGGTAGATTCAGGAGCTGGATGGGATACATAAGAAGGTTACTCATGTGCTGGATGAAATGCTAGCGGTGTTTCAGTAGGTGACGCTCTTCCCTCTGAGTTTTCTCCGTCTCGGGCTCCTGGCAGGGCCCTAGGGGCCCTGTGCTGTCCTGGGTGTGTGCTCTGGCACGGAGTGCAGTAAAGGTCCTGAGCAGTTCTGCTGGAGACACTTGAAGAGTGCTAACCAGGCCCTCTTGGGCTGCCTCTTCAGCATCCCCCCTTCATCTTCCTCTGAACCCCAAAGAGAAACAAGTTAAATATTCTGATTGCTTGCCTTATTTAATAAAAAGTATACAGTGTTTTGCATTTTTGCAGCAGTTACTCTGTTTTCTCTCTAGGATGTTTACAGGCAGTTTTATTTATTTGATTGTGCTACAATGCATAGGCACAGAAGGGTGAGTTAAGGATGTAATTTCAAGTTCTGTTTCACCTAAGTATATGCGTTTGTCACTACTGGACTGATTGGCATGGTTCTAGAGAAGCATAGATCTAAGCGTAGAATGTGGAGTTCCCTGCTCTTTGTCAAACTTGGTTAGGGTACCTTAGTGTGCGTCGTACGGCCTCCAATGTTTGCAGTGAAATGGCTTTACAGGATTGGTATTTGTTTAAGGAAGAAAATCACATCAAACGTGTGGCATACAAACAGATTTTCTGGTCATTGCTGTAGAAGTGGGGATTCCAGTTCCAGATGGCACTGCTGGGGTTAATGCAGATTTCCTTATGGAGCGGTTCTCAGAAAGACACATGATTTCTTTCTGTACCAGGAAGGGCAGTCGTACAGGGACAGAATGCTGTCGGCAGGAGCAGCCCTCTGACTGTTAGGAAGAGGACTTGCTCTTGCCTGTTTTTAGACGACTCATTCATTTCGTGCTGTTAGATTGCACGAGATAACGTGGTGCATTTTATCAGGGAACCTCTGGCCACCTCTTGAGTCTCAGTGCAGGCTTGTTTTGGCACGAGACAATTTGCTGATCTCTAATACCGTGTCATGCGTTTTTGCAGTACGCCACCTAATTCTGCCCAAAATGATCTCATCACCAGCTGGTATCGTATCACAGCGTAGCTGCGTACTGTGGAGTCATTAGGTGGTCACGGTACGCTGCAGTACAGCAGAATCCTGATGTATAACCATCATAGCTTTATGACATCAAAACGTGACTGTATTGTATCATGATGCAAGGTCCTGATGTACCAGTGCAGCATCACACTGTTACGGTGCAACATCCTGGTATCAGAAATGATACTGCAGTTCCCTAGCAGGCTGTTATCGTATGACAGCAATTTCTGTCATCAGGGCATAGTATCTTGGTTTAATAGGTTATCTTTGTGTCACAATGTAATATTACAATACTGTTGCACATGTCTTTATGTTGTGACATGTATTGCGAGAGAGAACTTTTGTTTCCAGTCTTACATCACTGTTATCTCATAGATTCTCAGGGACTGTAACGAGCCGGGGCCTGAGCTTTGAATTTCAGAAAGCCAGAAACTACAACAGCAGGGCGGGCAGGCTTTCCCTCCGCTCAAATGTCAGGCAGTGCTGCTTGCTGTGAGCATTCTCCCTTCTTAGGAGTTTTGGGGAGCTCGTAATCCAGCATAGATCGATACTAATTTGGATCTGCTATGAAAAAAGAGAATCAAATGACTGAAGAGTCTTGCAGGGACAAAAGCAAGCTGGTAGCTGAATTTGATGTCCCATAAATGGGGTACCGAACAAAACTTTGCTTATCTGATTGTCCTTCTTTTGTGGTCCCTTCTGCATTTCTTGTGCTGATTTGTTGATTGGAATATTTCTGAGCCACAGAACCTGCTATGTGGAACCTACAGAGGAAATAAGGGCTAAAGGCTCTACCTAAAAATAAATCTGTAATCCATTTCTCTGCTAGTGCCTGTGGGTGAGAAAAAAACTCTGAATGTTCCAACACCCTACTTATCTGAAGGAAGGATCTATTATATAGTTGTGGGGGTGGGATGGGAACTAGGTAGGGTTACAGAACAGCGGAGCTAAAATTAGAAGTTGTTTGATGTCAGGGAGCAGCGAAGGTTAACGTTAGGCAGTTTCAGTTATGCGTGCTGTAAGGCTGCGACGTGAGGAGTTCTTTGTATCTAGACCAGGCTACCGACACCTGCCCTTTCAGTTGGTGCTGTCAGCACCTCGGGGCCACAAGTACGTAAGAGGGGAGGGACGGGGTCCGTAAGCTATCACACTAGTCCTGCATAGCTCTGTCCTTACAGTCTAGTCTTGTGACTTCTTTGAAATCTAAAATAACAGGTTAGTGAAAAAGAGACGGGAGGAATGCGTTCTGCCCTCAGTTATGTAGAATTTGTACTTGCTGTAATACAGAAAGGTGACAGATGTGGGTGTTTGGGATTCTTGCCTCCTTAATTATGTAGTGAAAGAATGATACCGTTTAAATCACTTTCAATTTCATATTGATACTGTAGAGACTTAAAGAGCTACTGTGTGCAGGGAAAATTAATTTTGTTCTATTGCATTGCAAATGAAAGATGGATTTCCAAATCGATTCTTCCTCAATTTTTTGGAGAAGGCTAGCAAAATAGTTCCGTTGAAGTTACATAATTGTGCTGTTACCCGTATTGTGCTGTTTGACCTTCGCGTTACAGGTTAAATGTTATGCTTCGGTGTTCTTTTTTCTTCTGTCTTCATTGATTCTTCTGCGTCTACGTCTTTCTTCTTTGCGCTTTTTATTCAAAAGGAAGAAATAGGTGCTGATAAGCCTCCAGTAAAAACCATCAAGGATGACCCACATACATATAAATACAGCTCTGGCATTTTGGAAAGAGGCAGCTTTTACTCCGTATAAATTCTGCAAATGGATCTTAGGATTCAGAACGTTCCTGTTTGCTGTCGATGTGGTAGGAAGAGGAAACCATAGTAAGAGGTCGCTCGTCTCTCTTTGCGCCCAGAATATTCTGACCAATTTGACCGAATCTCTGTCTATAAAGTACAGTTTCTACTCGTTCTCTCTCGACAGGAAGAAATGTTACAATGTCACGTAAAGCGACCGGAAGAACAACTTTGAGCAGTACTGGTACATTTCTTTTGTTAAATGGTTTCATAGTACAACGAAGTGGTTAGCAGCAGATTTTGTGCTAATTTATATGGGCTTTTCAGTAGTGGGAAGTGATAGCAAGCAGTTAGGAGCCTGATCCAAGTGCACTAACGTCAAGGAAAAATCTGGCACGCAGTTCACTTGGCCAGTCTGTAACTCATAGTCCCTAACTGAGCCAGAAAGAGAACCAAGATCGGCTCATTACCAGGTTTTGTCCTGGACTGCACACTGCCACGCTGAATTAATACTTTCAGTGGTAATATGGTATAAAGTACAAGCCAAAATACAAAATTACAGTGGAAGGAGGCTATTTGAGGAAAAACTAAGTCATTATGAAGCCCTTGATCTGAGACTTGGTTTGCTGTAGCTCTGTGTGATGATAGACTGGCAAAAGTATCCATTTAGTGTTTTTGTTTGTTACATGGTATGCTTTTGGCATCAATTTTTGATTTAAAACTGGATAAAGATCTGTTATTTTGTTCTCTAATATATATGTGCTTACTGAAACCTCTCTAAGGGCAACTAGACAGAAGAGTTCTTTGACTTACACCATGAAGATGCTGCGCTTTGCAGAGCTTGCTGTCAATGCTCAGAATCTCTCCTTCACATCTCCTTGGGCTGCAGATTATTTTGGCTAATTGAATCCTTATCATTTGTTTTGCTCTAAAATTGCCTTTTCTGCCTATCAGGTAGTAAAATCTCCTTGCTCTCTCTCGAGTCCTTCAGCAGCCTCACAAATGTCAAGTGAAGGGCAAACTGCTTGGAACTGTTCTGGAATTCTGCAGCCATTGCTTGCTCAGGGCCTTAGGTTGAGATGAATGAGGCTGCAGTGAGGCATCTCCAGAGATTCTTCTCCTCACGTATGCAGGAGGAAAAAGCATGGAAAGGGGCAAATTCAGTCAAGAAGAGGCTGTAGATAAAATTCAGCAGAGACTTTTTCTCTCTTAAAGCTTAAGTGTGGAGCTGAGACTGTTGTGTGCTGTTTAACTGCTTGGTCCCTTCAAATGAGAAGCAAGGTCCTGGCTATCGGAGCTGGAAGTCACAAGAGGCCCGTTTTGTGCCTGGGTCTGTCATTGACCGGTTGTATCATGATCTTGCCTCTGCACCAGTTTCCACACCATTCGTCTCTTGCTTTTCCCATTGTGCTCCCTCTCACTGAAGCAGTTTGATATTTACATGTGACAGGTGCTAGAAGGGGTGTGTTGAACAGTGTTCCACAGTTTGTAAGCACGATTCATCCTGCGAGTGTTAATAGTTCTGTTGAACTAAATGGAAACGCACACTTAAAATTTCTGCTTGATCAGGGCTATTCTGCTCGGCAAGTGGGCATGGTCAAGGTCTGAAAGAGCCAAATGTTGCCATCTAAGGTTTTGTGGCACGTTATGCAAGAATAGCTGTGTCCTGGTCAAGATCTCTTTTGCTTAATCATACTTGCCAACTGAAATTCCCCTTGGGAACAGGACTCTTCTTCGCTCGCTATTCTAAACTAGTTAGTGGTATTCCTTTGGTTGATTAAGCAGCTGCTTAATCTTGAATTCATGCTTGAATCTTCACTTGCATGCATGCATCTGATTTCAGTCCTGGTTAGAAAGTGCATCTTAATGGCAGACTGCTATTATTACTATAATTGATAGTTATTATGAACGGTAACTGTTAATTTCAGTATTTCGAGTCTGGTGATAGTAAATTATATAAATTGAGATATAATAGCAATAATAGTATCCAAGTATAAAAAACCTAAGTTCAGGAAACAGAGAGACCAAAACAAATGCTGTATATAAATCAGTAGCTTTTCTTCTGTAACTTCTGTATGTTTTTGCAGAGCTACATGCTGCATACAAGATGGTGGAATGTTCTCTGAGCTTCTCCTTAACTAATTTTTTCCATTTGGCCACCTTTAGGTCGGTGCTGTCGATTACACTTTACGTTTTCCAGTGGTTTATTCTCTGTAACCACTTTTCCTGGACAAAATACTCTCTGTGGTCACAGCCAAGTGACCTGGGGTTAGATGCTCTGCTTTTTTTCAACTAGCACAAGAAGTAAAATGCTGCCATTCTCACTTGACAATGTCACAGCTGCTCTATGTATACGTCAACGGAGCAGAGAAGGAGGCTTTGGGGTTTTTTTTTGGTGGAAGGGGGGAGATCCATATTTGGGGTATATATTTGGAATCCTTTTCAAACCACTTGGAATACCAGGTTTGGAAGAATGTGGCTTGACCACACTTAATTTCAGGCCTTGGAACTGGAAGAAGGAAAATGGAGGAGAAAATGAGTTGAATGAAAAAGTCTTGGGGAGGAAGAAGGAGGTATATATTCAGGAGTAGCAAAGATTCGGTAACAGATCGGATAGGTAACAGAGAAAACCGTCCATATATGCACGTAATATAAGGCAACAAATTAGTGGGGCGTGAGGGGCGGGGGAGAAGGAGGGGTGACTTGTTTATCTTTAGTGTAAGAACAGCTCTCTTTAACTAGAACCGTTCCTTTAATGAAATACTAAGCAAACAAGCCTGTATTTAAATAACGGGAGGAAGAGATGGCAAGATCTGAGGATTCCAGAGAAATTGTTTGCAAGGTCTCATCCCTTACTTGTGTAGTGATGACACATGAAGTGCTGTGAATTAAAAGGTTTGCACTGGAGACAGAGGCATTTTAGAAAGCTGGTGGAAAGCTAAAGCTGTAATTTTTGGTGTATTTCTGACCTTGTAGGAACAGAAATAAAGCAGCCATAGAGATTTGAAAGAAGTGCTTTCTGCTTATGAGGGGATCGGGTTGTGGCTGTGCAGCTCTCAAAACTGCAGTTTATTTTTTTCAGAGCTGTCAACTATTAAGAAATGGTGTACTCATGTGGTGGCCGTCAGTCTCATGTACATTTTAGGAATGAGGTTTGGGAGGTGAACTGTTGCTTTGCTGTAGGCCATGAAAGAAGGTATGTGTCCAGGGGTTGGAGCTTAAGAGAATCTGAGCAATATTCAGTGGCTAGTTCAAGGCAGTAAAACTACATCATTGCTTCGAATGTCTGTTATATTATTTTTCCAACCTTTCTAACAGGAACAATAGGTTCCCCATTGGTTCTTCTGAGTTTCTGTTTCAAAGACAGCTAATAGCACAGCTGATTTTGCAAATGGATCTAAGATTGTGTTGTTTTACAGCGAGAGAGGCTTTGAAAAGAAGGGCCTTGCTGTGCTAGGAGATTTTCATGCACACCTTCAGAAACAGTGTATGTCCTGAAGAGCTTACATCCTAAATAGGCAAGATGGACAAAGGGTAGAAGAAAGGAAGTGGTATTAGCCTTGGTTTGCACATCAGGTATACAGAGATTAAAGGCTTTTTTACTTTTAACATGTTTATTAATAGAGGTGTACTAGAAAACTTCCCTACTAGAAGCTTGGCTTAGGTGAGCAAAAAATTGTTATAGCTTAAAACAGCTCTTCAAAGAGAGCAAGCTGTACTGACGTAAGAGCTAGCATCAGAAATGCAAACCGGCCAGCCATATCCCCTGCACTTCTCATAGGTGACTTGTCCAAAGTCACGAGCTGAATCCATATAGTTGCCCCAAAGCAGCCTATGTCTTGCTCGTATTTGGAAACTCCATAATTGTCGTAAGGACATTCATTCTTTCAAGGATCACAGCCCAGATTAAGAACTTCAGATGATTTAGAAGTTGCTTTGTGGGACTTCCCTCATGAAACTCAAAATCGTATGGATATGTTTCACTTGGAGGTTTTGGAAACAAAAATACAGCAAGTCAAAACAATTCCCTACATCCTAACGCTCAAACAGCTGTAACACCAATCAAATGCAAACCTTTGAAGAGTCTTGCATCGCTAGCAAACAGCAGTAACCAAGAAGTTGTTGGACTGGGATGCTGTCTATGAGGAAAATTATGGAAAGCAGAACTAGAGACAGAAAAAGACTTGATGGAATTGAGGCATTGATCCATGCTCCTGCCAGTTCAGGACAGTTCCCTGTTTCGTCCTTATTAATGGTTACCTAATGCTGTTTATAAACATGACAAGTGAATGGGTTTATACTACTTCTCTCATGCTCTTGACTGCGAGGATTTGAATTCAGCCTAGTTTTTTCCCTCAATGTAATATAATCGTATTGCTCGTTGTTATAGAACTTTTAAATACAGCTTCTCTTTCTCTTTGGTATTTACATTCTTCAAATATTTGTTGACTATTTCACTCTGTTTACCCGTCCAGTTTCTTTTCATAAATGAGCCTCATGAATATTGTGATGTTTTTGTTGCTTTCCTTTGAACTTGTTGCTCTGTAAGAATATCTTTCTGGTTATATGGCACCCTTATAATAAAGTTCCTGGTAGAGATTAACTGATCATACAGACGAATATTTCATCAGCTTCCATGAGATACGATTGATCAGACTGTGCAGCCCTGAATCACGTTAGTCTTTCCTGCTCCTATATGATGTTGCAAGAACACGTCTAATTTGCTTTGCGCTCTTACCCTGCGCACTGTCGAGCTGTGCTGCTTTCTTGCTTTCTCAATTCTTTGAATTGCTGGACATGACTTTGTTTCCTCTGTTATGCCTGTTTGGAGTAGGTACAAAATCAAGGACGGTGATAGGATAGCGTTGTTCATGCTTTGCCCAGAAGAGAATCAGTCACAGTCTCTGTTTATTTTTCTCGTGAGGCAGGTTTTTGTTTGTGTGTTTATATATGCTCTTAATATGAGTCACATTATTACCTTCTGCATTTTATAACCTCTCTGTAGAATATGGCCTTTCAAAGAGTTTCTATTTGAAAATATCCATGTGTTGAAGACAAATATTTCTCCTGTTGCTGGCTGTGCTGCCTGCTGTTGTATCAGGGAAATAGATGGTTTGCGTTGTGTCTGCTAAGGTTTAGAGAAGGGTGCGTAGTCCCTCTAGCTCAGCAGGATGAAGAGTCAGTATGTCAGTAGAAATGACTAAGTAGCTGGAGAAGAGAGCTTTGTGTGGGAGCAAGGAAGTTGAATTTAGAGGTAATTGGGATGCTTAGGTCCATGCTGACTGCTCTGCTCCTTTGTTGTCACAGAAGTACTCTCTGGTGGTTTTTATAACGGGGAGTGCAGAGATGTTTAATAAAGCTCTGCTAAAGTGCCCCTGCAAAAATGTTTGTGATGCCAGGGATGTGCAGCAACATGGAGAAGCTGTACGAGGGCAGTGGAACAGGTGGATAAGAGCAGGTCAGGATAAGTCAAGTCCTGAAATTTCATAGCTGTCATCGGTGAATGGAGTGAGGAGCAGCCAGGGTTAACTGAGCTCTAGTGATGTGGGCTACAGGGCATTCTTAAAGAGACAGTGGGTGCTTTTCTTTCTAGTGGGCAGCAGCCAGTTCAGATGCCAGAGCTGGGTAGCAAGCTGCAAAGAAGGCTTTGTTTCAGCCATGCCAGGCTGTTATCAGAGCGGGGAATCTTTTTGTCAACTACTTCTGAGAGCATAAAATGCATCGGAGCAGTAAGATTCTTGAATGGTTTAATGATCTCTCCCCCAGCAGAATTGCTTCTGTCTGCAGTTTAAATGGTGGTTTCAGAACTGGAGAGCAGAGGAGCAGGGAAGACACACAGCTGCGTCCCAGGAAGTGCGATGTGGTAACAGGTGGCGATGCAATCGTTTAGCTCTTCATTTTTCATCTCCCAGGCAGGCAGGAGGTCTCCTTCCTGTGGATGCAGGTTCCTTTGTGTTTGCGCGTGCATTCTGAGGTCAGGCAGTTCCTCGGGAAAAAGGATGCCCTGATGCAGTGCAGGGCTGGGACGGGGATAGAGAAGGTTTGACTGAGAAAGTCAGGGTGGAAGGGGTGGGGATGGGGGGGTGGGGGGAGAAGCTGAGCAAAACTCCTGTGGAGCAGTGTTCTGTCTTGATGGGAGTAGGGGCTGGACTGAGTAGCCGTTTAGTGTTGTTGGTGAGTTTCTGGGTGAGCCCAGCAGAATATTATAGGAATTTGAGACCATCCTGGAAGAAAGGGTCAAGCAAGGTTGAGGAAGTCAATCGGTGAGAGTGGAGATGAATCTAATGTGTGTGAATGGGTATTGGGGCTGAAAATGAGAGGTGGCTCAGGAGGAGTCTGAAGGTAGAGAGTAGGGTAGTGCTTTGGGGGAAGGCTGTAGGAGGCTGGTTTTGGTTGGGATAAACAGATTGGAACAGTCCGGAGGAATGGAGAAGCTGGCATAGCTGTAACTATTATATGATACAGAAGTGCACACTGCACCAGCTAGTGCTAAAGAAAGAGATCAGACTCTTTTAGTGCCCTTTTCATCTCCCTTCTCTTCGTAAATCTGCTCGTGGGTCTGAGCTGTTCCAGCTCATTGCAGCGTGGAACAGGGATTGGAAGGGTGGTGGAGCGGATGGAAGGAGTGGGGCATGTCTGTACCAGGAGACTGGGTGTAGCCCAGCCCCTGGCACAGAACAGCCGATGTGCATTTTGCTCTCTCCAGTGGCAGCTATTGAAGCTTTATTCAGATGTCGGGGAACTCTGTCTTTGTGCTGAGCTTGCATAGGAACAGCGTATATGAGGGTTGCTGCCCAGTTACTGGGAGCAGAGGGGGGATGTGGCTTGCTCATATTCAGAGTGATACCCAAAGAACATAATTTGTTTGTGTTGGGTTTGAGGTGAAATTTTGCTGCTGATTGTCCCCTGGTGGCTACCTCTGCAATGTAACTGAAAGTACAATGGCATGATATTTAACTCTGTCCTGAAGGGACAAGAAAAGAAGGATACATAGATAACAGAGGCGCTACCGTAATGATTCCACAGGGCCCTGTAATTTATGGGTGATCTCCTGCTTCTGTTGTTATTTTTCTTTGTGTGTATGATAGTCTTCCCCTGGTCAACCTGCCGTTTTGCTTTTCTCCGCATCCTCCCTTAAACTGGGTGCTGATCTTGCTGCTGGGGTGCACTCAGACCCGGGTGGTTGCAGGTGGCTCCCTTCATTGCAGTAGGGTTTGAAATCAGTGCAGTCTCTTGTCTTCATGCCTTTCACTGCACGGTTGAAGTCTTGCACTGTAAGCTCCTCAGGGTGAGGGCCCTGTCTGCAAGCCGCCCAGCCCTCAGCACGGTGCTATAAAACAAATAAATATGGGAGTTACTTTTATTAGTCCTCCATCTCAGAGATGTCTATTAGCATTATTGATGTGCTTGTTAATCTTAATTTTCAAGTATGCTGACTGCTGTATACATTATCTGTCAGTGCAGCACAAGTGCTTCTGGGGTAAAATATGCACCAGCTTATCATCAGTGCACTAGAACAGAACGTATAATGGTTTCAGAGGAAAAAAAAGAGATGGATTTAGTATCAAGTGGGAAGCTGGCAGGGGACTTGCAGAATGTGTAAGTGTCTTTGTAATATATGATTAGAAATTCAAGACAGAGAACTTGTGGGAGGTCAGCTCAGCCAGCCTTTTTCACTGCATCATCCTGAACCGGTGGTTTCCAGGCCGGGAGCTATTACCTGTCCATGATCCATGATGCATTTGCTTTGTGCTCTCCATTTATCCTGACCAGGATGCAGTGCCTACCCGTGTTGGGATGCAATTCTATTGGTCTCAACCTACAGGGCAGAGTTGGGCCTACAGAGCAGAATTGACTGGTTCCCCTTGTGCTATCCTTCCTCCTCATTTTCAGAGATCACACTGAATTAGAGGGCTAAACCAGCATTAAATATTCTCATGGATAATACTGTTCATGAAAGTGATAGCTGTAGTTGCTGTAGGGATGTTGGGTGGTTCCACACGTGATGGTGGTGGTTGCTGAAGAAACTGTCTAGACAGATGCTGGCCATGCTAAAAATGCTTGTCCTGTGGAGGCTGCAGCTCTCGCTCAGACACTTCACTTGTTGATGCTGAGCCTAACTCCTCGCAGCCTCTTTCCTAACATCATTTCACCTTTCCTGCTTTTGGCTTCCACGTGCTGATTGTTTGAGCGTGGTGTTGAGGGCAACAGGTAGGGCTCTGTTTCCTAGGTGAGGTGGAATCTGCTACTTGTGAATGTCTTTAATTCTGTGTGGTTTCTTTTGTGCAATTAAGGAGAGCTAATTAGCTCCTTTTAGTGCAGTCTCCTTGCAGAGGTAGCTGACCTCTTGTTAATCCTGGATTAAGTTCTTACTAGGAACTGGCTCTTTGTGTGTCCCAGTTAAAATGTTGACACTTTGTTCTCTCTCTCTCCTTGTTCTCCTCCCCCTCTTCCTCCCCATGCCTTTGAGCACATGATTGCCTGCCTCCTCCATCCCCCACTACTGCAGGAATCCATGCACTCTTAGCAGCTGCTGTATCTTGCTCCATGAAAATGCCATTGTCAGTTCAGAGTACTCCAGAAAGATTTTTGCTTGGTCTGGTGCCTGTCTATAAGCCCATTTTCTGCAAGAGGGAAGGAAGAGTTTTGGCAATGCTCCTCATTGCTTAATAGGGTGAGAATACTGCGGGGTTTTGAAGAGTAGCACCCATTTGGTGCGCTGGAGGCTGGAAAGATGTTCCATGGTCTGAGCAGGAGCTAACAAACAGGACTACATGTGCTGGTTAGAGAACCTCGGCCTGTACAATGCTGTGCATTCAGAAGCAGAGTCCATACATGTGTAGTTAAAGAGGGTGTCTAGGAGAAAAGCAGCTTCTGTGCTGCAACAGTGGTACGAGGAAAAAAATTAAACATGTGCAAAATATTAATTACTGTGCAGATGTGTCAGTTACCCGCTACTGCTAATCCTACTTGCAGATCTTGAGGTTGTAGCACTACACTGAGTTTTCCCTGAGGACATGCTTTCTTGACATTTCTGATACGCCTTTTTGAAGGCAAGGCCAGAAGTACTATGAAAGTGTAAGTGTCCCCTGGTTCTGTTCTGAACTCAGCTGAAAAGTAGAGGTGTTGGGGAGTAACTGTCTCAATGGTTTTAAGTTTTTAAAATAGATTGTATTAGAAGTGGACAAAGAATTATTGGGGAAGGGAAAATGAGAAATCTCAGTGTGTTTTCAAATCCAGGTGCTCATTGTTCCCAGGCATTTTGCAGACAGACTTTTAAAGACTGCTGTTTGTTTCCATATCACTGGTGTGGCGTACAGGGAGGGTAGGATTACTCTAGCTGGATATAGAGTTTATCTCAAACCCCCTTGTTGCTCTGTAGGCCTGGACATCGAGGCACGGGACTGTCTCGCGTGCATCTGTTGTCAGCCGCGGGCTTTAATTACTCGGACAGTGCATCATTTCCTCTCACCTGAGAGATGCAATATGTATGAGTATGCTTGTGTTACGGCTGGGTCTGAGACCCTAGAGCAGAAACCAGCCCTGCCACTCAGTCCAGCAGGCAGTAAAGGTACGGCTCGTGCTGTCTGCATGAACACTGAAGAGCCTGCCACAGACAGGCATGCTCTGAATTAGAGCACCCTTGGAGGGAGCGCTCCTGATGTATGACTTTTCCCTTTCCGGAGGGCTTGGTAGTCCTGTGGTATTCAGGCTGTGGTGTGTGACTATGTCATACCATGAATAGCGCAGCAGTCAAGCCCTCCTAAAGTTGTCCTTCACCCATGAAATAATGCCCTAGTGCTTGTCTTGATTCTTTAACACCAGTACCAGGGCAAGGGCTGAGAGACATACGTGCAAGTAAACCCAGTCGACATACAATGCATTCTGCAGCTCTTGAACAAAACAGGAACTGGTAATTACATTCAGAAGATCTTAAAGGCCCCTAAAGATCCTCTTTTCAGTGCAGTATTATCAAAGAATTATCACCATGAAACAAGCTGTCTTCATAGTGACAGGAATGGTGCTGCAAAGACCCAGAAATGTAGTAAGAGTAATTGTCCTTCTGAGAGTTCTGGGTTGAATTTTGCAGATCTGATAAAGTTTGTGAAGTATTTGAGGTGTCGCATGATTTTTCAAATTACCCGTAACTTAGTTTGCACACCGTCCCAGATAAGCCTAGGAAGCTTTTCTCAGCCTGGCATTTTTACTATTGCTCTTACAGCGCTTTTGGAAGCAGAACTTTTGTTTGATTCATCTTCTCTCCTGACGCTCTGAGGAGGTGGTAGGTCTTAAACTCACATATTGAATCTATCCTACCACTTCATGACCTGCATTGAGCCTTTGCATGTTCTCCATGGTTCCAGACCTGAAGTAGCCATTATACTGAATTTCACTGGAGCCTTTGGGGTCAGTGTAGCTCTCATGTGACTATTGAAAAATAGTATCTTGTTCAAATCCTAACAGTCATTCAGACGAAACATACCAAAATTTGTAGAGGCTGAGAATCACACTTCCAACTGTTTTCATACATCTTTGAAAACCATAAGAAAAAAAACACTGTAAGATTCATAGACTATAAAATGAAATGGGACCATGCAGATATCTCTTCTAAGTCCTGTCGAATGCAAGGTATAAGGCTTGCCTGAATTGATTCTGGTTGAGGTACAGAACAGTATTTAGGAAAACACAAAACCTTGCGTAATATTGTTTGCCACAGATGGATAATCTAGCCTTGAATTAGTTACGGTGGTTAGTTTTGTTTACTTCCAAAAATGTGTGTCTCTTGTCTAGTCAGAATTTGTCTAGCTTCAGCTTTCAGCACTTGGTACTGTTGCACTTTCATCTGTTACCTGGTATTATCAAGCTTGTGTACCAGGTGATCATTTAAAGCTTGTCATTCCTTGACCTCCAGTTTGCGTTGAATGGATTCAGTGCCACTGCCTTTATTGTTTGTTGCTTTTATCTGAACCCTGCCCAGTTTATCCACACTGTTCATGTGTTGAAACTAGACACAGTCCTAGACATAGTGGTTCAATGTGAATCACACTATCCCTGGATGCGGAGGTACCATTGCGTTGGACACAGGGAATAGGAAAGTTTGTGTGTTACACGCTGTTTTCCTTAAACATGTTTGTAAATTCACCAGGTCACAAACTTTTGTAAGCATTTGAAACTTTTAATGGTCATATATGAAACTGCAAAGTCAAGGTGCAAGTTACAGTGGCTCTGCCTTGTTTTTTCTGACTGGATAATGAGATTTTGCTCTATGCTTGTTCGTGCTTAGGTTTGCATTGGAGAAATACTTCAATGTTTTTGGTGAGGACTGCAAGACTACTGCATGTGGATTTCTCCAGTTGCAAAACATACCAGGTTTACCCATAAACACTGAAACATGGTCCAATGTATTGAAGATTAAAGTCTTGAGAAGAAGGCATTGCAAAATTAATAGTTTTGTGTTGGCAGAAGGCCAGTACGTGTGAGGACAAGATGGTGTGGGATTTGGCCCTAACTCTTCATTTGCAGTTGTTACTTAGCTTTACAACTTCTCCTGTTACAGACGGTGCTTTCCCGCCTAGGTAGAAAGCTCCGTCCTTACGGGGACGTGCAGATTTAAAGCCTAGAGGCCGATGTTGCTGGGTGAAGTGACAAATATTGTTGCCAGCTCTTGTGACTGTGGTATGGATTCATTTTGTTTGGTACTCTTTGTAAATATCCAATGCTTGTAAATGTGTAATTATATGAGAAACGTTCTCATATTAACAGAAGTTTCTCCCATGACTGCAGAGAAAACCTTGAGAACACAACCTGAACAAATGTGCGCTAATGGAATTAGAGGACTAAAAACCAGGATTGCTTTTATGAAATTAGATTTTGTGCACCAAGTTTATGTTTGGGGTGAAAGTTGATGTGTTTTAGGTGCTTGTGATTGGCAGCACTGTAAACAGAAGGTGAAGAAAGAAGCTTGGTCACAAGAAGGATGTCATAAAATTAACATCAAGTTGATGGATGTCTTAATGGGGCAATGCATTTATTAAAATAGTGGCATATACACAGTGAACCCATGTGCATCTGTGTATTCTTTGACTAATATGAAAAAGATGATGGTACTGTTGTACTATCCTGATGAAGACGTGTATGGTGATAGTGTTTCCTATTTAAAATCACGTGCAGCATTTGAATTGCACAGTGGCATGAGTCTGCTGGTGCAGAGCATTGATTCTTAAGAGCAAAGTACCTCCTGCTCCCACTGATTTTGATTACAGCGAAATGATGGGTAATCAGCCTTCTGGAAAGATGCTCTTTTGGGACATCAGCACCGAAAGCTGTGACTGATTCTCAAGAGAAGAGAAAATGGTCAACCCTGTGTATGGAATGGGTAAAATGCAACAAAAGAAAGCACAGGGCAGAGTGATGAGTATTTACATCACTTAAGGCACAGCTCCTTCTGTTATCAGTGGGGAGCAGTAAGTCCCTCGGGGAGGGGCGGGGGGCGGCATTTGCAACATCTAAATTTGGCTGTAGTCAGACTCCTGACTTAGGTACTCTGAATCATACTCTGGAGTTGCCTGCCTGGATTAGTTGATACCACAGGGAATTCTGAAAATAAACATCTGAGGTGGGTGATGTGAATGTAGACTGAAGAGAGTGATGAGGAATAGAAGTGAGTAAGGTGTAAATTTTTAAACAACTGTTGTCACGCTGGTACAGGAGCTTCTCTGGATACTCTCTAAGGCTTGTCTATGCTGGAAAGTTACTTCACATTTAAATCCCTAGAATAACTCAAGAGTGCTTCCACACATGGGCACTTGTGCTTCAGATCAAGGGTGTTAGTACAGGAAGCTGTTGCAGATCAGTTCTGCACTATTTCCTTGCGCAGTCAAGGCGATTTCATACACTGGAAAGAAAAGTGCAAGCTAGTCGATTGTTTTGCTCTCTTCTTTTTCATCCTTCAGCCTATGTAATTTATATTGTGCTGTGAGAGCCCTCGAGAGGGTCTGAAACCCTTCTTATTATGGCCTAAAGATGTCCACGAGCTGGTGTGTAGGGATACATTGGTGTGTATGTCCCCCAAAGAAACACCACGTACTAATACTGCTGTAGAGTTGTGAACTTTGCTTGATAATGTTTCTTTAAAAACCCCAGGCCTGCTCATGCATGGATAGGCATGAAAAATGAAACCACATTAGCTTCCTAGATGAAATAAGCTAAACTGAGTTGAGGTCACCTTAATTCTGAATGAGTGTGTCCTCACAGTGTTTAATTCAGTTTAGATAATCCACTTCACCAGTTAATTAGGGTTTAATTTTCCTGTCTGTTCTTGCATTGACACGCTTACGGGTTTTGAAACTTTCTCCCACACGTGTGAATGGTCTAGTGTGTGTACACAGGGAGGATGAACATGTTTTTTTTTCAACCTGTAGGATCTTAACTTGTAGGCTTTGCCAAACTTTATGAACAGCATCTAAAAGTGACAGGTATAATCGGGGGACCTTGGGAAAGAATGGCAGGAGCTCCCCCTCCCCCCTTTTCCTCTGGCAGACGTGAATAATGAAGGCAGCAAGGGGGTTGCATTATGTAAAGCGGCAGCCCACAGGCTGCGTGCATGCGCACGCGTGTGCGTGTGTGCGCGCGTGCAGGAGCGTGTGTGAAAGAACTGGCAGCGAGAGGGAGAGGCGCACAGACCTCAGTCGAGCCGCACGGCCATAACCACAAAGAGCGGGGCGGGGGGGAGGAGAGAGGCAGAGCCATGGCAGGAGCCCGAGCAGTATGCCAGGCAGCTGAGAGCGGAGGCTCTGGGTGCCCGTGAGGAGCCCCAGGCACCCCGTACTCCCTCTTCCCTTCGGGAAGGGCTCTGAGATGGTGCAGGAGGTGAGTACCCTCCCACCTCACCGCTGGCCCACCCTCGCTCTCCCCCCACCACACGCAAGTGCATGAATGAATGAATTCCTAGCTGCTCCGCGCTGCACTACGGTCCCTAATGGCTACCAGGTTAGTGTTACTCTCCTGTTCCTTCTGCTGATGCCTCTCTTCCTCTCCCCTCTGTGTGTATATGTGCTGTCTGCAGTCCCTTAATGTATGTGCACGTGCATGCATGTATGCATGTATACGTGTGAAAGACGGAGCCAAAGGGCTGTATGTGCTGTGCACAGCACAGGTTTGCCGAGCAAATCTACCATCCGAGACATACGCTTTCAAGGCAGATTAAATCTGGAGTCCATGTTGGTTGCTGCTGCTGCTCCTTTCTGTTTGGGGGACTCAAAAGCAGACAGCGTGACATCATGTTGCAGAGATGCTTCGTTTCTTTTCCTTTCCACAGGCTGATTCCTTTTTTCCTTGTTCTCCCCCATGCATGCACCCTACCTCTCCTGCAGTGGAATTGCTAGAGCAGCCTTTTCGATTGTTTGAAACAACAGATGAGCAAATCTGATTGTTTTTTTTTCAGCTTTCATTCCCCCACCCCTCCTCCTTTTCCCTTTATGCCTACTGTCTCCCCCATCCCCCACCGCCGGAGGGGCAGTTATTGCTCTCATAACATCTGGGTGCATGGAGAGAGGTAGAAGGGGGTTGAAGTTGGATGAACTGGCAATGCGTCACAGGAGGGCAGCTGGAGCTGCTGCAGAAATATGGTGTATTTGTTTGCCCATGTGCTCCCTTCCTCTTAAAAGGGCTCGGAGCATGCACACTGATGTCTTGGTTCTGCTTTGCATTCCTCTCTGTGTTTATGTATTTGCAGTGATGGGGAGGGACAGAATTTGTTGTGCCGCTTTTTCAGGCTGTCCTCCAGAGTCTATACAGGTGGTTGGTTCTTTTTTGGGTTGGTTTTTTTTTTTTTGGCAGGGGAGAGCAGTAGGAAATGAGGGCTCGTTGCACTGTGTGGGTTTATAGGCAGTGAGAATCTGATGAATCCCCATTCACTAAAAAATTGCTTTTTCTTAGATTACTGGTGACTAGTGTTGTCCTGTCCATCACGGAAATCACTGATTCAATAAAGAGGATATATTCCTGTTTCTTTGCTTTACTAAGTCACATGCATCTGCAGGAGAGCTCCTTTTGAAGCTGGTAGATTTAGGATGGAGCTTGTGATTTTGGCTGAGCAGGATAGAAGGAAACTTCAGGCTGAATCTAAGAGATGCATTTTACATCGGGGCAATAACTTTGGATGCCCCACGTTTCTGCCAAGGGAAGCCCCCAACTGCCCATGCCACTGAAAACCGGAAAGCTGGATAAAGCAAGAGAGAATATGCCATGTGGGGAGACAAGCCTGAACCAGGTCCCTAGGACAAAGGACCGTGTGTGACTCCTGCACTGAGGCTGTCCGACTCTTCCCAGTATCGGCTGCAGCCCTTGGCCTTCGCTGTTTTTAACTTTTAACTCAGCTGGACGGTGCTGCTGCATGGTTAGAGCAAAGGAGAGAGGTTGCATGGAGGATATCAGGGTGAGGGGCATGAAATTGTTGCGTTGTTGTTTTCAGAATGATAAAGAGATGAAACATCAAGGGGTGAGCAGAAGAAATTGATTTGATCCCAGCTTTGAAGATCACAGCATCTTCCATTAACTTACGAAAGCTGATGCTGATGAGCAGCAGGAGTGAGTGGGAGGGTGTAAAGCTCTGGCTTTGTCTTCTACTCCTGAGATATACAATATCCCTGTCCACCCACGCTTTGTCACTGATAAGATGTGGTGCGAGGCTTCATTAGACGTTTAATCTGTGGTTTATAAAACCCCTGCCACAAGATTGGAATGTGTTCAGGGGGATGCCCCCTGTGCTGGGGATAAAGTCCTGGGATGCTCATAGCCTTGCTGAAGTTATAGCAGGAGATGGGCAGAAAGAAAGAATGCTTGTGCTGCTCTTGAGGGAATCTAGGAGATGTATCACACCTATGTTTTCATCCAAAGCTGCGCATGGATCTTTATTGCTAGCTATTTAGTGCTGTATTGCATTTTTCTCACTCTCCCTTGAAAAGATACACATGGATTGATGTATGATAGCAACGTGGCATCTCCGAACCATTGAAAGATTTTGATGTTAGCTTGGAAATAATGAGGTTTAAAATAAACATGCTCAGATGTATTTTCATTTTATTTTTATTCTTTGAGCCATCAAGTTTTCAAACTTTTCTTTGCATCAGAGATGGCTTAACAGTATCCTTCATTATTATATTTCTTTTTTAAACAAGAGCTGTGAGCTCTGTTCTGTCCCAAGTTCCAGGCTCTCCGATTTTGAAGACAGCATCAGATATTGCAATTCTTGCTGTTAATTACAAGAGCCATTGGCATTGTGGTGAGGAGGAGAGGAAACAAAGCCGGTATCTGTTCCTCCTTTGGAAGTACAGCTGTAGACTGAGTGACCTGCAGGTGACCATGTTGGGGCTGAGTCTGAAACAGACATGCCGTCAGCTTCAGAGGGATGTGAAATTCTTATTTTGCATTATTTCCCCTTTATAGCTCCCCAGATTTCATTGTATTATCCATCATACTTTGTTCCATGTGGTTTGTCTTCCTTCAGAACAAATGGAATTATATTAATTTGCGAGTGATGGAGGGGTTTAGTGTGTGATTTATAACACATGTTGGTTCTCTGGAGATTAATGATCCTTCCTAAATGATGGCTGTTGTATTATTAGACAGTAGTATTAAGATCTGCCTTGTTCTGTTTTGAAAGCATTTTCCAACTTTTTCTTGGGCTTTTTGCAATAACTCCAAGTAGGAAGGGAGCGGTGGAGAGATTGTTTCAAGCACAGCACAGTGGGAGTTTCTGTAAGGTATCAGACCATTTGTCCATCGGAGTTGACAGTCTTGTCTCTAGTTGTAACCAGTATCAGATGATTCAGAGAAAGGCAATGGCATTGTTAATAATACATTTGACCAACCTTGCAGTGCTGTATATGGGCAGAACCTTCCTAAGGCTTGCAGTGATTTGCTCATCCCCTGGAGCATAATAATTGCATTAATTTTGTCTCATGAATATGTAAACATGCTAGTCAGTGTCGTAGGAGGAGGACACTACTCTGTGAAAAGTCAAAATAATCAAGAGTAGATCTTTGACAAGGGTGGGCTTTTCTGTTAAAAACTAGTTGTTTAAAAAATACGCAGGAAGTATACTATTCTTCTTTTTAAAGCAATTGTCATGAAACACTGCTTGGTTTCTGTACAGCCCTACAGGTGTCATTGCTTTTTAATTTAATGCTTTCTTTTTTGTCTTTTTTACTGGGAGTTGTAATATAAGTATAGCATTTTGTTAGTGCTTGTAGAGCAATGGCAAGCCTAGGGAATTGCTTGAAGATATATGGAAGTTTTCATTCTTGGATTATCAATTTGAAGTGAGTGTAGGTTGGTGCGGACCAAAAGTTGTTACCATCTGCTTGCTGTTTGGTAGACTGCATTAATGAGTTTCTGAATCTCATCTTTTTCCACTGATGTCAGACTGTACCACAGAAAAGTATCTTTGTAGGCATCTAACCCCCTTACTAGCTGTTTCTGAGGAGAATTAACTCTTTTTGTACTACAGCCAGACTTGAGGTGCCTCCTTGACCTTTGTAGCTTCTTATGCTTCTTATGCTCTTTTCAAGACTTCTATCAGTAGAGTTCTGTTCTGTGCTTGAGAATCTCCTTCATTCTTGTTTAGGAAAGCATGTAAGCACAGGCTTGGCTTTGCACAGCCCATAGACTGCAGTGCGTTTGCATACAGAGTTAAATATGTGTTTAAGTTCTGTGCTGGTCTGGGGACATAGTGCTCAGCACTTTCCAGAATTAAGCCCAACATTTGCAATGCTGCCAGTAACCTCAGTCTTGGGCCTTGAAGAGCTTACTATCAGGTAGGTGCTATGGGCTGCAGGGAGATGTGAGCAACTTCAGCAGATTTACTCTTGTAAAGCAAGTTCTTTCGAGAACTGTGGTGGACCTGGAGGCTGCTGATCAGCTTTCCAGATCAGGGCTTTCCTGAGGAAGTCCAAGGGGTTTAGAAATACGCTGCAGGCAATGGTGTCATTGATCTGCTTCTGCTGTCTGAGCAGCTTGTGATCACAACGAAAGGAGGGAGCATCGTGTGCCTGAAGCTGCCACTTGTTTAGACGAGGTGCCCTCGTTGTTACAAATTCTTTGATACTCTTGGTAACGTAGTGATTACTTCTGGCTAAATTCTAATTCACATCCTGCAACTGGCAGATTCAAATGGATTTGCAGTGTGTCCTCTTAATCTGCATGTATCGCTACCTGAGAGAACAGCAAGCCACTATTGTACGGTGTAGCCACAGGTGCTGTGACACTGCTCTTCTGCAGGCTGTTGTGTCTGGAGGATGGCTGCTGGCTGTTGGGGCATGGGTGATTTGGGAAAGAGCCGTTGCAGGGTGCTTGTCTTAAGACCAGGGATGGCTGAGTTGGAGAGATAGGCAGAGTGACTATTTCAGAAGATGTGGTAGGGTGGACAGACTTTTATGTCAATTCAGGACTGCTTGAATGTCATTCAGGCAGAATCTATTTAACAGGCTTGAACAAAGTCAGGTTTCTTGTTGAGTTCTCCATTAGAGCATTGCAGAGAGTCCTCAGGGTTCCTTTACGAATCCCAGGCTTAGCGTGTGGAGTACACATTGGAGCCTTTCCCAAAAGCTACTGCTTGCTGAAGTCTCTGTTCACCGCCTGATCCAAATCTTTACAGGAAATACTCTGTTGGAGGAAGAAGTTTGGCCTTTCTGCGTCTTGGCCTTGCATCCTTGCTTTGTGGAGTGTCCAGAGTAGGGTGTGACCAGGTAACTTGTCCGTGCATTGCTAAATGTTTGTTCTTTTTCACCACCTAAAGAAAAGCTCAGTTCTTCACTACGCTGCTCCAGATATTGAGGCTTGTCCTTCATGTGACTGAACAGAGTTTGGCCTCTTCCTAGCCACGTCACATTTGCTCATGTTATTTTTATCATAAGACAAGGTCTTTCTCTTAGGCACAGTATGAACGTAAACCAAGAAGACGTACTCTGCCTTCTGTGTTTTCATATGCTCCATGCAGGGGTTTCACCTAGGAGCAAGGGGCTGCTGCTTAGGTGGGCTTGTTTGTGTTCTGTCCCTGACTTAATCTGCTGCATCTACTAAAGGCTACACTGCAGGGGTATGTGAGGGCCTGAATGCGCTCTGGTCAATTAGGTCTGTAAAGCATTATTTATTACTATTATTTTTTTTCAAAGTGGGTCAAGCCGTTTTGGCATTTCAGACGTTGATTCCTGGTTTAGTTGCAGGCCTTGGTCACTATGGCAACTGCAGAAAGCGTTCGTCATGGCTGTGCCTTGGGTCAGATTCAAACTTCAGGGACTGAGCAGGAGCAGCGAGAGTTTTTAGGGGCTCAGGGGAGGGGGGGGCAAGTGGGAAGGAGCTGCAGGCTTGTGGTTTTTGTGCCCATCCTTTCTCTGGTAGAGATGAAAACCTGAATTAACAGACTCTTTGTGTTCTTCATTGTGTGCACACCCATGGAGTCCTCCTATGTGAGGAATATTCAGCATTGCCCAGTCATCAGATAGCATGAGGTAGATTCAGACTCCTGAGTTTGATCAGCTCTCTGCCACTGACTTAAGGGAGAGCCTAAGAAGGCAACCTTGAAGCTATCTTTTTTTCCCTATCTCTGCAAAGGTGATAATCCATACATACCTAACACAAGATGTAGAGATGGATTTAGTTTTTTGAAGCATGCCAGAGATGCTAAGTGACTGGAAAACTACCTTGGAGGCCAGAGTCTGCCTGAGATTGTGCTTGGCAGAGCTGGCATGAAAACGTATGGCTATGGTAGTGTGAACTGAGCCTGGACAAACATATACATGCAATTTTTAAGCTAGTTAGTGCTGATGCTGCTCCTGTGTAGCTGCAGCAGTGTGGGTTACTCAGCCGCAACTGAAAAAGCCACCTGAGGAGCTTTGTAAGACCTTGGGCGATTAGCTTGAATTGGCCTCCATAGCTGCACGCTGCTTAGCAGTGTCTGTGCTAGGCGCGTTAAGCCAGTTTGGGGCTTGTGTGTGCTCTCAGAGTGTGGACACTGAGAATGTATCTTCCATGCCTGCATGTCACTGAGTGTGTATTGGAGCTAGTATTAACGTATTTATCACAGTCCACAAAAAGCAAAGTTTGTCTCATTTGATTACAATTTGAATAAAAGAGTACTGAACTTTTTAGCAGGTTTCATTTGAGTTTCACATGCACGTGGTGCAGCTGTACCCCAGTTTTGAACTGGTTATTTTGTGCTTTACTTTAGAAGCGGTAAAAACTCAGAACTCCTTCATAACTGTAACCTGAAAGCAAGCAAAACCTTGACTGAATTGGTCTTTATAGAGTTGCTTGAAGCTGAAACTCAGAGTGAAACTTGTGAGTGTGAACTTGCATGAACTGAAAATGAGGAGGTTGTGCGTGATAAACTCAGGTTTCATAGAGCTTAGAAGAAAAACTAGTACGTCTGTTGAAACAAATTTAGTGCAGCGATATGTGATTCCGGAACGTTGTCTTCAGATTCTTGCCTTGTATTTCTGGGGACGTCTCACTTAAACCAGTTGATGTTGAATCAAGCGTGCTGGGGGCAAGATTTAGGAAATGTGATGTAATGCCAGATAAGCAATGACACAGCACGAGCAGGAGCAGTACAGCCTCAGAATTTAAGAGTTCTTAACCGTAGGGATGGCAATTCAAAACCATTTCCATCTCTGGAAGCATTGCTGATGAACTTCAAGTCTTAGTACCATTTGCACAGCACCTTCTGCACATGCACGTAGTTGCTGATTGCAGTTGGTACACTAGACGCAACTATGCTGGTTTGGTAAAAAAGTGCATATATCTTGAGTTTAGTCAGGAGAAGTAGCGGGACAGAAAAGGTATCCCATTTTAACTGGATCAGCTGAAAGTATGTGAAGAAACCTGATACTTTTGTACATATCAATAAGCTAAAAAAGCCCTGATAATTTTACTTCATGATATACCTAAACTGTTGTGGGCAATGCTGCTGGGAGAATGGTCCAGATCACCTTTTGCTCAGTCTTTTGTTTTGTTTCAAATATGATTTGAAGGGATTAAAGCTTGACTATTGCTACAGTTGTGCTGTACGTGTAGTTAGTATTCAGTATTCCTGTGTCTTGACCAGGGAAAGGGAGGACACAGTATGCTGTTGGCACGTTTCACTCCTGAGATGTGCTGTTGTTAGGTGTGAACTGTGAAGAAACAAGCTAAGGGGGGGAATTACTCTGCCGGTCTTCACACTGGAGCTAGCTTGGGGTTTAGGTGGCATTTGAACAAGCAGCTTTTTATTGTTCTGTATCTATATGATTCTCAGTCTGTTAAGTAGAAAAAGGTAAGAGTGCGGAGCCTGTAATTTAATCTATCTTTCTTCCTGCTTACAGAACATTTTGCAAACCCATTTTCTCTAGCCTGTTTGTTACCTATATGAACTTCCACACTTCATATTCTTGAAAGTATCTTCTAACGGTTTTCCGTGAAGTGCCGGGCTACTGTTCTTGGCAATTGCAAGCTTGTTGTGTATATGAGTGTGAAATTTGATTCTGTTAATGTTTGCGTAAGCAACTTTGTTGTGTGCTTTCTGCAAATTGTTTAGGGAAAGTTTCATCACTTGTGTGTTAACACAAACAGTGAGCAAATAGAGGATAATTTATGAGACCAGTTCATCCAGTACTAAACCAAACCAAACTAAACCTGCTAACTACCGGAGGAGTGTATTACATTATCTACCCGTATCTGCTAACTAACATTTGTAAAATGGTTTTGGCATCTTCAGAGATAAGAGGTGGATATGATTTTTATCTAAGAATGAATGAAACCTCAGGCACACAACTTTTCTAGATTTTCAGAAAGGAAACGATCCATTTTAACTACCTCACTGACATCCCGTTGTGAGAAGCAAACTTCAGTTTGCTATATATAATTGCTTGCTTAAATTATAGCCCTTAAGAGTTTGATTGTACTAGCTTCTTTAATTCAGTCCTTTACAGTTGTAATTCCCTCATCCTTTTTCTCTTGCCTGCTCTTCTGTTGCTGAGATGTGGCCTGCTTTCTAATACTCAGAAGGTAACGGGGTACTGTAACAACTCAGCATGGCACAGTTTGCACAAAGTTCATCCTTGGATCAGCCCAGGTTCCACTGTAACCTGCAGGCTGCAGAGTTGAACAGTACCGGCTGGAAAGGCCTCAGAGGTGTTTGGGCCAATCATAAATAGATTTGACTGCTGAAGGAAATGAGTTACGTAGGGGAAAATGGATGTAGCGTGTGGTGTTTTGAAGAGTCTGGCAGGAAGAAGAGGCATCAAAAGAGAAGGAACAGTGAGGAATCTGAGTTTTCCTGTTCTATATAAATACGTATGTAACTGGCTTTCTGACTTAGGTGTTAGGACATTTGCTGAAGATATGGGATGAGAAGTTCCATTCCCCTAAATGTTTCATAATTTCCATAAAACTCTGAAAGGTCTTGCTTTTCCCCGTTACAAAAAAGGGGAACTTTTTTTTTAAAAAAAACATGAAAGCTTTTATGTTACAGCAAAACATTTTCATGCCCATCTCTAACTGGTGTGGGAAAGGATGATTTGATACAGGAAATCATGACTGCATTGTCTGTCATCATGACTTCCCTCCCAGTGCCCCATTGTTTTTGATGATCGTTAATGGAGTGTTTCCTAAAAGATATGATTCCATTTTTGTGCATCCTGTTGAGAATAGTTACACTTGCTGAAATAAAATAAAGGAGGGACAGAATGGGACTGTATCAAGAACACACTGGCATCTCCCTCATTCTTCAGTGCAAGTTTAGGTTTTCTAAGCTCAGATCATCATCTTAAATTCTCAGAGCCAACAGGAGAGAATGAGTTCATTCTCGCAGGCATTCATCTGTGGTCAGATGAATTGAAGAGTGGGTGGAGAAAGACACTGGGGGGCCGTTGTAGTTCCCTCTGCCACTGGTAAATGATAACTGTCTACAACCTACTTTTACTGGGGACGCAAGTCTTAAGTGTGGCGTTGGGTGCATTGCTTCAGGAAGCCAGATTTGTCCGCTGTGCCAGTGGAGACATCTGTGGGTAATGCTCCACCTCAAGGCAAGGGTGCAGTTGCTTTCTGTTTGAGCTGAAGGTTATTAATCCTGCTCTTTCTTTCTTTCTGCAGTACTGCCAGTAACTCAAACCGCAGCACGCCTGCCTGCTCCCCGATCCTGCGCAAACGCTCCCGGTCCCCGACACCGCAGGACTCCCAAGGAGACACCATGGTGGAAAAAGGATCAGACCACTCGTCAGACAAATCCCCTTCCACGCCGGAGCAGGGTGTACAGCGTAGCTGTTCCTCTCAGTCAGGCCGCAGTGGGGCCAAGAACTCCAAGGTGAGGAGTGAGCAAATGACTTTGGCCAAGATGTGCATGCGTCCCCAGTTCTAAACTCTCGGTATACTGGCTTTGTCCTGTGCCTTTTTCTTTCTAGCTAACTTTCCTCTTTCTTCCCCATCATACTTCTGAAAATTCGCCTAACTGGGAGCTGTTTACGTAGGTCAGACTTCAGCACAACTCTTGTCCTTTCAGTGACCTGAGTCCATGAGTTGCTGATGGCTTGTACTGCAAGTTCGTAATGGCTTATGTAGGCTAACCTTTTTGCAGTCAAGGCCCTGTTTCCTTGGGAGGCTCTGTGGTTTTGAGAAAGACCTTGAAAATCAGCAATTACTTTTTATCATCTGGATCACGAAGGGTCACGGAACAAATAAAGGTTCCTCTGAGCAGACAGCCTGTGAAGGGCCCACGCATTTCTCCAGTCCTGTCTAAGCCCTGTGTTGAGATGAGGTTCAAGTTGCACCGAATCAGTTTGCCAGTCCTCCGCATGTTGCCTCCTGTCAGTGCAGTATGACTCTCTTGGCCAGGGTAGATGATGTTTTCCCTAGAAAGGTATTGTGTCTTTTGACTGTATTAGAAATGGCCTTGTCTTTGCTCTAGTGAGGAAGAGGGTTTCAGTTTTGGTGACTCTTGATTTTCTGTGAGCAGTGGGACCTAGTGAAACACACGAGGGCCTTGGGAGCCAAACATAACCTTTGATTATAACCCTAATGCCAGTGGTGTATTATAAGATAGTTAGCTGTCAGGAGCACTTGTGTTTTTTCAGATTTTTGAAGTGAAATATTTCAGCCTGAATAACTTCACGGTGTCACAGGCATAACTCTGATGGCTTGTGTGAAATGAGTTGTTAGATCTTTGCCTGATACATTGCTGGATTGTGTCACGTACACAAGAAGTCTTCATCTGCTCCCCTCTGTGATCACTGTCAGCAGAGGAAACAAGATTCACTGGCCCATGTTCACTGGGCTGAACTGATCTCTTGCCACTAAGGGTAGGGTATGTGAGTTCAAAAGAGGGGCGAAGGGTTTTTTCAAGATGAATCATTTGAGACCTGTCAGTTCTGAGGTTGCCCTTGAGGTCAGACTTGCTTCCTGTGCACACAGTAACCTACAAACACTGCTCCAGGGCGGCAGGACCGGATGAGATCCTCATGCATTATGGTGCCAGCAGTCTGTCCCCAAAAGAAAGCCATGCAGATGGGAGGCAGGCGGGTTGCAGTTTATAGCCACACTGCAGGACGCTCTGTTAGGAAAATGGCATCCTTGGTAAGGGGGAATTACAGAGATGAATTGCATTGCCCTGGCCCATAAAGTGCTACGATTTAAGGCGATGGGAGTGCGATTTTTACCAACACAGTTACTACTAAAGCTTGACTTTAATTTGTGGTGCTTCTCACAAGGAAGGGGGGGATATAATGCTTTCTGTTGGGTTTGTGGGTTTTCCTTCTCTTGATTTGCGAGGTAATTTTTCTTCTTTCCTTAATTTCTCTCTTTTCATTCCTGCATGCTTTCTCTCCGATTAAGTCACACAAGCGCCTCTCCAAAGTAAGCCTTCTTTTTTTCTCCTGTCCCCCACTGTAGAATTGTCTCATCACTCAGAAACCCTCCCCGTGGTACTGAGCGGTGACCCCAGTAAGGCATTCTCCCGGTGCGGCTGCGAGAATGCCAGCAAGAGCTCAGCCCGATGCCTGTAGCTGAGAAGCTGGTTTCACTTACATCACTGGGATCTCATTAATATTTGCTCACATGGTGTGAGAACTGGCCTGTTCATCACACTCCTTCAATTACGTCCAACTAATTTTAGACTTTGTTTTAAGGTTTGCTTTCCCTCTCCCTTGAAGTGAGCTGCTGTCTTTGCCAGGGAGAAATCTGCTGGCTTTGGTAGGCTGAACAGTACCATAACCCCTTCTCTTTCCTCTTCTTACTTTATGCCTTTCGGAAACAAGAGCTGATCTCCATAACTTCTTGCCCACTTTTTATAATGAATAGTAGTTTTGTGGCCAGTGATCTCAGCTTACTGCCCTTGCACGCTTTCCTGTGTGAAGTAAATATTAAAGATCAGTGATTTCAAATGAACCCAGCTTAAACCTGTTAGAACAGACCTGTCCCAAATGAATTGTGAGAATTCATGGGCTCGCTCTGAAAGGTATAAATAGAAGATCCCTCTGTGGGTGCTTGGATTGGAGATAAACTCATTTGAGATTTGATCTCACATTGCTGCCCTCAGAAGAGTGTAAAAATCAGAAATGCAGATGGGATGTTTATTGGACAGAGTGCCAGGCTGTTGGCATTTCCACGTGTATACAAGTAAAGTTAAAATGAGAATCGCTCGGATGGCTTCATAATCCACAAAATCAATGCCTTGGCCTTGCCCCAGTTGATGCCTTAGATTTAATTCTAGGCAAGTTCTGAGAGAGCAGTGAAGTCTACGGTGCTGGCTTACTGTTTTTCCTTGGTCATAATGCCTCTTGTAACCAGCCTGACCTTGCATGATTGCTGGTGTCTGCTGGAAGCTTCTTTATGTCTTTTTTTAGACAGATTGTCTTGTGCTTGGTAACTGTAGCTTGGATTGCTAAAAAGGAGGACTGTAGGACTAATGTCTCAGGTGAGGTGTGAAAGAAGTTCTATGCAAAATGTGGCTCTGGAATAGCAGAGAGTCCTGAAAGGACTGCTGGTGGGAGGTGTGTGGGTCAGGACAGGTCATGGCGAGGCTGTGGTAGGCTGGAGGCTCTTTGCGTGAGCTGTGGAGAGGTTTGTTAGGAGAGGGACTGGAGGGAAGAACGTTGGTAGAGAGTGATGTATGTGTAAAATTGTATGCACTGTGATGTGCTTGCAGCCAGCCCCTTGCTTTTCGGAGAGAGAAAACGCAACAACTTTAAGACAATTAGAGAAATAAGAGGGAAGTGGACCTCAGATGAGTTCTGGTGCGAAGAAGCCAGTGCACAGAGGGAAGGGGATCCTGGGCATGACCTCTGCCAGCCTGCCTCAGAGCCTCCTGCCCTGCTCAGCCACGGTCTGTGCACAGGGTGAGCCTAAAGCAGCATGAAGGCTGAATCTCTTTTCTGTGCTCCACGAGGTGGCTTTCTCAGGTACGAGTGAGGAATCTCGGGCATAATAAGCCCCTGATTCTCCCCACACAGATGATGATGGTATCTGTTCAAGACTGGGAGAGGTTAGGATTAAAGAACTTAAGGAGAAAGGTTTTAAAATCTCCTTTCTCAGGCTCTTCTCCTTTCCCCACCCCTCTTCTGCAAGAAGAATGGTCTGATTTTCCAAACTGTCTCGCTGATGAAATGAAACTGCTTGAGCCCATGAGTTTGGTGCTGTGTTTATACACTTGCTGACAGCTCTGCTTGAAGTCCCTTGCCCTCTTTTGTCTGTTAATTGTCGTGCTGTAGTGTTGCCATCAGAGGGAGTGCTTCACCAGGAGTTTTTAAGCACTGGATTACATCTGTAGGAAATCTTTTCTGGAGCTTGCTTTTCCATGCTGTCCACCAGTGTGGCATGGACCAAACCACCTATAGGCCTGTGTCACCCTTAGGCTTTTACTGGTAAACACTGCTTTCTGAACTTGGCAAAAAACCCCCTTTTTGCTAGCAGCCAGCAATTAAATATGTATTTTTAACTCTCTTGCTCTTGCCCAAGGATAAAAGTGATGTCCTCTCCACTGCAGATCTTTCAGGTTCTTCCCACTGTCTGTAGCTAATAATGAATCCTGAGGATAAATACAAGGTTAGGGAAAAACATGAATTTTGATGTAGGCCCTGGAGATTGTAGAACAGTTTAGGTTGGAAGGGATCTCAGAAGGTCTCTAGTGCAAGCCCCTGCTCAAAGCAGAGCTGATGTGGTTAGATCAGGTTGCTCTAAAGTCTTGGCCAGGCACATTTTGCACACCTCCAAGACTGGAGATCCCACAGCCTGTGGGAGCCCCTGCTCCAGTGCTTAACCACTCTTGTTGTGAACAGGCTTTTTCCTTCTCTCCAAATAGAATTTCCCTTACTGCAGCTTATGACTGTTGCCCCTTGTCCTTTCATTGTGTGATTATGAGAAGAGTTGGGCTGTCTCTTCTCATTTACTCCTCCCATTGGGTGATATAATCTCCCTTTAGGTAGTAGGTCATGAAATTCTCAAAATTTTGGACTGGGGTGAGGGATTTGGGAATAAATTTCATCAATTTCCTTGAGTTATTTGGCCATGGGCATTTAGAAGCCAGGTGAATAGCATAGATTTCGGAAGTACACAGGTCAGGAGAAAGGGCTCTGGAATCTGTTCTGAGCTCTGCCCTTGCCCTGGTTCTGTGCCTCTGTTTCCCCAGCTGTAAAATGGACTTAGGGATACTTCTCGAGCACTATGGTATGTCATTCAATTGGCAAAAGGTTTCCGTTCCCCTGGAGGCATCAGTGTGTGGGAGTGAGTTGTGGTCCGGCTCCCAGTAATGCTAAAAGGTAGAAACTTCTGTTGGCATCAGGTTAGCAGGCTGAACTTCCTATGCGTGATCCACTGCTTGCCATCTGCACTGTAAAGCTGTAATCTTCCATAGCAGTATATGCAAATATGAGATCATTAACCCATGAAGATTTAGAGGCAACAGGATATTAATTAAAGGCTCAGAGAAAATACTCCATTTTTCAGCTTCCTCAAGTTCTCCTAAGTTCTTCCTGGTTACAGCCACCATGTGACTATGAAATCTGGTATCTGCTCCTATAGCATCATCTCTGCAAATCAGTGACATCTTTTCCACTTCTGTGTGCAACTCCATTCCTTTTGTTACTTATGTATTTTTGTCTTTTCAGTTCTAATGCTTATGGTTTCTTTTTCCAGTATGACAGACTTAACCTGCTCAAAGTAAGAATATGTTTTTCCTTTTTATTTCTTTTTCCCCTCCATTATACTGTGTCTTGATTTTCACAGTTCACATCCCACTATATTCTGACTCTCAGTGAGTTTTTAAAAAAAAAAAAGGTAAATAAAATGGAAGATAGATTTAAGGACTCAGTCTCCCTTCTCTTTGGACTTCCTGTAGTCTGTTCTTCCTGCAAAATGTAAGGGTCAGGGGAAAGGAATCTCCTCGTGTTTAGAACATTTGGTGGAGGCAAAAGATGAGGCTTGGATGTTGGTATAATTTTGTGGAAGAGGTTAAGAAAGGACGAGCTGTAGAGCTCCTTTACAGAGAAGCTGCAGTTTGGGGAAATTCAAATGTGAGGGAGGAAAAAAGAGTTATTGCAATTAACGTAGCAGAGGGGAAAGAAATCCTGTTGCAGTGTGCTGACACTGCAACATGTGCACCCTGATTTAGAAGACACAGTGACAGCAGTGTCTCTGTTTTCTCTATGCCAATTATAGTTTGATTATGAATTTTTTTCCCCAGGAATTACTGAGTTATGCCTTTTGCTCATTAAGGCAGACAGATGGCAAAACAAATTTGCAGGAAGATCACTCCCTCTTAGACCGTGTGCTTCTCAGGACAAGGTGCTGTGTACATGGGTTAAGATTAATTCCGCGATTTTTTTTTTTAGTATAGCTGAATTGCATAAGGCCTTTTTCCATGTCCTACTTGCAGAGCCTTTATGAATGGAGGGTATGGCCAAGTGTATGGAAAAGTATAGGAAGTAAGAGGAAATTCCTCCGGTTAGTTTATGAGCCATACAGTGTATTTAGTTCTTCAGTTCATATCCTTTCCCCTGGATTTGGGGAAAGGCCTTAGGGGTGTTGCTGTTTTTAATGTCAAACTTTTGTATTTTGGCCTGTGATGTATAGTACATTACTGTGGCGTTTTTCATTAGAGACCAGTGCAGTGAAATTGGCAGAAATGCCCAAGGTTGCAAGGGATCCTTCAGAAACGTTGGCTTCATGAGTGAGATCCAGATGCCAGTAAGGTAATGGAGTGGCATATGGGGAGCATAGGAAATTGAAAGGTCACGGGAAAGAACAATGTAAGCAGCCCCAGGTCTTCATAGAAATCTCTGGTCCAATCTGATCTCATTAATGCTTTGTGCTCGCTTTCCTATGGTAAACGTCCTGTACGTCGTTGGTCCTGTTGTGGGCTATCTCAGTACAGGTAGTTTGTGTGTTTCTGTGGATATGAACTTGCTGAGTGAAACTTCCACAGGCTCTGTTAGAATTTGGAGAACAGTATGTTTTCCTTCATATTCCAGACTGGGTATAAAGCTGGGAAAAATACTCCCAGTCCAAGGTCAGAAGCAAGATGACTTCAAAGAAAGAAATGCAGTGAAATACTGCTTCTGTAGTCTGTTCTGCTTCTGCTACCGAGCCTGTTAGACTCAACTCCCCCAAGCGTAATGCAGATGTGCCATTGCTGGTTGGGAGAGGGGGACAGACACAGCTGTGTGGCTGCTGACACACAACGTGCCTGGCCGTATGCACTGTAGCTGACCACCGTTAGTGGTGAAAGGCTGCAGTGCCCCCGAGCTTCACTGGCCTGAGGTAAATCCACCCTAAAATGGGGGATGCCTACGTTCTGTCAGTTCTGCTCAGTGTCCTGACATTGGAAAGCCAGCCTGACTGGAGTGGGAGTGTGAAGCTTATTTCTTCCTCTCTCTGTGCAGATAAATCTCACCTCCAGTTGAAAATTGCCAAGTGTGACTTTCCAAGCTGAGCTAGTTTTTTCGTGTGCTCCAGCGTGACATGTGGCCTGTCCTCTCAAACCATCTGAAATGCCACGATAAGGACAAAAAAAATCACATGTGCAGATGATGCAAAACACTGTACACTGAAATTCTGGGGGGAAAAAAACCCCACAAACCACCCGGCCTTTTTTTTTTTTCTTTCCTTAACTTTTCTAGTGATTTTCTTTAGCAGTTTTCCTGGCTCTGTATGTGTCTCCCTTTTAAAATTTAAAATACTGTTGAAAGTTTTGCCTGATGGCTTTTGTGAGTAAAATTGTGTCCCTGCCTTCTGGTAGTTCTTCAAGGGCTTATTTGCACAGGGTCTGTTCAAAGCAATGTGATTTTTTGCAACCTAGCCAGCAGATGTGAAGGAATGAAACCTCCAAAAGAAATGGCTGGCAATGATTACAGTTAGCTCCTCTGTTGCTAGTGGGCGCTGCTGTTCTGCAAAAATGATTACAGCGTATGTGCGTGAGTTTTTCTGTGTGTGTGCGTGCATGTGGACATGCACACATTAGCCTGAATTGTTTCCTATTATGGACTTGTGCTTCTGGATTTGTTCTTTGTTCCTGTAACTGGAAATAACCGTGTTAGACCACACTGTGAAATCCATTGAAAACTTCCGTTTAATCCCACTTCCACTTCACTAATTATACAAAGCAGATTGGACCTAGTTTCTCTGTCCATCTTTCTTTTTGATCCTAAGATCTCTGTGCTAACTAATGCTTCTCTTTTATTTTGTCCTTACAGAAAAGCCAGAGTTGGTATAATGTAAGTACTCCAGTTTCTCTTGTCCCTGGGTGAATATGGGCTGGGTACCTGGGTTGGGGGGAAGGTGCAAAGGGGCTTTGCAGTGGCACTGGGGCATACTGACCATTTCCAAAACGAGGAGATGGAAATGGCTCGGAACTGGCAGAGGAGGACTGACATCCTGAGGGAGAGGATGCCAGAGATGGAGAGCAAAAGCTTTGCCTTTTCAGTCATTCTTCTGATGATCTCCACATCCTGTACCTTCTGGTTTCCCAGCAGAGTTGGTCTTGATGTGGTGACAAACAGAGCTGCCACTGTGCAAACCCTCTGCATCTCTCAGGGTGGTGTGGGGCGAGAGAGGAATTATTTTCCATTGACAGAAACACGAACTTTTTGCTTCTGCCTTGATCTTACTTTTGTTCAGCAAGCACAAGTGGCAGTGTTTTCACTACAAAGCTGGTGGTGTGTACATTTCCACAACTGGTGTTGCCTTTGCACAGTTGAACACCCCACCCCTCGAGCACTCTAAAGTAGATACCAGCAGTACCATGATTTTGTAGGGCAAATGCAGCAGCCGTTCCATGTTCAGCAACAGTTCCTACCTTCCTGCAGTGAAGACATTAGACCCCGTGATTTTGGCTGATACAGTGTGGTCAGATTTGACAGAGGCATGAGAGGCAGACTTGTTTACTTGCTGTATATAAGCAGCACCAGGATAGTAGCAAGGACGGGAAAAGATGTGATCTCAGAAGCAGAGAGAAGCATAGAGGCAATGGCATTAGGAATGAAGTATAAACCACGGTAGGCCAAACTGGTGGAGAAACGGCAGTTAAAGGAATGTGGAGTTGAGGCAGTTTGGGCAGATGCACAGGCCCAGCCAGGCTGCTGCAAAAATGTGAATCTGTGGCCGTGGCTAAAGGTGACTTTTGCTATTATCCAAGAGCTGCTTCTGACTGTAGCTGCTGAGTTCCGTACCCTGCTGCATGATGCTTTGCTGTGGTCTGCTTGTGTGGGTCTCTTGTGTTTTCATGTCCTCTCTATCTTATTTTTCTGTTCTCTTTGTTTTTCCTCTGTATATTTTCAGCATGAGAGACAGTACATCCGGAGAGTAAGCACTGGCTGCATTTTTTGTGGTTTCCCCCCCTCAATTATTTTCCTTTAGAAAACAAAACGAAACCATGTTCTAGTTAGTAGAGACATTCTGGCCAGATAAAAGCAGCAATGTGGAAGTATAGATGGGCTGCAGACTCCAGGAAGGCAGTCAGTCCTACTTGGCAGTATTATTACCATTAAAAACTTGCTAATGCATCTCCTTGATATCGTTTCCCTTCTTTGCCAGCTCTTTCCAGGCAGGATTTTTCCGGCATTTGGACCATTCTGATTCTTCTATTCCTTTCCCTACTGAGAGCAGCTCTAGAAATGAGTCTGTGGAGGCTACCCCTTCACAAAGCCTTACAATTTCCTTTACTCACTTTCCCCCACTTTACATAAACTTCACTATGCTCAGAGCAAACACCCTCCACATTGTTTTTTGTGGCAGTTCAGCAGCCCTGGGTGCCAGGCACTGTACAAACACAAACCAAAAATATAGTCCTTGCCTCAAAGAGCACACAGTCCTCAAAGATCCTCAGAGCATTGGTGGTCAGAATGCCAGTTTTCCAAGATTACTTCAGTTTTTGCTGCTTTTAACTGGTCTTTTTGTCCTTGTAGCACTGTATTCCTCTTTGCCAGTTGGAACGCTTCCTTTTCCCTCTCCTGGATTCCTTTTCCTCTACTTTTTCCTTAAGATGCTACCAACTTCTCTTGCCTTGTGTGTTCTCCTTTTGATCCTACCAGGGCTTTTTGGGATTGACGTCCCTACCAGATTGAGAAGTGGGAGAAGAGGGGTGAACCAAGGTCATAGATTGGTTTGGCAGGCAACCTGCCCTTTCTTGGTCTTGGTGTGCTTTCTTTCTCTGCTTTGCTTTCCAGAGAGCAAATGCAAACTGGTCCAGGGGCACTGTGAGATTTAGAAAAGAACGCTAGTTTGAGAATAAATATACTTAACCTTACGGGGTTTGCTTTGTGTTCATGTCCTCATGGTGGAAGAGCAGACCATCACTGGGCTGGCTGAGTTCACTAGCAGCAGAAAGAAAAAGCGCCTGAGGTGTTTCTCATGCCTTTAGTGAGGAACTGCAGACACGGAGACTCTGGTTTGGAAGAACTGTTATTCTTATGGAGTGAAACTCAGCTTGTTGGTCAGCTGTGGTTTAGGCCCCACCCATCTATGCTTAGCCGTCAGTATGCAGTTTGCGTGTGTCTGCTTTGGATTTGTGTGTCTGCGTGTTGAATTGTTGTTAATTGATTTATTATTGTAAAAAAAAATTTTTTTTTTTTTTTAAAGAAATAGACCTCAGAAATAAATTTTCTCGGTAATTTTGTTTACTGAAACAGAGATGCAACTTGCTCTGTAGACTTGATGTGCTTAGAGAGGTGGGAAATTTCACTTCCCTGATGACATGAAGGACGAGGTTGCACTGGCTGTGGGGGCAGGAACGCCACAAATTGGTGGAATGACTTTGTCACCCAGCAGATGTCATTAAAGTTAGAGACAAACTGGAGATATTTTGCTGCCAAGGGTAAAAGCTATCTCCTTTGTTCTTCTCCTCCCTGGGCTTTGGGTGAAGGGCCCCATTTCCGAGCATGGAGGACCTCTCAGTTTTGTGTCTTGATATCAGTATACAGTTGAGGCACTGAGCCTAGCGAGTCCGCCATGGTTTTTTCTGCCTACTTCTCTCTCAGTTGGACTGTTGATCCTTCTACTTCCCTGACCTGTTCCTAAATTAGGCTGTATGTCTCCAATTTTCCACAGCATTTCTAGTTGCCGCTCTGTGGCAAGACTTGCTTCTGTAAATTGCCTCCTGTAGTCCCTGTGCTGGTAGACACCAGGCATCAGGAGAATCTGCAGAGCGTACTTCTGGAAAAGAGAATAGGATGATCTTGAAAAGTTAGAGCAAACACAGTTGACACCAGTGAAGAGGTGAGATTTGTATCTGTCCATGAGGTTTTCAGTTTACTGTTTAGATCCCAAGGTCTGCCTGACTCTCTATTCCTTTCGTTTGTGTTTATCTACGCACATTCCTTTCACCTGCCTTCTCTTTTGCAACCATGTTTGAATTTTTTTCTTCTTACAGCTTCTCCCTATAACTGACCTGAACCACCCCCTCTTCACCTACCTGTAGGATAGCCCCAGAGTGGTTAGTGGGGAAAAAACCAGTTACAGTGAAAAGACACTAATTGTCTCTTTCAGGTGTTCTTAAATACTGCTAGAAATATTTGCTGTCCTAGTAAGTCTGAAAAGATCAACAGGAGCAAAGTCTGCACTGAGGATTGCACAGGGTGGGACAGGAGCCCTGCACCTGCGGTTCTGCAAACAAATGCTGTGCACGCAGGGCAACTTTCAGCCTGGCTCGCAAGAGGCAAAAGTCTCAAAAATAAATCCAGTCAAATGCAAGTAGGTAGCCATGTAAAGGAGAGAGCCCTAGGTTTTCTTGTTGGGAAACTGCAGCAAAAGCCTGTGCACTAGGAGTTAGGAAGTGGCTGAGAATCCGTGGTGGACTGCGATGCTGCAAAGGGCCTTTCTTTGTGCAGACCTTTGAGCAGCGCTTGCAGCTTCTTAAGAACAGTGTCAAGCGATCACAAGGCTGAACACCATAAGAAATCAGCCTTTGCTGGTCTTGGTGTGCTGTCTTTTTTTCTTGCAGTACCCTCTTGGAGACCCCGTAGGTGTCAGAGTGGAGGGGGAAGCTCAGCTGTTGGACGGAGTAAAATGTTCCCTATAAAGACAGAGAGAGAAATTACGCGTCATTTTAGGGAAAACATCAGAAACAGCTTTCCAATGGATGGCAGCCCGAGTCTGACTCGGCAACAGCCATCATGTAAACAGGGTTTATTGCAAAAACCCAGGCCCAGTGGTGAGTTGGCAAGGTGTTGAACAAACAGCCTTTTTCTCTGTAGATCAGTGCAATCGTCTTTTAAGTTCCAGTAACCATTTTGTCAAACTATTTCTGAAGCATCGTTAACTCATTGTCTTTCGGGTGTTTTTTGTAGGCAGTTCCCTTCAGATTTTCCATGATTTTGGGTGTATGGATTACCAGGCCTGGCACAGTTACTGTGGTGTAGAGGCACTAAATTAGAAGTGAGCTTTTGGTGCAGGCTCATACAATGATGAATTCAAATCCACTTTCCACCCCAATGGCCAGTGATTACTTTGAAGCTTCTTCCTCTGCTGTTCATTCACTTTTAAAAGGAAAAAAAGAGGAAAAAACCCCAAGAGACCAGACTGGGTTTGGAAGAAATGCACAGGTGGCCAGTTTCTTTGCTGGCATTAATCAACATAGCAGTCCTGCTGTCAGTGGGGTCTAAACTCTCCCACACAAGCAAGGAATGTATTCTGTTCTTTTCCACTAGTTTTCCTGTTCTGTCCAGAAGCAGTGTAAATTTTCCCGAAAGACTTAAGAGCAAGTCCATCAGCCATGCAAATGGGATAAGATTTTCCTTCCCCCTTTTCTCTCTGCCTCTTGCCATTTCTCCTCATCTGTTTGCTGTGCTGTGTTGTGTGTGCCTTTCTCAGTTCTTGTGTTGTCAGACTTCCCTGTCCTGTCCCATCCCCCAGCAACAGTTGCTTTAAATTTCCTGTCAGAGGATTTGTTTGTGTATTAACAGGGAGATCCTACCATGGGGAGTCACCTTTTTCTCTGGATTTTCCCCACAGAGCCTCCTCTCTCCACCCTTCGCAGTGCCATCCTGTCCCATCTCTCTCTGTTTGCAGTAGAGTTAATGTTTGCTGTCTCCACCTCTGGGTTAGCTCTTCCCATCACTTACGCCATTCATCTCTGCAAAGGGAGGTGGGTGGGTGTGTAGACGGAAGCATCCTGGCGGGTTTTTTTTTGGAAGTAATCCCATAAGCAGTTTTCAGCAAAGAGGTCCATTCAGTAAAGCAATGCAGGTACCTCGCAGATGTCGCTAATCCTAGTTCTTTGTCCTTCCCCGGCTACAAAAATTTTGTTTAATGTCCCCTCATCTTGGGGTGGCAGATGGATGTGCTTCTAACAGGGCTAAACAGACCTGTGTGCTGTCTAGCACCAGCAATGCTTTTGTGGTGCACCCGAGCAGAGCGCTTGTCAGTTCTTACTGCAGACTGCAGTCGCTGGCCCTGGAGTGAAACAGTGGCTTTGCACAGACTTAGTTGGTTGCTTGGTTGGGGTTTTTTTGGGTGTTTGGGGTTTTTTGGTTGTGGGTTTTGTTTTTTTTTTTTTTATATCTCTGTGCCCAGTTTGTTAGGAAGAATGAGGATTTTACTTCAGTATACTTGTTTCCACAAACTCGTCATCATGGCTGAGCAGCACTGGTGTCGTGGTGTGGACGTTTACCTGTGCATTTCTACACTTGAGCAGAGAGATGGAGAGGCAGGGGACTAAGGGCAGAGAAATACAGTGAGTTTCAGCACTCCAAACAATCTTCCTGGGACCTGCAGGGAGTTCATTTGCTGGAGCCTGAAGGAGGCCTTTGCCTTTCATTTCCAGAGTGACCTGACTAATGAATGAAACCTATAAAGACTCATGCTTTTTGGGGGGGCTCAGAGACACATATAGGAGTAGCGGAGCCCTTAAGATTTCTGACTGTGTGGGTCTCACATGGCTGATTTCTCATAGCTATATTCTTTAGACTGGTCTCTCCTTACTCCCCTTGCGCCTCCCCCAACACACTCTGTCCAGCAACTTTCCATTACAGGAAACATCTGCTGGGAGGCAGGGCTGAGCCTGGGTTACTGCAGGGCATTGGCCGACAGAATTACCCAGCTACAGTAACTTAAAGCATGTGCGAGTCATTTTGGTATCTTCCTCACCCGCTCCTTCCATGAGAAACGTTAACAAAGACTGAAGCTGCCTTTCAGAGCAAAGAGGGACTGGAGAGGAGAGCCTGAGGCAGGCACTGAAGGAATAAGAATAACTGCTTTTCTGGTTTCAAAGGGGGGGAAAAAAAAAGCAGCTGTGAAGTCTCTGAGCTGTTTACCATCCTGTTCAGTCCTGGAAACGGCGGCTAGATCTGTGAATTACGGCTGGTGGTGGGGTCCTGGCGGTCGGAGCTATTTCAGTTGCTAGCTCTGGCAGTCCTGGGCATCGGGCCTCAGTCAGGAGTTGCAGATGCCTTGCATGGACCCGCCTGGGACTGCTCAGGCTTTCCGCACTTCTGCAGTGCTTCTTTAAGGGATGCCCACAGCAAGAAGCTGGTGAGACTGGAGCAGAGGAGCACAAAGGTTGCCCACCAGCACGCTTACCCTAATGAGCCACTTTTTCAAAGTCCACTGGAGGGCAAATCCTCTCTCAGATCTACAGAGGCTGCTAGGGCAGACGACCTGAATGTGAGCAGGAAGGTAGGGGAAGGCACGTAAACTCCTGCCAAGCTGCTGTATCTCTTTCGACTTTGAATCTAAACAAGAAGTGGTGACAGCAGGAACAGGAAAAGGAGAGTTTGACTGAGAACACAGGGAGCTGTGCAAGTGCTGAGGGAACGCTATGGATTCCTTGCTGGAGTGTGGGGCTCTCTGGGATCTTCTGCTGGATCAAGAATTGCCATGTCTGCTGTGGGACCTGGAACGGCTTGTCCACTTATCGCAAGAAAATGTCAGCTGTGGATCAGATGAAATTCCAGCTGTGAGTGTCTCTAAACTGAACTGTTTGTCACTCTAACAGAAGTTCTGGTGCTAAGCAGAAGCATCTGTTGTAGTACAGGTTTTAGACAGGT
This sequence comes from Pelecanus crispus, assembly GCF_030463565.1. NCBI lineage: Eukaryota > Metazoa > Chordata > Aves > Pelecaniformes > Pelecanidae > Pelecanus > Pelecanus crispus. The sequence goes on along the minus strand of NC_134661.1, from coordinate 4,125,385 downwards.
CAGAACATCCCTTACTGTGGGGAAGGGAGGGGAGCGCCCATCCACATGGAAACTGTACTGCTAAGTTGGGTTGCTGTAATGCATTGAGCCCAAAGCTCAAGAGTAATCGCTATTCCCCCCTCACTTTCCCATCCTGTCTGCTTGTCCCAGGAAATCTTGGGCTTGGGCTCTTGCCGGAGCCCATCTCTGACCAAGATATTTTCCAGATGTTCAGGCTAGAAGTTTGGTAAGTAAAAGTCATACTTCTGTCATCTGCTGGTTAGCAGATTTTATTCAGAAGTAAGAGACTTTCTTTGGGTCCGCAGGACTGGAGCAAATATCTGAAGTGCTGAGTTGATGTTAAAAAATATTGGGTTTAGTTCATTGAATTGGTGTGAGGAAGAGGGAGTGCTTTTGGGGGGTAGGGGGTTGTCTGTGTTTCCTTCTTTGATTTGACAGCATTTGACAATTTTGTAAGGCTAATGCTAAATAAACTTCATATTCCTCCCACCCCTGCGACTCCACCAACACCATTCTCAAACAGAAGCTACCTTCTATAATCACTTTGATTTTTGGGGCCCTTGCTGGGAGGTTCTGTGGTGTGCCCACCTTTCTGCTTTGGGAGATGTGTATTGTTTAGCTGGAAGAGATAGGAGAGGGTTGTTGAGAGGAAATGGAGATAGGGAGGGGAGAGGTTGTACCCCAGGTTGCTTCGCTGTCCCTACATTTGTGGGAGAAAGAACATGATGGATTAGATGGGAGATATGGGCTTCCTGAATTTGCACCTGCCTGTATTTTGGTCAACTCTGCCTTCAGAAGATGTTCTGGCTATTATGAGCAGCTGCCAGCATGGACACGGTGTGTAGGAGGTGATCTAATGTGGACAGAGTCGTGTTGTACTTCAGTAAACACCAGAGAGGAACGAGCTCCTGGTCTCCCTCCAGCCAACAGCACTGTTTTCTCTGAGACCTTCCATGAGGCCACATGTCTGCAGAATAAATGCAAAACACGGTTGACTCCTGCAAGAGCATCTTCTGAGCACCACAAAAGTGTTCTCACTGTACCAGTGGGTAGTGGTGTGTTTGTTCACTGACTGCCAGGTGGAGCACTTGAAGGGGAGAGGAATGGGGGTGACGACATTGATTCCTGAGCTCTTGATGACAGGGATCATTCTTCCTCTGGCAGGGCTGCAGCTGTACTAAAGGGCCTATTTTTTAGGGTTGCTGCGCTGTTCCTGGGAGAGCTGGGGATCGGTGGCTAACTGATGCATTGCAAACAGAGCACGTGTCATACCTTGTACAGTCTAGGATTGCAGTCTAGGATTGTGGCTGCTCCTGCAGCCACAGCTTCCATGTGATTCTGTTTTGCTACCTAGCGGATATGGGTATGGCCCTTCTACTTTGTACTTGCTCTTCCAAGTCAGGTTCTCCTCCTCTTCTCACTTAATGCACTAAATCCCGAATCCTCCCGTCTGTGTGTCTGCTGTGATGGGAGCTCCTAACCTCATGCTTTGTAAGTGCATCTGATCCCCCTTCTCCTTACCAAGGTGTTCCTGTTTTCCCACTCCATTTCTCTGTACTCATGCCTGCCCCTCTCTTTAACAGGCACTCTGTTATTTGCAGGTGTTGAGTCCAACATACAAACAGCGGAACGAAGATTTCAGGAAACTCTTCAAACAGCTTCCTGACACAGAGCGCCTCATCGTAGGTAAGGTCAGCCCCTTGGTACAGTGCTCTGTTGTGCTGGCCCATGGTTTGGGGAGGAAATCCAGCACATGTGCATGCAGCTGTTTCTTCTTCAAAGAGATTGCCACCAAGGAACAAGCCCATTGTGTCTGTCTTGTGCACAGACGGAACCCCTCCTCACCATTTCTAATGGGTTTCATTCATTTTGCTTCAGAGAGAGCAATGCTGATTTGTATCAGCTACAGCTCTGTTCCCTCATGATTTGAGGAACATGTTTTCCTCCACAGTGCTCCCCCAAACCTGACAGTGTGTTAGTGTTTGAGCTTTTTCCTCATTTGGTCAGGTTGCATGTCTCAACGTGCATACAACTGACCTTCCCTTTTTTCTAACATCCCCAATGCTCCCTACTCACGCGTGACTGCCCTTCCCATATCCATTTGGGCTTTGGCCTCGCGGCTGATTAGTGACTGCCTAGTGCATTGCATCTGTTCTTTTATCTTATGTAACTGGTGATCTCATACCATGTCTCATACTGTTGAAAGATGTGCATCCTAGCAGAGGAATAGAAATTGTTTAGGAGGCTTAAACTGGGAAAGAAATGAACAGTGGCACTAGAAGGCGAGAAGGAAAAGACAGATTAAAATCTGGAAATAGGACTTAGGATGCTATAGAATGACCAGCTAATAAGGCAAGATCATCAGTTAGTAAGAGAGATTGTCTGTGATGTGCCCTTGGCAGGGATCAGAACCTAGTGGACAGAGCAGCAGCTGTGGCTCAGTTCCTTCTGGCTCTGCCTTTGACTTTCTGCAGGATTGTGTCGGGTAGTTTCTTCTCTTGATGCTGCTGCTTATCCTCGCCTTTAGGCTGTCCTGACTTCTGGCTTTGGTGCTCCTAAATTATCATCTGTTGTCCACCCACAGATTACTCATGTGCGCTACAAAGAGACATTCTCCTGCAGGGCCGCCTCTACCTCTCTGAAAACTGGATCTGCTTTTACAGCAACATCTTCCGTTGGGAGACACTGGTAAGGCTGTCAGACTGCCGCATCGAGCATGTGTGTTGTGTCAGCATATCTGCTGACATTGCTTTAAAAGCACTCTTTCCGTTGTGTTTCTCATCAGTGTCTATCTGTACCTGTGTTCTTTTTCTGCCTTCCCCTTCTGCATGGCTCTGACTGTAGCTGACAGTTCGCTTGAAGGATATCTGCTCGATGACCAAGGAAAAAACAGCACGGCTCATTCCTAATGCCATCCAAGTTTGCACTGACACTGAAAAGGTACATCCTTGAAGCCTCCACCACTGGGGCCACCCCTTGTGGCTGTCAGGGGCAGGGGAATATAAGTGCGTTGTGAGATTTTTCCAAACTGACTGCTTGTGCTACCTGGGGCCTGGGAGGAAGCACCAAGGGAAAAGGGCTGGGTGCAGAGCTTCTGCAGACCTTGGGCTGAGTCTGCAACATACGTGTGTCTGGAACACACGTATGTGGGGTGTGGGGCCAGGTAGAAGGCCTGGGTTATGTAGTAGCACGTCTCTAAAGGAACTGTTCCTGTGCTCAGACTCGCTGCCTTGGGTGAGAGGCCCTCAGCCTCTCGGTGAGGCCTCTGTGAGCTTCAGTCTGTGCCCAAGAACTGAGCAGCTGTTGCTGTATGGCTTTCCCAGTACTTCTGTCAACTGTAGCTGAAAAGAGATCCAAACCGGCTTGTCTCTCCTTCTTCCTTTTCTTGGGCCATTTCGGAACTGATTTTTCTCTCCATCTCTTCCCATTCAGCACTTTTTTACTTCCTTTGGGGCTCGAGACAGGACGTACATGATGATGTTCAGACTCTGGCAGAATGCTCTCCTTGACAAGGTACAGAGACCAGCACCTCAGTGTTGGGGTGGGTTGAAAGGGAGGTGATGAATATATGCAGAAGCATAATACCTGTGACTAATGTATATACATAAGAAGACGTAGGGACAGTAGGTACATATGTTTAGGCAGAGCAGGTACGTAACTGCAGGTGCAATTCTCTCTTTTCACATGGAATTCTGTCTATGTACAGACATGTCTTGCATACACCGTAGATGCTACTTTGCCTCTGCTGAGGTGTGGAAGCATGCATCTCGGGAAGGAGTTTTTTTGAGGTCTGTAATTCAAGTGAAACAGCCCAGAAAAAAGCAGTTCAAAATGCAACAGAAATAGCTCACTGCACAGGCAAAGCTCTTAGTAAGTCTGTGCTTCAGAAGTGTAGAGTTCAAGATAGGACAGAAAAAGAGCGTGTGTTTAGGGCATCCCAAAACCAGATGAGAACAATGGTGGGTGCAGGGTGCACTGGGTAAGGGCTCGGTTGGTTGCATTTTAAAATAAAGCAGGGGATGTGCACCTGCTATGCCAGAGGCCCCGTATATCCTATATTTGATCTGAGGATCTGTTCCACAGTCCATTGAGTATTTCTGGCCTCGCAGCAGGAGTAAGACTCATGAACTGATGTTAACAGTGCTGCCAGCATTTTGAGATGTGCTGGCTTGAGTTCATACCATACTGGAAGGCTTAAGTAATCAAGCACCCAGAATACCCTGTCCTGAAAATCAGGGTAGTATTTAGTATGCAAAAGGATCGCTTTGCATTGGGCAGCTTGTGTTGCTACCATATGCTGTAATTTGATCAGCCTTTTGACATTCCTAACAAAATTCAGTGCCCTTGGTGTCAAGGTCAAAGCAAATGGGAACTGAGATGTGGAGTGGTAAAGACAGGAAACGCTTCCAGAGCTCTTTTTCCAAATGCAGCATCCATGCCTGGCAGGAGAGAAGGAAAAAGAACGTAGTCCCTTTTTTCTGATAAGACATGTGAATTAGAGTGCATGTGGGAAGAAGGTGAAACAGACATTTTTCTGGATAAAAGTATCTCATTAGAGATTTTTTCCCCATGCTTTTGATTGCTACTTTTAGGAGCTAGATTAAAAATTTCCCGCCTTATCCCATGCAGTAACTATGGGAAGAAGTTCAAGCCAGCAACTCAGAAAAGGTTCACTAGATTTGTTTTCCCTCATTACCAAAAAAATACTTGTCATTGGTCATAAATTTCTCACGGGTAAAAATCCATCCCTTTTCATCCCTGTACCACGTATTTAAATCACAAGTTCTCCTGCCCCATTTCTTAAGAACTTCAGAACATACTCATATGGTGATCAACTGACCTGCACCCCTAAGAAGCTGGGCTTTTGGGAACGGTCTTGATAATTCATTTTCTCTTTTTAGCTGGAAGTATGTACAGGCTTTTCACAATAGTATCTGGTGAGAGAAACTCTTTTTGACTTTAAATTGCAACAGGAGATGTTTTTCTTTGTTGCTGTTTTAAATAATTTTCCCTGCAGCTGTAATTCTTTAGGCAGCTTTAATTTAAACAAACTTGGAGGGGAAAAAACCTCATAAGGTGCTGGGCTTTGGTATAGTAAGAGACATTAAATGGAGGCACAGCAGAAGAGGCGGGGAAAACACGTGTGGAGGGAAATGCAGATTTACTGCTTAACCTTATTATTTGCACGGCATTGTAGTAGTGGGAGATCTCATTTCCTGTGCTGCTCTGGGTGTAGCCTCATGTTGGCTTTCTGATAGTCTTAAGCAACATGAGATTCTGCATGGAAAAGTAACAAAGTCAGATTTTAGGGCAGAACCTGGGCTGACGGTGAAGGCTTACTTGGTGAAAGGGCCTCTTCTTGCTCGATGGGGACAATCTCGAAGCCAGCCTGGCATAACAATTTAAGGATACGTACGCCCGCAGCCCTTAGCCAGCATGGAGCTGGGCCAGACTGCCAGTAACACACAATCCACCTTGTAGCGTCACTGGAATTCAGAAGAGGTGAGCCCGTCAGAAGGCTCTCACCTCCCATCAGGGGTTGTGTCAGAATCTCTCACTTCTCCTTTCAGGGCAAGGAATGTAATACTCCTGTCAATGATAGTTCCAAAAATTCATTATATTTTAGGATTCTCAGGTGAAAATGTATGCTGCTCTCTGTTCCCTCTTTTAGCCTCTCTGTCCAAAGGAGCTCTGGCACTTTGTCCACCAGTGTTATGGGAACGAGCTGGGTCTGACCAGTGACGATGAAGACTACGTGCCTCCTGATGATGACTTCAACACAATGGGGTGAGTGAGGAGGAGTAAAATCTGCCTGTGATGAAGAAAAGATGGCCTCAGGAGAGCAGGAGTCCTGATACATTGCTTACCTCAAACTGCTGTTTGTCCCTAGTAAGAGATTCTGAGTTCTGGCCAAATGTTTGCCCTTAAATGTGTCATGTCTAAAAAGCTGAAAGCGTGCCATTTTCTCATGGAAGTTGGTAGGGACTGAAATGCCTGCCTCTCTACTTGCTGAGCTAGATGAGCAATTCTGGAAATGCCAAAGCATGCCAGTCACAAGGCCAGTCAGCGTGTTACATGGTCAGAAAGTGCTGATGCGTGTCAGTCTGTGTATAAACACTTTAAAAGTTTGGGCTTGATATTCCCTGCACTGAGCCATTTCTGCTTCCGGTCAAACTGGAAACTTCATACAAGTATTCTTACTTGCTCTGTGTGTCCAGTTGTAGCTGTACTGAGAGGGGTAAACATAAAAACCTGTGTTCTCTGTGGCGTCTCAGCTACTGTGAAGAAATCCCTGTGGAAGAGAATGAAGTCAACGACAGCTCCTCAAAAAGCAGCATGGAGGCCAAGCCAGAAGCTAGCCCTCAGCTGCCAAAGAAATCTGTCACTGCCAGCACATTGACATCTACGGGAAGCAGTGAAGCGCCAGCCTCGGTAAGTGTTTTTCCCCCGTTGCAGTGGGAGCAGTAATCCTTTTCTGTGGGATCCAGCTGGTAGTCCTTGAATGTACAAGGTAACTCTTTACCCTGCAGCTCCTCTTCCACTGCAGCTGACCACAGTCCTCGAGTCAGTGATATCTGTGAGCGTGGCATTTGGCCAAGAAAAAGTGAGCAAAGCGTGCCTGTCCTAAAAGCCAGTAAACTGGGACGCTCAGCAGCAAGCGCATTTTCCTTTCTGTGCTTTCAGATGAAAAGAAATGGAGTGTTGGAGATAAAAGGGTTATACTTTCTTCTCTGCCTTCAGTTACTCCCTAGGAAACAGCGTGTGCCCTCAGAGTACTACGGCAGAGCAGACCTTGTTTAGATATAATAACCTCAGATTTTCCTAGCTGTATAGGACTTGTTCGGGGGCAAAACCGGTATTGTTTGTGTGCTTGTCAAAGCAAACAAAAAGCCTTGTGTATGTCCCAAGCTTGAACTGTATGTGGTTCTTTTGAGAGGAGGTGATCTAATATGTCCATGTGTTTTACAAACACCGTATGGTAACCTTCCTCCTTTCTATATTATTTGATTTCCAGACATGTCGAAGCCAAATGTTCAAAGGTATGAAAACTTGTCCACAGATGTAAAGTTTTCAGAAATGACCCCTCATTTCCAGGTGCTGATCTTGCCCTCATTATGCTCTCTCCTTGCTGCAGTTTGATGGAGTGCTACCAGAAGAGGAGGAGGCAGTGGCGGAGAGTCCTGTGGAAAAAGACCTTGGCATTGCAAATATCATGGGAGAGAAGATAGAGATCATCGGCCCCGTGAACTCCCCTTCCCTAGACTTCAATGACAACGAAGACATTCCCACCGAGCTCAGCGACTCGTCAGAGACCCATGATGAAGGTATGTGGGGAAGGGCCATTCTATTGGTGGCATTTTCAGCCTTCTCCTGTCCTTTCCAGTGAGGGACTGGAGCAGCAAATACTGAATTCCTTTTCTGGACCCTAAGAGTTCAGAAGATGCAAAAAATTCCCACCCTGGGCTGCAGAAGGCTAATGTGTGGGGTATTTGGAAGGATGTCCCTAAAATAACCCAGGTAGTTAATTACCCCTTCTGACGTTCCAACTATTGTCCTGGGATCAGTGGAGGAAAAGGGTTAGAAGTACCTTCTTTGGGTTCCTTCTTCAGAAAGTAAAGTACTAAGGTCCTGGTACTGTGAAAGCACAGCCTCTGATATTGGCACGGAGGATCATGGCTGGGGCTTGCGGGCCTGTTTCCCCACAGGGGAAGTCCAAGCCTTTTACGAGGATCTGAACGGCCGTCAGTATGTGAATGAAGTGTTCAACTTCAGTGTGGACAAACTGTACGACTTGCTTTTCACGGACTCCCAGTTCCAGAGGGACTTCATGGAACAGCGCCGGTTCTCTGGTAAGCTGCTGGTGGCAAAGCCCGGTCACTGACAGAGGCTGCGTTCCCTGCGAGGTACAGAGGCGAGTACAGAAGGAAGGTCTTTGGAGGTGTAACTTTGCCTGATGATAGAGGGATTGGGTAATATTCTGAGCAGATCTTGGGACAGCTGTAGCCTGTACTGACAGTAATCAAAAGCAGGTAGCACCAGTCTTGTTTGGCTATCTAGTTTTATTTTCTAAGAGCCAGATCTAAGTTTATGGAAGAAGCAGACTTTTTTATTTTTTAACATCAGCCAGGGCCTGATCCTGTGTTCAGGGCCTAACAGTGTGAGGAAAAAGCTCTTCTAGCTCCACACCAGAAACTGGCACAGACTGTGCAGTTGATGATGCAAAGAGAGTGTCCCTTGGCATGCTGTAGTCCTCCTTTCCCTGTAACTGTAGGTTTGCTGAAGGAGGTAGGTCCCCAGCCTCTCCCTGTTTCCCTGCACTTGAAAGAGGGGAAAGTGTTCACATTTAGTACAGGAGACCTTTCTTTCATGCTCAGTTGAGCTCTAGTACTTCTGCAGCCAAGCTTTCCAAGGGGATGGAAATACTGTCCTGAGCTTGGTTATACGGTTATGCCTTTCCCTAGGGAACTGAGCTGAGATCCCTCTCTGGTTACTTGAATGGAATATTGTTTTGTCCTCTCAGATATTATCTTTCATCCCTGGAAGAAGGAAGAAAATGGCAATCAGACCAGAGTGATCTTGTATACTATTACCCTCACCAACCCTCTGGCCCCCAAAACTGCCACTGTCACTGAGACACAGGTATGTGAAAGGGGAGCAGGGTGTAATGCTTTGTATGAACAGATCTGTGATCTATTTTCTTGTCTTGGGCATGATGCTTTGCATGTTTTCATTCTCCCTATCCACTTTCCGTTACACATTTTTCTTGTATTAACTTGCTACTCAATATCACTGCAAATGTGAATAGCTAATCTTACACTCGCACTGGATTGCTTTGCAAGGAAAGGGCCATAAATTTTCCAGCAAAAGCAGATGAGTTTGTAAACCAGCCGGCGCATTCTAACAACTGTGTGTGTCACCCGTACTGGTGTGTTTTGAGCTGCGGTCAGTCCAGCAGATATTATTCATGAGCAGGGCACAAGAAAGTCAGATACTGTCTGGCCAGGCCTTCTCACAGATTTACATAGAGATGTCCAGGCTTGTTTATTACTGGTCAGGACAATTAGATGACATATTTAAAAAGGTAAAAAAGGTGGGCATCCGCGAGGCACTGGGAGGAGCCAGGCTAGCTGTATCTAGTAGGGGCTGCAGCTGGAGAAGGAGGAAAGCCTCCTTGTGTTCAGAGACAGGTTCAAGTGGCCAAAGGTAAATACTGAGAGTTAGCTTGAGGGAATACTAAGAGGGAGCCAAGAAAAGATGGGGTGTCTGAGCGTTACATTTCAGGGAGAGGAGAATCCCAGTGGCAAGGTGTACCTTATTAAGGATGGGATGAAGCATAATGTTCAGAAGCAAAGACTGTGTGCAGGGAAGATAAGAGAAAGAAAAGGGGAGAGCAAAGTGATGGACAAAGGGAACAGTACACTGTCAGGCAAGCAGACGTGGCCTATTTTATTCTGAGTCTGGGGTCAACCACTGAAGTGCGCTTTGCTGTGCTCTTGCTGCAGAGGTAAGTGGAAATAGTCTGTAAGAAAAGCCATACTTTTGCATATGGATCTGCAGTTAACTGTCTCTCCCCTTTGTGAGGTTTGTTCTGGGGCAAAGAAAGCAGCAGATCAGAAGTGCTTAAAAGAAGTAATTGGCATGTTTTTGCGGTGTTTAGAATTGCAGAATCATTTACACTGGAAAGGACCTCTGCTCAAAGCAGGGCCACCTCTGCTTTTAGATCAGGTTGCTCCCTGACAAGCCAGATACCAGTTTCTTGAAAAGAGGTTAACACTTGCAAAGGTCCCAAAGAACTGGTCCTCACATGGCAGTGTACGTAACTATGGCTCTGATACAAAATGCCGGAGGTTGAGCTGCTGGAACTGAATGCCCCTTTTGAAATAGCCTTTGGGAAACATCTGAGTGAAACACTTGGTTTCCTCGAGTATGCCTTCCCTTAAAGGTGAGCTGTTCACAGAACAATTGCAGAGATGGGGCTTGGGCATGGGTGTGGTCTGCTATTTGTGGTAGAGCTGTTTTTGTAAAGTGCTAGTGAAGGTGCCAATCTATCAAAGCCGTGTCCTAACCAGACTAATAGTTGCCTTGCATGCTGTCTTTTATGCAGACAATGTACAAAGCCAGCCAAGAAAGCGAGTGCTATGTCATAGATGCAGAGGTGCTAACTCACGACGTCCCCTACCATGATTATTTCTACACCATTAACCGCTACACGTTGACTCGTGTTGCCAGAAACAAAAGCCGACTCAGGTACACTTCTTGTGGGATAAAGAGCTTTACTGACGACCAAAAGTCACCTTTGGGTGGGAGTTCTGCTGTTTGGTGTGTTAGAAGGGGTTGGGGAGAACTTAGCCTTATTTCTTTGTCCTGTTGCTAGAACACTCCTGTCATGAGGAGTTACTGTAGGGGCAGCTGCCTACTGTGGTGGCATCGAGCAAACAATAGACCCGATGCAGAGGAGTTACAGCTGGGTCAGGGAGAGCATTTACAGACTTTTCTTGTCCCCTTCTTGGAAGCAGTGGCTTGCAGGGCCAGTTGTCACATGCAGTCAACTACGTGTGATAAGCAACAGGACATACTTCCAGGGACTGTGCCTCTGAAACGTGCTTGGGGGGACAAGCAGAGGAATTTGGTACTAGGCAAAGCTGTAGGCTTTTGTGCTTGATTTTGATAAGTAATCTGAATGTTTGCCTGCCACATGGCCAAAGGTCTCGGGAGTCCTCTCGGGGGAGGCTCTCTTGAGGGCTTCCTGCCACTGCCTTTGGAAGGACTTTTCATGCAATGCTTCTCCTCGAGAAACACAAAGGGCTGAGACCATTCCAGAAATAACAGTGTGCATGATTATTTTTCATATTTACATTGACAAAGGATTGGAATTGACATCGCCTCCAGAAAGCAGTATTGGGAGAATGACTTTCCTTTCTTCACGTAGGGTTTCCACAGAGTTACGTTACAGGAAACAGCCTTGGGGGCTGGTGAAATCCTTCATTGAGAAGAATTTTTGGAGCGGCCTAGAAGATTATTTCCGTCATTTGGGTAAGAGTGGCAATGACTGGAGCTGCGGTAGTGACCCACAAAAAGTGGCACCTTCCATAGTTTATGCATGCCTCCATGCAGGTGGGCAGCATGGCAGCGTGGTACCTGCTGCCAGCCTACTGGGGATCAGACCTCAGAGGGGCTTATAAAAGGGGCCAGCCAAAGTTATTACCACAGTGTTGGTAGCGCTTGCTGGAATTAATTGGGTCATCAAGTCCTGCTCTCTGGCAGGAGCGCAGGCAGTCTGGGGTCAGAGTTTGGCAAAAGGTGTAAGGGATGTGTAGTGTGTCCTCTGGCATGTGCCTCTTAGACCCTGCCAACTTCTTTGGCCCAGCAGCTGTGCTATTAGAGGGCTTACGTCTGCACCTCTGCAAGGCCGGTGCCACTTCTACTAAACGCTTTGCCTTGCTGTCTCTGCAGAGAGCGAACTGACCAAAACCGAGAGCACATACCTGGCTGAGGTCCACAGACAATCCCCCAAAGAGAAAGTGAGCAAGCAATCGACCGTGCGCCGTAGGAAACGGGCCCATGCCCATCTGCGGGTGCCACACTTGGAGGAGGTGCTGAGTCCCGTCACCACCCCCACGGATGAGGAGGTTGCACATCGAATCAAGCATGTGGCAGGTGAGGAACTGCAGACCCCTCACGCTTGGGCATGGAGCGCTGGGTACCTCTGGACAAAAACTGGAGCTTTGCTCGTGGGGGTTCAATGGGAAGAGGGGCCAGGGCTTTCCAGGGCGCGGAAGGATGCCTTGTGATTGTTTCAGTGAGGTGGAGGGGTGGGTAGAGGGGAGAAAGGTTGCCCTCCCCATCAGACAGCATTTCCTAGCCTAAATGCATCTGTCTCCTCAGGTTCCACTCAGACACGGCACATCCCTGAGGAGAGCCCCAGCGGCTTCCACCTGCAGAGTGTCTCCAAGCTGCTCCTTGTCATCAGTTTTGTGTAAGTGACTTTTTTTTTTTTTATTTTTTTGCTTTCCTTCACAGTCAGCCTTTAAGCAACTTTGGTCCTTTCATGTTTCTGGTATTCTGTGCTCCCCTCTGCCAGTTTTTCCTTTCTCATATTCCTCTCTGGCCCCAAACTTTGTGCAGCACAGAGGAGAGAAAAGCAATGACAGGCAGAAAAGAATTAATTAAGATTTCCCCCAAATGCCCCATCAGCTGTTTTGTCTGGCTTGATCCCAGCTTTTGCCAGTACTTAGCTGGCCACAGATCTGGCTCTGGATCTTGTTTTATCAAAGTCTCTCCTTTCCCCGCAGTTCTGACCTCGTTTTAACTAAACATGGGCTTCGCAGACCTGCGTGTTTCTGGGAGTCCTCAATGCAGGTCATACACTGTCTGGGGGACAGCCAGGGTTGACAGTGGCAAGCAGGGCAAGGGGCAGCTGTGCAAGGAGAGGGGAGTCAATAATTAAAAGAGAAGCAATCCAAGAAGTAGAAAAGAGCCTTTTTTTTTTATTTCAGGGACTAACTTTAGAGATTTTCAATGACATCGAGAAACTGTGGGGTTTTTTAAAATAAGTCATTTAATGTAATCTGCTGCCAGACTAGCTGTGATCATGAAGATGACCATGCAGAGCTCTGCAGAGGGAGTTACTGTGCTACCACCACAGGGCTCAGCGTATGTGAGGAGTCTGTCTGTTACTTCTTTCCTCTGGTCTGGAAAAACCTATTTAGGACTGGTCCTGGGCGACGATTTTGACGAGAGATGCCATCCCAGAAAGAAGCTGGGCTGTTTAGAGATGATTTCTGCAAAATGAGGGTAGGAACACGTGATGCAAGAGAGATTGGCATGATTTCACTAGTTCAGCAGCAAGAACTACGTTTGGTTTGGGTCCCTTTTCTGCCACCACCTTTCACAGTTGCTATTCTTGGACTTGGCTGGATGTGCGCTCAAAGTGAGCTGGGTATGGGCCCCTCGTGTCCCTGTGGCTCAGTCGTTATGCATAAACCCCGGCTTATTTACTGTTTCTCTGCCTCTTGGGCTGACAGTAGCTTTCATGTTAGTGCTGCAGCGGTTGCTGGGCAGGTGCTGTGAAGCGGTACAGTCTAAAGGAGCAATACGGATATGGTGGGTTTTTTCAGAACTTAGGGAAATGGAAGCATACTGTTAGCCCCGGAGGAACAGCAGAACTTGGGCTCGTTCTTTTTTTAAGCCCCACGCACCTTTTAGTGAGGTGGGAAGAAGGTGAGATTTGTCGACTGAGGTTACTTTTCAAATTGAGCTCCTTTCTGCATTCCAGCGGGGATAAAGACCGCAGAGGTTTGCAGCAGCAACCCAGCTAGTTGCTCTAATGATAAGTAAGGTAATGTAATGACGAGAAGATAGCCTCGTGCTATCTTCTGCATCTAGAGAGGGGAAATGCAATTAAAACTTTGGGTAGGAAGGCACAAAAGCTTTATGACACTCTCTCCTGGCAGGCTACTAGCTTAGCTTACAGCAGTCAGAGCGCGCTCCATAATGTTTTCAGAACACTCTTCTGGCCAGTTGCCACTGCCTGACTGAATTTGTGATAGTAGGCCATTCTTCCAGCAAAATAGCTGCACTGTTCCAAGACAGGCACGAGCATGTTATTTTGGAATCTATTCCCCGAGCGCGGCTGGCGGGAGGAGCAGGAATGCCCATGCGCGGCGGTGGGGGGGCGAGAGGAGCGGTGCAGTGTCTGGTCAAAGCACGGGTTTGCAGGGCGGCCTGCGGTGGCATTCCCATCGCCACGTGTGCGGTGGGAGTGGGTAAGGCTGGATGCATGCAGGCTGCAACATGCATTGACGTGTCAGGCAGTGGCCTGCACGGGCGCACTGTGGGCTTGTCCACAAGTGCTGCACACAGCTCATCTTTTGCTGAGCGGATTTCACCATTAATTGCAGGCACACGGTTATTTGTCTGTCCTTCTTGCCTCTCTTCCCACTGTTTCTTTCTTCCCTCCTCCCCCCACCCCTGTATATCTTCTGTGCTGTCTGTGGGCCGTCTCCGCTCAGCCCAGTTTCTCCTGTTCTGTGTCAGTCTGTTTCTAACCTGCAGCTACTCCGTCTTTTCTCTTCCCTGCTCCCATTAGGATCTGTTTCAGGTACTGTCTCTCTCTTTTTTTTACCTCTTTACTCTCCCGTTTCCCTCCCTTTCTCTGCATTCAGCACATCCACTCATCCAACCTGTTCTGTCTGATCCCTCATCCCTGTCTTTCTGTCCGTCCTCCTTGCTCACACATTTCTCCCACGAGGTGAAGTTTTGGGTTCTGATCACCTGGCCCTTACTCAGACTAAATTCCCACTCACACACAGCGTGGACCTGGGCCCCAGACGCCTTCTGAAAGCCTTGGGTGTTTTCCCAGGTGTGACTGGCAGGCAATGGGCTACGAAGTGCTCCTAGTAAACTGACCATTTCCTTTATTTCCAGTCTGGTGCTGCTGGTCATTCTCAATATGATGCTGTTCTACAAACTCTGGATGTTGGAATATACTACGCAGACGCTCACGGCATGGCAGGGCTTGCGGCTACAGGAAAGGTACTGTCACACCTGCTTTGTCTTTGCCTCTTCTTGCGTGTTTCCCATGGTTGTTAGAGGCTTTCTCATAATGCCAAAGCCTGGGGTGCTCTTGTAGATAAATTTTTTTTTTTTTTTTGGTGTGTGTGTAAAACAGATGAAGCAGGTGGTTAGCCGAAGCTGTGGGGCCATCAGCATTTCCAGATCTGAAACTGCTGAACAGTTGCAGCAGAAGGCAGTTGGTTAAGGCAACCTCTGCTTCTTTCCAGCATCCCATGTAATAGAGGGTGCTGTACAAATAAATTTTTTGCCATCTTGGGCCAGGGTTGTCACCTCCCCTCTGATGGCTAAACTTCCCTTTGTATGAAAAGTAGTGTCTGTCTTGGAACGAACCCTTTGTGCTCAGAGGAGAATTTGGGCCTGTGACACACAATCAGCTGTTAGATACGTGTTTTGAAAGGTGTGGGTCCAGATGTCAGCAAGTTGTTAGAGCGTGGGAGGAAGAGAGAGATCCCTACGGGGACACAGGACGCTCCTTAACAGCCTAAGCATTCCCTGGCAGTACTAGATGGTAAGCAGTGAAGTGTGATTGCAGATGGACTTCGTTTCTTTAAGAATTTGTAGCATGGAACCTTGTCCAAGGCTTTTTGGGCATCCTATTGCAGTATAGTGACCACTTGGTGTGTGCTGAGGTGCGTAGAGCTCTAGGCTGTATGGCAGCATTTCCCCGTTTCCTTTTGCAGAAAGCATGCCAAAAGCCTCCAACCAGACTGAATTTATTGTTGGGATCAGTCTTTATTATATAGCCTCGCCCATCTTGTCTAGGGTCAACAGCGGACCTGCCAGTCCGTGTTTCCCAGGACACGCTCCAGAGCATGTTTTGTAGATGGTGTTTATGCTGGTGACCTGATGTCCCATAGGTGTTCATAATGATAGCCAGCAATTTTGTGTTTTGAATTCCTTCTGGCATTTTTAGGTCAATGCTTTTTTTTTTTTTTTTTATGTACCTGAGTGCATGCTAGGTATCCTGCCTGAATAGTCTCTTTGTTTTCAGAGGTTGAGAACACCCCAGGTACACTTTGCTGAGGTGCTTTTGTCCCCTTATGTCACCCTTTCTGGCTGTACTTTTGTGCAGCCACAGTTATTCCCTTGCTAAGTTGGGTTTGACTTTAAGCATCCATAGACACGTGCTACTGTTGTGATGACTTTTTTTTGCATGATTAGTCTCATGTTACGGGCTTTCTCATTTCTCCTCATTAGGGAAGGGAATTATTCTTTTCCCCATAACAGCTCTGCTACTTTCCCACAGATAGATATATTAAGTGATTTTGCCTGCTTTACTTCCTCTGGCATTCTCGGTATTTATTTGCATCACTATAATATGGTATTTAAGTATTGGACTTGTATGCTTCTTGTAATGTACTGGAATTATATGGGTAGCCCTCTTCCCCCCCCCCCCGCACAGGGACCTTCATTGTGTTGCAACTGCAATGGCTGTGCAAGCAGACTGAACGCATCTGCTGGGTCGAAGGCCAGGTGTGCTCAGAAGCATCCAGTTTGAGGCTCCAAAGACTTTTTTTTACTGAGTCTTATGTTCTCTGTGGGCAGGGGCAGTCAGCAGTCCCCCAAACTAAGTGTACCAGTCCTAAGGATTGTAGCCTCTCCCCTCAGACAAGGAAAGCAGTCTTCATTAGTAGTAGAGTGTTAACTGATTAGAGACTAGGATTACTTGTGTTGGTTTTTTTTATTGTCATGCTTGATTAACATTTCTTTGTTTTATCTCCAGGTCTGGAGCCAGCTGAGCAGGGCGACGCAACCACTCAGGGCAGTGATCACCAGGACTGGCTGCTGCTCAGGGCCTCGGGCAGGAGGTGGAGCTCGGCTGACCATGGTGAGGATAAAGCCAAGGAGTGTAGCAACATCAAGGCAGTTGGCGCGGCAGTTGGCAGCGGCACCCCACTCTGCCCGTTTGCTAAGGTAAGAGGGGAACAAGTTAGACTATTACATTACATTGCCAGGGAGAAAGGAGGAACGAACTTACCCAAGAAGTGAGTTCTGGCTGCAGATGAGCTGTCACTAACACAGGGACTTCTGTAAAGGAGGCTTGAAAATCTCTACTGTAGCCTGAGAGGAGGGATTCAGCTACATTAGAAAGTAGCAAAAAGCCCGAAGAGGTAAGCAAAAGACGAAGTGGGAAAAGACTTTGAGCTATCTTTAGAAAGTAGCAGAGGCCAAAGTAGGAAAGACTTTTAGCTATGTTAAAGTAGCAAAGCCCAAAGAAGTAAGCAGAAGACAAAGTAGGAAAGACTTTTAGTTACGTTAGAAACCAGCAGAGCCCAGAGGTAAGCAGAGGACCAAATAGGAAAGACTTTTAGCTATATTAGAAAGTAGCACGACTTAGCTAGATTACCTGGAGGCATGCAAAAGTAGAGCCGTACCTCAGGAGAAATGGGCGGAGTGGGGTGCCGCTGCTGCGCCTTCCTGCCGACGCCAACTGCCTCAACTCTGCTCCTCGTCGCTACGCTCCTTGCGTCGCTCTGGTCGACTGAGATTTATCCTCGCCTTGGCCCAGCCGATCTCCGCCTCCTGCCCGAGGCCCGTCGCATGGCCCTGAGCAGCAGCCAGTCCTGGTGATCCTCCTGTCAGCGCCTGAGTGCTTCGTCTGCCCCAATTCTGCTCCACTCAGCAGCCTCCAGCCCTGTTCTGGAGGATTAACTTGGCCCGGAGGGAAGGCCTCGATACCTACACTTACCTGCCATTAAAAAGAGAGCCAGTGCTGCTATTACTCCTAACAAAGAGAAAGCCTTGTATTACAGAAAGACTGACACAGCGTGTCTCAAAAAAACAAAACACAGAAACTGTACCAGGCTACCCGTCCCGCAACATTATGTTGAGTTGCATTGCGTTGTTCCCTGTCAACGGCCACGGCGCCATCGTTCAGGACACGCGCCTCCCAGGCAGTGAGAGCACGCTGCCTTCTGTCCTCACGTTCCCCGCTGGCAAGCGGGCCGTTGGTTCCACTCGCCCTACAACAACTTCTGCAAAAGGCACATCTTTGCTATTCACTCATTAATTACCATGATTAAGACCGGGTAACATTGGTATTCAATTTAGGAAAATACTGAGCACATTTAAATGCAGTTTTGCTCAAGAACACCTGCCCCTTTAGGGTGAAAAGACTAGACAAACTGATACAATCTACACCCCCAAAACTACTTTGCTCCCCCTTGACTTCAGTTTCCCTGGATTCACTCTTGCTCATGTTCTGCCTGACAGGTTACCCCAGTCTCAGACAGAATGGGCCCAGTTACTAGAATCTCAGCAGAAGTATCATGACTCAGAGCTACAAAAATGGCGTGAGATCATCAAATCCTCGGTGATGCTTCTAGACCAGGTGAGACCGCACAGCCAGTTAGCGCTGTTGACTAGAGGGTCGCCGCGTCCTCCCAGCCACCCGCTCACAATCCTTCAGCCTTACCTGGCTCCACTGTAGTCCATCCGGTGCGTCACCTCCGCTACCGTCTCCCTTTAGATCCGTCTTCTGCCGTAGCGGTGGGCAGCAGGTCCCAAAGGCTATTCACAGGATACTGCAGCTTCTCTGTCCCCACGCATCAAGGAGAGAACTCCAAGGGGCCAGGAATGTTATATTTTGTATCTAGCCTCTGGCATCCCGGTTTGGAAAGCAAACTTTTTTACCCCAGCCCCGCATTCCCACGTAGCTTGTGTGGATGAAGGGGGGTGCGCTCAGCGTGGGCCCCCAACAGCACAAAGCTGGGGTTTCGGTATCCGCTGCCTAAAGAGCCGACCGTACACCAGGCTGCTTAGAACAGAGTTCATAAATGAAAGCTGCTCTCCCCTATGGAGAGGTGCTCGCCCCTTCCCTGTTACCTTGGAGAACACTCTCTCGTGGGTTCCCATCTTCTCAGTCCCCATTTGTACATCCCAGCCCTGATGCCCCGCTCCCAAAAACCAGATGATTAAGGTATCTATATTTTACACAAAAAAAGGAGACACTGATGGGGAAGGAAATCCCGAAGCACTCTCACCTCTAGGGTGGCATCACAGTGGAGAAATTTCTTGTCTTGCAGATGAAGGATTCACTAATAAATCTTCAGAATGGCATCGGGTCCCGGGATTTCGGGTCAGATCCAGAGGAGAAACGGAAACGTTTCCACTAACAGGCAGGAACGCAGAAGGCCAAAGGACGGTGTGCAATATGTGTAAATAGGATATATAAATATATATATAAATATATATATATACAGAATATAGATATATATATTATATACAGATTTTAAGAGAAAAAAAAAAGCCTACGTATCGAGAGGAAGGATTGACCTCCAACACTGGCTGAAATGGAGCGTCTCGGTGGTAGTGTGGTGTGTGCGTGTGTGGGAGGGCTGTGCTCTCCCGGCACTGAGGTGCGCTTAGGGGTGTGCCTGTGTGTGCTCCCCTGGGCCCTTGCACCGCTATTCTGTAATATTCCTGGCTGTTTGTCTGTCTGTCTGTTTTGTTTTTGTTGTTTCAAAGGGAAGCATCAGAGTGAGTGTCTCCCCACCCTTCGCTGCGCATGAAGGTCCCTGATTTGACTATATTTATCTGTATGTATAAAGGGGACACTGTCAACTTTCTTACCTTGCTGGCTTCAGGGCAGAGGTTTTGGCAATCGCCGTCAATCCCTTCTAAAACTATTCTGCATTTGGAGAGGAGGCCTCTGGAAGAATTGCGGTACGGCTGTAGAGAGCAGGTCTCGCTGGCAATCACCTTCTGTACTTCTTGGAGCAGAAATACAATTCGTTGTCATGCTGGCCAGCCTGGTTCAGAGAGCAAAGCACAGAATGTAAACGGGCTGAAACGCTTTCTCCAAACACTAGTTTGCCGCCTCCTGTTATTGACACTGCATTAATAGTCAAGGAGATGGTGGGGAGTATCTGCCTACAAGGTACGTGGATGGAGGGGAGCCGCACGCTTCCATTCCCTTTGACAGTGTCCCCTTTACATTTTCTGTAGTTGTCTGCTTTCTATGTGCTTGGGCCCCTGCCATTAAGCCATCCCTGTGCTGAAGATCCACATCGGTGCTGAAAGGGCTACTACCTGTGCGCCTTCCCACGGTACGGGGAGTACCCCAACCTAAAAAGAAAACCAAAATTAGTATTTATTTGCAGCTGCCCCCCCTACCCTGCTCAGCAAATTTCCCTCCTGCCCATGGTCTGCGAGACCGTTTTGCTTGTACCACCCAGCCCTTACCTTGTCTTATCAATGCTGCGGGAAGACATTAGGGAGAAAAAGAACAACTTCCTTTCCTTCACTGGGATATTTACATGACTGCATCTTTATAGCAGCAAGGCCTCTGAAAGCCCAGGAGATGTTAGGAAGCGTCACAGGGACCAAAAAAGAAGAGAAAAGGAAAAGAGGGACAGTCAGTGGGAGGCAGGATAGATCTGGAGGGACGTCCGCAGTGTGAGGCACCTGACTGGCATCTCTCATAAGCTGGACAGCAAAGCATTTGCTCTGTAGGCAAGTCAGGTGGTAGAGCTGCGTTAAAAAGACAATACGCATTTTCACTTGTTCTGGGGGATAATTCTGGACTCCCATTAGCAGCCAAATGAGGAAGAGGGGCAGCGGAGGCTGCGCTGTGCAGTGTACCATAAATGCCACTGTGACTGGTTGGGATGCAGGGTGCTTGTTTGAGTATTTAATAAATGCTTTCTCATCTTACCCAGCCAAGTAGATTAGGTGATGTGTGAGGCCCTCAATCTCCACCTTGCTCAACACCAGGGTTTTTCCACCTTCTGAATGGCAGGAGGGAGTCAGCTGCAAATTCCCCTTAGGCCAACGGTGCAGTTCTAGCTCGTCCATTGTCTCTAGCTCTGACGGGCGCTGAAAAGAGCAGGGGACATAAGGGTGAGTAACTGGTCTTCCTATCTGTGTACCAGAAACTCTCATCCGCGCAGCTGGATGACAACGCAGTGTCTAAGGAAAACCCTCACAAGCTCCCCGCTCATGTATTCCAATTAGGGAAAGGTAACGAATGCAGAAGAAACCCGCTGATTTCTCCCAACCTGCCTACAGTTCTCATGACCAAGTGCTTAAACACAGTATGTCCCGCAGAAGATGACTCACATTTGAAGGAGCGCAGATGAAGATGGGTTATCAAAAAGATATTTAAGAGTGTGAAAGCAGGTACAATTGAGAAAAACAGGCCTCAGCAACTAGACAGTAATGTGTATTTATGAGTATTTATTTAATTTAATGCTGCTGACTACTGTACTGCTCCCTGACTTTTTTCCAGGGAGGCTGCTGAAATAGCTACCGTACAATGAAACTGAGGTGCTGGTGTCTGGTGAAGGGCATGCTGTGGCTCATCTCAGCACAGGAGGGCCCCAACTCCCTGCTGTGACTTGCCACACTGGCCAAGAGTCCTGTTTCCCTCTTACTAGGGAATTACTAGTCACTCCCACAATTACTAAGCACAGAAAAATCCCCTGCTGCCCATCTTCCCCTTTTCTAGAATTTAATTCCAAGCACTGAGAAAGAAGACAGAGAGGCAGCCCTGTGCTTGCTACCTTGCCCATGCCAAAAAATAAAAAGGCCATTGAGAGAGAAGCCTGGAATGCGGGCTGTCTGCCACCTGGCCGGGAGGGTTTTGTACATAGACAGACATAACCCATCAAGAGGCAGAGAAACCCACCTGTCCGTGAGGGCTGAAAATAAATGCCAATGATCAGAGTTGGTTTCTTACCAATTTCATGTTCTCTTGCCTAGTTACGGAGCAAGAAATCCCATTCGCTCATCTGCAGCTTTCTTCCAGGCTGCCGTGGTGTTAGGTTTGGGATGTTCCTGCTGACACAGCTTCCTCGGGCTTGGCCCTAGAGACAGAATTGCACAGGCTCTGTTAAATTAATGCGAGGCCACGCAGAGGCAGCTATAACAATCCCAAGCACTAATATTCGTTCTTCCTGCACATTACTTTAAACTGGGCTTAGCATATTTGACACATCCTGGCACACAGCTACGTTAAATCCTTCAGTAAAGAGCATCAGGGTGGTGGTCACCAAACAGAACCTTGTACACGCAGTGCCCTTCAGACTGAGGAAGGTTTCTCTTTGAGGCCTTAGGTTTCTTTTTCTCAGATTCCTAGTTACTTACTTTCTTTTTGCCACTTAGCAGCAACTCTGGCTTGGGGTTGGATAGGATTCATGATCTTTTATTGCCTCTTATCACAGTAGTAACAAAAGAGAAAAAAGCGAGGTCTTTTTCTTAAGGCAAAACCCACAATGGCACTAAAGGTGAGGGCTTCAACAAAACCTCGGTGTGTTTTCACCTAGATGCCTTCCTCTAGAGAGCTACGACAGGAATCGCCTGCTGCTGCGGCTGAGTCCCCATCAACAGATTAATTCCTTTTGCAGCCATAGACAATTTTGGGCCTCTCAGTTTATGATTACATTTCCTAGAGAAATTAGTGACGCTTTCTAGGAGCAGGGCCGAGCAACCTGAGTAACGTTACAGGGTGGTACTTCTGCCTGGCAGTCACGGCCAGGTCGTAGCTTGGCTTCCATTGTCAGGATTACGCTTCTTTAATCGCTTGCCTTGCTTACCTGTGCCAGAAATCCCAGGTCGGTGGTAGTTTTCTTTACAGCGCCTTGCAGATGCGTTTCCCTGCCAAGTCCTCTCCAGGTGAGCGCAGCTGGGTTTTGGTTTGCAGAATCTGAACAACTGCAAAAGAGATTTTTTTTTTTAAAAAAGCATTTCTCCAGCCAAACGTGCAAACTAATGCCAACAGCAAGTAGCTCGATTCTTGCCAAGTAAGATGCTACCTACTGGGAGGAGGGAGAAGGGACAGAAGGCTCTGATTTGCCAGTTTGTGTATCTTGCCTGTTCATATGGGAGAAGAATATACTCACTAATCCTGGCTTGATACAATCTCACTTCTGATATATACATGCCCTCTAATGCTTACCTTAAAAGAAGTGTTTGGGTTATGGCATCTGGGATGAGCTCGAAGTGAGTTTGAGACCTGGGTAACTGCTATGCAATCCTGCATTCAGGAAGTAGATACCAGACGTATCTAGCGCAGCACCTGCGTGTAAACACTGCGAAGGACCAAAAGACCTAGGTCATTTGCAGGTAGTACGATCAGAAGCATGTGCCCAAGACAGGGGCATTGCTGGCTCTGCACAGTCCACTTGAAGGAAAGGTACCTGCAATGGTAAGAATAGGGGCTTAGCTATGAATTAACTGGACAACCATGTATTTTGGGTGCTCAGAAATTAACCAATAATCCAAGGCACGCTTCAGTCAGAAAACTTTGATATTAATTGGTGTTAACCGATGCTAACTTCTGCATAAATCTTAAGTCCTTTGGGAGAAGAGAAAAAAAAAGTCACACAACTTTGATCTCACCTAACTTACCTTGGTTCTGCTGCTGACCTAGAGTATGCATTTACACAGGGCTTAGAGACCGCCCTGCCAGCCTGGGGCAGCACTCTGCCATTTGACCACCTGACCCCACTTGTCTGCTTTAGATCTAATAAAGGGAAACCCACGAGAGATGCAGCATGCCTTCATTATAAATATGACCCTGTATCGGAAGAGGCACGGTTTCAACGCACAATGCTTTGCTGGATTTCAAGCCCTGGCACAAAACCGCCTCTGAAATAATGATGCGGGCATTCCCGTGTTCCCTCTCAGAAAGCGTGGCGTGCTTAATCTGTGTTCTTACCAGACAGACCCCGTTAGTTTCAGAGGCTCACCTGGGTGTAGAGGGGGAGAGATGTTTTAGCCTGCTTGTCTCTGCAGCACTAAACCACTTAGCCTATATACATGTTTTTTCCTACCTTTATGAGAGAAAGTAGAAATTTGTTTTCCAGATAGTGGCTGGAGACACTTTTGGTCCAGGTACTTGAAACAAGAGCTTTTGGATAAGTCATTTCTGTGCAGACACAAAGGCAACGGGAAGGTGCCTGCGATACACCAAGGCTGAGCAAAGACACGCTTGCAAACCTCACGCTTTGGCTTTTCCGCACGTCAGAAGTGCTAACCAGAAGGGCGCGCATACGTGCAGGTTTTGGTGAACACAGTACTTGTGCTCACGTGGCCTTAATCCCTCTCTCTTTGCTGGTAGCTTTGCGTTCTCTAACATGTATTTCCACCATCTTTCAGTGATCCTAAATAAAGGAAACAGAGCAGCCTGCAGCGTTTGCACCATCCAGCACTAGGACAGAGTGGTGGAGATTATCTCCAACCCTAAAAGAAAGACCAGCACACGGAATGAGCTGCAAAATAGAGGTAGACAGACGCTTTGGGGGAGTGAATCGCTCCTGGCTAGTTAGATGGGTCTTTCTACACTACTGGGAGTGCAAAAACATTTGGGACTCCTCTTCCTCCTGGGTTGATTTACGTGAGCACAGTGTGCATCAAGCCAGCGTGTGAGTTAACATCTATGAAAATACAATCTGTGAAGGTTAGTACCCAGGCGTACACGGTCTCTGGCCTAGCACAGTGATCTGGGAAGCAGCTCAGTGTGTGTCCAGCATGTCGAGTGCTCCTCTGCCATCGGTGCGGAGACGCTACACTCCCAAGAGGGCTGCTCCACAGGATGCCCTCACAGCGTCTCTGTGATGCGTACTAACTAGCCGTTTTAACCAGGTAGCGCTCCATCAGTCAGCATTTGCCTTTCCCAACCAGGACAGAAGTGAACCACTTCCTAATTTAGAGGTGGGACAGTATGCAGAAAAGCACAGTTGGTAACAAACACTTTAAAGCAGCAGTGCCTGGCTCTGGGGGGGGGCAATTCTGTCACCTTTGTCAAGGCAGCTGCTGCTGCCCCACATCTCTGGACAGACCAGCGCTTTCCGCGCTACCTGCTGAACGCCAGAGAGATCTTTCCGCCGGGATCTGCCAGGCTTGCTGCCACCGGTACGTTTCACGGCGCAGTCACGTGGCCTCTGGCTTAGTCTTTTCAGTCTCGGCACTAGTTAAAATAGCCGGCAGGGGCCCGCTTAAAACAATACGCGCAACAGAGACTCTTAAACCAAAGCATCGGAGGTAAGTGGCTCACAAAACATTTGTGTCGGTGTAGTTTGAGACGCGACCGTGCTGACCTTCTGGCCCACTCCCCCTGCCTGGCATGCTCTGATCTCTGTGCTTTGCAGTCTCTACCGCACGAGTCTCTCTGTGCCATAATACCTTTCTTTTTCTAGATGTGCACACTGGCCAAATAATCTCCTCGTGTCTTGACTGACTGCCGGTTGAGATTATTTCCCGATCTAGCCAGACAGCATGGGCTTAACTCTTAGCATGGATCCATGGCGTGCCATGCCCTCCTCTCCCCCACACGTTTGGCAGTGCTTGCTATGGCTTTTCCCCTCTCCCCTCACACCTTTGCTGCCGGACAATCATTCCCTGTGTCATAGATGGACTGACCTGGTGCTGTCCCTGCTTGCCTTTCCTTGCCGCAGTCTGTATGCTCTTTAAGTGAATGTGGTTTATTTTTTTCTGTAGGTAAAAGGACTTCCTTCTGCTGAAGGAATTATATTTGCACATGGCTCAGGGAGGTACCTCCTCTGGCCGTTTCTGTTACCTCACTCATTCAGGCCAATTCCCATTGCTAATGTTAAAAGGCCACCTTCCCCAACCCAAACTCCAAGAATAGTTAGGGAATAAAATGAACGTGGAGCTCGGGTTCTAGAGCCATTTGGTCACGTCTCAGTTTCGGCCCAATCTGCATTAGGATTTGGGAGAGTGGCTGTCACAAAACGGCAACTTTATCCAGCAAAGAGGCGGAGCCTGTGCCACGCACACCGTTCCCCATCTTTGCGAGCCCACCTCCCCTGTAATGGCACTTAGCAGAGCAGATAGGGAAGCACTAACCTGGCTCTTGGCCCGGCGAGGCTGGGGGGAGGGAGGGAGGAGCGGCAGAACCGCTGCAGCGTTACGACCGCCCAGGACTGGCATCGTGTGGCTGTGGCACCTCCGGGACGTTCCCGTTCTCACGGCAGTTCATCTCCCATCGCGTGCTCCAGGGCTGGATAAAGCTGCTAAAAACCTGGGGCGTGTTCTCCCCACCTGAGGCCCTGGATCCTGCAACCCCAATTGCTGTGCGTAACTGCAAATTAACGAGGATCGCCTCACGTCAGCGAGGAACGGGAGTGGGTCGTACAATCACCCGTAGGCGTCCACTTCCCTTCTGGATTTCAGCACCAGAGCCCGGGAAGTGGGAGGCTGTTTGGCCAAGGCCGGTGCGCCTGTAGCGCTAACGTGAACTCTAGGCTGGGGTGGGGGAGGAACCGTGGTTTTGTTTTAGGAGCTGTCTAACTGTCATAAACTTTGCGCTGTGCGCAAAATGCGGTAAAATGATAATGAAACTTACCTGCTAGAACCTAGGAATTGTAAAGGCTATGCAGCCAAAACTTAATGTAAAGTAGCTAGTACAATGGAAGTACAGTAGAAATTAAAAAAATCTATCAAACAAACAGCGCGACTCGTGAGTGCTTTGTTCTTTTTATTATCCTGCCTAGTCTAAAGTCTCTTCTGTTGTTTCCAAATACAGAGAGTCTTTTCAGAGACCACCCACGACCATCTCTTCCAGGACAGAGCCTGCCTTTAACACCACCCTTGAAAAATCCCCAGTTTTTTGTTGGTTTTTTTTTTTTTTTTTTTTGGTGATGAGAATCTTCAGCAACATTTAGACACCATTTTCTCCTGCCTAGAACACCACAGGTCAATAGTCATATCCGTCCGCAGGAACTGGAAAAGTGAAAGATATGTCCAGAATAAAGCATCTTAAGATGCATGTAAGATACCGGAAGGTGCAGGACTAGAGGACGGCCCTTCTTTACCACCTGAGGTAGCTCTCAAGAAATTCAGTTTACCCCTTTTTTGACTTAACATTATGACACCAGAGGGTTATCGATGCTTCACAGGGACTGAGGAGCAGAGCTGAAGTAGGAGAGAGGTTACGTGACCTTACCTAAAAATCACCGTGGGCGTCAATGCCGCGGTCAGTGACGGAAACTCTGCAGTTACAATCTAGTCCCTCCTCTGTTGCTGTGGGTTTAGAATTAGGATTTACACCCAAAACTGTCCCGAGGCCAGGCAAGTTGGCCTAGGGAAGATGAAGACATCCAGCTGAACTATGGATATTGGGTTTTAAGGAACCGGTGCCCAGACTACAAGTGTGCTTCATCTGGAAAATGGGCTCAGGTTGCCAGACTTGGCTCTGGACTTGAGAGCGATCCTACTGTGAAGTAGTAGTTTACTAAAGTTGACACTCACTCTAAAAAAGGAATTTTGAACAACTGCCAGTTAGAAATCTGGCCTGGGCCTGACTTACAAATGGAGTAATTTCTGTGGTTTTAGCAACACATAAAAAGCAGCAGAACAAAGCAGAGGAAATTCCATAGGTGGGAAGCATGCCTTGATTCACAAGCACTGTGTAACTATTTAGAAGCAGTCAGTGTAGCAAAATTTGTCAACTCTTGCAAGCAGTATAGGCTCCATTGCAGCAGGGATGTAACAACACCTGCTATATGAAAAAACCAAACCTTCCCCTGTTTTTGTCTTAACGTACAATTCCACCCCGGCCAATGTTTCTGCCTTTTTTTCCCTCCTTGTAATCCTAGTTGTTGAGCTCAACTGGACTACATTTGAGGCCAGAAAACCAAATTTTACTCTCTCATTCCACTACAATTGAAAAGGTAAGTTTGCATAGGAAACATTGAATTTACAGCGTGATTCCTGTGCAGCAGCGGATCATTTACGATGAATGCTGACTATTCAAACCGGTGACTAATTATCACAAGAAAGAATCACGACTAACTAGGAACAACTAAGCATTTTCTGTTTCTTCCCCTAGGTGGTGCTACGCTATAGCAGGAGCAGACGGGTATCACTGACAACAAGTACTACCATTTTACAAAGCTGTCCATCCTTCTCCTGGGAGGGCTGTGCCTCCTATGTACTTTACTTGCCTACTTCTATCAGGCTGTCTTCCTTTCGGGGGTTTCCCCAGAAACGGGTGAACTGCGTACCTTGTCCTACTGGCTTGCCTGTTGTTGCAGAACGCGGCTCCGCGGGTTATTCCTATCACTGTGTCTCTG
Source organism: Pelecanus crispus (assembly GCF_030463565.1). Classification (NCBI taxonomy): domain Eukaryota; kingdom Metazoa; phylum Chordata; class Aves; order Pelecaniformes; family Pelecanidae; genus Pelecanus; species Pelecanus crispus. The sequence goes on along the minus strand of NC_134661.1, from coordinate 4,097,771 downwards.
CGTACTTGAGGAGCAAACCTGCTATGCAAGGCAAATGGAAGGAACTAAGAATTTTGACACTTGCTAAGTGAAGTGTTGGGGGGGGGGGGGGTACAGGGGATTCTTATACTTACGTCACACCACCTCCCAAAGTAGGAGTACTTCAGGATCTATATTCTCAGCTCCCTCCTTCAGAAGCAAGTGTGAACATGGCACAGGGGCTCATCCTTCCTGCTACACATTTTCAACAATTCTAATGCATCACAGGTCCTCATCCTACTCTGCCTGTGCATGGGCAGCCCAAAGTCCAGAGCAACTGACCAAGCAACAACTAATTAATTAAATTCTTCCTATTTAACACCGATAAGAGTGCTTGGGCTGTAACACATGGTGGAACCTCATTCCCAGTCCTGCAGGTCAGAGTAACGTGACATACATACCCTTTACCTCTGCAATGGAGAACTAGCATATTTAGCAAATAAAGGTGGTGGTGACAGCAGCTAAGAAATGACACTTAACATTTACAAAGCCATTAACGTGATGATGGGACTGGAACTTGGGAAGGAGCCATGCTGCCCACACCCCTGTGCCCGTTGCTCAGCATGCTTCAAAAGAAGAGTCCTTTAGCAAATGGGCTGGCAGCTCAGAATGGAGTCATGAGGCCAAAGTCAAGGCTGTACAGAGTCCAAGGCAAACGGAAGAGCATTTACACTTCCCCGTATTTCCTCCCGACGGCGCAGAGCTCCCCCTCAAACCTGGCTGGCATGACGTGGTCCTTGTATATCTTCAGAGCCCCTGCAATTGAGAGAATTCCTCTTGGAGTGCGAGTCGTTTGACCTTACTGAAGTGAGAATCGTGATACAATTAGCGTGGTAACTGACAGGACGCGAACAAGACCTAGATTTTGGTGTTTTGCATGCAAAGCCCTTCCTAGCAGACGCTTCCTTTGGAGATGGTGCCCTCCTGAGCACAGCTCCCCATCTGCAGGGGACAGTGACTGTTCCCAACTCCACAAGAATGGGCAAAGGAGGAGTAATTACCCTGAGAGTGAACATGTGCGTTGGTTAGGGCTTTAAAGTAATGTTAGTACACCCACCATCTAAAGATACCTGTATTGCTTCTGAGGTCACTGGTCCAGAGAAAGAGCACAGCCGCGCTCCAGGAGTCTCCCCCGTCCACCTTTTCTCCAGCCCCACGCACGCCTAACCCCCGGCAGTAAGGCTGAAAGGCCGACAGACGCGAGCAGTGATTGACCACTTCCTCATCGCCTACCTTGGTGCCGTTCCTTCTGCTGACTCCTCTCTGCTATTCCTCCACAGGCACGGCACAGTTTTCCTTGTTTTCTGATGGAATCGCAAGATAGTCTGTCCTGTAGTTGGAGGGAAGGAGGAAAGCATAACCTCAAGTGCTACAGTGCAAAAAACAGTTCGGGTGCATTCACCCTTACAGAGATATTGAATGCCTCTAAGTATCTCCAAGGTAACACGTCACCTGTAGAAGATGCTCGCAGTAGGAAACTCCTCGGCATAGTCGCGAGCAGACACCAAGTCTTCCCTGCTGTAAAATCCTACGCATACAGCCTTCCTACCACATACGAAGAGCGCCCTTATCCCAGCCAAGTATGTAGAAAGATGGGAATGGGCCAGTATAAAAATGGGAACATCTCTGCTGTGTCAACTGCATCTGCGAGCCAGATCTCTGAAAGCAGGCCTCCCAGGAGAGCATCTCTGCACAGTTCAAACCCAGCCACTTCGGAATACCGAGCACCGTGGCCACCCTCCCTACCTAGCACATTGTGCAAGTGCTCGGTCTCTTTTGGTACTCCTAAACATTGCAACAATTCCAGACACAGCAAACATCAGCTAGAAACATGTAATAGCGAAGTTCGGTCTTCTTGCAGACTGATCTGGACTGAGACATCTGAAGAAGCTCGCACCTGGAGAGATTTCACACTTACGCGTTTTCCTGGGCAGCCTCCTCTGCCTTAGAGACTTTCCTGTAGCAATAGACCATTTCTATCAGTAGCCACAAGGTGAGGAAGACCAGCAGAATATACATCATGATTTCAGAGATGACCGAGGTGAAGTCTTCTCCAGCTGTTAAGAAAATGAAATCATCTCCCATCATTTACATGCAGCTATCGGAGTGCAGCAGCTCCACTGACACTTTCCACCCCCGCGTCATCCTTCCTAACCCACCTTGCCAGAGATACCCAGGTGCCACTACACTGTGAGGGGGCAGAAGACAGGGAACAGGCGAGGCTGCCAACAGGATATGGCAGCAGCCATCCCACTGCGTGTTTCCAGCGGAATCAAGCATGCACAGGCTTCCATGTGTCTTGCATTCTCTGCCACCCACACATTCACACAGATTGCTCACCGTTAGCCTATCTCATCTTCACACTCTGTTTCCTTTGTGCGTCCTACTCGCTGGTGTTACTTGACTGTATTGTGCCGCCAGTGATTTGAAAGAAATCAAAACACAGAGATGCTTGTGGGGAAGAAGGGAAGGGAAGACGCAGCAGAAAAAGATGAGGGCTAAAAGCTCTCGTCCCTCTCCGAACAGAGCGGCAGAATTCCCATGGATTTCTAACGAGCCAGGATTTCAGCACTGAACTGAACAAACACAAGAGGAACAGAAAGATTCGGGAGCACCACAAAGGGAAGGAGGGGTTGGGAGAGGATGGAAGCAAGAGACTGATATCAAAATGGAGAACGAGTGGTTCCAAGAGGGAGGGGGCGGGAGCCAGGAAACAGAAGCTGCCGGAACCCTGGTGAAAGCCGTGCTGTAGCATCCTGGCGCTGGCAGGGGAGAAGCGGAGAAACTGGAAACCTCTGCTTGCTTCTTGTGCCCGCCCAGCTGTGCCCAGCTGTTGCCCCAGCCTGCCCAGCTTTATACCTTCCCACATTCACACACAACCACTCTGAGCCTAAAAAGAGGCTGCGGCTGGCAAACAAAATGCACGTCTTTCCTCCTGAACCCTGGGTAGTGTTTGTGGCTGGCAAAGACGGACACAATTACCTGGCAGCTCAGTCTCCCCTCTCCTGCAATGCAATGACAAACTACATCCCTGGATGACACCACCCACGGCGAGTTAAGGCACAACACGCTTTCTGCCAATCCTTCCTACCCTCCTCCACCACGGTGAGGTGGATCACTCTGGAGCTTGTGAAGAGAGGTCGGTGAATCTCGAACTCAAACTCCCGGGTGATGTTACAGGTGTAGATGCCCGAATCATTCAAGGTCACGTTTAACACGGTGATGGATACATCCTGCATGTCTTTACTCCCGTTCCACTGTAACCGACCGCTGAAGCGGCTTGCAAATTCATGGTTTCTTTTCCTGTACTCGTAGATCTGTGAGGAAATGTGAAGGGGTATTATCACTGACTCTTATCTCAGACAGCGCAGCATACGCAAGGAACATCATCCCCTAGCTACACACATGTATGTTCCAGGCTATGGCTTCCTTAGCAACAGCAGCTGTTCATATTCTATCTTCCTTTACCTCAAAATCTCAGACCAGTTTACAAAAGACGGAAAACTGTCTCAATCACAGAGGTAGAAAAACTAAGGCACAGAAAAACAGAGACACATATGGACAATGACACAAAAGATCAGCAATGGAACTAAAAACTAGGAGCCTGCAGTCTTCGTGCCTAGCCTGTCAGTCACTGCACGTAAGATCACGTTAAGAAGGAACCACAGAAAAAATACAGCAAAGACAAACAGTCATTTTTGGTAAGCCCTGGGATGTTCAGCTGAAATGGAAGTGTTGCAGTGTGAAAACAGTACATCAGAAGAACAGAGCTCGGGTGGCTTTCGCAGGCCTAATCTCTTGCAAGCTTCTGGCTGACCACAGTTCCCAGTGTTAAAGTGCCCGCCCCAGCTCACTCTCGTTTGCATTTTTTAGGTTGCCACTGGCAAATGTTACCACTCAGGTCACTGAAAGCGAATTCCCATCTCATTCCTTAGCATGGTCCCTTTAGTTCTCAGACAGCAGGAGAGTATTTGTCATCTTGCCTGGCCCTGGCTCAGTTGTGATGAAATGCAACCACTGATCCAATGCTTCATACTCGGATAAAATAGCTCTAAACAAATGTGTGCACTCAGCCTGTATCTTACTCTCTGTTTTACCATTCTCTCTTGAATTCCAGTTGCCCCTCACCTGAACGATTCCCATTTTGAGTCACTCTGAAAATGAATTTTACCTTTTCCTGACAGAGATCCTCCCACAGTCAGGATACCACTGCTTTCTCTGAGGCAAAAAGAAGTAAATCCTGTCCTCCAGATTTATCAGAGCTCGATTTAACCTCCAAAGAATAGCTTTGGGATTCAGAATTGTCCTAAGAAAGGAGACTTGGCCAAGGGTACCAGGTGTCACTCCATACTTCCGTTTCCCTTCTTGATTTCCTTACGTACTAGACTAGAGAATACTTAGTACTCAAGGAATGAAACTGGAAATTCACATTCATGCATGTACAGCCCCAGATATTTGAACTCAATAGATTCTAGCTTTTCCTGCCATGAATTCATGCTATGCCCAAGTGTGGAAATCAGCTAAGTGAGGAAAAGACACTTTAGTTCCTGCTCAAAATTGGTGCTGTGGAACCTCTGGGTGAAAATGCTGCAGAAATTATGAAGCTCATCTCTCCTCCGTGATACGAAAGCAGCCTGCTGAGCATTTCTATAGACTTTGAATAAGAATGTAGCAGAAAGCTTTTGTTCATATTTGGGTCTCTCCCCTTGCACAGTCTTCCTTGGGGATCCTGCCGCAGGGCAAACTTACGCTCTCATAAATACCTTTTGGCTTCTCCTGCATGAGTTCACTGAACTGTGTTTCACAGTAAGACCTATGGCAACAAGGGATCAGCTACCAAACATACATACAGGTTCATCTTTTCCATCCTCCGTCCTGTAGAACCATTCCACCACTGTGTTGGCTGTGACCTCTTCCCTCTTCATGCAGGAGATGCAGAGCAGCTTCATGTGCGTTCCTTGGACAGCCTCTGTCTCCGATGGAACTTCAACACATACTGCAGAACAAAAACCAGCTAGGGAGAAGGAGCAGCAGACAAGAAGCGAGACAGAGAAGCGTAAGAGAGAATTAGAGAGACATCAGTTATCCACATTTCGGCAGTTATGATCACACCATCCCCAATGGAAAACCGTTTGATTCATTACTAGCACCCTCTGACAACAGGTAAGTCTCAGATGTCAAATTTTACCAAGCTTCCTTCTCTGAGACATAAATAATTCATAATAATTAACAGACGGTGATCCCTTCATGCAGATTCACCTCTCCAGCATCTGCTTTGCCACAACTTCAATTTTTCCCATAGTAATTAATGCCACTTTAGAGGCATTGTTCGTTCTCTCCCATGCATGCTGAGCATGCTCCTCTTACAGTAGCAATTACAGTCTGGTATGAGAGAAAGCCCAGAATTCAAGCGTGGAGGAACAGCTCGCTCTTTGTGCGAAGTCAAAAGCTCTGGATGTGTTAATCTGGCAACGTGTTCAAAAATCAACTGGGAGGATTCACCACCCTTCCCATTTCTAGGTTTCATAAGCAGTACTGGGAACCAAGGGGCTCGGACTCGAGTAAATTTGGCAGCGGGAGGAGTTATTGATTTTGCATGCATTCCTGTTCAAAATGCTTCCAGTCAGGTCTGTGCTAACACTGGCAACTATAAAATACTGCTCGCCCAAACAAGACAAAAATCATTGCCTGTGAAGCTACATACTTGCTAAGAAAAGGAATGCTTCAGCACGACATCTCAGACTAAATCCCTGCTGACATTTGTCCCCTGGGCTAAACAATACTGGGTTCTGTCTGTCCAAACCTGTCTCCAAAGCCTAGAGTTTAGCTCACTGAAGATGCTGACTTTGCTGGCTGCTCCCTCCTCCCCAACCTCCAAGATACCATTAACCCACTCTCTCAAGCACTGTATTATCCCGGGACCTATCCTGGAAACAGCCAGATTGCAATTCTCCCGTACTATGAGCTCCACGGGTAGCAGCAGCTTTCTGGGAGAAATAAGGAAGAAGCTACTAGATCATGCTTTACTCCGGTTAAATTAGATACGTGCACACAGGTATGCACCCCCCCCCCAAGCTGTAGCTATACGTGCACATCAAACGTAGCTGTATTTGCAAAAGTAACCAACCTTTTCTTGGTTGCAGAAGAAAAACTGTAATCGCAATAAAATGATTTACTCCAGGTTATACAGACTGCATGGAAAACTAGCACTAACATGCACTGCTTAACGGTTTGCACATCCTCCCTGAGGCAACTAAACGTTAAATTACATTGCAAATTTCAGACAACAGCGAGGAAGAAACAGTAAAGAACTTGCAGGCGTATTAAAGCACATGCTTTGTGCCGTAAGTCTACTTAGCAGTAATGTATTTTCTCTGCTCATATTAAGTCCGTTCCACTCATAACTAACTCTGCGCGAATGTCGTTTCCTTCTCCTCTCGTAAACAAAAAAGCCACTTCAGAGGCTGGTCTTCACGACAGCGTTAAGGGAAGCTCGCTAGGAAAAGCGGCGCTCTCAACCAGCATCCTACAAGCGGCAAGCGCCAGATTTGGTGGCGAACCTGGCTGAAGACAGCACGGAACGGAAGCACCTACCCCAGAGCACCAACACGACCGCAGACGCACCAACCAGCCTTGGCAGCGCAGCCATTGTTCCGAGCCAGGAGCGGAGCTCGACCCGGGCGGCGGCTCTCTGGGAAGGCACCGCTTCTGCCCTCCTCGCCGCGGCCCCGGCGCAACAGGACGCCTCGGGCCGCCGCCCGGGATGCGCCGGCGAGGGGGGGGCGAGGGCGGGCGGCGGCGGCGGGGCGGGCGGGGGCCGGGCTGCGGGCAGCACCACGGACAGGGCCGCGGCCCCGGACAGCTCCGCTCCCCGCCGCGCCGCCGCCGCCGCCTCCTCCTCCTCCTCCTCCTCCTCGTCCGCCGCCGGGCGCCGGCGGGCGCCGGGGCGCGGAGCAGCAGGTGGCCGCGGGCAGCGGCCCGGGAGCGCGCAGCGCTTTGTTCTCCGGCCCGGCCCGGCCCGGCCCGGCCGGGGGCAGCGCCGCTTCCCTGCCTGCCGCGGCCGGCGACGGCTGCGCGGAGCCCGGCCCAGCCCGGGCGGGGGGCACGGCCCGCGGCAGGCATGCGCGGCCGCCTCCCTGCCTGCCTCCCTGCCTGCCTCCCTGCCTGCCTCCCGCCCCCGGCCCCGGCCCCGGCCAGCCCGCCGGTAACCGGGCTCCTCAGCCCCGCCGGGAGCCCCCGGGCTGGCAGCGCCCGGGCACCCTCCTCCCGGCGCGCTGGAGAGGGGCTGGCAGCATCCTTCATCCAGCCCGGGGCGGGGGGAGTCACCCACCCGGGGTCACACACAGGCCTCTGCCTCTGATGAGTTTAATCCCAACGCCTGCAGAGCGCTGAAGGTCACAGTTGGAAATACTGGGAAATCCTCTCTCCCCACGTTCCGGTCCGGTTCCCGGGCGCTGAATGCCAGCAGCAGGCTGGGCTTTCCCGTCTTGGCCCGGGGCCACCGGCGCCTGAAGGGCTCCTCCAACTCTGAAGGTCACAGAAAGGACAGAAAGGTTAAAATGAAGTGCTTGTTAAACGTGCTCCCTCTTTTTAAAGCATCTGCTCTTATGTCAGCTCAATAAACGGCACAATCCATTGAATTAAACCGGCCCAACCCCATCGGAGAACGACACGCGAGCAACTCGCGGTGCCAAAACCAAGCGCGTGGACGCTGAGACCCACCCAAAGAGGGAAATTTGCAGCCATCAGAGAGCATCAGCCTCGAGCTCTCCAGCTGTGCACGGACTCTCAGCTGGGCACAACGCTGCCCGGGTCGCTGCCGCAGCCCCGTGGGCTCCCGGCACGGCCTGGCACCGCGGGCTTGGTGCTGCGGGCACCCGCGTGCAGGCTGGGCCCTGCGCTGCTGAAGCGAAGCAGGCACACAGCAGAGAGCCAACGCTTTTCCTAGACATCATCTAATCGTGTTTGTATCGGCAAGCTGCATTCGTCGTCTGCCAATAACCACGTACAGAGCAACTGCCTCCATGTCACCCTTTATAGCTTACTGTGACAGCTCCAAGCAATTCCTAGCTAAGGACATCTTCCAAATTCCTTGTCCTGCTTCATTTTACTGACTGGAGAGGTTACTCTGCCCTGTTCCAGCCCACGTCTGGCTGTGACCCCTGAAACCTTTGCAGCCCTGAGTATTACAGCAGGGACTGACCAAAGCCACGACAGTCCCTGTCGGGTTTCACTGGCTGCCCCCTCTGCTCCTGGGCTTCTTTGTGTTACTGTGCACTCCTACCAGCAAACTAACGAAAGAAAACACCTATTTCATGGACCTCCAGGAGCCAGGTGCGGCTATAGAGACCAACAGCTTGTGAGTCAGCGGCCTGCAGATGCCAGCAACACGCTTCCAGTTCCCTCCTTAGAAGCCATCCATCGTGAATATCCAAATCATAAAATCTGACTTTTCTCCAGAGGAAGACAAAAAGGCAGCCATGGTACCCAGAGATGATGGAAAGACGTAGCCTCCTACATTAAGCCATTTGCTTTTCTCCCATTGCCCCTTGCTATATCCACAACAATTCAACAAAAGGAAGGGCCGGCTAAGCCACAGGATTTGCTCCTACCTCTTCTGGAACAATCCAGCCTGTGCATGGCAAATGAGTGCTGATGGTGGGGTTTTTTATAGACACAGGAACTACTGGATAACGTCCCTGGATATCTCATTTGACAACCACCTGTTTCACGAAGTACAGTGGAAATCACATCTGTTCTCAGGAAGCCAGGTGCACTGCCAGAAAACCCAGAACGCGGATCAGCAGAGCCGTACTGTTTGTGCTACGGCCGCTCTAATTACATCTATTATGGCGAATGCTGCCAGGGAGGAGAGAGGGTCTGAGAGGATTAGGAGGAAGCAGCGGCTCTACAGGGCTGATTCGGTCAGCAGACGCTGCCTGACCCTTCACCCTTTCTACTCCTTTCGTCGCACAGCCCTGCCATCAGGCGCTCCCCCAGGTAGAAAGAGAAGCCTTTTTTTCCTCTAACCCCAGGCACTCCAGAACTCACCTGCCAATCAGTTTAAATTGGTGACAAACAAATATCCTAACAAATTGATCCCTCGGACAAGCACAGACCTCAAGCACGTCATGCTAGACCAGTGTTCTAGCTGCTCTGTGAAGAAGGGAAACTGGGCCCGGAAGTGAAGAAAATCTCTGGTGAAACAGGGCTGGGATTTGGGTGGATTGTAACACAAAAAGCCACAGGCCAGGAAAGCAAACAGAGATCACACCCTCTCTCCCAGTTCTGGCGAAGTTTAATCTTCACCTAGACCATGCTTCACGTACTACAGACAATGAAAGAAGAATGAAAGGATAAGATCCTTGTATTCCTGCTATGATCTGGGCTTCGCCAGGAACCACTCCAGCGTCTCCATGTGCCTGTTCTGAACAGGCAGCAAACACTGCCCAGCCCTCTTCAGGAAAACTTGCAAATAAACAGGATGGAAGCCTGTTTCAATTTTCAGCCCTGGCGTGCTGCGAAAGAGATGGAGAGCACGTATTCCTCAAACCCCACCCAATGCAAGGATGCAGAGCTGCTGCTTCTTGCCCCGACACAGCCCCGACGCCTCCAGCGAACAGGCTGCAGGGCAGGTGTAACCCTTAGGGCGTGGGGCGCTCGGCACCGCAAAGCTCTCGGCCATTTTGGTGCTCCAGAGGAAATGGTGAAGGGAACTGAATGTTGAGAGAGAGAAATCTTGAATGCTGCAAGAAGCAGCCCAACTCATCATGCGGGGTTGCTATGGCAACCCACCCAGTTAATGCTTCACTGGGAGGGGGGGGCGAAATGGAAAAAAAGAAAAGAGGGCTGGCACTTTTGCACAGGCACAAGACGACGAGGAGAGAAAAATGATGCCAGCACCCTGCCCCCACTAATCCCCCACTCTTTGGTCCCTGAGCCAGGCTATGTTAGTGAGAACGCAAACCCTGCGTGGCTGGCCTCCCTGTGACAGCCGTCTCATCAGATCCTCCGCCATCCGCAACCACTCCGGCTCGCTCCAGTGCAAGCGTCCTCCTCGCTGTGCAGCTGAACGTCAGCGAAGCTTGTTCCTTGCACAGCCACTCCCGACTGCCAGGAGCCAACACGCACCCACCGCCGGGATCAACAACCATCCCAACCTCAAGGCCACCAGAGCCGCCCAACAACCAAACAGCAGCAGCGCAATCCCCGGACGCACAAGTGCTGGAAGAAAGAGCACGAAAAGGAAGAGAGCACCCTTTACGCTTGCTCCCTGCTGCTCACACGGAGCAGCCTCGAGCCGGTATGAAACCAGGAATGGTTTTTGCAGGGAAGTCACAGAGGATAACGCATACCCATTTAAAAATGTTCAGTTTAATAGATGTAAGCATCCTTCCCACGCACTTTAAAAACCATTCTACAGAAATCTATAGCAAGGGGAGCCTTCTCTAGTTGCCTTTACAGGGTGCCTGGAGAGTTATAAAAGCTCATTCAGTTTTCTCTTTTTCACACTCAAGTTCTATGCATTCTCCATGTACCTGCCAACACCTGGATCCCCACCATGCACACTACAGACAACTCCAGCTATACTCTCCACACATCTTTCCCTTCTCACCCCCATATTCAGGAAGGTGGGTCCCCATTAATGCTCTTAAGATGCAGGTGCCCAGAGTGACGGTGCTATCTCACATGCTCTTGCTCTATACAAATACTTGCCTACATTTACATTGTATCCTTTTTTTGCCAGATCTATTTCCCCATGCACATACCCCTGTGATTCCTGAAAGCTGTGTTCCGTACTGAACAACCGTTTTCTGTCACACACGCGCTGCAGAACCTCTTTCCACTATACAGAGATTGTGCACGTTCTTGATTTACTCCTGCTACCTGAGCTTGGCTCAGCTTGCTTTACACCTTTATACCCATGGAAGAGGCCAACTGACGTCCAAGGCCTCTGTTCCGGATGGACAACATTCTGACCCTTCAATGCCAGCTGCTCTCCCTTTCTGCTTTCACTGAGGACCCACAAGGCACAGTCCCTTTGCCATCCTTATGTCCCAGAGAAAACACAGGCTGTTCAGCATGCCTCTGTTTATCCTTGGCTCTGAGAAGTGTTTTCCTTTCAGGACTAAGAATGAGAAGGACTGGATATTAGAGAGTCCTCCCCTCTGTGAACAAGAAGTCACTGCCCTGGCAAGCAGACTGCCCAAGCTGTTTGTGAGCCTTTAACGCTTTTCATAGCGGTGCTCCCTGTCAAATACTTCCTCAAATGCAGAAGGGTCTTGCATAAGCCAAAGCCTGGGCATTCACAGAGGACTGGCGGGGTCTGGGGACTGGATCCCTTTGAGCAGCAGGTGCACTCTGGGTTGAAAATTCTCCCCTCTGTGTCCACGAAACGCACTGAGCTGCATTCCTGCACATGTCTAATGCTTTGTGGTCAGCAACTAAACAAACACGTTTTTTCAGGCCTTTAATACAGGCCATATTTAGAGGTGTGTTATTGTATACATCCAGGAAATTCTAAGCTCTGGTGTTGGTCCAGGTACTTTTGGGGTACTGTTTTCCTGGACTCAATGCCAATAAAATCAAGTAGGGCATATGCACATAGGCAAGCCTTTGTGTGCCGTAACTGAAGTGTGTTTTACCAATCTGGAGTCTAATGAGGTGGCACTTCCACAGATATGCTTTTAGGCCTCTCCTCAGCTTATTCACTTCAGCAGTAGATGAAAATCCATTAGCGTGTCAGATTGCCACACACATTCATTCACATTTGCTCATTTAATTTCTGAATGCTCCCTACTAGTAAAATACACCAATGTATCAATTATTTTAGCACCGTGCAATGATTGCATTTTTGTAAAGAAAAGCTTGTTCAGCAAGTGTTACTGTCTTACCTTGGCTGGACTGAAGCGAAGTGCTAGCTGCTGCTTTTTTCCTTAAATGGTGAACAAGGCTGCATCTCCTCTCAGCTGTCAATAAACACAGACATACAGCTTTAAGTTCGTTTCCGAGTCCCCTAGAAGAAAGCTCTGGGCTACTTCTCAAATGTGGTTTGTTTTCACAGGAGTCCAGGAAATACGAAGGATTCCAAGAGACTTTTTTTGTACTGGAGATGTTTGGTCAAATATAACTATTATCTTGCAGAATCAAGTCTCCTGTAGTGAAACTTTTTTGGTCTTTGGCTATGTTCTATACCTTCCATCTGTGGGTTTCCAACTTTCTCCTCCTAGTAGCACAATTGTCATTGTCTTCCATCTAAAACGACAAACACATACGTAACATGTTAGACATCACACAAGAGAAAGGAGAAACATTTTTTCCAGCTTCAATATGACAAAATTGAAAAGTCTTTTGTCCTCTGACAGTAAGAAACATCCCCCCAGACAAATTCAAAGGTACTGTGTAAAACAGCAGAAGTTACATGGAGCTTTGAGTCTGTAAAATGTCACTTTCTCCTTCAAAATCACCATTCTTCAAAGGGAATTCCTTGCTAGCACTTCACCATCTAAGCAGGCACCTTCTCCTGGCTAGGTATTCTACTACAGTTTGCTTACTTTTAATAGTTGTTTTATTAACTTTAAACAAAGAAACAACCAGAAAAAACAAACAAGTTTTAGAGTAATTGTAAGTTTCCATCCAGAGGCCAAATACTGTACAGGAAAGGAGAGGTGAGATGGAGAAATCCCAAGGGAAGGGGGGGAAAGAGGAGAGACAGAGAACATGTATGCGCGTACAAATATACGTGTGGGTGCGATGTGGGCAGGAGGTAAAACATGCCTGGTGCTGTGCTCTGCAATGCTGGCAAACAATGGCACCGTTCCTGCAGAGCCGGCAGATAGCGCTGTCCCCTCTGCGTCGCCGGAGGTGAAGCCAAGCTCCTCTACTCGGAGATATTTTTCAGGCAATACAGATCTTAGAGAAACTGTGTCCCTGTTTCTGTGTTCTCCTCATCTTTCTAGCTGCATCCCCTTGTCATCTGACGTTATTACTGTTAATTACTCACCTCAGAGAGTCCCCCCATCACAGACAAGACGCTTTACAAATGCTGGACTAAGCTCTCAGCAAAGCCTTTCTGTCCCATGATTTAATGACCACGAGCTCTTCAGTGTCACAGGTGATTTCTCTGCGAAAACTCTTTAATTTATCTACAGACAATATGTCTGCATCACTTACACCTGTTCCCCAGTTACTGTGAAACTCCACAGAGTACATCAATTGTCTCAGAAAAAACAGGGGTGCAAACCTACATTCAAGTCACACATGGTAACTGAATCAGCTGCAATACTTAACACTTTGCATGCAAGTGCAAATACTCCCCTTTCACCCCAAAAATCGGAAGTTCCTGATTTCGCAAAACCACAAAATCCTTGCAACAGAATAGCTCTTCCGTTGGTGCCTATCAAATTCTAAAAGCTTTTGGCCATAAAGGATATAAGTGATGCACAATCTCGATACAGGCTTTAGAATTAGATTTCTGTGACACGTTAAAAGCAAGAGGAATGCAGAAATTCCTCTCCAGACTAAACCCTCGCATACAGTACCAACCCTTCTCCACTCTGCACACTTGCCTTGCCTTCCCCCTCTCCCTCGCTCCTCCTGCTTCACCTCTGCCCTGCCCGACTCCTGCCCCTCCCACAGGAACCCTTACTTTCTCTGACATTCCGCTGTGCCTGCACCTTGCCAACTCGTGTACCATTATCTGCAAGCCTTACCTGCCCCGTCCCCTCTCACTGCCCAGTGGATGGGCACTTACTCGTCGCTCCATGGTGCGATCAGGTGGTTTACATTGAGCAGAGAGGACACTACACAAAAATAGACTGTATTGCATGCAGAAACCAATAACAGTGAGTCATTACTTTTTACAAGAAACTGCAGACTGTATAAAACACTGGCTTTGGCTATAATTAAAAACGCCAGTGCTCTGAGAAGCATGAGTCCATTAACTGTTGATCACAGGTACAGATCTGGGTGTGTTCCTGCCAGGTATTAGCCAATTCTTTAAGATAAATAAAATAATAAGAAATCAAAAAATGTCTGTGAGATCAGACAAGCTGGAAGGCACAGGGAGTAATTCACTTCCACCAACAGCCCTTGAACAGAGCATAACAAAAGCACCCTGAGCTCCGCCGCCGGCTGACACGATAGCCAGCTACCCGAGTCATGTAATTGCTTGAAGGTCACATAGGTTGCTTATTTCAAGGTCAGCTGAAACTAGGTCATCAGCTCAAGTCTGTGTTTTGGCAAGGACTAAAAATTAGTGCCGACTGCCAGCCATGTATGGAGGATGAATCAAGTTCAAGAGTATTCTTGGTCCTAATGGTCAGATGCCATTATTACCTGCCCACCCTCAGTACTAAACAAAACCAAACCCGGCTTTGATGGCACTTACTTCGGAAACAGACACAGTTTCCTTCCAGCGCTGGAGATGGGGCTGTCCAACTCAGGAACAAGGGACGTTGTTGATGTACACTCCCTGATCACTCTCACACATGCAGAAATACAGAACGTCAGCAAAATGTTTCCAGAAGGCCATTATTATGAGCACCGCTTCCTAATTAAATAAAAAAGAGTATTTGTTATTACTCATACTTGAGAGAGAAGCTTGCTGTTCTGAAGAAAATTTTTATCTGCAACTTACAGAACATTTTCCTTATTATTATTCTTATGCATACCTTTGAATAATCAAAACAGGAAACTACTTGGACTATAATCTCTTTTTCTTTCACACTGGTATAGAATCAGCGTCATGGGATCGTTGTCCAGGTACAATTAGCCAGTGGTAACAACTGATTTTTGATAAGGAGTCACGCTGATTGTATCAGAGAGAGAACACTATACAAAAGAACACCACGCACATATATTCCACTTAAAGGAGACACATATATATCCCTCTGTATAGAAGTGGTTACGTTGGAAGCCATCCACACGGTCACAAACGCCCAGTAAGAATGAGGTGAAAGGCTACTTACGTGACCCACTAAGCAGTGGCACCATCATTTCCATTCCAATGGCACTACACATGGCCACCAGCCCCTCACAGTACATGAGTTATTAAATTCTGATCATTCACAGGCTCAGGATGCTCACAGTACATCTACAGCAGCTAGTTACTACTTTTGTCATGCAATGAAAACAATCCTTCATTAAAACAATTTTTGGAAGTACAGTTTTCATTCTGAAATCCCAAGACATTTTATATTATCGAGACTGTCTATGGGCTTTTCTGCACAGGATCAGCAGAATGATAGCTGGGAGGCTGAGGGAAGCGGAGATCACTCTGAACCCTCACACGTGGCGAGCAAACGATGATGGGGTGTCCACTTTTTGTCAAAAGTGTCTCGGAACAAAGCCTTTGGGGGGAGAGACAAAATTAACTTTTTCTATAAAATACGTAAGGTTTATGCCAGAAATCTCATTACATTAAAAACCAAGCTGTGCACTATAAAACAGAGCCCTGACAGATGCTCTCAGTCAGCTGCACTTAAATGTACTCCATCTGCCTGGCAAGGACGACGTTCTCATCTCCTGCATGTAACTGTTCTCCCCGCGCAGCTACTCCATGCTCCCGGACAGCCACAGTGCGAGGCGCTCAGTGGGGTTTGGATTGCTCGCTACAGAGGGCAACTCCCCATGCTTTGCCTTTCCTCCTCCTACACCCATCCCGATATAAACCATACAAGGGATGCCACTTCCTAACAAAGGAGCTGGCTGTTCTATAAATAGTCTTTTTCTCACCCACCGCAGATATTACCACCCTTTCCCAGCACCCAAGAGCAACAACACACAAACATTTAAGTATCAACACTGGTTGTCTCTCCAAGAAATGAATCAATAAAGCACATCAGCGTGATGTACTGAAGGCACAAGCATGGAGCTATTTCTGAAGCAGAAATAAAATTTCACACATCCTCAACAAAAGCTGGAAGCTTATTTCAATTCAGAAAGAAACGGGCTTTCTCTAATATGCCAGCGTGCTCCTAAACTGTGACAGAGTATTATAGCATGGTTTTCTTTTCCCAACTACTGTGGGGTCTGTACGTGTAGAATTTGAAAGATGATATAGACAAGTAGGGTCAATTCTGCATCTACTTCTCATTTCAGTGGGTATCGCATCCGTATTCATCTGTAAACTAATAAAACTCTTTTAACATCTGAACCCGTGAGGTGTCAAATCCTCCCTCCCATGAGGAAGAGTGGAAACAGAGGTAGATCAAGGTGAAGCGATTTGCTCAAGGCCACAGATGAAATCTGGGGTTGAGGTGAAGGCCCTTAACTTCCCGTTTCCTGTTTTAATGACCAGGTTACGGAACCTCCGCCCCATCGCTGACCCCCATACCTTCATTGTTGTCCCATGATGGCAGTGGGGCTTGTTTAGCAATATCAGTCTTTCTCCTTCCCTTATGCATCCTGCTCAGCAAAAACTTCTCGCCTCATTTCCCTTTCTAGGCAACGCTTTACAGCCTCTTCTTTTCCCCATCTTGTATCACGCTCTTGGAACATACAGGTGCCAACACACAAACAGGCAGCACTTTAGTACTTCAGAGTACTGAAAGCCTTTGCCTTTGTCTGCTGGTGATAGTAGCATCCTCTTAACCTAGATAATTTCACAAGCAGCTGCAGGGCAGGCACTGCAGCAGCATAGCACAAGGTCCTCTTCCCTCACAGTTCTTCTGTACAAGTAGCAAACACCATGAAAGGCAGGTACAGAGTGTACAAGAGTCTCCTCTCTTTGACAGAAAAGGTTAGCGACATCATCGTGCTCATTTGCAAGAGACAACCGATTACTGCAGAAGGATGGCGGAGAGCAAAAGGAACACTTGGCTGGTAAATCTAAACTAAACCAAATTTTGCCATTTTAACTTCAGAGAGTCCTTGACTGACTGACACCCAGTAATAAAATCTGCTTTCCTCTCAGCAATATCTCAGAATTAAATGTTTTGTGTTTTTTTCCTCTTCTTCCCACATTTTTCCTTCTTGGGGCATTGTAATTTGCATGTAATGATTTGCAAATTATTAAATATGCAAATAGCTACAGTGCTCTATAAGCTGACTCCATGTTCCGCTAATTTACTGTTTTCCAGTAAAAACAGTCACCAGCCAGCCTGAGAGACTCCATGCCCCACACTCAAAACGAGCATGAAACGCAGCAACACTGAACACAGTCTGGGAATCCACAGCACAATTCCAAATGCAGGCTTAGATTGATAAGGAAGATCTAACGCAGTCAGGAAGATTTCCATCAGCATATAGATTTTCCTGTGTGTTATTTTAGTCTCAAAGCCAAAATGCTGGCTTGGAAGGTTTAAGTCTTCCGATTACATTTGGAAAATACAACACAAACGCCCCACTGCGAGAAGGAGCTATCTCCTTGACCTGTTCCAGTTTTGATCCAAGTATTGGCATCGTCACCAAAGGGATCCACTTAACGCTAACAGTGGCAGCGTTTCCTAATCACATGGAAACACTATCACGGAAAATAAAAGAGCTTACACTTTGAAGAGCCCACACAAACAGCTCTCAGACAGCAACCTTCTCTAGCCCAGTCTACTCGAGCAGAATTTGGGCTTAGCAATGGGAAGTACTACCTGCCGTTTATCGGAGCAGGCAGACAAGCTCATCAACTACATGTTAAGACTGCCAGTTACTTATTTCTTATTTGCAGCTGTAGCTGTTTTAAAATAATTTTAAAAAACACATGAAAAAAAAAAATTATGCTGACACACCCCCCCAGTGTAATTATTAAGAATTTGAAAAACGTCAGTCAGTTTCGATTCCACCAACTACTATTTCATGGGATGTCTCTACATTCCTGAAAAATCTCCCTGAACACCAAACTGCAAATTCTTTTCAGCTCAAAATGTAATAAAATGGTAGGATCATCAGATATGTATGTGTTAAACTGCATCGAAGTGCTGAGCAGCAGCTGAGAGGAAACTTCAGAGAGAAAAAAGAGAAGAGAGTACAAGGCATCACTAAAGCAGGTCGTAGGAGAAGACAGTACAATTACTGGATCACAAGAAGCGGCTGGATGCATTAAATAGCAGACCCCCATACTCACCCCAGCAACAAGAAAGGAATCTTGGGAAAGGAGATGTTTTGCTGCCTGCGTCCTGCTCTAATGGGGCCAACCCAGCCTTGGTTTCGACTGGAATTTCCTACTGCAACCAGAACAAAGCTTCCCAGCCCTTGCCTGAAGCAGTCTGGAGTGCAGTTCACATGTGATAGAGGTTCTTGTGCAGTTCTTGGAAGTGGGAAGGAAGCAGCGATTCCCACAATCCTTACTCCCATTACCAGCTGGTTGCTACTAAGCATTTTATCATCCACCTATCTCACGTGGCTTAGAACACTTTCCACAAGGAGGCCGGCAAGTACAAACTGGCAAACAATGCTAAAATAGGGCGTGCAGTCCTAATGAGCATTGAGATGGAGATGGCAGAAAACTCGCCGTCAGTTAGGACTTTGGAGATATAAACTACATACGCTCTGGTTCAGTGCAATTGTTTAATCCTTTTCATACCTTCAATTCTGCAGGGAAATTAATAATTTGCTTTTTCTTCCATCAAATTCTCAAGAGCCATCCTGATACCCCCCGCAACTCCATCATTTTATTCTCCTTCCCTCCAAAGTTCTTCCAAGTCACTCTTACCATCCCTGTTTAGCCACCTAATTTTCCCTCACCCCAAAGCAGCGCGCTCTCACTGCTTGCAGGCAGGTTTTGCCCATATCCTGAACTTGCAACTAACCTCTTTACCCTTGGGGCGTAACAACCTGCTTAACCCACCATTTTGTTCGGACGTAGGCATGTTGTTCAGAACAAGTAGGAGACAAAGTAGTTGTATGGGAGCTATATATGTAGGTATAACAAAATTTATGGCACCGAGACTGTGACCAGAGCACGCACCCACAGCATCACAGGAGATTTCTGTAAGGCAGCAGAATATTCATCGGGAAGCAAACACCTCAGAACCAGGATGGGTTTCTGGGAGCAAGGGAGGCGAGACACTGAGGAGCACATGTTAAAGAATCAGGCAGGGGGTTGGAAAATTATGAGGTAGCACGATGGTTTGGGACATGCTCCAAGACAGCGTCCTGACG
The DNA here is from genome assembly GCF_030463565.1 of Pelecanus crispus. Taxonomy (NCBI): domain Eukaryota; kingdom Metazoa; phylum Chordata; class Aves; order Pelecaniformes; family Pelecanidae; genus Pelecanus; species Pelecanus crispus. The sequence goes on along the minus strand of NC_134661.1, from coordinate 4,078,658 downwards.
TGCCCCACGTTACAGAAATCTCTACTGGAATCAATGCCCAAATCTCATCTCCTCTCACCCCCCAGGAAATAGTCACAGAAAAAATACAGCACACGTTTTAAGAGGGAATCAGCAACAGAGTACTGAATAAAGACTGTTTGCTGCCATGGCCTTGAGCACAGTCTGAACCTCAGTTCAGGTGCCGAGAGTCTTGACAAGCCTCAGGGAAGGAATTATGCCATTTAATCTCCCCAAGCATGCAAAGGCTAGGAGGCCAAGTTTTGCTGTTTATCAACTTACAGTGCAAGAACAGAAAGTAGGTCAGCAAGCATGGTATCTCAAAAATGAAGAAAACTATCTTCCAGTCCCTTCTTCCGGGATGGTTTTGATGGATATATGCAGGCATGAGCAAAGCTGATTTTTATGAAAACACAGAGAAACTGCCTGAGCCCAAGGCTGTAGCAGACTCCCCCAGACTAAGTCAAGCAGCAGTGCAAGTAATTCAGTGCTCAGGAAAGAAGAGAAAGATGTTCACGCCTAAGTTCCTGGGGGCCCCAGGCAAAGGCACATTACCAGCTCTGGGTGCTGTAACTGCATCAAAAATCAACCCAATGTACGGCAAAGCAGTGATTATAACATCAGATTTAGCACAGGCACACACAGCTTTAAGCTATTCTTCCTGAGTGTCCTACATAACAAACCCAAACAAATTAAGGAATGAGTAACGAAAAGGTAGGAGGTGGCAAGGCTTGTTTTGGTTCAGGAAAAGATTCCCATCCCTTGCTTGGAATCTAAATTAGATTCAACTTAGATTAGAGTGAGGCAAGGCCAAATTCCCTTGATGAATGAGCTGCTGCAGTAGATCACTTGTATTTTGCAGCCATTCTTCAATAAATGTATTTTTCATCTCCTACTTTTGTTTCTGATCTTGTCAGCTTCATGCCATGCCCTCCCCTGTTCCTCTAGGTTAGGATATCCCTTATTATCTCTCTCGGTAAGGAAAGAACTAATTTGTTGTCTAGTAGAGAGAGAATGTGTTCTTGGCCTGATAAACGCATTATCTCCATAAACATGTTTTCTAATGCAATGACACCTCACGTTCTCACAAAACCAAAGGAATTAATCACAACTAATGATGTGATATCCAAAAGTGAAGGCTCCCTCTCCTGCCCAGTATGCTAGTATTACAGCCAGGTTTTTTTGCAAAGGAAAAATCCAGGAAAAATGGATTTCACGCTTTCTGTGACTGCAAAAGGATCTCTGTCCACCTAATAGACTTTGTATAGTCACAGCACTCACATGTCCAAGGCAGATACACAACTGCAAGCAACATGTTTTACACAGGCAGTACTTCCACAGTTTTGACAATCAAATCACACAACGGGCAGTTTCAAAGATTCAGAACCTACCTTCAGGTTGTAAATAACTACTGATAGACCAGTATATATCGCACTGCATGAACAGAGCACTTTACAAAGGAAAACCTCCAGCTGAAGCACATTTAATAGGCTAGAAATATAAAAAGAGAAACAACGCCAGGAAGCGCAGTACAGAGAACACCAAAGGGATGGGGACAGCACCAGCCACAGGGGAAGCGGAGTCTATCTACTCCCAGCAACTGGGCAACGTTTGCCATTATCTGGTTGGCTTGTTGCAGTCTAGGCTTGTGATTTTTCCTCTCCCGATACTCTCCATCCCACAGATTATCATTTGACATATCAGAGATATCAGCTATGATATTCAGTCCCTGCTATCTCCCTCTCAGGGGAAATCAAGAATGTATAGCAACTTAAAACAGACACTCAGTTCCCCACTGGACTGAAACTCCCTAGCCTCTGACTCATCTCCATGAGGAAGACAAGCATATGTAAATCATATGTTGATCCAGAACAGTGTACCTGATAGACCTTTATGTGCCACCTGCTTCAACAGGAAACGGATTAATTCCTTTCGTACTTCTCAAGCACTGATTTACAACTTGTTCTTCCTGGGTAGTAGGGTTTGTGCAAATCAAAAGGCCATCACTGACATGCCCTGCAGGAGGCTGGAAAGCTGAAAAGCATCTATGTGGCTTAAAAGCACTACCTACGGTAAAGCTAATGGGAATTGGGTTGGTTCACCTAGAAACTCTGGACACACGCCTGGCTTTCCTCTCTCATACGCTGAACATGATAGCAGTGCCGCTCCAACACATGTTGGAGCATGTGTTGGAACATGTTGGAACATGCAAACAGTACACCCACATATTGGGTAGGACAAATTATTTCCAGCTGACAAACGAGATGTTACACTATTAAAGCTTTTTTGCAACGGGCGCAGTCATAGAGCAAGTTACCACAAAAGCATGTGAGGCAGCTGATAACAAACAGGGATATGTCTGCAGGCAGACGGTATTTTTGGCAGAAGAAATGGAGAACAGGTACTGACCAGCAGCACCTTCAAGCCACCATAAGAGATAAACTTACCCTGTTGCTCTACTAGGTTTCATAGAGCCCATGGAGAAAGACAAAACCTTACGGGGCAATTCAGAGCAGAAGACTGAATCCAGTAGGTCAAATCTCTGCTTAGAGGGAAAACCTGCAGCGGCTAGGCTCCTAATTTTAATTGCACAGTCAGGTGACTAAGGTAGCTGAGATGATTTTAGGGGAGAGGGCATAATCAAGGAACTTATCTGGGGATAATATACCTTTCTGATGGGCTTTCAATTTCCTCTAATGCATCAAAATTAAACTGCTTTATTTCGTTGGTCCAGCTTCCTTTGCAAGCATTCTAATTTTTGCCTCTTTCTTAGAGAACCCAATTTCACGATGGGCAGGTGCAAAAATACTAAGCTTTCATTTTCAGTGCTTACTTTTTGCTTAAACATGCTGCCTTTGGCAGAATCAGGCCATTAATCATTCTGTTGAGAAGAAAAACACAGAACAATTTTTCAGAGTACAAGACAATTTCCACAGGTCTGGTAATTTATTAAGACTCATTTTCTTTATGAGGCTATTTTCCTTTCCTGAACTTTGGTGGCCTTTGCAAAACTCTTTCACTATTGTATTTTAGTCTTTGTTTCCTACTAGCATAGCATATAATTCTTCCTTTCTGATGTTTGGTTTCACATGCAATTCACTTTGTGATAAAATGATACTAATTTTGTAGCATCACTTCAGCAGCTGAATAATATACTTTAGGATGATACTGCAAGACAGTGATATTTGAATGCAATGCTGATTCTGTGCAATAACCTGATAAAAATAGACATTGTTTCAAGGAGCTGCTCTCCTGAATGGATGCTCAGAAACGTCCGAAATTATTAATCTTAAAGTACATTATGTTAGAGTAATCTATTTCCAAATGATGCAATAGCCTAAACTCCTACGTGCTATGAATACAGAGCCTCATTTTGCCAAGGAGTGTAAGTTTTCAGGGTTCTGAAATAGCTAAAAAGAAAGTATTATTATGTGCATGTGAAATACCAAAGTATCTGACTTCGCTTCCAAGGAAGAAAATACTAACTCATTTATTTTAATTTGCCATGATTACAGTTTCCATAGGAGACAGGAATAATATACGTTTTGGAACTTTTCTAGTCATCCCGAATGCATTATCTATGTATACTGTGCTGCCTGCCCAAATTGCACTACAATTTGAAACAATTACACGAGAAGACAAAGACGGAGTTTACTATTACTAAAAAGCACATGGCTAGTGTCCAATAAAACCCCAAGCCAGTAACTAAGCTACACACATTCCCAAATTTAAATGCACATCGACACCGAGAAGGGTGAAAACCGCCCAAGTAAAGTTAGCATCATGGCACTAAGCACTGTAAATCTCATCACACAACAGCTCGCATTAAGTAAACCTGAGCACGGCTGTTTCTATGGCTTTTAGGGCACCTTGTGGAATCAAGATCCCAAAATGCTGCATATTCCTTTACTACCAGTTCTCTAAGCTCAAATGGTTTCGCAGCCCATCTACATAAGAGGAATAAGCCTGGCTAGTCAGAACCAAACTGTAAAAAAGATATTTGATTCAATCCTTTATTTTACAGTCAATTCAAGTGCCTAAATGCCTAATTAGCTGAGAGGACAAGCTATACAGGCAGGCTGGAAGCCAACCTATTTATCATTTGCATTTAAGCAATTGCTTTCATATTTGCAGAGTGCTATGCAAATACCAATTACCGCCATGATGCAGCAGAGCTTATTAACACAAGCACAATGCTGATGTGATTATATTGCTTCCAGCTCTGGAGCTAGCTCATTTGCCAGCAGTCCAGCAGTCTCTGCTCTGCCTGCCTTCTGTTGCAGGGTACAGTTATGCTACGACACCCCCATCTCCCTCACACTGTCCTGGAAAGTGCCTGGAGTGAGAGTATCACAATACCTCAAAATTTGACTTCCAAAGCATGAAGCTCAGGTTGCACGCCCCCAATACTTGTGCTGCAGGGACAGCTCTGCAGACAGGCTACACAGCAGCAGGGAAGAAGTAATAAAGCTCATTTGACAGGATGTCCCAGTTATCCCCTGCTTTGTCCATCTTTTCACAAGGTTATCAAGAGCATGAGCGTACGTCGCACTTCACAGTCCTTTACCCTATTAAATTCAGAGCATCTCCTGTAACTGTGTTCACTTTGATTCCCCTCTTCTACTTCCAGAGAAAAACGTGGAGTACATGGCATTTGTCCCAGGAGAGGAGCAACCTCCTGCATCCAGGGAACCACTTGGGTCAGATCCACTACCGAAGGGACTCAATTTTTTTTTCCCTCTTGTCAAAAGCACAGGCTATCACCCTGCTATTTCAGCTCATTTGCTTGCTTATACTAACATTGTGCTTACCTGCATGTCACTTAAGATAGACCTCAGCCACCACCTACTTACTCATCATAAAACTTTACATACTGAGCATGGATTTGGTGACATAGGGAGCCTTTCACATTCATAGTTAGCTTTTTCACAAATCATCTCACCCCAGATGCATTCAAAATAATTGACTCTTGAAACAAAACTTAATGGCACTTGCAAGATCCTCTTTTGGTAAAAATCAGCATTAATAGCAAATATTTCTCCACGGCAAATCAGTGTGACTGACTGAAGCTCTACTCCCAGCAAAATATGTTAAAAGGAAGCCCAAGGACTACGCTTGCTCACATCTGTGACTAGTGCAGACATGCCTGTACACAAAAGCCAAATCCAAACAGGGCAAGCTTGGGAAATGCTTGTTTTAATATTTAAGCCATGTCACCTGGACTCATCTATATATGCATTTGTTCCTATGGACAGGACTCATCTCCCCTAAAAGCTAGGTATTTCATCTGAAGTATTCTTCCAGGCTGCTCCTTTATTCAGGCAGAGAACAGCATACCTCTACAGGGTAATTATTCTCTCGTATACGCCTAACACGAATGAGATGAATTGCTGTCTGGAGGTGCTTCTTTCTTCCTTTTGGCTATAAAGACAACCTGAGCGACTAGTGTAGCCTCAGAGTTCAATTAGATGAGCTGTATCCCATCCTAGGCAATTTTGTACTAGGAGATCTTATTATGTTTTGCAGCTATCAAGCAAGTTATGTGGGGAAGGGACACATGCAAATCAAGCAAGCAGAAAACTCAGGTCTTGTCCTTTCACTGGGACCTTACTGCTGCTATTGATTCTACTACAGAAGCACTCAGACTGTGGGGACCACCAGCTGTAAAAGCCCTGGAAAAGACTGATGCCCCCAGCAAACACTGGTCCCCTCTGCACCACTTCACACAGTAATGCAGCGAGTCCACCCTATTCCATCAGCGCTCGAGGTGGCAGTCAGAACACAGAATAGGCAGAACCCCTTAGGAGGGGGCTGTGGCACCGTACCAAGTTGGCACGACACTCAGCTAGGACCCCAGATTTACGGGTTGATCTTGTACAAGTCACTGCCTCTCTGTGACTCAGCTTCTCCACCTGTAAAGTGGAGATGATGCTCCTGACCTCCTTTGCCCATTATTATTACATCTACTGACGAAAAAACCCCAACCTGAACACATAGGTGTTATTACTCACTAACTAGGGGCATTTTACAAATGCCTTGAAGTATGATACCAAAAAGGCCCAGTTCTGTGACCTTCCTCGAGCTGAGCACAGTAAAAACAGATACCACAGACACGACTTCTAAAAGGAGAAGAGCTACAGGGAAAAATCTAAACTCGGCTAACATTTTCTATTTAAGATAGCATTTTGGAACTCTTAAATACAAATGCTTCACTAAAACAATACTACAAACCACTTAAGTAGATCTTGCATCTAACAAAACTTTGCATTTTTTGTGGATAGAATAGCTTTTTAAAACATTAACCATGCTATCCTGAGCCATTTCCAAAGTCAAACAGACTGTGAAAACTAGTGAATTTTTTGCTAGCCAAGCCCCAATCCTGTAACTTTCTATACTTCTTACTTAACTGACTTTATTCTAATTTGCATCGAACGAGCGGTTGGACTGGTTCTCAGCAGCAGCCAAACAATATCCAGTGTTTGAATCAAAGTCAAGGGCATTTTCCCAAAAGGAAAGTAGGTGAAAGGTAAGGCTGGATTTCCCTACAGCATTAACTGCCCCAAGACTGAAGGAGCAAGGTGAAAGCTGCTGACATCCAGGGACACGCTCAGCATTGGCGTACGGGGAGGTGATGGCAGCGGTGCAGGAAAAGCCCCACTCGTGCTGGCTTTGCGGAAGGCTGTGAAGAGAGTGCAAAGGCTCCTTCCTCTCTCTCTGGCCATTGCTCCCTTCAAGGCCACCACTCCACGCGTACAGACCTACAGCATATAAATCTTTCTCTTTCTCTGGATGGAGCAAAGTGGCAGGGGAGGTTTTTTCATCGTGATTTTCCGCATCATGGCAGAAGTACAAGTAACTTACGTTAGCACTGCAGAACCAAAATAGCTGGGCTTCTCGAAACTGGTGAGAATTGGCACTGTGACTTTCTTAGGCTCGTTATGCAGAGGCCCTACGTCATGGCACCGGTGCTTTCTCTAGTTCTGCATTTTACCCTTCAGATTGGTCATCTCCCACCCGCAACATCTCAGCCTGCCTGCGTGACTCTGAAGTGAGACAGAGCTACAAGTACAAAGGACGGTGTGGGACCAAAGCAGAGACACTGGCAGTGAGGGCATGGAGACTTGCCAAGCCCCTTCACGTGGCTTTGACAAATATGAAACAAGTTTTTCTTGACCCTAAGTATTTTCTGTACAAGGCCGAGTGCAAGGTCTGTACGGGTAAGATTTCACACTGCTCTGGGCTGTGTACAAACCCATGTGATTTTCAAATTCCACAGGTAAAATGCTGTTTGCAACTTCATATCACAACTCAAACATCCCAGTTGTGTAACACCTTGAACTATTTCAAGACCATTTTCTCTCACCCTAGAAGCCTTCTCTGAATTTTACTCAAGGACACAAATGTGACCATTCTTGCTAGAGGACAGAGTTTCAGAAGCAAATACAAATGAAAAATGAAATACATACAAATATCTCAAACGGTATGAGGAATTGAATAGAGAATGCTGTCCTTCCCTCCCCACCTTTAAAATGGCCAACAGGATTCCCCTGCAATGATACCACATGTCAATTGGGGGGGGAAGAAAACAGAAAAAAGAGGGGGACCCAGCATTCTCTATTAAATGCTTCAACAGATACCTACCACCCTGCCTGTTCTGGTAGCAGCTATATACAATCCACCCACTTTTCTGGGAATGCAGAAGTGTAAAGGCTAAATGAAAAAATAGTTTAAAACCAGTCATTTTTAAACATGGTTTACTCTTCCACTAAGCCACTGTAGCCCAGTTTTCAACATCCTTTTCAACTATTGGCCATTTAAACTTTGCCTCCTGCCTGCAAATCTGCTAGCGTTGTTACAGATGGGAATACCAAACACAGAGGTCAATCTGTATCAGAGCGATGGTCACTGGCTGTCAGCTCTTGTAAACCATGAGCCATCACTTTGTCAGTCTCAGCCTTCGGCTTTGCAAGCTGTGACTAAAGATCCTGACTTGCTCTGCTAGCAGCTGTTGCAAGCTGTGAGCCAGCATCTTGGCATTCTCAGCTGAAACACTCAGCGCTTCTGTGCTCACAAACTGTCATTTTCAGTTAGCAGAACCCTCAGGTGACACGGCAGCAATGCAAGGACATCACAGGGTAAAAAAAAGATCATCTGTTTGAACGACCCACATTCAACCGACTCATTTTTAATCACTTTCCAATAGAGGTCATCCAGACAGTAAACATCTGGCTGTGGCACCTCAGCCATCTATCCAATGAGAATTATCTTGCTCGTCAACATCTAGTCCCGCTGTATCAGTTGGCAATTACTCGTGCAGTCACATTAGTGCAATGACCTGCTTTTCATCATAAAAAACCCCAAAGGCCACAGGACCAAATTTTTCTAAACAAAAGAGCATCTTTGCCAAGTTAACACTTACTTTGTTTCCACGTGAAATTAGGAAATAATTCTTGCTCAAAGTGACTTTTGACAAATAATGGACAGCACCCTTCCAGAGGCTGTGTATGGAAACCTGTGCTGACCACAGACTGCTGTTTCCAGACAGCATTACTTACAAACATATAGCACACATACCATGTATTTTACAAGCGAGTCTACCCCAAAGCTTCCTTGCCTACATTTGCATAGGTGCTTTGGGGTAAACATACCTCTGCGTGACTGTCCATTTTCTCTTCCCATGTGTCTAGCTTTAGCTACACATAGGCCCATACTCACATTCCTCTTTTAACTGTCCCTTTTTCATCCTGAAGACTTAGCTTGCCTCTGATACTTGATAGGCTGCGATGTCTGTCAGGAATGAGGTTGGGTAGCTTGTTCCAGAGAAGTAGATTCAGGCTGCAAACTACAGGTTGGCTCTGCAAGTTGTAGATGAGCTGGTTTGGCACATTAACCGGCACATCAGACAACATTTTAAAAGGAAAAATGTATTGTTTTGCCTGAGAATGATGAAAGCATCAAGACAGCAGCTGTTTGAAAGAAAGACTAGAATTTACAAATGCGTATAAATCATTTATGATTGCAAATGAAATGTTGGAGATATCACCACGTCGAAAGAAAGTTATACTGTGTTTCCACACCAACTTCCAGTCCTGACTGTACCTTTGCACAGCCCCAGGAAGTTGCAAAGAGGAAGATGATCAATTTTCCTTACTGCTTTTATACCACATTCAATATGGATTCAGTAATGGTTCCTATTAATAGCACTAGGAAACAGGAAGATAGAATGACAAGATGAATAAGAAAGTCCTAGATGCTGTGTCTTGCTTGCGGCTTCTGTTTTCTTCTTCAGAGACAGAAGATTTCAATGAAGGATTGCTTCTAAGTAATATCCCCCCACAAGAAACGTCCAAGTTTTGTTTCTTATATTTTTGAACTTTCTTTAGGCAGAGAGCAGCTAGCTCGGCAGTTGATAGAACGCCCTGACAGACACACCTCTGTAGCTCACTATTTCAAGTACCCCAGGATTACTTCAGATATATTAGAGACAGTCACAGCCTCTTGATGACCCACGTGAAAATGTTTTGAATAAGCTCTCCCCATCAGTAAGTGACAGCATAACAAATACAGACCGTATTGGTGTAGAAATCTAAGTAGAAACTCTGTAAACAAGGACTAAAGATGAAAAGACCAGGCACTTCCCCCACGCCTAACTAGCTCTTCTTCAGATGATGTGAAGAAATAAATGATATATTAAAATATATATATGAAATGATACATTTCATCCATGTTACCTCTTTGTGGATATATAAAACTCACCTCATCAGCACCCTTCGAAAGGGTGAGGGTAGGCCAAATCCTTTTGTAAAACTGAGATAAAACTTCCGCTGAAACAGACTACAGCTGCAGTGACTGTGCCAAGTCCCTAGGGATAGCAAGTCAGTATGGTACTTATAGCGAGGCACACTATAGCTCACCACTTAAAATGCTGTTTTAAAGGCTAGGAACTAAGCCTATTGCTCCTCATAATTTCCTACTCACCTTTGGTTAACCAGAAATGTTAACCATAAAGGTTTTGTTAACAAAAACCCAAAAAATTAGAAAAAAACCACATAAATACAGCTTTCCATGAACTCTGTACAGTACCAGGTAAAACAGAATGTGCAATTCTCCGATCACGGGAAGGTGAATGCTGTAGGTACTCAGACAAGGAGTGGTTTACAACCAATGCCTAAATTACCAGTGTCAAAATACCGCCTAAGCTTTTGTTTTAATTTGGCTCCTGAGAGCTCTATACAAGTGCTTGGTTCATCACTTGCGGGCTGCAAATTATGGTTTAACATCTTTGGGTTAAATTAAGAAGGGAAAAAAGGTAAAACTTAGCACTAGTTTTTCCTCCTTCTGCTGAGAGGGGACTTTCTCCTCTCCACTGAGTAAGGAAACAAGGAATCCTCAAAACTTCCCACCTTTGCTAAGGGACGGACCCAGAAGACATTCTCAGCACCTTCTACTTGCTGTCACCAACAGGTTGAGATAGCTGGAGATAGCTGGCTGCAAAGCCGTGTTTTAAAGGCTACTTAAAGCACAAGGAAATCATACAGCTCATGTACATACCTGCCAGTACATGCCCAGCTCATCTGCCGTTCTATCCCACCTTTGCAAGATGATTTCAGCACCACAAAACTATCACCTGAAGTTCAGGTTTTGTTTTACACTTGGCCTCAAAGGAAGAAAAAACAAAACACTTCTTTATCGCTGGAGATGGGGCTGTGCTAGGACACCAAGACAGACACACAGTCTGCTCTCTGAAATCTTATTTTTGCTGGTGTGAAAGCAATGAATGAACAAGGAAAGCACTAAGCAGAGAGGCTTCTGTGCTCCCTCTGCCGGCTCCCCCTGAGGAAAGGCAGCAAGCCTGCACCACGCCTTGTAAAAGCAAATTTAAGCACAGGTCTACCACCCACTCCTGCATCCTCAGGTACTTCTACAGCTGCATGCTGCCATTTTTGCTAATTCAGGCCCCACTTCATGCAAGATAGAAGGCATATAAATAACAGCAAGTTCAACAGGCAAATTGCAGGCAAATGCATTACGTTCTCCTTAGCCCAAAACCCCTTACAAACATTTACACCCTTCCTTCACAACCTGAACAAATTTGAGAACCTGAGCACAGGTATCGGCACCTGCAGCCTTCACACGCTGCAAGTTAAGAAACGTGGTCTCTGTGTGTTAAACAACAGCAAAGCAAAGCGTTCTCTGGCTGTCTGGCTGTCCAACCATGGTACGTGGTTCATGGGGAACGAGATTTGTCTTTTTACAGTGCTTCTCATCTTTACTTTGTAAGTCACAGGAAAACAATCCCTTCAGTGGACAAAATTAATGAAAGTTCTGCCACAGAACTTTTTAACCATCAGTTTTGCACTTTGAACTTGGCAGTTCAATACAGATAATTTGTCAGCAGCAAACCCAGCTCAATACTTTGTAAATGTTGTTAAGCTATAGTCCTGTCTATAGGGCTTTCCCAGTTTAATTGACTTGCTACAAAACATACCCTTAAGAAGACAGATGCGTCAGTGTAAATATCGCATGTAGACCAGGGTGTATGGGGTACTTTGTTACCAAACAATTTTCTGATTTGCATTTCTAACATTTGTCCCCAGGCAAAAGAATTCATGATTTAAAGATGACAAATATGAAAACTGGCCAAATGACCCAGATAACATTCTAAATCACAAACCATTACTACAAAGTACAGAGTAGCTGTTTTTACAAATCTGTGAATAGCAGGATATAATGGTACACATTCTTGTTTTCCATCTATCAGCTATTTCTTGTCACTGGATTAGAAAACCCAGTTCCCAGTAAAAATTGTAAATGAGCAGAATAAAGTATGGTAGCCCTGTTTTCGCATTTTCCAGCCCACTGTCTTACCATCAGATCTGATGGACAACATTAACTGCATTCCTGGAAGGCATTTCCCTATTTCCAAGTCCATGTTTCCTTTCACATGGCTTCCAGCCTCAGTAGGCTAGTTTGAAGTCAAATACATTCACTGCACCTCTTGATCTTACTGCTCTAGTATCTTTTCCAGCAAGAGAGGACAATCTCAGTAATGGGTAAGACATGACACAGGCAGATTCACTGGATACAGTCAATATGTTACTGCTCTTGCATATGCCACATATTGTGAAATCCCCAATACTTATATACATATGAAAAGGTTTTATATTCAAGCCCCAGGACACAATCCAGTTCTTAATACAACAGCAGAAACTGAATGCAAAACCTTTCCAGATACACTTCTGTATCTTGCATAACATTCTAAGATTTAAGAATGCCATGGAAAAAGACCAATACACATAAACTGAGAAGTGGAAACGGCTTCGCTTTTTAATATAAGCAATGTTTAAGGAGGTATGATACTCGAATCACTGGAAACCTGTCCGTGATTTGAACATGAATTTATTCATGCTCCTGTTGTAGTAGTAAAGGCTGTTTCTTGGTTGTCTTCCCTACTCTAACAGCTTATACATATGGCTTGAAACGGGCAACAGTAGTTATCTCCATTAACACGTCGTATCTCACCACAATTTGAGTCATCTGCTAGCGACTGTGGTACCTCACAGCATCTCAAATGATGCAATTTGAAGCTCATGAATTATATAATGTAAAAGACCAACTGCTGAAACGCTATGTTGTTCAGGGAGACCAGTTCTGTCACACAGATGAAAGACAGTCTTCCCCCAAATAATGTTAAATTAGAAAATCTTTCACTATATTTGACTTAGTTTTTCTCAGTTAAATTTCAGAGGTAAAGAAGTTAACTTCAGTTCTAAGCAATGAGATACAGCAGATATTAAAAGTGTCATAAATCTCATTCTCACTCCAGTATGGAAGCTGGTAATTGGTGTAAGACAAACAATTTAAATAATCTGTTCAGGTAAGTGCTCTTGCTGAAAATGCACTGTGAAGTGCTTTTTTCAGCTAAGCATGAAGGTTAAAGCAATGCAACAATTAAAAGTGAAGTCCAAGCTAAGAGGCTTGAAGGAGCACCACTCCACTAAATCCCTACCAGTACCTAAACAGGGCAAGGATCTGAGTTTTAGTGACCCTAGGCAGGCAAACAAAACATCATGTAAACTAGCAAGACAAAACGTGCACAGACTTCCTTTACCCCACCATACGTTGCCACGATAGCTGGAAATCATAAAGGGAGTCCAGTGCTGGAAAGTCTCTGGAGGAAACTCTTTGCTTCTAGCAAGATGAATAATACACCTGTTCCCTAGTTGTGAGCAAACACTACAAAGGAATAATTAGAAACTATCTGACCTGAAACCCACATGCCCATTACTGCGGTATTTTTCCACCTACTACAGGTGAAACAGAAGATGGGCTGGACCTGGAAGGGGAGGGGTGGAGTAGCAGCACAAGATGCTGATTTATAAAGCACTAGCAAACAGTGCTCTTTCTCCACAGGCTTTGGACAACCAACTCGTCCTGCCTGAAGGATGCCAAAGTGCAAGCAGGATTCCAGCTAACGTCTGCTTGCCAGCTGAGAGGGAACTACAACCTCTGTGAGCGTTTACACGCCAATAGCCAAAACTGCTCTGAGCCACTTTATTCTCCAGTTGGGCTTTTGCTTTTCATCCAGAGACTTTAGCTTGGCTGTTTCACTCCATCAGAAAAGGAATAAACTCACCAAGATGGTAAAGGTGAGTACACTGTTCATGGAATTGCTGCTACTGCATATGTGCTTCTTCTTAAGAACAAGCATTAATTTGTTTTAATATACTAAGAACAAGCATTAATTTAAGTTTTAATATACATATGTATATTATAAATACAAGCTAAGTGAAAAATAGAACTAATACTAGACACTGTTGGGCATCCAGTGTAATGACTAGAATTTTCACTGTAGATAGTTATGCCCCTCTAACCCTAAAAAGTAAAGAGATCAGATTGGACAGGGAAGAATTCCAGGACTGGCTAGTTTCACAATCAACAGTTTCATCAACACTATCCCTTCTGCAAATGCCAAAATCTGAGATTTTATGAAAATTTGCAGGTTAAAGGTTAAACATAGATCATGCATAGAAGTGATCAATAGTTTTTACTAAATTCATTAAGTTTCTTTATTATTCTCCTCCATCTGCTAAGTTCTCACAATAGATAGCTGTTTTCTTTCTCTCCTGGTCTCTCTGCTTCATGGGGATTTGAAAAGCTGAACAGATTTTTGGGTGGGATAGTTAAAGAGAGGAGGAGGAGGAGAAGGATGCTGAAGGAAAAATCCCAATAGATAAACCAGATTGTGAATCTTCAGTAAGGTAGAAAAAATAGAACTTCTTGTAACAGACATATCCTTTATCTGGGATATGTACCACCAAGCAAATTCAAGTGCTTTAGGAAAAGGATTTCTGACTTTTAACTCCCCAAACAACTCACCAGCTCTTAGCTTTTTCCCTTCCTCAAGATACAATGTCAAGACTTCAACATTCCTCTAATTAAAGGGCATCTAAGGATAAGATGCCACTTTTGAGTTCAGCATAGCATTAAGATGTCCCAGTCCTTATTTTTTTTCCTTGTTGTTTCCGTTACTTGAGCTCTCTGGTTTAGTTGGTAAGATGGCTACTCTCAACTCATCTGAGATACTGCCTCTGCAGGAGTCCAAACATGGACAAACGCCCTGCAGAGTGTGTATGTACTCATTAGACAGACAACCGCAGCAGCACCCTACAAGCTCATCTGTCCCACTAGCAAAGCTCACCATCAGATAAGATCCAGTATGACTCTCATGAAGCTCTGCTGGTTAATGTGTAAGGAAGCCTCTGAAATGGGGTCAACCAATAGTTCTTCCAAGGCATGGCATGTAGTTTACAAGATAATTAGGATCTGGAACGTTATGATTATAGAGGCTGGTAAGTTAGCAACACAGGAAGTCTGCCCTTCAGACTACAGTATTAACTTAAAGTTAGGAAACAGCACAACCCCCAAGTTATCAATAAAAGCAAAACATTGTCAGAGGTTTAGCAGCTTCCCTAGGTTAACAGTTTCCTGTACCTGATACTAGATTGGCAAAAATGAGTGAGGAGTTTGCTAACTCCCTGTCCGTTCTGAGCTCTATGTGAAAAGAAAGGCTTGCTTTACCTTGGCTACCAGCATGGTGTTTGCCCCCATTTCTCACTACATGATTGAGTGTAAATGTGTAAATATGAATGTGCAAATGGTAATTTTAATTAAAAAAGAAAAGTAAATCTTGGAGTCATGTATTTAAAAAGTTCCAGGAACAGGCAAGTTCTCAATGAATATTTTTTCCCTCCCCTTTCCTTTTAAAAATCTTTGCTTTTACACTGATCTCTTCTTGGAGCTGATAAATGACTTAATGGTTTTCACTAGCAATGCTGAGATCCTGGGCAGTATTCCTACACTTTGTTTAGACCATAAACTACTGGAAGTGTTGCACATCTCTAAAGAAAGCACTGTAATTTACATATGCTGAAGACCCGACCATCATTACTGTAACACACACTGGAGAGATCTCACGATAAGACAGGAACTAGCACTATAAGTTGCCAGGAGAAAGAGACAGTAGCAATCTGTAGCTTGTCTAAAAAAAAAAGTAGATTTGTCAGAGTTTGACTTGTTTGTGGTGTTTTTTCCTGCTTCCTTCAAGTCCCAGCAGATGTTCACAACAATGCCAAAACCTTATTTCTTTTACAGAAAAAGTCTGATGTTTACTCAGTTGAGATCTATGGGACAAAAGATCTAGAAAAAACAGATACTGAAGATGAAGGGGAGAAGTACAAAGACTTGAAAGGCAACAAGAAAAAAAAGAAGACAGAAGACCTTAAGAAAGAACTGGACCTGGTAAGTGTTGCTAAGCTCCCATTACACCTGGCAGGACAGCCTCTACCCACAGTCTGAAGTCCGGTGAAGGGGCGTGAAATGCTGATGCACTATCATTTTAACAGAAGACCTGCTGCACTGGAAATCCTAACACAGGGAAGGATTCGCTTCCTCACGCTCCCAAAGTGTGCCAGAAAAAAAGTTGTGCAGGATTAATACCTATAATCAAAGAATGATTCTGGCTTAATTAAGCTACCAATGGTACGGAACTTTATCTCCCCAAAGAGGAGTTATGCCCTAGATGGAATAACTGCAATCAGTATTTGCTCTGAACTGCCACTTGCACAGTCAGCCAGGAAAGAGAGGGAAAAGTAGAAGCACAACAGTTGCTCCACAGATTTCTAAGTAGATCTAAAAGCATGCCTCAGCTTTGAGCACAGTTTTTTTTTTCCCCAAACTAACTGCACTGTACTTCAAGGACAGCGTGCTAAGCTCAAGAAACCTGTACTTTACTTCTGGCTTGCTACTGACCTGCTGGCTGACCTTGGAAAAGTTACTTCCTCTCTATACGTTTCAGTTTCCCAATCTGAAAAATGAAGGTAATTATACTGACCTCTTTTCTGAATTGCTCCAAGAGCAACTCAAAGGAGAGGCTATTTATGGGCTAGATGATATTTCAAAAGCAAGGAAACCCCAAAATGGGCCATCAGTTTACCCATCACGTTTCCCAGATCTACCCAGTACCAGTTAAAAAATTCT
The DNA here is from genome assembly GCF_030463565.1 of Pelecanus crispus. NCBI lineage: Eukaryota > Metazoa > Chordata > Aves > Pelecaniformes > Pelecanidae > Pelecanus > Pelecanus crispus. The sequence continues at coordinate 4,062,122 of NC_134661.1, read as the reverse complement.
CAATGTATCTTATCTTTGCCACCAGGGGATGTAACATTACTCCCTTGTTTCTAAAGAGAAACCAAAGCACAGACAAGTTAATTGACTCATCCAAGTACCAGTGAATCATTCTGTGAAAACAATTGTGAGATCTCTCAAATTCTTGGCTTCCAAATCTCAGTTCAGCACAAGATATAATTAGGTCAATGATACCACAGAAGTGTCACTGCAGGAAAAGGAAAAGAGCTTTCAGATTTCCCTCTCCCACACCCTTTTTAACTGTGGTTAGAACCTGCTGCTTCTTTCTACAAGACTGTGGTGAATAATTTTACATACCCTACCTTGTCAATCAAGTGTCAAGATTGTTGTCACACATATTCTGACACCACACCCTTTCTTCTATCAACATATTGCCTATGGTACTGAATGCTCGAGTCCTCTAGTGTGTAAAGAGGAACTATTTATCTAAAAGAGCACAGACATTTGTGGCAAACAGGATTAACATGACATCACCATTCTGTTCTTGTGACAGATTTGCTGTAGGAGGGAGCTATTTACAAAAGTACTCTCAAAATCAAAAGAAAATACCATCTTCCAGTGGAAGATGTTTTGCTTATCAATATGCAAATTACATGTTGTCTATTCATGAAGATGGGATGTCATACTAGCAACTGGATCCATGGTCCCAGATGCAGGCTGTTTGAACATTCTCCAGATCCTGAAATAAAAATTTCCAACAGTGTGACATTCTACTCACTATTATTTTCTCTTTCTTTTGAAATCCAGGATGACCACAAACTCAGCACTTCAGAACTGGAGGAAAAGTATGGTACAAGCGTTGATAAAGTAAGTCCATAGGGCATCATTAAGAAACTGCCTGAATCAACTGCCTTACTTTGCCTCTGACTTAGCCAAGGCTTCCTAGAAGCAGTGGGAAAACATTTAAATCAACAGGTTCATACATATGTATGTGTGGATGCATGCATGCATGCACGAGTATGATGCACTAACTCCCAATAAAGCCTAAACCAGCAAGCCAACATGCAGCACCAACCTGGATTTAGACTGGAGCTTCTCTCAAATCTGAAGAAGTCTGATCTACGGCTTTGAAATCAAAATCCCTGCATAAAACGTGACCTCAAAGTTTGCACGAGGACCTCAGCTTTTCTGAAGTTTTTATCTGAAATTACAATTCCACTAGAATTCATTTTTCACTGGCAGGGTCCGTAACAATCTATAGCAAGAAAGTGCACTGAAACTGATTTTATCTTGAAGAAAACACTAGATTTGAGAAACTATACACCCAAGACCCTTTGACACCGAACATTCAAACATCAAAGCATTGCAACATGGCCAGAGTAGAGACAAGAATTTCAGGGAAAACATCTTGGTGGAAATGCAGAAACAGCAGCAAAAGAACCAATGTCTGTTTTTCCCCAGCTTTCCAAACACTTAGTACAGGTATACTTGACAGATAACTGACAAAATGAAAACTCCTAATGGACACAGCCCCAGATTCAATGCTCCAGTAAAGAAATACCTGTCTCTTTATAGCAGATAACTAGTAGTAGCCAACCTGGAATCAGAAAATTTGGAAATCAAAGATTCAGGTTACTGCAGCTGATCTGTGACACAAACAAAGTTTAAGGAAAAAACAGCATGTGAATTTTGTTCCGAGTTGAGACAAAAATCTGTTTTCTCTGACTTTATTTTAAACATGGCATCTACTTTTCCAGGGTCTCTCCAGTGCAAGAGCAGCAGAGATTTTGGCTCGGGATGGTCCCAACGCACTCACTCCTCCCAAAGCCACTCCTGAAATTGTTAAGTTACTCAAGCAGATGGTGGGAGGGTTTTCCATCCTCTTATGGATAGGAGCTGTCTTCTCCTGGATTTCATTTGGCATTCAGCTTGCTCAGGGAGCTGAATCACCCTTTGACAATGTAAGTATTTGAATAACCACAAAGTGACTATTTGACCCTTTGACAATCTAAGTAATTTAAATACTACTTCACAGTTATTCAGTAACTACAAGGAGGCCTTTTATTCTTTCAGAACTCTCCTCTGCTACCAAACGTTTCTGAAAAATGCTCAAATACCTGACATACCACTTCTGTCTAAGAGCGCCTATCCAAAGGTTTTATAACCAATACGCATAATTGTAATACTTGAATACTCGTAAGAGCAATATTGAAGTCCACAAAGTACTCCGGAGTCTTTGTCTCCCATTCCCTTATGAGTTACATTCTGCTAGGAATATAATTCGTTCGGGTTTGTGTCAGGTTTATTTAGAGAAGGCTTTTAGAAAGATGGGAAACTTGCCATTAAAAGCCCTTTCCATACCCCAAAAGCTTTACTAGATCATTAGCAGGGCAAAACTTGAAAGCTCTTTTCTTAAACTGTCTTTTAACCTGACCAATATCTCATTTAAGAGTCTCCTGAAACAATACAGAACTATGATTTAATCTAGCAGAGGAATTGCTGAATGCATGTCTTAAATTAACCAGATTATGTCTTTTATTGATTAGCTGTACCTTGGAGTAGTCCTGGCACTGGTTGTCATCCTTACTGGTATCTTTGCTTACTATCAAGAAGCTAAAAGCACAAACATCATGGCCAGCTTCAGTAAAATGATTCCACAGGTGAGAATAACCAAGGCATTTCATTGGAGACGAAAGTTCATTCTAGTAATGCACCTCAAAATGACAAAAGCACAATAAAGCCCATCTTGAATTTACCTCTTGCTAGGAGATTTAGAAGATGGCGCAATGCTAATTTTTATCTCACCTCTGTCTTTCAGCATGCCCTTGTCATCAGAGATGCAAAAAGGAAGGAACTGCCAGCAGACCAGCTGGTGGTCGGAGACATTGTGGAAATAAAGGGCGGAGACAGGATCCCAGCGGACGTTCGTCTGATCTTTACTCAGGGTTGTAAGGTAAACAGTACTTTGCAGAGCACAGGCAAAAAGGAAAAACATGGCTTAGAGACTCTTATTACATATAAAGAATTTCTGCGCACCCAATATGAGTTATTAGAGCTTTAATTAGACATATTCTAATTCAATCACAGAGTGCACAAGCTATACTGTGATGCTCAGCTCATCTAGGACTAACATGTCTGCTCCCTGAACATCAAAAGAAGCCATTAGGTCCACACCATGTTCTAGCAATGCTCTTTGCCAGGACAGGGGCAGAAATACCAACACAGTATATTAAGAGTTTCCACAGACCTGCAGGCAGATCTTCAAACCATGTTTTCTTTCAGGCTGCTACTGAAAATGCCACTGACAGACACACGACGTTGACTGAACTGAATTCCCACAGAAACAGATTCTCTCAGTGACAACAGCAACTCTCTCAGAGAAAAGGCACCGAGAGATTATGGCCCTGTCACAGATTATTAAATGTGCTTCCGCCTTACCTTCTGGGCTAGACATAACTGCATATTACTAACTTTAATATGGGCATGTCTCCGTTTCATTAAAGGTGGACAATTCTTCACTCACAGGGGAATCAGAACCACAGTCTCGTTCCTGCGACTTCACCCATGATAATCCCTTGGAGACCAAGAACATCGCATTCTACTCCACCACCTGTGTGGAAGGTGTGTACAGACAGAGAGAAGGGCCTCCAGAAACGGCACCTGTACAAGGTGCTACGTAATACTGCTAACTCATTTTAAACAATTCTGCTTTGAGGAATTTCAGAAAGGTTTAGTTGCTCACAAGAAACTATTGTCCCAAGCACACCAAAATAAAGCCTTAAGCACTAGGCTGGTCATACTTAGTATCAACCAGTGAGACGTTTGTTTCAACACCTAGCCTGGTTATGGGTGCAACAATCTGGTTTCCTTGTGGTCTTTCTGTCACTATCTTTAGGAATACCAAGTTGCAGATGCCTTTAAGTACTTGTGGATGCTTCTGTGTAAGGGCTCTGCACACCTAAAGGTGGTGTTCCTATTCTCAGGGCTAAAAGGTATGTTTGTCATACCTAACAGACTGTTTGCTATGAGACTGTACAGCGCACAGGACAATACTACATTCCTACCGCAATGCAATCAAAAAAGACTAATTAATGAAACTAGCTTACGTCTTTCTTCCCCTTCGCTGACAGAGCTATAAGATTTCTAAGGGGAAGAATGTAATTCTGGGGTGAAGTCTCAGTCACATTAAGGCTGAGCAGGGTCTTCAATCAGTACCGGGGTACAGAAGACAGGGTTAGTCTCTCCTGGAGCTGACAGTCTTTTATTTCTTTGCAGGCACTGCTACTGGCATTGTAATCAACACTGGGGATCGCACCGTCATCGGGCGGATTGCCTCTCTCGCATCAGGAGTAGGAAATGAGAAAACACCCATTGCTATTGAGATAGAACATTTCGTCTACCTGGTGGCAGGAGTGGCCATTTCCATCGGTGTTATCTTCTTCATTATATCTGTTTCTATGCGATACAAGATTCTGGACTCCCTCATCTTTCTCATTGGCATCATTGTGGCAAATGTGCCAGAGGGACTGCTAGCCACAGTAACGGTGAGTCTATATTCTATGTTTGAATTCACTGGTGGCCACTGTAGCTCTTCAGTCATTACCAAAATTCATCACTCACAAGTTCATTACAGTGTGACACTAACCAGTGAAGAACAGATTATCTATTACATACTTGGCTGAGTTGAGTTTTAAATAGGGGTGTTTTTTTCCATGAAGCTGAAAGGGCAAACATTTCATTTGGGAATTCTGGCATAACTGAGCCATTAATCTTAAAAGCTTCAGCACAATAATCCAATTTGAAATAAGGTTCTTCAAGTACTGTTCTCCCTCAATTGCTAACCAGGAGAATGATGTGACTCATTTCCCCACAACCTGTTCCTATTTGGAAATGAGGATATTGTACCCTAAAACTTGCATCAAAATTCCACTTAATAAGACGTATAAAGCATCACTAAAATCCCTGGCTGAGAAGCAGCACACCTGCTAAGCCCTGTTAGCCCTAAAGTACACCACCAACAAACAACCAGCAGTACTGCAATAATGAAGAGAATCATTTCAGGATCCATTAAGTTGGAGATTAGGAGCTCCCTCCCCGCCCCCCCCCCCCCCCCCCCTTGTAGGTTTTTCCATCTAAAACATGCTCTTAACTGATACGACATTCTTACTTCTATCAGCAGGAAAGCAGGTTCCCCTCAGCAGCAAATGTACTTGTGCTAGTTACAGCCAAACCTCTGACCTTAGTAATGTTCTTAAAAAAAAGAAAGCACTGCAGTCAACCAAAAGATAATTTTTTAAAAATGTTCTCTTCCTAAAAAAACAAACCAAAACAACAAACCCACAAAAAAATTAGCGGAAGTATGTGACCTCACTGCATCATTCTGTAACTGTACCTCACTAACAGTGAGCTGAACTTCTTTACTTTTGCCAGGTGAGTCTGTCTCTGACAGCCAAGCGGATGGCGAAGAAGAACTGTTTGGTGAAGAACTTGGAAGCTGTAGAAACACTCGGTTCTACCTCCATCATCTGTTCCGACAAGACAGGGACCCTCACACAAAACAGGATGACTGTTGCTCACCTCTGGTTTGATAATCAGATCTACTCAGCGGACACCAGCGAAGATCAAACAAGTAAATAAGGCAAATGGGGGAATCTGGGAAGGGGCAACTATTTGGATCAAACCTGTGGTGTTTCACACCTACTGGCTGCCAAACTGATGTCGATGGGAGTATCTTTTGATAGTGAACACAGACGTGTTTTCCTTCCACACAGAAGTGTCACGTGCAACAGAAAAGTCCCTTCTTAGCCATGTAGGGATGTGTGGGGGGGGAAGATTAATATTTGAACTCCACTCAAAGAAAATAAGTCTGGAGGAGGTTCTAATCCAGGTCCTTTTGCTGACAGTAAACTTAGTAGGGAAACAAATAGAGAAATATCATCTAAGCAACTTTGCCAGAACTGCTAACTGATGGATACAATGGTTTGTGTCAAATTGTTTTTATGTAACAGAACCTCTCAAAAGAGCAATCTTCTTCTGCAAATAATTCAATCCTGTTGTTTCAAACTTAAACTTCCACTTCCATCATGTAATATACTAAGGGATGCAATATTTATTGTGCTTTCACTCAGCCCAGCCTTTTGATCAAAGCTCTCCGTCATGGACAGCATTATCAAAAATTGTAACTCTCTGCAACCGGGCAGAATTCAGACCAGGACAGGAGAACCTCCCAATAATGAAGGTACTGCCTACTTCATATCAGCTTATTTCTCTTCCTCTGAAAAAAAGTTGTTCTGTTCAGCTTTAGTAATCTCCTTTATTTTACCGCATCAATCTAAGTGACTATTTATAGTAGCATTACTGCTATACACTCGCGAAAAGTTTAAGACGGGGGAAAAAAACCCACCACAAAGCCAAGAGCAACTGTCCCTATAAGGAAAAATACAATTCAGGTAGCAAAAATTTCTACACTAGTAATTACTACACTATTCATTTAATATAGCAAGCTAGAAAAGGTAAACAAGCAAGCTAGAAAAGGTAAACATGCCTTAACTAATATCTTTACACATGACTGCTGAAGGTAGTAAATTCTGGTGACTAGACTGCCAGAACGAATCCCCAATTTCTACTGTTTACTTCATCAATGCCTTCTTCAAAGTCACTTGATTTCGTGCATCAGTTAGCTCACCCATATATGCCTGCTGCTACCCTAGAACTGCATTACAAAGCTTCCACACAAACCTGAAAGTGATCATAAATCTTGCACTTTCGCAGAATCAAGCACTAATTTAATCTCTTTGCTGTAGCTTAGTTCTATCAGCAAGTGCAAAACAGAGGTCCCACGTTTTTACTGTAATAATTTTCCAGGACAACCAGGATGTAGCAATGTAGATTCATTGCTGCTTAAGCACACAACATGTTCTAGAAGCATGCAAGCTCTCCTGATGGAAGTGCAGAAGTGTATGTGCTATAAACTGTTTCTTCTTTTGTGCATACAGAGAGTTGTGGTAGGTGATGCCTCTGAAACAGCTCTGCTAAAATTCGCAGAAGTCATTTTGGGTGACGTCATGAGTATTAGAGCGCGGAACAAGAAAGTGGCTGAAATTCCTTTCAACTCTACCAACAAATTCCAGGTATATTTCATTTGTGGAAATTTTGCCAGACTGTTTCCAACTTAGACCCAGCGATAGAAATGGTTTAACGTGACTGTTTGTGACCTCAAAGTCTTAATAGGGTAATTCAGTGACAGAGGAAATCTAAGCTGTAATAAATGTAGTACATTCCATTTGATGTAATGTATGATATCCTCATGGAAAAGAAGAACCGTTACTTCCATGCAAAGTGATCAAATCTAGAAATAAATGAGGATCACGTATGCTCTTTCAAACCACTTCCTATTTGTGGCACACAGCTTTCCATTCATGAGACTGAGGATCCCAACGACAAACGCTTTCTGCTGGTGATGAAAGGTGCCCCAGAGAGGATTTTAGAGAGATGCAGCACCATCATGATCAACGGCAAAGAAGAACCACTGGACAGTGAAAAGGCAGAAGCTTTCCAAACAGCATACATGGAGCTGGGGGGCATGGGGGAGAGAGTGCTGGGTGAGTCCAACCACAGGGACTATCAGAGAACCGTGGATTTAAATCTTGGTACAATCCAGTGTGTCTGGGCTTCATTCCTCTTGCAGTGGAGGGGAAAAAAAGAAAAGTCTCCTATGCAGAGCGTTAAAACCACCCTGATGTGCTGTAAGCTCTCTGTGGCAGGGATGCCCTTACTGCTCTATGCTGATGTTGATCTGCCACACTGTGCAGCCAAAAAAACCCCATAAGCAATCCACAAAGTTCCCTGCTGGCAGTATCACTAGCTTTGCCACGTGAAACACTGACTCTATACGAACTTTGATGTGAAGGTTACAATGGCAGGTTAAAAAATCCTCCATGAAAAGCTAATGGTTAAATGCATTGGAGTTCTATGGACAAGAGCAAAGCCTGATGCTATATAGCAAGTTCTCTTCTTTCTCCCACTATTTCCTCTACATTACATCAACTTAAGTTTCTTTTCAGGTTTCTGTCATTTGTACCTGCCTGAAAACGATTTTCCAGACACCTACCCATTTGACACAGATTCCATGAACTTCCCAACCTCCAACCTGTGCTTTGTTGGGCTCTTATCTATGATTGACCCACCGCGTTCCACAGTGCCAGATGCTGTCTCAAAATGCCGCAGTGCTGGGATCAAGGTAGGGATTTTACAATTAAAAAAATACAGTGATTCTACAGAAAGACTCATGATAATGTAACTTTTAAGACCTTACACCACACTGTCATTAAGTATCTTTCTAGCAACAACTACCAAATGTTCATTAATACCATTCTACAACTGTAACTTAAAGAAACTACCTGAAGGCCCTGAGAAGCAAAACAGCTTAATTTATGTGGGAATTGGACTATAGGAAGTGCACAGAACCCCAAAACTGGAAATCCAAATTTGGAAAAGCTCAGATACTACCTGATCAGAGCCATTTCTAGAATATAGAAACCATGCCAGCTATGATTGCTTGCTTGTAAACAGTGTAATGTAACAGAAGCAATTCTTGAGGAGGCATTAGGACACAGGGCTACACCTGTTACGAACTCCTATGCACAGGAATCACTAATCTCAAAACTGTTCAAGTTGAACCTGAAGCAGTAATTTTCCTAATTCCACTCCCAGGGGACCCACAAGTAAACTTGCAGCTCTAGGCAGAGAGGCAATATAGCTAAAGAAAGGAAAATCAGTATTTGGAATTACTGATCTCAGATGAGATTAATCCCAAGTCCCAGCCCTGATGAAATTTTCTGTAGTCTGAAGACAGATCTGGCAACTTTTCTTCAAGGAAAACAAGAGAAAACAGTGTCTTATCTGTCAGGACACCTCAGTCACAAGGATCCATTTTAAGGTGCAACATTCTAATTGAACTCTCACCTTTAAGTATATCTGATATAAGTTTTTGTATAAAGGCTTCTTTATTCTGCAATATTGTAACCTTGCTGCCTGTGACAAGTTCTTCCTTTACAGCCCTGATAAAATAACACCAATAACAAGAGGTAGAGACCAGATGTCAATTAGAGCTAATTAGTCATAATCTGTCGTTATGTACATAGCACAGTTTTCCAAGTCCAGATTCTAAACTGCTTCCTGATCTACAACAATAGATACCTCACCTTATCTCACTGCAGCCATTGCATACACATTTGTCACTCACGCCGAGTGGTGTCCCTTCCTCAGGTTATCATGGTCACTGGCGATCATCCAATCACGGCGAAGGCCATTGCCAAGAGTGTCGGCATCATTTCAGCCACCAGCGAGACTGTGGAAGATATCGCTAAGCGCCTCAACATTCCTGTTGAGCAAGTCAACAGACGGTAAGAGCAAAGAGAGTATAGGGGATACCTACGGGTTCGTTTTCTGAAAGCTACGCCTTCTCCCTCCACAATGCTTTTACAGCCTATTTCTACATCACAGCTGCTTTTTGCTTTTCTGTTTCTTGATGCATTCCCAGCCATTGTGCCCATCCAGTGTGTCATCTCTACCTACATAACTATGTATCTAGGTCAGTGGCTCTCATCTGCACTGGCCCTTAAAAAAGAACTAGCAAATTATACTTTGCAGATCATGGTGGACTTTTCTGTCACTGCCCATTTGACAAAACACACTCATCGGAAAAGCAAAATTCAGAATCGCATGACCTACGGACTATCAGTCCAAATTCCTCTTTCACCCATTAAATGTGAAAAAAATGTCGTAAGAGAAAGATAAAAGCTCTTTACAGAAAAGATGTCTTCCTCCTCCACTGTCCCACCCTCCCACTCAGAGGCCTCTTTAAAATGCATTTTCTGCTGTTATGTCTGCTCAGGAGGAAGCTTCAATTACTCCCCTCTGTATCTAGGTAAGCATAATTCACTCTGAATTTCTACAGTGGCTTTCATTCAACACCGGCTGATTTACAACTAATGCTTTTGAAATTAACTCAATTTGCTGCTTGCCTTACTATCAAGCCTCATACATTCTATGAGTGCACTATTTTTATCTAAGCCTTTTGATTTGAAAATTTACCCAGCTTTCCAATGGCTCTTACAGAGAAGCAACAGCAGCAGTAGTTAATGGGATGGAGCTGAAGGATATGAGCTTGCAGCAGCTGGATGAAATCTTGTGTAACCACTCAGAGATAGTCTTTGCTCGGACGTCACCCCAACAGAAACTGATTATAGTTGAAGGCTGCCAAAGGCAGGTGAGTGAGAGGTGTAAAAAGTTATACACAGATATGGCTATAGGGCTTTCATGAGGCAGCAGCTTTCTACAGATATCATCCCCGAGGTGACAGGGTGAAAGCCAATTTCCAATGCTCTCTAGGCTCTGTTTATACTCTTTTCACTGTGCAAGAACGTTATCTAACAGATTGCCACAAACACCGTCTGGACAGAATCCAAGCTACTCAAATCCCTGTGTAACTCTGAACTCGTATTGACAAAATGAGCGTTTCCTAAGTTCGACTGGCTTGGGGCTGGACCGAGGGTCTGTCTTTTGCATGTAATTCTGAGAAGCTGCAGCTGAGCTGCACATAAAGCCTCCTGGGCAGAGACTGTACACTGTTCAGGAAGGAGCCTTCCCTCAGGAATTCTTTAAACCCAGATAAAAGCAACATGTTACCACATCCTCTCGTCTTATCTCTTGTGGCCATTTAGATCTATGCACTTCCTGCCCACAGGAATGTTTAAAAGTGAAACAAGGTACGAATCCCGCGAAGTGTCATAGCATGATTTATGTAGGACCGAGCCTTATCTATGCTACCTTCAAAGCCTGTAAAACAACCACAGAAAGCAGGTTTTAAAGGGAGTTTGTCCCATCCACAGGCAATACTATGTAAAGGAGCAGGGAGTGCAGCCCGCACAAGAGGCAGAAGGGAAAGACATGACATGTACAGAGCTCTGAAAAAGACACAAATTGTCATCAAAAGATTCTCCCCTCAGATAAGACACCTTCCAAGCAGCTGCTGCAAATTGAAAGGCACACTACTGCTGTGCCCGAACTTTGCAGGGAAGGACATGCGGCACAAGCCATTATTTTATTTTTGCAATTATGGCAGAGCTAAGCTTTCCAATCAGTATTATCAGCTCTTCAGGTTTAAGCCTGAACTGCTTTCAGGAGGTTGTGTTGGGTTTTATTTAAAAAAAAAAAAAAAAAGGATAATTAATTTTTTATTTTCTTTTTGAATGGCCTTTGGCAGACAGGGGATAAATGTATTCTGCACTGCTCAGACACCCACACTCTTAGTAGATTTGGCTCTTTAAAGGATGAAAAGGAACACCCTCCCCGCCCCAACTCAAGCCAGCTAGTCTACATGCTATGTTTAGTACTTAGAGCTCATAAGCCCTTCTGTACATGGCATTATTTATAGGTAGTGACACTGTGCTAAATCCTCACAGGGACAGGACATTCAGTATTTGTATTAATCGGTTTTTCAGGCTTTTTCCCCACTCGGAACACTCTGTATTGCTATCAAGCCATGAACTTTTGCATCAACTAGAACAGGACCTTTATTGCAGTAGATGGGTTTCATTAGAAGATAACAAAGAAGCTGAATTGAATAATCACGAGTTTTCCATCTTTTGGATTACTAGAGCAATTCTAGCATAGACTGGCAATGACCAGAAGTTGTTGGGATAGGATGAGAATGGTCGCTAACTGAGCAGTTACGTAATTCAGCATTAAGATGAAAACTGACTGATTCTATAAGCACTTTGCAAACAAAAAAAAGACAAGGACAGAACATGTTGTGTCAAGTGAATCTCCCACAGATGAGCCTGGGTCTGCTCAGACAGGGATAGACCGTATACATATAGACAGATGTCCAAATTTCTAAGCCCCCTTATATTCCACAGAAAGAAATGATCGGATTAATTGCATTGTAAGTGCATCTAATTTAGTTGTCTACTCTTTAAGATGTAGTAAGTCATATCCCTGAATTTCCTGTTTCTCTCTACTACGAGGGGAGTCTAGATGACAAACTCAGATACAGTTGCATTATTAATCCTACCTAGTGTCTTGCTGATCACTGGCTATGTTTTGTGTGGGTACAAAGAAGATTCAGAACTTCATATCAGCATCTTTCTTCTAGAGATTTAAAGACAGGGAGTGTGCTGAGAGCAGACTATCCTTAGGGGAAGATAGCACCATCTCCTCAAAAAACCCACATCTGGATCCTTTTGTGTGTTTCAGGGAGCAGTTGTTGCCGTGACTGGAGATGGAGTCAATGACTCCCCCGCTCTTAAAAAAGCAGATATTGGAATTGCTATGGGTATTGCTGGTTCTGATGCAGCTAAAAATGCAGCCGATATGGTACTGCTGGATGATAATTTTGCTTCTATTGTCACAGGAGTGGAGGAAGGTAAAAACAATGCTGCTATCCACTTTCTTAGCTGAAAGCTGCTGACAGCCAAACAGCACCGGCAGGTCCTCCTGATCCTTCCCTCCTGCGCTCACCCCCTGCTTTTTTTTTTTCTGGATTTGGAAATGTGATTTTGATTATTTAGAAATAAAAAAAACCCCAACAGGGAATTTAATTCCATTTATAGACACACGACAAACAGACAATAAGGAGATCATCCCCCTCTCTCACACACAGCATCAGTCTGCTATCGCTGCTTGTTCAAACTCAAGACAAAAGCACTTCCCATCTTGTTCCTATGCAGTTCTGAGCCTCACAAAGATACAAATTGTTTTCTCTACGTTTTCACTCTATTACTTGCTCACACATCACCTTCACCTTGCTCCACCTATGACAGTAACACACATTCCACTCTTCTTTCACCATAAAGAGGTTGTGGTTTCCATTAAAACTACAGCGTATTGTAGAATGGGACTTTTTCCTCAACCTTTGTCGTTGAAAGAGATTTTTTATTTTTACTTGAATTTTCAGAAGGCTCTAAGGGAAGGTAAGTTAGTAGTTTTAAAAAAAACCCCAAATGCATGAGGAAACGTACGAGGAAAATAGACATAAGCAATAAATGTTTTCATTTAGTTAAAAATTGAACTTTTTTCTGGAAAACACTGTTGATAATTAGCTTTTACAGAAGTGTTTCCTTTTCCTGCAGGCCGCCTGATCTTTGACAACCTAAAGAAAACAATTGCCTACACCCTGACTAAGAATATTGCTGAGCTCTGTCCCTTTCTCATCTACATTATTGCCAGCATTCCAATGCCCATTGGCACTATCACCATCCTATTCATTGACCTGGGCACAGACATTGTAAGTTGGGGTCTTTTAAGTTATTTCCTGCTGAAATATGACAAGTGAGAGGGGCTGGGTGCAAAGGGACATGCAGAACTCTGGAGGATTTAGTTGTCTTGCCCTGCAGTTGAATAACAAGCTAGTGAAAGAGTAGAGGGCTAGATTAAAAGCAGTCAGGTACAGAGAAAGAAGAGTAGAAAAAAAAACCTGCAGAGGGGGAGCGGAAAGAAAAGACTTCTGATCCATGCTGACAAGCAAAACTCAGCAGTGTGCAAAGTAACAGTGTGTTTCAGTCAAGAGATCATACAGATTGCTGCAGTTACTACAGGGGATGAATACCAGATGCTTCATCAGAGCCCAGTCCAAGGGATGCGAAAGACCCTTTAGTGTTTTCAGTATCCTCTAGCCCTTTGTATTGTCATATGGTCATCAGACCTATCAAACAGTTTCAGACTTCCCTCAAATCCTTTATACATGTCAAGAGAATGCTACACGGATCCTTCTTCCATTTGCTCTGTGTATACTGAAAAGGCATGTCAACAGAACCATTTGAGAACCCAAACTTTTCTGATAAGCATCTGAGAAGCAGACAAATGTTGCCACCACGACTCTGATGTTTATTTCTGTTATAGATCCCTTCTGTTGCATTAGCCTACGAAAAAGCTGAAAGCGATATTATGAACAGGAGACCTCGTAACAAAAGGAAAGACAGGCTGGTGAACGAGCAGCTCGCTGTATACTCCTATCTGCAGATTGGTAGGTTGGCCTGGTCTCTGAGACACTATCTTGTATCAGCAAACCAAGACAGAGTCACGTTGATTCATTTTTTAGAAAAGGGGGAGCTGAAACGCAACTTCTTCCTCTGCCTTCCTAGGCAAGCTTACTAACTCTCTTCTGTTGCTCATTATTGAACAATACAACATTTTTTTTATCTACAGAGGTCGAGAACCTTAGAGCACTAAGTGCTCTAAAACTACCTTTAGACTCATGGCAAGTTTCATGCCATAAGAGATAGATCAACACTGATATGCAGCACATTCCCCAGTGCGCCTAAGTTTTGCTTCTTCCTCATTTCTACCTCTTTGATTTTGCAGGTATCATGCAGTCAGTGGGAGCCTTTGTAACCTATTTCACCGTGTACGCTGAACAAGGCTTCCTCCCTTCCACGCTGCTTGGCGTGCGAGTCGACTGGGAAAACAATGCCATTAATGACTTTGAGGATTCATATGGACAGGAATGGGTAAAGAAGCACTGAAACATCCTTGCACTGTCTCTCACCCAATGGTTTCTTAAAAATTCTATACTCTCCTCCAAAATAAAGGATTAGGGAAAGAGAGAGATTGAAATGCAAAAATAACTAGTTTTCCTCTAATGGTCCCTCAGGATAGACTCTTCAGAGCTTCCCGCCACCTAGCTCTTTCATTCAGACTCCATTCTTTCATTCATTCTTCTACAATTTGCCGCCTTCTGATTCAATGCCTCTGGAGATGCACCTTCTTGTCTGGACTTTATGTTTAGACCCATCATAATCTCTGAGCCCTGCTTCTGAACAGCACTACTGTAAAGCACTTTGCAGACTCTCCCTCCCTCTTTCACTCTTCACTCCCCCTCACTCATTCTGCAGAAATCACAAGACACAGAAGACGTTAATAAATCAATATAAAAACCTCCTTACACCAAGCTCGTGCTTCAGCCTCATGACTCATCCACAGTAACTAGCGGACTAGAACAACTGGCCAAAATCTGATCATTATGTATCTAAATCTGCAGTAACTCTGCATTTACACCTTAGTGACTGAAATCCTACTATCAAGGCTTGCAGTCACTTGCACAGGATGAGTGCCTGATCTAACAGTATTTGATTTTTCTTTCACTTTGCAGACCAAATACCAGAGGATGTACCTACAGTGGACAGGCTATACTGCCTTTTTTGTCAGCATCACAATTCAGCAAGTTGCTGATTTGATCATCAGGAAAACACGAAGAAATTCCATTTTCCAGCAGGGTCTTTTCAGGTAAGTTTTGCAGATTCTTTACCTGACACATGAGAGGATAAGTTAGCCTACTACTAATTTTAGAAGAAGGTTAGCTCAGTGACTTAGCCCACTCACATTCAGTCTTTAAACAAAGACTAAACCTGGCTTCAAGCAATCGGAAATCTCAGACAAACATTTTATTACACCTTCCCTCACCCCCCTTCCTACTTCATGACAGGGGTTTTCTTTAAAAAAAGACGTTGTACTCTGAAAATGCATCAGCTTAAAACAAACTCTCCGTTCGTTAAAATGTCTACTACAAAGAAAGGGAGTTTCCTCTCCAGATTATTTTGTTAAGCTCTTTATGCAGTTATCAATAGATAGCACGTTTGGACTTCTCTGAGATAACTCTAGCCTCTGAGAAGGGGAGATACCAGCTGGTCAAGCTGCCCTCTGCAGCCTTCAATCCCATGGAAGCCAGGGATGGAGACCGCATGTAAAACCTGGCATTTAGTCAGAGTATTTCCGATAGGAAAGCAAATTGTTTTCCTTTCTTTATCTGCAGGTACAGAGCCTACACCTATGTATATTTCCTGCTTACATTTGAGTCACAATGCGCACATTCACAGTGCAACAGGAAGACATGACTAATGCACGCCGCATGTCTACCTAAAGCTTGCTTTAATCTAGGGAGGTCAGGAATGCTACCAGGAAAGACACAGGAGTATGCAATCTAAGCCAGTGCTACCGTCTACCTCTTGCCTCATGCTGCTGTGTCTGCAGCGCTCATCATCTGATGCAGATCATTCAAGCTAGCTACCAGAGCACGACCACAACTCTGACAGGGGCCCAGCCTTTGCATTATGCTGCGGCATCAGGTTTTTTATACATGGACAGAGGCATGTAACCCTTCCTCTTTGCTTTTCTTCTAGAAACAAAGTCATCTGGGTGGGTATATTTTCCCAGATAGGAATTGCTCTGATTCTTAGCTATGGTCTTGGACATGTTACAGCCCTGAACTTCACACCGCTGAGGTGAGTTTTGATGCTAGTGTACCTCCCTTGCCGTCCACATATAAACAGACATGGACTTGCCGTTCTGCCAGAAACAGACAAATGGGAGCAGGATGCCCATGCAGCACAATTCAAGGATAAATATTTAAGAATATGCATTATGAAGAACAGGGTGGACCATTTCTTGACCAAAAAGGGCATTATTTTCATAGTTTCCACAAAAAAAGCACGACTTTTTTACTAGATTTACTACCAAGGATCCAGAAACTTACTTGTGTAGAACAAACATTTTAATGTTTTTCCCAGGATCCCCAATATTTTGGTGAGATTAGATAGCATTTTGCTTAATTTTATGCAAGCATTTTTTATTTTAAATATATCACTGTCAGAAATGTTCCATTTTTCTGCCATCTTCAGAGACTGTAATACTACCAGGCAACACTTCCTTCTGAATAGTATCTGGAATAAATTAATTTAGTAACTACTTAAGACTGGGAGGCTTGCACGCACATCATCTTATTTCTAACCATGTAAGTGCTTAAATTACGAGGCGGAGGGGAAGCCAAAAAGGCCAGATTCTCTTCTAGTGACATCAAACAGCATAGACAGAGACCCCAGAAATTCAGCTGAGTGGTTAGATGCTTCCTGAATGAGAACCTCTCCTCCCACCCCAGGTTTCAATATTGGTTTGTGGCTGTACCATTTGCCATCCTGATATGGGTCTACGATGAAGTCCGCAAGCTGCTTATCAGGAGATACCCAGGAAGTAAGTAGATTTTTCCAGTTTAGTATTTTAATATAAGGTGTCCTTTCCTACCCTTTCCCTCATACACCTACCTCAGCTGCCGCTGACAGGTGGACTGCTTAAAAATGGACCATTTGTTCCCAATGATTACTTTTTCTTTCTGAGGAAAAAATAACTGATTCCCCTCCCCCCCGCCTTCTCCTACTGCAGGCTGGTGGGACAAGAACATGTATTACTGAAACAGTCCTCATCACTGGTTGTCTTCCTCCTCTGGAGAGCTCCTTCCCCACCTGACACAGCCTCTGCTGCTTTAAGGTCTTGTCTGTGCAATATCAAGCATGGGTTCGCCCCAGGAAGGGGTGAAGAAATTTCATGAATTTCATGAAGAAATGAGGACTTTAGAGGTTGATAAATTACCTCCCACTGTACTGTAAAGCTGACACTTGTCTAGAAATTGAAATGCTACCTATTTTTGTAACAAGCACAATTTTCCCTCATTCAAAGATGAACCTGGAGAGCACTCTGAGAGGAAAACATGCATGAAGAAAAAAAAAAAAAAAAGACAGAAAATCCACATAATCTAAGGCATTAATTTGCACTAAAGGTGGTGTTTGCCGATTTTCTTGTTTTGGTGGAACCGAATTCCAAGCGAGTGCATACGTAGATCTGTATTACCTTACCAAGGGTAAAAATGCTGTATACAAGTAATTTGATAATAAAACTTTTTCCAGAAAACAGTTCTCCATCTTATTTTCTTATAAAGACTAAGAGAAACTGAGTGGAACAGGAAAGGACCTAACCTCTGCCAGGTCAAAGAGCGAAGTAGTGCACACCCGCTTTTTTTGCCCCCCATTAACAGGCTATCATACTTCAAATACCTGTTCAGTTTTGATAAATGTATCTTGAAAACAAAAGGCACAACCAGTCGATTTGAACACTTTGAGATACCAAATTCAATACTTACTTTCCAAAGGCCACAACCTCTGGCAAAACAGACCTTAGTATGCATTAGATAGGAACAGTTAAAGTTCACATCTTTAATAAGGTCATTTTAGCAAGAACCAGTAGGTACCACATCTTGTTTAGACAAAGGCTTTACCAATGTTAAAGCAAACGATAAATAATGTAGGTTGATAATTCACATTCAAATACAAGTCTAGACAAGCTTTAGAGAAGAAAGAGGGGTAGAAAGAGAACTCCCGTTGCAGCAAACGTCAATAGGGATTACCAACGAGAAAGAAACCAAGAGAAAAACTGAGGGAGGGGAAAAAGAAGCGCGTTTTCCAGCCTAAAGCCTGCCTGTTCCCAAAAGTCCACACCCTTACGTGCTAGAAGCTACTTTGCATTTTGTGAGCCTCCCTCCTCAAAACTCCTCTCCTTAATACCTGGCTGGGTATTACAGTGAGTATCAATTATACTAGATACCAGTGTTTTTCACATATAGACACAAAGAACAGGAATTACAAAGGAAGAACAACAAAAAATAAGCATATAAACAATGGGTGAGTCCAAATTCCAGATACATGTGCTGCCTATCACTTGGTAATGCAACCCTGTAACACACCAATGACAAGTATGTGAGGTGCCAAGCTGACTCATTTCAACACCTTGTCATTTGTCAGTAGTCAGGACTGATTTGTTTTGTCTTCTGCTTAAAACACAGGAAAAATATGAGGAGAAGCTATATGGGCGAGGCAACATAACCTGCTTTCCACCATCTATAGATCCGCAGTACTTGGCCAAAATGACATGTTCGAATACAGACAGGAAGAGGAAAGAAAAAGGGGGGCAGGTTTTGCACAATGTGGGGGCAGTTCCCGCACAGAACCAGGAAAGAATATAGCTACGTTTGTTTTCCTTCAAAAACAAAACACATTTTCTTGAAAAAAGCTTGTGGGAAAGATAACAGGTTGTTCACTCAGAGAATATACAAGACTCTAAAAGCACTGAGAAATGCAGCGGTTGCTCTGCAAAACCATCTAAAGAGTGAAGAGTCTGTTTCCTCCCGCTGGTCGAAGACCAAATCTACAACAAATTCTTACAAAAAGAAATTTATCTTTTTGTGCTCCAACTTGTGGTAGTTACCACCTCATAAACACATCACTCTGGAAGAACAGGAGAGTACTATCTCTAAACACTGCCAGCAACAGGGCAGTTTTGTTTCTGGCCTCCCTTTGTTACTCCGAGTACTTCAGCACCTCTGACTACATTCACAGCCAACATACCATTTTGCTGCTAATGCAAAACAAAAACATACTCATGAAATTGTATACAGAGAATCTCAGAATCTCCCAACACAGCAAAAGAGACTGACGAAAGCACAGAGCTACAGAAGAGGAATCTTCCAGGATTTCAAGGCCAAGTGACAGTTTTACAACATAGGAACATTCTTCTTTTGCTGTATTACAAACCATTTAATCCTCCCCAGTACCAGAGAGAACTCTGACACATTGATGCCTCTGGCTTGAAGAAGAGTCAAACAAAGAAATCAGGAGGAAACAAAGTAATGCAAGTTGGAAAAAAAAAATCAAGGGGGGGGGAGAGGAGAGGAAGTGTTTTAATAGGAAAACTTAAAAGATGGATGTGATGCATCCATTTTAGCATCCACATATACTCGTGAAAGAAGAGCAAAAGAATTCTGTCATATCTGGAAAACTAGCAAATGTATGTCTCCATATCCCCTCTGTGAAAAAGTGAGTGGGGAGGAACTGCGGCATCACACTTCCTGCATGTATAACAATTTTAGGGAAAAATACCCACCTAGACGATCAGTTACAGAAAAAAAAAACCCAAAACCAAAAAACCAGCTGATGGTCTGGAGCAAAAACCTCAAAATCAGCAAATGATTCTGAAATAGTTTGCTCTCGTACTTGTAGAGTCAGTTTTGCTTTTAACAAGAGCTGCCAACAAATGCTCCTTTACATTTCAAATGTTGCTTTAGTTCAAAGCCCTTTTCAGAGGCTAAGAGTAGTAGGCAAACTAACAGCTCTATAGTTCAGCTGCCTATGACTCCATCACACCAACGTTTTGTTGAGAGGACAAGATGTACTTTGCAATCTGTTTTACTGTATCAATGCCTGAGCAGAAAGTCCAAATTGAAGGTTTGCAAAGCAACTGAAAAGACAAGTTAAGAAATCAGAAGATTAACATCATTTCCAAGAAGGGCAAAGCCCACAAACGCCTAAAGACAGATTCACCATTTCTAAATCTAAGAGACTTTCCAGTATTACAAAAGATCTCAAAAACATTAAGGCAAAACAGACAAAGAAGCCATAGGCGTGGAAAGAATGAATCCCACATTCACTCACTGGCATGCAAAATGTGTGTTAGAACTCGTAAGTCTGGGAATTACTGCACAAGACAAGACAGGCCATTGCATAACAGCATGTGCGGGGAAACAGCAGGTAGGACCTCCTGGTCCAGTATAACCATCCTCTGCTGACATTAACTAAGGCATGAGGTTATGGTATCTGATGCAAGCGAATGTGGAACTGTCCTCAAACACAGGCCTCCTTTAACCCAATAAACTCAGAGAACATTGCTGTACCCAACAATGTTAAGACTGTTCACAAGGAAAAGTGCCAAGAAGGTGGTAAAATCCAGTTGCAAACCGAAGCAACTCAGATACACACACAGGCATCCTCCCTCCAATCTCATAATGGGTTTTTAAGTGGCAATATCACACATCAATTCTTACACTTACTACTGCATCATTTATTCTATTTAATCTGGTTTGTATCCCATTTGTGAGCAGGTTAAAGATATTCACCACAGCATGACATAGCATCTTCATGTTCTAGTACCTCCCAAATCAAAAACGTTATAGACATTCAGTTAAATTCAAAATCTGGGCAGAATACACACTCTGTAATCCAGAATCTGAAAAACTAAGCTGGCAGGATCTTTATATTATAGCTGGGAAGGAAGATAATTTACTTTCCTGCTCAGGACTATGTACTGCTTTTTCATTTAGCCTTGCACCATCTTTATCACAAGGAGCCTTCAATCTTGCATAGGTTTCTTACTACTACATGCACACCATTATTATTATTATTATCATCGAGGGGTGAGAAAACATGTAGGAACCATAACCAGGGACCATGAGAAATACTCCTGTGCTAAACACTAAAACAAAAAGAAAATGCAAATCCTCCACTCAGTTCTTGTAAATTCCTTTAGTCAGTTCTGCAGCCTCAACAGGAATAAACATTGCTCTACCTCAGTCAAGTAGCAATAACTCAAAGATATACAATAGAGAAAAGCAGATTTTGAACTGTAAGTTAATATACCTTCAAGCAGGCTGTTTCTTTTCTGCCTACAACTATGTTGCAAGCATGCCAAGAGTTAATTTACTTAGCTCATAAACTGAGAAATTTTTCTTTAACACAAAACTGTGCTTTCTTGCTCCAGCCTCAGCCAGACTAGACAGGTCAGATGTCCCTACTGATTACACTGAACTTCATAGCTTTCCTTTACCTCCTTTTTTTGCTTCTTTTAACAACAGCTTCTTGGCACGGTTTTCTCTAGTTTAAACTAGCTCTCACCATCGCACCCTCACACCTCCAAGAAACCCAACTACCTTTCCCCTTTCACCTGCTATGTTACTAGACAGTTCCTGCATTCTGGTCAAGAAGCAAGCAAGATGAAAAGGGAGAGCTGGCTTACAGCAAAGTGCTACTCTGCAGCAAAGGAGAAAGGAATTTAAGGATGGCAAAAGCTGCTGTGCAATGTAGTACGTAAAAAGCTACACAGGCAGGCAAACTGTACTAGTTTCTCTGTCGTGAGGTCTGTCTCTTGGCCCTGTTAGTACGTTGCTCAAAAATTTATTCATAACTAGGCTCCGTACTAGAGTTAGACAGTGGAATTTTATATTATACTTCCTAACACACAGATTTTGAACAAGTCAGAGTTATGAGCAATTTATCTTGGGGTTAGTCAAGCTTCAGGACGGTAACAAATAGTAATACTTACCTTCCACCACAACTGTGTAAGAGCTAAAGTCCTTATGCATGGCAGGTCTGAATTCTCCCTTCTGCTCAAATGCAAAACTGATTTTGGCAGTAGCAGAAGAGACACATGTAACATCTAAGTGTAGTATGCAGACTTTTCAGTGATGACTATACGTGGAGCACATTCCCTTCCCTGTAAATCAGTTTTGTAGACCTCATGTAGGATACTCATCCCCTCTCAAAATAATTAACAACTAGGAAATCAAAGTATTAAATTTTTAACCACATAATACAATGCAAGAGCTGAGGAATTGTTTGAGATTTCAACACACGATGTTGAGGTTTCAGTGAAGACTGGAGGGATACAGTGCAGACTTGTATTCCTATGAGGTGGAGAGTGCCTTCGCTGTCGTTAATTCATAGGCAGGTTCACATTTTGAAACAAAAACTGTAGCCAAATTATACAGTGAAAGTTGTTCTTACTACCTTTTCTGGCAGCACCACCTCTAGAGTGCAAGGAACCTCTTCAGCAGACACCATGACACTGCTGGCCCACATGTATCTCCACTAGAAGAGGAAGGAAAACACAGAAATTAATCTTCTCCTGCAAACATTTGCAGCCCACTACTGTTCTCACTACAGTATCAACACTTACTGAAAACAGAAATGATCACAATGATGCTAGAAAGACACACCCAACTCACAGTCCATTTACTCTTGTAATTCAAGAGACTACTGCTGGTGCACCACCACACAAAGAACTCTGGGCTGGCTACTCATGAGGGTTAACAAATTCTCAAGGGCCTTACTGCAGATCTGTGATGTAGCAAAGTAAATTCACGTAAACATGCACGTAAGCCAAAAGGAAAGAGACAACATTGCACTTACAGAGTATGATTATGGTGCCACTCTTGGGCCTTGACGTAGCGTCTGAAATTTCTTTAGCATTACACAGTCTAGGGCATCCTGACTTACAGAGACCCCGATGATTTGTTCCAGCCCCATCCTCTGACAAAAACTCTCAGACATTGTTAAGCTGGCTGCATTAATTTCTTCAGATACTAGAGATTTTCGCAGATGAAAAACACCTTCTCCTAAGTCATGCCTTATTACACCTGCTTTAACCAGGTCAGTTCATGAACTTTTTCCAAAACATTATTTTGCAATGACTGAAAAACTAGTCCAGTGTGAAAGACCCCCCGGGAACAGATATTTTCTGGCAGTACTGCACACCCCATAATCACTCAATCCATCTAATTCCAGGTAACAGAACCAGAAAGCACAATGTAGTTTGCATTTATAATGACACTCAATTTCTTGCTCAGACTGTAGTTGAGTTTCCTTCAACTCCACATTGTGAAGTTTATTTTTAGGCTGAAAGATGAGTTTTAACTTGAAGGTGCAAAATTTGAGGCCATAAGTGAAAACAAAATAAACACAGAAATACTAGATGCAAAGGTATTTACCCCCAGCACTTGTCTACCTGGCAGATTCTCTGACTAACCATAATCACCGCATCAACATGACCTACCATTTGTTACCTGCAAGATGCTATCTTCAAAGCTCATTTGGCATCATTTAAATGCTCACATTACTAAGCATGCTATTTGGGAAACAAAGCTCAACTGGAATCAACTTTAGCTGGTTTGGTGCTGCTAAACCCTTGAAGTGTTTTGCTAGGAATTTCAAGCGGAAAGCCCACTAGCCCAGTCAGGGCAACACATTGGATTTAAGGACAAACATGGATTTTCTAGCAGACCTGTACAGCAAAGCAGCAATCCCCCCAAACAGTCCAGAACTATGTCTTTTATTTAACAACCTACTCTGAAACACCACCGTGTTTTTCAACTAATGCCACTTTAATTGGAAAATGAATTGCAACAGGCAATGATTCTTTCTGAAAAGACTAGAAGACTAATTCTTTCTGTCCTGTGTTTCATAAAAATTTCAAGCAAAAATCTGAAACAAACAATAAAAAGCACTGTTCTATTTCTTGAAAAAACAGAATGATAACAAGATGTCTGTGAAAGAGAGCTGGAAAGTGTTAACTGCTGAGGGTTTAAGAACAGCAAGGTAGCCCGCCTCTAGGACCTGAGCCTGGGGCTGCCTGTGCCTCCGGGAGCCGCTGGGGAGCCTGGCAAAGCCACGGCTCTTCCAAGGAAGATATCCCGACCTCAGGATCGCCACAGGTACAGCTGGCTGGTGGCTGCCCACGGCTGCTGTTAGTCATGGGTGAAGACAACTCGCGCTCCATTTCTCCTAAGCTGCACGGCCAGGCGGTGAAAGAAGGGCCCCAAGCTCACAGGAACCACGGCCGGCCCCTCACCAAGCCCTCCCTGAGGTGAAGGGCAGCCTCAGGTCACCACAGGAGGCTCTGCCACCGGCCCCCCCAAACCCTGCCTGAGGACTTACCACAACCACAGCCCAGAAAGCACAAGTGCAGCAGCACGGCCAAATATTCCTTGCCCGCTGAGACATACAGCAGGAGCGAATCCATCCAGGGCACTGCGGGTGCCTGGACAACAGCGCTGCACAGCTGTGCCCAATGCCCGCCAAGGAGTGGTGGGCTCGGGTGGGCTGCCCTGCCCGCCCGCCCCAGCCCGGGAGGCACCTGCGTGCACCACCTGTGCGCTCCCGCCCTTTCTCAGGGATGTGTTTTGCTAAATAAATACACTTTGGAACAGATACATTGCAGTATTTATACTCCTAAAGCATCCAGGTTATTAACTGAAGAAAGATAGACTTTTATATCTAGTATGAACAAGGAACTTCCAGAAGGAGGGAGCAGTACACCAAAGCCCGTTCCGATCAGCAGCAAGATGTGCAAATGCAGCAGAGATGGGCAATAAGCAAATGCAGCCTCCAATTCTGCGGGGGATGTGTTTAACTCCCTGCAGGCAGACAGCCCTGCTGAAACTGCAAGCACAAAACCAGACTGTGCACCAGCAAGACTTACAGCCATGAAGTAGAAGCTTTTCTCTGTGCCCAAGAGCTTCCAAGATGAATGTGATAAACATTCTTCAGGACAAGAAACATGCGCTTAGGTGTAAAATAGGCAGAAAAGATAAAAAAAAAAAAATCAGTAAAAATGGTAACAGATTTCTCTGCTGAACGAAGCGAGTTTGACAACTATGAAATCTCTCCCCTGCAAGTCAACAAACCCATGTGCTGTCATGGTACCTGAGGTCTGTTCAACTTAACAGATCATTTTTTAACGTGAAGAAAAATAGTGATTTTATAACAACTATGATACCAATAGCGTGGCTTTGAAGCTTCGCACACAAATCAACTACTGCTAAGCCTCTGTTCCTCCAAATTTCACCCCAAGAAAGAGTCTGTAACTGGCCCTTTTTGTACACTGTAGTGTAACCCCACTGTTAGATTAAAACCCATTTGGCCCAATCTCATTCCAATCTCAGCGGGAAAAGCAAAAGGTATTTTATCAGTCACCTACTGTCAGCAGGCAAGAAATGCCCTAACCTGAAACTATCTCACCAATAAAAATATTGGAAGTGATTGCATTATTTATTTTTCCAACCTATGAATTCTTCATTTATTCAGCACTTCTGTTCTGTCCCACTGTTCCAGCCCCACATAGTCTCCATACTTCTCCAGCCACCACTCTCGTAAAACGGGAAAACAGACAACTTTTTGGGCTACACAACTGAGAAACTACAAGAAAAACCACATTTTTCTGTACAAGCCTAGCCTCTCGGGCAGACATTCCTATGCTGTGCGTTTGCCAGGTCTGAAGCCCTGTATGACTGCCTCACCATCCTAGACCAGGCTTTCCAATGGAGCAGCTGCTACCCACACACATTGCTTCCTACAGTGCTGCATCTCTGCTGCTGGCCTTATTTAGACCAGTACAAGTTTGTTTTACATACTCAGAAACTATTCCAATTTTCTTTCATAGGTAGCACTAACACTTTCAGGGCCACTTCCCTCTGGAATCTCTGCTTGCCCTCACACGAAGCATCACTGTATGCTGTTCTGTGGACTCAAGAAGATACCTGAAAACTGTCAAGCTCTACCACAGATCTGCAGTTTGATGGCAAAATGTTGCACAGCAGAGTTTTGAAAATGTTGCATGAGTACAATACCTAATATTGTACCAATACAATACAACAACCAATACAAGTTGTCTGTCTTGAACAAATGATTTACAGGATCAGGGTGCTACACAAGTGATTGACTAGGAAGAAAATACACCATATCTATCTTTGTGAAAAGATCTGAACACATAGAATAGTCCCTGGCTGAAAGGGACTTCCAAACAAGAATTCCTTCTCTAGATATGAAACTTATTTTTACACAAGAATCTCTCACTTAGCTCCTCTTTCCCCTAGATACACTGGCCTTCTGTTAAGTCCGCATTATGTCAGGCAGGCTTGTCTCAATAATGCCACCGGTCAACAGCATACTGGAAGACTCCCCTTAACTGTCCCTTCTGGCCTTTCTGTGACAGGGACAGAAAGGGGACACAGCTCAAAGCCATGCCTTTGAAAAGGCTCCCACTAACAGGTGTCCTTCAGCTGCAGGAACTGGTGTGACCTTTAACTGTGTGGGAAAACAGATTATTTCATGCAAAACAACAACAAAAAACCCACAAACAAACAAACAAAAAAACCCCCAAAACCAAACCAAAACAAACAAAAAAACAACCCCCCCCTCACACACACACACCCCCCCCAAAAAAAAAGAAGAAGAAGAAGAAGAAAAAATTCTGGCACCAGCCTGAACCTGACTAAGGAGAATGTGCTGGTACCAGCAGGGGAGGGGGAGAGACTGCATGCACAGATAGCCTGGGCTCTCTCTCCTCCCCAGTACCAGCAGATCCTCTCACCTCCATGTACCACTGCTGCCCCAGGCTCTGACAGCTCTCTGGTCCCTCCCTGTCATGCAGGCTGAGTCAGCAGAGATGAAGTTCCAGCAGCATAGAAAAATCCTTCACAACTACAGCTGGCAGACATGAAGACTTTGTGCACTCAGCAGGGAAGTAAATGAAGCAAAATGGCTCAGGTAAGTCTATGACACTTAACTGTCTGCCTCCTATATTACAATCAGAGGCTTAGGGCGAGAATATGGAACTCAGTTTTATCACACCGAACTGACGCTAACAATTCACAGATTTTAAATGCCAGAGAGAATCACTCAGAAACCAAGATAACTACAACAAGAAGCTGAAAAACAGAAATGAATTAGGAAAATACAGAACAAAGGAGGGAGACACGAACACACGGCAAGCGACATGAACTGCAGGGAGACGGAAGAAAATGAAAGAAAGTAAGGAGAGAATTGAGTTATCTTTCTGTAACTTCTCTGAAGGGTTCTCTGCTGATGAAAATCCCACGAACAGTCCTATTTATCATGTGAGTAAACTTACTTCTGGTAGAATTCCTGGCATATCTCACCCAGTCTCTAGGCCCGTTTTCCAGGTGTTAAGTCAAAATCTCAATGAATTCCCTGGCAGTCTGAGTGGTCTGCAAATTTCAAAGAGCATGCACTTAAACAGGAACAGTCCTGATCCGTGAATCCTAACCAAAGTGTAGAAATGCGCTTAGCAGAGTCATGAGAGCGATAAGGATGGGGAGAAAGATGGACAGAGGGAGGAATGCAAAGGTGTGTTGAATGGATGGACTATATCAAACAGCTCAGCAGTGTATCAGTTCTGCACAAATAAAAAACAGAATATGTTGAGTAAGAGAGTAGATAAGATCCACAAGACAAAGTGTAGGAAATTCCCCCAAAGCAGAAAGCCCAACAGCCTGAAGAAGCTACCTTTACTTCTCCTGGGGGCAAAAGTGGTGCCACAGAGTCGGGGAAGGGGAAGAGTTAAAGTTCAGAGACCATTCACAGCAGTGCTTTGTATCTGTTTGATTTTGAGCTTGGTTCTGCTACCTGCCTGCAGGAAGGGCTGGGAGGAAGAAGCAGCCATGCAGAAACACTACAGTTATGTGACAGAAAGAGGAAGAAAAATACACATACAGCTATTTTTAATTTTAAAGATGCCTACAGCATTAGTTCCCTGTAGCCTTCTCCTTTCTTAAAGAAAAAAGAAAAGGCTGGTTTGTGAGAGGAGAATTTCAGTTTGTAAGTACTGCCTTATCAAGACAAGAAAAGGACAAGACTATGCAGACCTGAACAAGGGCAAGAGCCAAAGCAATGGCAAACTAGGCCAAGAGGTGCACAGCAACAGATCACAAAGATCACAATAAAACCTTGCAGAGAACAGCTTGGAGACAGCGAAAGCTTTTGCAAACTCCCTTGGTCAAAAAGAGTGCTAATGGGAGGGTCAGGTTATTACTTTCAACAACAGAATACTGAGACAGCCCAAAAAAGACAGTGCAGGGACATTCTCTCAGATTATTCCAGTCTCCAGGTGCCAGTTCCTAAATTGCAGCAGTTTAGTAACTTCCCTTGGATCTAATGTGATCACTTTGTTTGACCATCTTTGATGTCCCTAGTAAACAAAACCTCTTATCCATGAAGACCTCCCTTTTCCCCCTGCAGGGTTTTGATTTGGTAGGGTATTTTCCCCAAAAAATAAAGTCACTCCAAAAGAGTGACTTAAAGGCAAAGTACATTTCAAATGTAATTTCCTATGGGATTGTAACAGACAGTAACTGAAGTCCAGGCAGGGATTTTGTCCCAGGAAAATGGATCTGTTTCTTCCTAGTATATAATAAGGTGCCTGTGATCAGAAAGGGCTCAAAACCAGCCTTTTTATTAGTTTTGAAAGTTAACGTACTGTCACGCAAAGAAATATTCATTGGATGTGCTGATGGGGAGACTGCTAACTTACAGTACAACTCTGTACATCTAAGGAGGTCCGTGTGCTTTCTAGAATTGGAGGCCTGAATTCCCCCAAGATTTGGAGAAGCAACCTGATGTAATGCTGTCAGCTGGCTCCATTTACCTAAAAAACAGTTGTGGAGAAAGGAGAGCATAAACCTATGCTAATAGTCCAAACAACCTCAGCTCCAATTTTCCACCAAGGTTCAAAAGATTCCCAAAGCACAAACATTAACAGATTTACCCCAAATCATTTACCAGCAGAACTGGAGAAAGCAGCTACTTGTAGCAACTTCCCTATTTACATATGCAAGTCCTCATGTGAGGTCAGAAGCACAATGCTGTTATATTGCTATTTCATTTCAGGCGCCCAGGTCAGTCATTCTGTGAAACATTCTAGGCTTTCTCTGTCTTAACTCTCTCCACTCCTTTGCCATGCTGGGAGCAGTGCAGCCCTAGCTAGAACCAGTCTCTTCACCGTGGCTGAAATGAATTTTGTTTTAAATTCCCAGGGGGCTCAAGTCAACTGTATTAGATTAGGCTTGAATTACTCTATATTTCCATCTGGCATAGCCAGGTATGAGCTGCTTTGGAGGAAAGTTCATTACATCCTGAACAGACAGAATGTTCCCAAGACAAATCTCCTCCCAGTTCGCAGCTGGCCAGCTGTAACTGAACTTTCTTTACAGGGTACACACCAGGGCAGGTCAGCTGGGGTGCAGGAGAAGTGCCCCCGCTTCCCCTCAGCACCACCCGATGAAGTCTGAATAGTAACTCGAAGGGGAAGGAGCCGCTTGGCTGCACAGCCTCCTGTTCAGATCGCAGCTGGATCCAGCTTGCTTGCTGCCGAGATTAAACTCTTCCACAAGGTGAGTTTCTCCTTGAGTCCAGGATCTACACAACCCAGTCTCAAATTTCCTCCCAGTCCAGAAGGTGAACATGCCAGGAAGAAAAAAAAAACCACAAAAGAACAAAACCTAAGGGGAGTAATTCTGCTGTGCGAATACTTTTTTTCCGAGCTTAGCTAAGAGTTTTGGTAGTGCAGTTTGCTAAGAGAGGGTGGAGAAGCCAAGGTAAGCAAAGGGTTTATAACACTACAAAGTCTTCGTCATTCTTAGTTACTGCTGACCTACAAAGCACAGGTAAGTACGCTGCAGGAAAACTCCTTAGGGTGGTAAATCATTGATGGAAGACATTTGCTGATGGACTTACTATGGATCAAATAACATTTACATCTTAAATTTAAAATTATTTCTTCAGAAGAGAGTTCAAGGACTGCTTACCTAGTGTACAACACTTCTTTGGCTAGGAGAGAAAAAATTAATTCTGGCTTCTCTGACAAGACCAGAAAAACTCCACAGGTCCTGACCTTATCTATAGCAAAATATATTGAAATTTCATGTAAGCGGAGTAAATCCAACTTCACAGCAGCACGTAATAAGAGAGGACCATGTCTTTTTATAGTTCCAACGTCTAGGTTCTGCAGCAGTGTTGTAATGTAAAACCAAACCATGAATATCCACTTTTCCCTCTGATGTCTCCCCTGGTTATCATTTGTGAGCACATTCATTACCTGGCCCTTTTCCAAAAAGCTGTTAGCCCAGGATCTACACGTAGGACTGTGGTAATTCACCCTTCCTGCCTTTTAACATTGCAGTATAGCTCCGTCTGTGGATCCTAAAGAGCTTGGTGCTTCAGGCAAGCTGCTTTTGAAAACACTGTTTCTTACACCTACCAAAAAGCGACTGGCCTCAACATCCAGCATTACGAGACGCCTTTGCCCTATACAGCATGCTGACCTCCTTGGTGACCACAACCCCGTTATCAGCTAGCACCTCCCCAGCACCGTTTACAAAGGCCAAACTGTCAGACCTACGCACAATGGCTCTCCAGTAGAATTTACTAAGAGCTGGGCACCTGGAAACCACCAGCTTTTTTAATGCCACATTCGTCACTTTATCTATGTTTAGCTTGGCAAATTTGCTCCAAGAAGTAGGCTTATTAGCGGCTTTTCTCCCAGTAAGAATACCACAGGTGGACGCTTGGTATGGTTTTGGAACTACAAAATACAGAGTTGTTTGCTTTGTTGCTTAAAGGAGTCATGGGCTGCAGCAGATTTCTCACAGAGAGGAGTGCATATTTTCTGCTATTTTGGGCTTTGATTTGTCAGAACTTACACTGGCTGACAGATGGGCGAGGGGGAGACTGGGAATCAATGCCTGTTGCTTTTGGTAGATATAAATGAATTTTCCTGGTCTCTCTTTTTCAGGGTCTAATACTGCCAGTCAGTAAAAGGTAACAAAGAAAACCAAGTTTCCTCTTCCTCAGTTCAAGTTCCTTCCAGTTCTTCTAATGACTGGACTGGATACCTGACTTACTTTAAGACAAGATTTTGTCCTGCATTCCGTAGTTCAAGGGAAAGCAGAGATTTCCCACTGAAGTAACTGGTATTTCTGATGCTACCTTACAAAAATGCTGTGTCCCAACAAATTTTACATCTCCACAAATCCAAAGCAGACACCATTTTTGCACTTCCCTAGTATCAGCACAATCTCATTTTGCAGCTCCATTGCTTCATGCCTTTTGCAACTGCAGTCAACAATGCAGTCAGTAACATGATCTACGGTGACTGTTCGTCTATCATCGAGGTATTACATGTTGTAGAACTACTACAACAAATCTCTGCAAATCTCACAGAAAAGACGTACTACCTGCTGAATTCCAAGTATGCATTAAAATATGTCAGAACAAATGACACACACACAACAGGCATTATACTGGATGGATTTGAAGCAGAGGAATACAGTGTCTCCGTAACCACAGATTTCCTCCTTGAATTTAATAGAAATTAGTTGCTGCTTTTACTTCCAAAGCCAGGAGTAGGACTTTGAATTGCTGGGTAACTGAGATCTTCCCCTGAGCATCAGTTCCTTGTAGAAAATATGGATACTACTTTCCCATGACATGAAGAGCTAAATACTTCCAAGACTGTCATACAGTTCTCACGTAAACAGGTACACCTGAATTTCACTGTATGATCACCAGCATGTAGGGAATCTTACTGGAGAGTCCCAATAGCCCTTTTTGTAGTTGGGGGCCACCTAAAAAATACATTTTGGAGATGTTTTTCTTTAATTCAAAATATTTTCAGCAACAAAAGAGTTACATAAAACCAAGTGTTGCAACTTTAAAATCATTTGTGAATTTATCCGAGATCAATGTATCACTGGGTGTTGTACAAAGTTATGTTCTCACTGATTAAGTTTTACAGCCTTTTTTTTTTTTAAGAGGAACCTTGAAGATGAAACATTCATCTATAGCTTTTACAAGATGATCTAAATTTTTATACGCAGTTTTAATATGTTTCTCATTGTGCTGCATATACAAGTACGTAGCACAGCAAATCAGCAGGACTGCTGATTCAACAGGTATGTGAAAGATGGCACAGGGTCCATCCCATGGAGATGTGACCCACCTGAGAAGTTATAAAGTTATTTATAGAAGCTGGTCAGGTAAAAGTTGAGATAAAAGTACTAGGACTTGTTAATTGAATACTTCAACAATTCCAGAAATAAAACCACTGAGTTAAAGATGAACCAACCGGGGGCTGCAGCTTGTCCTTCTGCCAGTTCCTGTGATTCACCATACAAGCCCAGCATCTGCAAGTATCACAGCTTCATTTGGCAAAGTTATTAAGCATGTACCTGGCTTCACTCATTCACTGATGAACTAGCTCGGTGAGACAATTCTTTTCTCATAGGAATGAGGCATTTACTATTCCAGGCTTCTGGAAACAACCCAGCAAATTGTTTCATCAAGGAATAAACCAACAAGCATAAAGATGGCCTCCAAAACTCAGTACCAAGCAAATCCTTCAATTTGCCATTATTAGAGTTTCCCAATTTCTTTGGAAGGGGAAGCCACAGTTGTATTCTTGATGCTCTGTGGTGAATGACTCCTTTTACCTGTGGTAGAAACGCAATACGCTCATGGATAGGTGCTGGGGACCCAAAGAAAGTGTAAGTATTAATTTCATTCAGGTCAGGGGCTCACCTTCTGTGGATGGAACTTCCAAAAGCAAGATTGCTTGTTTGCCCTGTTTTCTGGACTTCACTCTGGTAGGCGGCGCTTTCAAATCTTCCCACTTCCCCAGTTTAGCTGCAGAGAGAAAAGAAAAAGTAGCTGGTAAGAGAAGATCATGTAATTCTTGTACTTCTGTGGTACACATCATGTCATCTATGACTCCAGTACCTCACACACAATGGGAAGATATTAACAAGCATTTTTGTCTTTAGTTATTTTTAGTTTTCTTAGTTTTGAAAATAAAGATTTCCCATTTTGACTATAAATTAAAAACCACCTTCTTTACTTCAGGCTTTTATTCCTTCCCTAGGAGCACAACTAATATGATATTTTCTCCTCTCATGTTCGAGAACAAGATTATAGAAACATCTAGTTCAGACTACCTACCCAGGAACTTTGGAGTGACAATGCTGTGATCTTTCAGCAGTGGTGTAAAAACAGCTTCTTGGGAACCTTCATGTCCTGTGAGAGATAAAAGCACAGTATTAAAACCAGAAACTTTCAAAAGAACATTTCCTGGAGGTAGAAAGGGGACTATCAGGAGGAAATCTCTGTCCTACATGGAGGCAATCCTGACTTCCACTAGAACATTTTCAAAAGCAGCCTTAATTTCGGTGTCCAATTTCTGGTATCTTAGCTCTGTCTTCAGTAAGTGTTCAACATCATTAGCTCCTATTGTCTCTGAGTGGGACTAAGGATGCTCAGAGGCTCAGGCTGGGAATCCAGAAGAAAAATCCTCCTTAACTTTCAACCTTCACCTGTGTGCGGGTATTTCTTTAGCTACAAAGGAAAAGAAAAGCAGCTCCAATACAGAGATTTGCAAATTTACATACGTGTGACTTTGAGTAGTACACAAAACTCTCTTTCACTCAGGAGCTGCGAGGCATAGTGGTCCTGGTTCTGGAGCAAATTCTTCACCTGGCCATTCTTATCCGCCAATTCAATTTCACCTGTAACATGCAGAAGTCTAGGTCAGGGTTCAAGGGCAGGAAGCTACTAAGAGCTATGGCAGTTAAACTCAAGATGTGTCTCAGCTATGCAAAGGTAATCCACATCTGAAAAACGGCCCAAGTCTGGGTGCATTTTAGCTGCGTACTATGATTCAGGACCATCTCAAAATAATTATCTGCTTCTCATCCTAGCGGTCAGTCAGCCAAGTCACATCGATGTGTATGCTTTTAGTTAAGGCAAAAACTAGGTCGTACAACTTGGTGCAAACCTCTTTTGCTGTGGGCTCGTAACACAATGCACTTGCTATGGTCTAGGAGAATTCAATGGATAGCCATTATGGTTACGTTTATTAGTGGCAACTTGATAAGCTTAATGAACATGACTGTATTCAAGGACTGAGTGTGAAAATCTGCAAAGAATCTGCCAGTAGATCTAGGTTGTTAGTACATTTCATTGTGTTGGCATAGTAATGAAATCCTCATTGGACATTTTCTTCAGACGGACATTTTCATTGAACCTTTTCTTCTAACAGCATTTAAAAGCACTGTATCTAGCTGTATATGTGTAAGAGGCAAGGATTAGCCAGATAATGAGCACAGCCAAGGGCAGCCTCAGTAAATGCCACAAACACCATCGGGAACATTATCTGGCTTTGTTAACACACTGGGAGGCTTGATGACAGTTTCACACTGGAAGACAGAATAGCAGAAACCACCCAGCTCATTTCAGAACTTAGAGCCACACACAGAGACATAAACCAAAGAGGTTCCTTTTCAGGGAACTCAACCATACCTTCCTTCTCACAGCCACAGCAGCGTTTGATGCTCTCCAAGAGAAGCTGAACTTTACACTGAATGTTGAAAAGGGCCTTTTCATTTTCTGTTAGGAGAGGCATAAGTCAAAGCAACCGAAGAAAAAACAACAGCCCTGTAACCCTTCTCCAAATTCCAAATTAAGTGACCCTGCACTCAATCAC
This sequence comes from Pelecanus crispus, assembly GCF_030463565.1. NCBI lineage: Eukaryota > Metazoa > Chordata > Aves > Pelecaniformes > Pelecanidae > Pelecanus > Pelecanus crispus. Next base: position 4,027,406 of record NC_134661.1, on the reverse strand, counting down.
TCTTATCAGCAGTCTCAGGGAAATGGCACCCTTCCAAATGTGAGGGGACTTCACAGCTACTCCAGACAGCACTGGACTTCCAGAAGATTCCATAGAACACTAGAAAAAGAGCTATCAACAGTACATACTTCAGAAGTAGAATAAAGCAATGGTTGCACCACTCTTCTTTTTATTTGTTCTTTCCTCCCAAGGAACTATTAACAGAGCATGAAAAGAAACGCTGTGTGAAACTCTGGTTTTTTCATTGACATTCTTTGGTTTTGTGGGAAAAAAAGACCCACAACATTTTGAAGCTCAAAAATATTTACTTATAACTGAAGTGTACTTGTTAAGAAAACCACAGTGGGGAAAACCCAAAACTTCTAGCAAAATTCCATATGCATATCTTTGTTTTGATCTAAAACAGCAATTTTTTTTCATTGGAAAACTGTCACAATGAAAAATTTGACAAATTTTATTAACTACTGCCTTCCACCCTGCCTTTTACAAACATAACCTGGAACCACAAGTCACAGAGATAACTTTATCACCTGTCTGAGTACGAAGTTTCCCTGTGGATATTAGAGACAGGAGACGCTTACCTCCATGTAGTACCGTTATAAACATATCTGCTGATAACCTAAAAAAGAAAGCAATGAGGAGAGCAATGACAGTTTTTTCACTATTGTATTCTAGAACAGGCAATCACAGAGAGTGGCCTACAGGTGTTTTGTAGTGTCTGCCTGTAGGTATGTTTTGCTTCCTAAAATCCTCCCGTTTTCTTAAAGTCCCTTCAAAGTGTCAGTAAGTACCTAAATTCTCCCAAGGTGAAGCTACAAAGGAACCAAAACAAACCTTTTGTTTTCAGGAATAAACTCGGAAAACATGGAACCACCAAAATGAGCAGATGAGGGCACAAGACCTCACAGTTCCACTGGATCCAGAGACACCAGTTAGTGGAAGCAAAACTGAGAGCTTCTGTCTTGACTCCTGGGCACTGAAGTTTCACCCTCTTAATGCCCATTATGGTTATGCAAAGGCAGAAGAAGTAAACACAGATCTGTGTCTAGGAACCAGGAAGGACTGGGTTCACAAACCTCTCCACACATAAGCAATTCAGTAAATACTGCAATGAGAAGAGAACAGGCTTTGCTGTTGGAAACAGTTGGCTGAAGCCTACCTGTGGGGGTTGCCAAGGTAATGTGCTGGCTCACAGTCAAGAAATTTTACACTGCTGTACTTCACCTGGAGCTAAGGAATATTGTGCAGAAAGAGATGGAGCAGGTGTTCTGATTCCTCTCCTGTTCCACAGAAGCAAAACCCACTTCACAGCCAGGCTCTCTTGGCATCATACAGGCAGGCCAAAATAATAAGAATGGTAGAGTAGAGCACTGGACACCAGCAGCTACAGTGATCCCTGCAGTCACCACTGCAAGGAATAGTTTAAGTGTACTCTTTGCTCAAAAACCACATCTCTAGAGAACTTCACGGTCTCTGCCAGCAGACCTTACTGAGATCAACATGGGTATATTGAAAACATGCACAGGCAATATAGGGATGCTGGGCAAGGCTTAGAAGTATGCCTCTAAACTATACTTGAAAAACCCTCACAAATATCCTTCGTATCAGGTATCATAAAGGCTATACAGAATGCATTGATAAGTAGGGGCTCTTATGCCACCCATGACCTCACATATTTTCTGCTTTACTGACTTAACAATGAAAACTATAAAATTAGTAAACAACATCAAGAACCTCAGCTTCCTTCTCAAGCCTACAAATTATTGATAATCCAAGGCAAATATGAAAGTATTTTAACCAGGTTAAACAAACAGGATATGGATTATTCATTACATATTTGACCAAGTACACTTCTAAATACATATCTTTTCTGATACTTCAGGTACTGCAGCTCTGTCTGCAGACACACACACTCTCCCATAATCCACCTTTAGCCGTTGCCAAAGATAAGTCAGGTTCCTCAAGGAAACGAGCTGGTGGCTATTCTACTTTGCAGAAGATGAAACAGTTCTGCCTCTTCAATCCTCTGAGCAATGCAGCACCTCTTTATTTCCAACAGCAGAGTTTCATCCCTCTTTGTGGCCCAGCAGCTCAGAAGAGGGCTGAGCTCCCCACGCTTGCTTGATGTTTGCTCTCTGTTACAGAAATTCAAAACAAGCAGAGTGCACATTCAGTGGACAATATCAAGGGACTGCTATGCTACCTCTAAGGCAGCCGAGTCCAATGGGCAAAAAACCCAGGACAGGATCTACTGCCTGCACTATACGCTGACTCAGTGACTCTGGAGTATGTGATGAGCTGCACAGTACACACAGATAGCACATTCAGGCCTTCGCAAAGTTCACTGTATCTGAATTTCAAAATAATGCAAATGATCCACCCCTAATTACACCAAAACCACACCATTATTTAGTTCAAACTCTAAGCATTAGTCTAAAACTTCAGCAACAGCTTGAGGAAAACGTTCAGTTCAGAAGACATCCTGCTTATTTCAACTCTTTGTTTATTTACTGCTATAAACCAGTATACAGGAAGAGAACCAGCCGCCTTGTTCTCTTGCTGGTAAATTGCTCCCTAAGATCACAGATCTTGGCTGTATTACATTTTCCCCAGAAACCTTTTGTGATTAACAGAAAAGCTCTAACAAACTAATTTATAAGAAACAAAAATCCTCTGTTTCTCTAAGTACCTGCTGAGAGAAAGAAGGAAACAAGTCTACACATGTGAATTTCTCAAGCACTCTGGTCTGCTTATTGACCTTCCAGTGGCTTCTTTTTAATGACCTGCAGCTCAACAGCAGGCATTTCTGTGTGTGCGTTTTACTAAGGCACCAAGGACGAGAGACAACTTTTCTCCCCCCATTTTGTAATCTTATACCCTATCCGCTATAGGGAAACAGAAACTGCAATACAGACTAAGATTTGTTACCTGAATTAACAAGGTCTGAAGGTTGCTGCAGATTCACCAAAGCTTGCTTGATCTCACACAGAGTCTTGGCAATGGGGGAAGCTGCTATCAGGCCCCCCACCTCCAACTCAGGCAGACAAGCCAACTGGAGATCTAAACCTGAAGAAAACAAGGGGGCACTTTTAAGCCTAAAGGAAGAAGGGGCTCTTCATGGCTGGACGACTGCAACATACATGCTGCCACAAGGAAATACTGTATTGAGCATGGAGAATGCCTACCCAGAGGCTGTGAAGATCACAGAACTGGTGGTATAATTTTCATGACCTCCCCATATTAGCATTTAATTAGTATATTGACACCCAATCTCTTGTGGTCACTTAATATTTAGGTGTAAAGGGTCTGTGAGGACAGAAGTTCCTTGACTTCCCTCTTACAGAGGAATAGAGGAGGCAGAAGTGGCTTTCCCGAACTGAAGAGATTTCAGTTGTCCACCTCAGAAAAAAAATTTATGTGAAAGTAAGAAATAGCATAAATGGGAAAAAGTAATTATACATTTGCTCTGTTAGCAAACATATATACTCTCTCTCAACCTAGATTTCACTGAATCAGCCTTCTACTGCCATTTCTGAAAAGTACCCATGGCACCCACAACTAAGTCATTGCTCTTACCATGTTCTTCATGTCCAGGGAAGCTGAAAAAAGCATCTTTCCTACTCAAGAGCTCACATTGCTGAGGCAGGTCATAATCCTGTGGGACAAAAAGGGCCCAAAAGTTAAAGAAACAGGCAAGTGGAAAAACTAGCAGAAAGGTGAGACACAGCCCAACAACAGACATCTGCAACTCACCTGCCCTTCCACTACTTCTGATTTACTTTCACTAGCCAGGCTGTCCAGTGAGGGTACAACTGCCACTGCATCCTGTCCTTGGACCTTCTGCTCCATCTCTTGTTTCACAGCTATGTTCTTGTACAGAGCATTCCCAAGCAACATTTCCAGAGCTTTCATTAACTCTGTTGCCTCTTGCCACGGAGCACCTAATGAACCCAAGAAGCCATTTAAATGGACTTCTACAGAATCGCATGAAGAACTGTAATTATCTCCAGAGCAAAACCAAGAGCAGGAACCTTTCTTTGGAAATTCCGCAAGATGGCTCCAAGATGCCTCATGCTGTTACATTTCCAAATAACTCTGAGCTTACCCATTCCTAAGCTGACAGACCTGTCTTCTCATTAAATTCACAGGAAGACAGGCTGTCAGCTCTTATAGAACTACAACACTGGAAGACATGATCTTGTGGGATCTCTTCTCATGTGTACGAGACATGCTTTTTTTTAAATGGTTCAATGATGCTACCCTTACACTCTGCTTCTCTCTTACTCTGCACTCTGGTTTTCTCACCTGCTTGGAAGTTGTTGCTACAGTGTTCATCACATTGTTCAACACCCGCTGCTGCCCAGCTGCTTTCTGCAGGTCTATGCTCACAAATCCTTTGCCTGGCAAAGATTTTCAGGCCTTCAGAGTCCAGTGCTTCCACCATGTCCTGTTTACAGAAAGCAGCAGTATTATACTCTGCAAGCCTCACAATCCACCCATTCTACATTCTGCCTCTTGTATCAAAACAGAGATTAGCTTAACTATTTTATGCCAAAATAAAGTACCGAAAGGAGTAAGACTTTTCCCTCTGTAAACTGCCTCTTCAGGACAACTATTTCTCTTACAAATTTCATGGTTCCAAGACTCCCCTCCCTCAATTGTTTCTTCACACTGACCACGAGACTTTGAATCTGCTGGCTGATTCCGTTGTAAAACACCAACACATCCATCCTGTGCTTTGCCAGCTGCGATGCCAGGTGCAAATTCTGATCTTCCAGCTTATCGTACAGGGTGCGAACACTGAAATCCTCCAGAACCCTCAGTACAAAACGCTCTTCTGAAACACAAGGTAAGTCTCACACATAACCACTGACCACAAGTCTACTCTATTTCCCAGAAGGGGCACTGCCTGTCCATAGGAAGCAAGAGCATTTTGTGTACTGTGAAGAAGGAAAATGCATGAGGCAAGAGATGTCTCATTCCTTAGTGAGGGGGAGGATGATAGAGCATTTCTATCAACTCCTAACTTGTCCAGTAAACTGTCAGGGCGCTACTTCTCTGTAAGCTGTTCTCAGCATCACTAGATGGTGCCATCTGCTGGGCTCTGGACTTGCGGTAACCTGTGAACATCCTGAAATTCCCAAGATGAGGTCATCCTCAGAAGGCAAAGAAGGCCCATGAGTCATGTGCCTTCAGAGAACAGAATGACCAACAGAACCCAAGGCAATATTTTGAAAGATCTCTATTTTCTTCACTAGTCATTTGAACCCACTGTTGTTTTAAAGGACTTTTCGGGGCTCGCCACTTACCCTCCTAACTCCTAAAGAAGGAAACACTAACCCATTCCAAGGACAGGAGGTTACACTCCCCAACTGAAGAGATCAGATGAACCTAGAATGGGTGTGTGTGTGTGCGCGTGCGCGTGTAAATATGCACAAACATGTGAGTGCATAGCAGCCGAAGTGCCTGTGTAACCTCATGTCTGCGCACAAATTTCTGAGTAAGTAGGTATCAAAATATCATACTAGAGAGCTAACAGAAGACAACAGAATGGGGAGTAAGTGGGAGGAAGCCAATGGGAGAACACCTGGGATTGGCACAGCACTTCACCTGCATTATGCCCAGCTCCCTTCTCTCCAAAGCCAGCATCTTCTCCAGAACCATGAGGACCAACCGTCTGATAGAACTGAAGGCTAGAGGGAATGACAGAAGAGGGTGGAGAGCATCTCATTCTTCTCAGTGAAATCAGATACTGAAGTATCACCAGCCTAGTTCAAGCAGGATAGGTTTCTCATCTAGAGTTTGAAGTCAAAACATGCAGGGGAAGCCTAGGCCAGGTAATTCAGGCAGTAATACTCTGTGCAGAAGACACAACAGAGCTGTTATACACTACACTGGAAGAGAGCTGGAATACTGCTGGGGAACTGCTGGGGAACTCCTGGGTAATACCAGGAAACTCCCTGTGCAGCTAGAAACTCAGCATACTGTAAAGCTGGCAAGAAGTCCAGCATCAGGGACTGAGAGATTCAGTAATTGCAATAGGACAAGCTTTTGTACTATCAGGGTCTAAACTCCTGATACCTACCATGCAAGAAGGCGGTTTACCTGTCTTTAAGGAGGACATACTCTGGTGGGATGTGTGGTTCACCCAGGCTCCTCCATCGTGGCTTCCAGCTCTTCAGGGGGCTAATGATGGGGACAGCAGGCTGAAGCACTATAGCCAGGGTTGTCAGCACCACAATTAGGAAGCCCAGAACAAAGAGGACCGCTGGGGAAGCCAAAAGGGACGGCAAGAGATGAGAAACACAGGAAGCAGTGCGTATCAACAGCACAGTTTCCCTTTTACACTTTACTAAACACTCTCCTTCCCACACAAAACCAACATTTAGCAACTTTCATATTCATTACACGGGCTTCTGCTTCTCCCCTTGCTGATCTGGTGCATGCAGGCAAGGAGGCAAAATGTTTTCAGCACTGGTAGCTGAAGGTGACAGAACCAAGGATCACACTTGCAAGCCTCACTTTCACTTCTATTGCTTTACTGTCCTCTCACTGATGGACAAGGGACTGGTATGTGCACAGCACTTACACAGAGGTATGGCTTTGAGGAAAGACCTTAACTGCCCTTGTGTTTAGCCTTAGTGAACTTTTAAATGATGCATTCAATTTCAGTTTAGTTTATCACGGAAACACACTGGCACTTTCTGCTTTCAAGCCAAGGGAAATAAAGCCCTCAATTACTTGAATTCTTCAAACAGGGTGTGGGGAGAAACACAACTGCTCCTTCCCTCTCTACCCTCTTCAGCTCCTACACAGGCAGGTTCTTGGCTAGAGAGCAGTGAGCTTTGGGAAGGGAAACTCCGCAGGAGAAAGGGATTAAAGGTGACAAAGCCAGTGGTTTGACGGTATTTAAAAAAAAACAAAATAAAGCTTGTTTAAACACACCTGAAGAGGTACAAGAAAGGTCATGGCTAAACATCAAGGTTCAAGGTAGGTATCACGGTGTTTTGGCTGTACCTGTGATAGCAGCCCAGTTAGGAGCTAAGTTCAGACCCTGTTGCTTCAAAACCCCATGTCTGGCCAGCTGGAACAGAGAAGAGGGCTGGAAGGACACATCTCTGGGGTCACAGCCCACACTTGCTTCATTCACAGTCACAATCAGGAAGTGTTCCTGAATGGTCCTATCCCTGAAAACGTATGTCCCAGACTCCAGGAAAACATGGGCAAACCTACAAGGGAGAATTAAGGAAGGCACTCGTTGATCCAAGCTTCCTTTAGCTCCAGCTGTGATGACTGTTCAATACATGGGACTTGAACACACCAAACTCTAGCGTTTTCACATACTGCTCACTGCCAAGGACCTACCGATTCTGTGAAGGACTCACTCTCAAGTCCTGCCCATAACACATGCACTCTTCATCACACCAGATATTACCAGGAGATGTTGAGGTGAGTCTCCTGGATGAGGTGGTCTAGCCTTCGGAAGGGTCCAAAATCCCAGCTTGGGTTGCTGTTATATAGATGCTCCTTCTGATAAACAGGGTAATGGCTGGATGCACGGTCTGCGAACAGTTCAGTGCAGCATCAGCAACCCTGACCCACTTCAGTTAGGATAGCTGACACCGGTCTGGCAAAGAACTACGCAACTGCATTTCTTTTACGGGGCCATGCAGTGTCAACTCATTTAATTGAGGTATGCATTACTGCTCAGCAAAGACTTACGCTTTCCAACAGAGGAAAAATTTTATCTCTATTCTACAGAAATCCAATCAAAAAGTAAAAAACACCATGTAAGTCGCTGGCAGAGCCTAGATTAAAGTTCTGGAATCCCCTGAAGGCAAGAGAGACAGGGAGGCAAAGGAATGTGCTCATACATGCAGTACTACCAAATGTGGAGTCATTGCTCTAAATGGGTCTAGTCACGTAAATCTGCAAAGAGCACACAGACCCAAACAACACTCACTGTGGGAATTGATGCTAAGCTGGAAAAGGATCGTGTCTCCTGCTTCCAAACATACTACTGGGTTAGGAACGAGGGGCAAGACATGGGTATCTTTGGAGGAAGTCCTCTGGACTCGACGACCTTTCTGCAGCAAGTGATCTGATGAGAAATTTCCTGACACGGGCAGCAGAACAAAAGAGAATGAATGGCACAAAATGAGCAGCATGTGAAAACACCTAACCCTTGGCAATGAAGAACAATTTCTTTTCTATCTGTGAGCAATTACAGCTCACAAGGCCGAATTCTGCTCTCAGTCACACTACCATAAACAAGGAGCAACTGGAATCAGGAGCCAGCACACACTTGCCAACAGATTTGCCTCCAAACGGAGTTTCCTCCTAGTTCCTTGGAAGGCCAAAATCATCCTACAATCTTTATTTGGCCTGTTCCCAGGGAGCTAACTGTGCAGCCAGTGCAGGCACCCGTTGTTTACTCCCAGACAGAACAAGATCTCTCTCTACTTTGTAAATAGTATGGAGTGTCTGACAATAAATTCCCTCTTGAGGAATTCCATTGAAAGGAAATGAATGGCTTAAGTCTGGCTGGAACTTAGGTTCACTCTCAGGGACTCTCAAAGCCTTACCTGTGAGAAATACATCCAGAACATCTGTGCTGGAGACAATGAAACCTAGCACTCCACTGGGACTAAACAGAACCAAATGCACCCGCTGGCTTTTCTGCACATGTTCATCTGGGCCCAGAACGTTTGCCACTTCCTATTAAAAAGCAGAGGGGAACACTGATCACCGATACAATCAACCCTGGACTCAGAGCCTAGCTTCTGATCAACCTTTCCTTCAGCTGTGCAAGACTGCTCTGGTGAGGCTTTTTCCCCACCATTCAGGAACTGTCATTTCTCAGTAATGCACCAACCTCCTGCCTGATCAGTCCTCTGGGTAATGAGACATACTGAGCCTCTCCCTCTTTCTCTCTGCTCACAGCTTCATATGCCTTCTGTAACCTCAGCCCCCTAGAGTCCCTTTACCTGACTGTAATCTATAAGGGCTCCCTCCAGACTTGTATGTGAGAAGGCAGTCCCCCACTCCATACTTACCCTCACTTCTTCATTCATCCTCAGAAGCAGCTCTCTATTGATGCCAAATCCCAAGGAGATCCGTGGGGCTCTCAGCAAACACAGTTGGTCACAGAGCTCTTCAGCAGAGACATACTGCCTGCAGTGGCATCTATAAAGCAGACAAAAGGTCTTAATTATGATCCCTGAGCTAACAGCTACAACATACTGATGGTCAGGCTAGCCCCAGTACCTTACAGTCTACACAGTGAGGGGGCCTACTCTATATCCATGGAAAACAGGATAGAGCAAACTCACAGTCCATCTGACCCAGTACTGCATCTGCTATTCAGTGCATGTGAAAGGTCAAAATGTGATACCCCACTCTCTAACAGGCCTCTGTTGGTGCCTAATAGAGATCAACTTCAGTCCTCTAACAGAGAGTTATGCATCCCTCCCTAAAGTTCCGCTTTAAGAAAATGGTTGAAAGCAACAGAGTATAATTTTAACACACTGGATTTCTGTGCAGTCCTTGTCAGGAGAAGACTTTGTAATACAGAAGTTCATTCACAAAGAGAAAAAAGTAGCATCATATGACAAGAACTAGCTTAAATGTTTTAAGTCAGCGTAAAGGTGGGGGGGCAGGGAATGAGGATCAATTTCCTCCATTCTGGTCTAAATCTAATAGAGTTGATCATCCACTTCAGGGGGGCTCAACTTGAGCTATGTGGAAAAGGTCTACCTCAGAAAACTGAGCTCTGTCCACCCTCACCTTCTCATTCAGTGTTCATTCTGGTATCTCCCCCCAAGCATACAATGTCACTAGGTACTGTTGAAAACACAGCCATACTCTCCAGGTAGAGGAATTAGGCCAATGAACAAGGACTGAAGGCCAGTATCTCCACAGAAAGGAACTCCAGCACTGGAAAGTTTCTTAAAAACACCCCCCACAGCCCTACCCTGGAATGACCTTGTGGGATCAGTAACTCAGCCAGTCAGAACGAATTGTGAAGTGCTTCTTAATGAGAGGCTGGGCTGAGACTTACATGCCCAGCTCTGCATTAATCTCTCCATCTGCAGGCCCACAAGAAGGAGAGCAGTCATATCGCTCAGGAAAAACGCACTGGCGCATAGATGCTAGACGGACCTCTCCAGGAGCACAGAGCTCATCCACCTGGAAGAACAACACTCATCCAATGAGTGAAACCAGACAAGCTCTAGCACTTCAACTGAGATGGAGCATCCCTAAAATTCTCTTCCACCCCCACCCACACTGCTGACATTCAGCATAAAGGTAATCCAACAAGGGCCATTAAAAGACAACTTGGAAAGCACGGAAGAAATATCACAACAATTTCACTTCCCATCCAAATTCCTCAAGCAGGTCTGATGAAGAACTCCATAGTAACAATACAGAGCCTTAAATTCCTGCATCTGTCATCTATCTGAGACACTGCATTGCTCCCCATTGCCCCAGCATGGAAGTATCCTTTGCCTCCAGCCCTTATGAATTTACCCTGACAAGATTCTGGTAAAGATGACAAGTGCCATTATCCTACAAGGAAGGGACAAGGGTCTTAAATAAAACAGCTAAAGGACTTGCTTGTGTCTGCAGCAGTCCAGAGAATTGAGCTCAGATTGCACACACGCGCACACCCTGAGACAGGGCCTAAAGCACCGACTCACTCTCCCTCTCCTGCATGTCACACAACAACTTGGTTTTGAGGCCTAATTTTACCTGAGGTCGGCAGTCCTGATCGCTGTTGCTGTCAGGGTCTTTCTTGCCTCTCTCATCATAGTAAACATAACCTGCCTGGCAGATACAGGAGGCATCTGACTGCTGGAAAGCCCGGTTCCGCCCATGGCAGGTACAGCTGGTAGCACCTTAGAGAAGAAGCTGGATTTAGAGTGGTAATCAGGGTAGGAAATATAGTTCGCAAAAACTGCACTCACTGAAAAGAAGCAGTTCCTGGTTTGAATACTTTTTGACCAAATCACACTGCTCCTTTTAGTGACACACCTGGAATCTGCTGCCCTACTAGCACAGCTTTGAAAATTGAATCCTCCTTCCGGGTGGGACAGAGAAAGAGCAGCCTGGCATTGGCAGCACACACATCATCATGAGGATCCCAGGGCTTGTCGTTCATCGTGAAACCATGTGGGGGAATCACATTTCTAGGTAGTTTCCTTTTTAGCCTTTCTCTTAAAAGAGGTGAAAGTTTCACTCACAAACAGCAACTCACCAGGCTGAGAGAAAGAAGAGCTGCCACAGGGGAAGCAGGCAGCCTGAGCAGGAAGGTGATTGAAGGAGCCAGCAGGACAGGCCTGGCAATCCTCTATGTGCTTTGCAAAGTTGAGGCTCCCATGGGTCCCCGGGGGACAGGGCAGAGGGACGGATGCCAGGGGAGGGCAGTAATGGCCACTGGGGCAAGGCTTCTTGTGGAAACTCTCACTGCCTAGAGAAAGTGGTGGGCTCTCTCAGACACAGAGGCTGCTTAAGGACCCAAGCAAGTGCTAAGAGATAGGCAGAGATCACTTATTTATTCCAGATATATATACACACAAACCTATATGTAAATACGTACACACAAACAAATATATACAAATACACACATATGTACATATAAAGTTAATCAGCATTCCACATTTTTCAATTTAACGTATTTATATTTAAATATAAACCTATTTCACTGGACAAATTCAGTGGCAAGAGTGGATAGGCATCATCTCCTCCATGCCATCCAGCAGGAGCTAACATGTCAGTGAACATAACACCGGATCTCAGCCAACAAGAGACTTTCAAATGCTTGTAAAGCTATTCCTTCTGCATCCTAACCCAGCAGGATCCAAGCAGCACTAGCTGTCACACAGCAAACTTTGAACCTCTAGGTTCACTCTTCTACTTCTGGTAATACATTAACTCTGGGCCTCTCAGCTAAGCCACAAAATTAGAGAAAACAGGGCTCGCAAGGGCCTGAGAGATCATCCCCTGAGAGACAGGACACCAATATCCAAACCACTCTTGACCCATTTCTCTAAATTCTTATAACAACCTACCACAATGAATGTTCCACAAACTAATGTGGCAGCCCACACCAGGGATTTGTAACTGTAGAGGAATGAGAGGTTTGCCCACATGGAACTTAAAACTTTCTGGTTACAATTTAAGCTGCTATTCCTTGCCCCACTCCTCCATGGCAGCTCCATTTACCTTGTGAGCAGATGAAGCCTGCTGGGCAGGGCTGACAGGGTGCCGTGATGAGAGAGTCACTACGATAGGTGCCTGCATCGCAGATTCTGCAGAACCTCTCAAATGAATCCCTTGGACCAGGCAAGCTGAGGGCCATGTATCCTCCTTTACAAGGCAGTGGATGGGCACTGCCTGGGGGACAGTAGTAGGGAAACACGCACCTGGAGGGCAAAACAAGGCGGGAAGAGGGAAGAAAAGTCCTGAAAATGTTTTGATTTCTGGATTCAACAACAAGTGCAAACTGAGGGCAAAATTAAAAATTTTAAAATTAATTAAAAATTAAAAATCGGTTCTCATCTGGTTCCAGGCTCAAGCTAACTAGCAGAAATCATAAATCACCCTCTTCAGCCTTAGCAGTCACTAAATCCGTAACTGTAATTACAAAGAGACCTTTGCTTTTACACAATGCACAAAGACTGTGGTTGACGCATTAACTTGGGTTTTATCACAGGCATATTTCACAATATTCAGAGTTTTTAGAATCTTAAAGCTGGCTGCACCAAACATGCTAGGTACTCACAGCTGCTCAGGGCTATTGTACGTTGACGATCCTTCAGGACAGTAATACCCAGCGGGGCACACGGAAGGCACAGCTGTGCGAGCACCACAGTATAAGCCAGGCCTGCAAGGCTTTGGATTTACTGAACCTGGTGGAAAAAGGGGGAAATGGTGATTCATTATATGACATTCCCAGAACAAGAGAGCATGTACTGGGGAGACAGTGAGCATGGGGGTTTTATTAAGCATGACTGTCCATAAACACTGCACTTTTCCTATTGCTCACAAAAGGGCACAGATCTGTTGGGAACCAGTTTGCTATTTAGCATGAAATGCTAACACCTGAATGTCTAGCCCTGGATGATGAAAGACATCTGCTCCTTTTCTAGGCCCAGACCACTTCCTTTGGGAACCTCAGCTAAACGAGAACAGGAAGGGAGGGAGGAGAAACAGATGAGAATTCAAAGGACAAAAGCCAGGAAAAGGCTTCAGGGTAATAAATCCACTTCTAAAGCCACTCTATCAGTGACCGCTTCCTAGGAAGGCTGCTGCAAGAATGAGACTATAGTCACTGCTAAATGCTATGGCTGTGCCTGCTGTGTGCTGTTCAGCCATCTAGACTCAGAAATGGTTGGAAATAAAGAAAACAAAGGAGCACGGTCATGTCACCTGCTGGGCATTCATAGCCACGTTTACACGGTACTCCTTGGGTATTAGGCAGCCCTGTCTGTGCTGGATCCGGGCAATAGTATCCAGGTGAGCAGGGATCACACTCTTCCAATGATTTTGCACCAGGCTGGATCCTGGAAGTGCCAGCTGGACAAAGGAAAGCGTCCCCTTTACCAGGACACCAGTATCCAGGGGGGCACGGATAATCCTCAAACCTGGTCAGACCTGTTAGGAAGAGAAAGGAATGAAGAAAGGGAGGCTGAATGGCCAGGAGGGGTTTTAGAGAAGGGCTCTTAGCTTGCTGTGAACATCAATTACCTCTCCCTTTCCCTATCTCTTCTTAGGGAGTTTTGTAATCCGCTCTAGAGGTGGGAAAGCGCTGGCTTTCACCTGGCACTTACCTGATAAAGGGCAGTGGTAGCCTGGAGGACATGGCTGGCAATCTGTCAGGCTCTGAGCTCCTGGATGCTTGCGGTAAGTTTGCGGAGGGCATTTCTGAGGTGCCAGGAGACTGCTGTGGTCACTGCCATTGCCTCCAAAGCAATAGTGTCCTGACGGACACAGATAGGCCTCTGAATCCCCTAACAAGCAGAAAGCAGAGCTTTAAGGAGTCGCCTTTTCATTGTAATTGGAACATCTTTCTTCTGTGTTCTCCCTGGGTTCTTTGTAAACTACTGCACATATGTGTACAACCCACCTCCACAATCCAAGCCCCTCTTCTGACAGATGGCACACAGTATTTGGAGACCGGTTGTGATCTCAGGCTCTCCTACATTTCTAATCTTTGCCGGAACAGCACATTATATTAACAGTGTTAAACGTCTCTTTTCTCTGCAGACATTAGAACTCATCACTAGAGACAGTGTGTCCTACTGCAAGGACTGTTCCACAATGCAGTATCTGGTATCAAAGCTAGCCTCACCAGGCTCAGGGATGCATACAACTCTCTTGAAAAGCAACTCCCATTCTCTCCCCTTACTGTTCACCCCCAAGCTCCAACCTGCTTTGCACCAGTGACCCGCTGGACAGGGCAGGCAGTCTTCTCTCTTCACAGCCCCTGGAACATCTCTGATAGTATTGGTAGGACACGGTGTAGGTACCTCAGATCCCTCCAGGCAGTAGAAACCTACAGAAATTGATGGGAAAGAGATGAAAGTAAAATATGAAAGCCCTCCAATGGCAAAAATGCCTCAGCAAGTGCCTCCTGTTGTTGTAGAATGAACAGCTACACAGCTGTTGGGATGCTGTGCATATAGAGTGCCAAACCAACAGCCTTCAAACTTTTCTGGACTAGCAGTCTAGCACCACGAATTCAAGGTGGCCTTTTTGGTCAGTCACACCTCTTCATTCAAAAGATGTAAAAACAGAGGAAACCAATGAGCAATGACAACTTCAAAGAAGGGATCACAATATATTATGCAAGATAACAGATGCTCTCCAGTTGGTTAGAAGCAAGTCAATATTCTACATTTTATACTACTCTGAGATTCTCACCTACCTGCAGGACACAGCCCTGCACACACCTGACCCCAGCGGCACTCAGACAGGAAGCGCCAGGAAAAGCTGTGGCTCTGAGGAGTGGATTGAGAGCTCCCAGAGAGGCAGAAATATCCAGCAGCACACTTCCCCTCCAGCCGTCCACGCCTGGAGCAGAGAGGACAGTAAGAATTTATATACGACCTACTGCTAATGATTTGGTGCAGAAGCAGAGCAAGTGCTGATGCAATAAACTCTGCAAAATCTGCAACAAAAAATAAGAACTTCTTTACATTGATATGAGAGAGAAAACTGACCATTTTTTCCACTTATAAAAACATGCAGATTACTAGAGTGAGCCAGGCACTTTTGAGTTCAAATTCCACGAACATGGGCAAATTGCTTTCGATGAAATTGTGGGTGACTTTCCACTGGGCGGGACTTTCTGGATTACTTCCACGTTTTCACAAATGCTACCTACTATCCCTTTCAGACATTTCTTTGTATCATGACAATGACGTCAGACTGCTTTAAGATGTCAGATGGTTTGAGATGAGATTCCCAAAATTCACAGATCCAACACCTCTGTACCCAAAAGCTGTATCTAAGCTTGTATTTTTTTCTTTGAATGAGAGAGATGTGATAGAGGAGCTGGGAGGAACTCAGCATCAACTTATGAGCACAAAACAAGGATGCCAAACTGCTTAAGACAAAGTGAAAAATGCCAGATTGAAATGAATCATAACCTGCAGTAGTGACCGGGTAAGCAAGGCAGGCATTCCTTCTCATTCCAGAGGCCAGTCATATTTGCAGGAGTGAAGGTGCCTTCGGGACACGTGAGAGGAATCCGTGTGCCTGAAAGGGAGACCACAGAGACAATAAAAAACCCTAGGAAGACTGTTGTGATCTGACGAGACTCTGGAACTGTATCAGAGCATAACAAATGACTCTCAGAAAGCAATGCGGCAGCTATGCCACATTTGCTATTGCCACCTCCTCATCACCTGGCCTACAGGAAGACACACATTAGGTTTGTACTCTGGGATCACAGCGAGGCACACAACGTTTTGAATCCTTGGCGTAGCTGATATGCAAGTTTAAGTGTACCTGTAGGACAGTAAGAATGTGGCGGGCAGCGCTTGGGGTCTCCTGCCACCAGCTCCTGGCAGTAGAATCCTCTCTGGCATGGAACACAGGATGCAGAGCCCCTATCCGGCTGATATTCCCCAGCAGGGCACGGCGTTGGGTAGGCTGCCCCTGACCGGCAGAAGTGACCCTGGCAATGATGGAGAAGGAAGAGGACTGCATGGAGATGGTGGCAAACTTAGGGTCTGTGTAAAGGGTGAATCCCACAATTACCAAAGCCTAGGGCAACATTCCGTATGGATGTAATCAACATTTCAATCAGGTGTGTGTGACCCTTTGTCACTGTGGAAAACGAACACCTCCTGCCCAGAGCTGAGACCCCCCTCCTTCACTGCCAGCTGTCACCAAGCCATACCTTAGGGCAGAGGAATGCTGTGGGACTGACGGAGCTGAAGTTTTCTGGGCAGTAGAACCCCTCAGTACAAGGTCCTGTTGGAGAACTCAAACCAATGCCAGCACAGAAAGACCCAGGATAGCAGGGCACACAGCTCTCTGGGGAGGTACCACCTGAGGAGGAAAACAAAAGTCAAGGTCAATGAGAGAGAGATGAAAGTACACCCCATACAGTCACAGCATCATCAGCACTTGTTTGAATTGTTAACACATTGCCACCATGAGGCCTGGCTGAGCGCACCAATCCTTCAGTGACCAAGGGGCACCCCCTCACCATGGCTGCCAGCAATGAAGCCCCCCATCACTGTGAACCACAGGAGAAACTTGCGGGTGAAGGCACACTCACCTGTGGCATTGTTCAGGGTCCCAGCTGGGCAGGCAACTGGGAAATGAGTACCCTCTGGACAATAGTGCCCAAGAGGGCAGGGCCCACTCAGCGGGAATGCAGGTGTTGCACGTGGAATGGCATCAGTGGCTCCTCCTTCACAGTAGTACCCAGCTGAACACGGACCTGCCATGGGAGAACAGAGAGGGTGGCAACCGCCAGCGCATGGCACTGTGGTCAGTGAAGAGGCACCTCCCTGAACCCTCAGAAGTAGGCAGATAACTCAAGAGAAGCTGAAGCCCATCCTTATCTTGTTTTATCACTGCTGATATCCTGGGCCGTTCACCTTTGGTTTGCCTTCCCTCCTCCCCATCACTCTTTCGCCTCTATCACTTGCTGTCTTTACTTGCACTGACCTCATCTGGCATTTGTTTACCTTCTCACTTATCTAACTGGTTCCCCATATTTTGTTTTCTGTGGAAAGAGTTCTGCCTCTCTTCTTTTCATGTGTCCAACGAGTGACAATTACTCTGTGCTTAAATGGGAGGGGAAGGATTTAGGAGGACAGAAAGAAGAGCAATAAAAGGGTTAAAAGCAAAGAAAGAGAAAGTGGAAAAAACTAAGGGAGACAAGGAAAGTAATGCAGTAACACAGAAGTAATGTCCAAAACAAATGCTCAGTTAAAAGAATGAAACAGAGAAAAGAAATGACTGATAGACATAGGGTAGAAGGGTACCGTCCAATAGCCTTTACTACCTCTGTTCACTGACCTATGTTTTCTACTTCCCTGCATCTCCAACCCTTCTGTTGTGGGTGGTCTGTTATTAACCAAACTCACCATCAGGTTCCCAGTTAGCATCTCCTCTGCAGTACCTGCCCACTGGGCACAGCTTGCAGGCAGTGGGGGCCACTGCCCCCTCCAAGGTGTTCAGCGTCCCTTCGGGGCACGGCAGGGGGACAGCAGTCTGAACTGGACAATAGTAACCTGTACATTGAGAGAGGTGAATGACATGCCGCTCAAGTAAGAAAGGAGAAAGACGTGGGAACGCTGAGCTAGCTCTAGCTAATGGCAAATATCCCATCCCCTGGAGTTCAGCCAGAAAGAGTTGTGCAGGCATCCATCACGCCTCTTCCCATCTGTGTGTTAGGGAGTTTGCTGCACATGTGCATAGCTCACCTCTGGGGCAGCGGAGCGGCTCGACAGTGGCAGCATTGCTGCAGGCCATACCAGCTGGGCAAGGGAAGCAGACACTTGCTCCAGGCCCAGGGCTGAATGTGCCAGGCTCACAGGGCAGTTCCAGCCCAGTGCCCGCAGGACAGTAGAAGCCACTGGGACATCTGTATCCATGAATCCCATCAGAAGGGCAGGGAGCAGAGTTTCCTTCCAGGCAAACATACCTATAGAGACAGAATTCAGACCTGAAACAATAAGGTCAGAACCCTGTTCAGAGGCAATAGATGGCGGAGGCACTAATTGAGAACCAAGGGTCAGCACATTAAGAAACATCCCTTGAAAATGCAGTTTATTTCAGTTTTGCTAACAACTTCCCCCCTGAATCTGTAATTTAGTGTCCACCTGAAAATCCTGGTAAAAGGCTTTTTTGCACTAAGCTGACTGGAAAGTGTTCTCATTTTGGAAGGAAAAGCTTTTGAAAACTAAAGTTTTTTTACTTCAATAGCACAGGACCCAAGCATTCAGTCCCTTATGTGTTTGCTTAGCCTCCTTTTATTCCCAGTCTTCTTGTAGGCCTCTGCTTTAACGCCATCTAGTTCTACATTGACTCTTCCCTTTACCACTTCCCTCCCACAGCCTCACAACAAGTAAAGATGAGGAAATACACAAACTATTATGGTAAGAGCTAAGCAACAAGGAAATAAGAGCCATGATCCCACTGCATGCTGTAGACAAGGATTCAAAGGCTGTAGTTTCTGAAGAAAGAATTCCTAGTCCTTAAGGCAAGTAACTGAGTGCAAAAGAAACAGCATTGAACAAAGGAGCAGCAAAGCTGTGGGTTTTTTGCCTGGAAGCAAGACTATTTAGACTGAGCAGCAGGCTATGAGGAGTGATGGATGCTACAAGGTAGAGGAGCTGAAAAGCAGCCTGGGCAAAGCACAAATTGTACCCTGTTGGAGGACAAGGACTTCACAGACTTTGGAAGTCAAGGGTCATTTATAATCATGTAATAGTCATTACCACACAGCCCTGAAAACCTTAATCAACGCTGTTACAGCCTGGCTGTAACATCTTTCTAGGGTTCAAGGAATTTTTGAGGCAGCTTAAAATTCAGCTAGAATGTGGCAAATCCCTCTTATTCCCAGGAAGTCTGTTTCTGTGGCTAATTATTTTTAGTCATTCCAAATGTAGCCCTCACTAGTATTCTAAGCTTAGTTTCAACTTCTAGCCAAATTTTGTTGTGATTTTTCTCCAGTAGATTCAAGAGCCATCTGCTATCAGAAATCTTTCCCCACAAAACCTCGTTACTGCTGTTAAATCACTTCTAAGATTCTCTTTCACATATAAAGTAAACCGAGCTTCTGTAGCCTTTTGCTATGAGGCATACTCATGACATGGACAAATATTGCTAACAGCACTTTCTGCTTGCATTATGCAAGGAAATGCTACCTTGTCTCTGGTTATTGCACCACCTTGTGGGAGAAGAGATAAAACACAGAAGGGAAAAAGGCTGCCCAGGTCAAATTCTCAGCAAGTGTGACTACGAGGCTAAATAAGGAATTCATAATACACTAAACCTATGGTGAAAACAGTGAAAAACCATGTGTAAGGCTAGGACAGAATGTCAGGCAAAAATAAAGGGAAAAGGAATGGCTCTGAAGCATCTACTGAGATCCCCAAGTAGATGTTATATAGCCAACTCAAAGGGCTAAGAACAATGTTTTTGCGGTTTAATTAATCTTGACTATAAATATTTGCACACAGGGCATTCGATGAAAGATATTCAGTGTCTTTTAGTTTGGATGTCCCCCTACTATAACCTTAGAGCCATCCTGCCAGCTGTATTTTGCACTAACAAGTGACCGTCTCACCGCACCCTGCGTTACACAGCGATGTCTGGGCCAGATCAGACAATCCTGCCCCGCTGCAATACCGTCCGGCCGGGCAAGGCCGGCACTGTTCCTCTGCCTCCAGGCCCACGATGGTAGAGAAGGATCCAGGAGGACAGGGCACAGGATACCCTGTACCACTGGGGCAGAAATGCCCTACAGGACAGATATCATTACCAGGCAGACCAAGGCTGGAAGATTCCACCTGTATCAAAAAAGTACAGAGAAGGAAAGAAAAAGTGCTATTGAAAGAAGATTTAGCACAATGTACTACACAGACAGGTTCTGGAAAGGGCACATTGGGGCAGAGTCCTACAAGTTTGCTGCCACTGAAACTAAATGAAGACCCCAGCTGGCATAAAAAGGGCACTGGCTGCTGAAGCCTGGCTGTCTTATCCCTGACACCATCTTTCAGAGGAAATACTAGACAGCACACTCCAGTGCAATCTACAGAAACGGACAGCTGGCCAGAATTTATTAGTAGGCAGCAACATATTCCAGCAGACATGCAGATGAGAGCAGCATGTCAATACATCTGAGGAGCTCTCAAGGGCAACAGCAAAAGGCAGGAGCAACCCCATATAGAGCAGTAATGCTTGGAACACGGTACACCAGAAGCTACGAGATTGTGACAGCCCAGTCCTTGTCCCCACGTCACTAGGTTTACTGTGCTGCCGCCCGGTACTCACTCACCCTGTGTTTGAAGGGGGCTGGGCTGATGGCTCCCTTGGCACAATGATAACCTGAATAGCAAAATCCAGAAGGCTGTGATAGACCTGGTGCTGAGCAATACATGCCTAAAATGAACAGAAAAGCAATTATCAGCTTGAGGGCTTGCGCAGAAGATCATCAGAGGGGTCAATAA
Organism: Pelecanus crispus; assembly: GCF_030463565.1. Taxonomy (NCBI): domain Eukaryota; kingdom Metazoa; phylum Chordata; class Aves; order Pelecaniformes; family Pelecanidae; genus Pelecanus; species Pelecanus crispus. The sequence goes on along the minus strand of NC_134661.1, from coordinate 4,006,707 downwards.
CATGAAGAGAGAAGTCATATTTTCCTCAACCTTCCCATATATGGCCCCTGGGTTTCTTGTGCCAAGTCCCTACTTACCTGCTGGGCAGGGCTCACAGTCAAACTCGCTAGTGGCACCAGTCCTGGGGCCAAAGGTACCCTTTGGACACGGGTGCTCTGTACTGAAGTTGGTACCTGGCAAACAGAAGTACCCAGCAGGGCACAGCTCAGGAGTATGTGCTCCAGTACCTAGGATACAAAGAATAGCATCTTGTTCAGGAGATACGACAAGAAGCGACAGGCAATGTCATTCTCTATCAGCAGTCAGCCTTCCTCCCCTATTAGTTCAGCCAGACCCAGGACGTGGGATTCATCATGCATACTTCTGATTTAGTCATTCAGATTCCCGTTGCAGTAATTGGAAAGAAACAGCACTTCCTGAGGAATAGCACTTCAAGTGCAATTCATCTCATCCTAAGGCAGACATCTAAAATGAGAAAGCTAAATTGCACCTCAGAAAGTGCCTTTTTCTCTCCATTGACTACAGAGGGAGTACAGAAAACTAGCTCAGATACAGATGCCTACAAAGGAGCTGTCTACAGTTTTATTAGAGTAATCCTATCTAAGGAGTTCACCTGTGCTGCCATTTCTTGGGGTTTTTTTGTTGCATGCAGGTCCTGCTTGACCAACCTGATCTCCTTCTATGACCTGGTGACCCGCCTGGTAGATGATGGAAAGGCTGTGGATGTCATCTACCTCGACTTTAGCAAAGCTTTTGACACCGTCTCGCATAATATCCTCCTCGGGAAGCTGGCAGCTCACGGCTTAGACAGGCATACTCTTCGCCGGGTAAAGAACTGGTTGGGTGGCCGAGCCCAGAGAGTAGTGATAAATGGTGTTAAGTCCAGTTGGCGGCCGGTCACGAGCGGCGTTCCCCAGGGCTCTGTTTTAGGGCCAGTCTTGTTCAATATCTTTATCAATGATCTGGATGAGGGGATCGAGTGCACCCTCAGTAAGTTTGCAGACGACACCAAATTGGGTGGGAGTGTCGATCTGCTCGAGGGTAGGATGGCCCTGCAGAGGGACCTGGACAGACTGGATCGATGGGCCGTGGCCAACTGTATGAGGTTCAACAAGGCCAAGTGCCGGGTCCTGCACTTCGGTCACAACCACCCCATGCAACGCTACAGGCTTGGGGAGGAGTGGCTGGAAAGCTGCCTGGCCGAAAAGGACCTGGGGGTGTTAGTAGATAGCCGGCTGAACATGAGCCAGCAGTGTGCCCAGGTGGCCAAGAAGGCCAACAGCATCCTGGCTTGTATCAGGAATGCTGTGGCCAGCAGGAGCAGGGAGGTGATTGTCCCCCTGTACTCGGCGCTGGTGAGGCCGCACCTGGAATACTGTGTCCAGTTTTGGGCCCCTCACTACAAGAAAGACATTGAGGTGCTGGAGCGTGTTCAGAGGCGGGCAACGAAGCTGGTGAAGGGTCTGGAGAACAAGTCTTATGAGGAGCGGCTGAGGGAACTGGGGTTGTTTAGCCTGGAAAAGAGGAGGCTGAGGGGAGACCTTATCGCTCTCTACAACTACCTGAAAGGAGGTTGTAGTGAGGTGGGTGTTGGTCTCTTCTCCCAAGTAGCTAGCGATAGGACAAGAGGAAATGGGCTTAAGCTGCGCCAGGGGAGGTTTAGACTGGAAATTAGGAAAAATTTCTTTACGGAAAGGGTGGTCAGGCATTGGAACAGGCTGCCCAGAGAGGTGGTGGAGTCCCCATCCCTGGAGGCGTTTAAAAAACGGGTAGATGTGGCACTTCGGGATATGGTTTAGTCTGGTCTACCCTTGATTAGTCTAGAGTGGGCTTGGTAGTGTAGGTTAATGGTTGGACTGGATGATCTTAAAGGTCTTTTCCAACCTAGATGATTCTATGATTCTATGATTCTATGCATGAGCTGCCACACAGAAGTATCTTCATTACTTGCATGTTCCTGGGCATGGAGTTTCTTTCCCCAGATAAGAGAAATATTTGGCTTCAGCCTACTTGTTCACCTACAAGTCCTATTCTTTGAAATATGTTTTGACTTCTGTTCTTGGCAGAAACTGATGCACCTGCCTGTCCAGTCCAATCCATGCAATACTGACTTAGTAGAACCTTAACAGAAGAAAGGAAGCTTCAGCATTAAAAACCCTTTTTTGTTCCACTAAGTCTAACAGGAAGACTCAGTCCTTAGTGACATGGAATCCTTTTTTATCACAATACACAGCCCCCTCCAGGCTCCTCACTTTTGTTAGGCTGTTCACAGAAGAGTCCTGCTGGGCAGAGGTCACAGAAGTCCTTCCTCTCCTGTGACTGGTATGTCCCATTCTCACAGGGTATAGGAAAAGCAGATCCTGTGGGGCAGTAAAAGCCTCGTGGACAGCGATAGGGAACGGGAGTAACTGAAGTCTGGCCAGGTGGGCAGTAGTAGCCTGCAGAACATGGTCCTTCAGAAGTGGTTTTGCCCAGCCCTGCAACAAAGCAAGCAAAGCCTTTCCTTTGCCAGATGAAAGACAATGGAAACCCTTATCTCCTGAAATCACGACCTCCTTCATCATATACCTGTAACATGTCAGAAAGTACCTATTCTCTGAAGTTCAGCCTCAGACAAAGAACATCTTATTGCAGTCAGTTCTGAATTATATGCCTGTGGGAAACATACGCTTCCAATTAAAATGCTCAGCTGGGATTCTGAGGCTCTCAGTTGTGGTTCCAGCTCTGCTATAAACCTGCGTTAGCTCAGTCAAGTCATTTCCTCCCTGCTGCTTCTTTTCCTCACCTGAGAAAGGAAAAGCCTCGTTGTCTCACAGAAAGCAATGGGTGAATCTGTTACTGTCAGTGTGACCGCAAATATTTCAGTGTTGGGAGGCGCAAATAAACATCTTGTACAGACAGATGGTGAGAACCTCCGAGAAGGAGCAGCTGTCTCAGAGCAGAGACCCTGGCTGCTAGCCAGTACCAAGTGCCTGTTTGCCAGGATATTTTGTTTCCCTGAGAGGCCCAAGACATATAAGACATCTAGAAGAGGTGGCTGAGCCAAGGAAAAAAGAAGGTGTAATAGCAACTAAGTGTTATGGGTGACCTGAGACTGCTACCAAGAACCCAACAGTAGTTTTGGAAGACAAATGACTTGAGGCATTTATACTTGGTGCACATCCTGCAGAAACTGTCGCTAACCAAAAGATGACGTGCGGCACTTACTGAGTTTATTCTTCCCATATCCACTAAGGACAAGCTTGTAAGAAATCAAGCTGTACTGGATGTCTATCTTGACTCACATTGTGTAACCCCCCAGTTCCCAAATACACCAGCAGAGACTCACCGCTGCAGAAGTATCCAGCTGGGCAGAGCTGACAATCTGTTGACTGCCATTTTCCACTGTCAGAGTTGAAGCTTCCAGGGCTGCATGGGATTGGGGATTCAGAGCCTTCAGGACAGTAGAAGCCAGGGGGGCAGTGCTTATGATCTGGCTGTGTGGATCCAAGACCACAGAAATACCCAGCGTAACACGTTCCTGCAAGAAAGGAAAGCTCCGGCATTAGGTTTATGCAACCAGAAAACATGAAAAAAATCCAAACTGGAAGACAAAAAAAAACATTAGATGCACACAATACGCACCAGAAACACTGGTCAGGCCTTCTCCTTGGCAGAACTTCCCTCCAAGGCAGGGCAGACAGGCATTACGGTAAACCATCCCAGACTGAGGTAAAAATGTGCCAGTGGGACATGGTTCTGGCTTGCTACTACCTGGTGGGCAGTAATGGCCTGCTGGGCAAAGGCTGCCTGCCTCATCATTAACAGGATTGGGTACACGTGCCTTTGAAGTGCAGTAATACCCAGGCAAACAAGGACCACTTGGGGACGAGAGTCCTAAAGAAAAGGAACATGAAGTTAAATAAGCCAGTGGCATTACACAGATCACAGCTTCTGGACTAAACAAACCAGACAAGCCTTGTCATCACAATGATTTCAGAGTCTACTGGCCTGTGACTAGCTCTGTTATTTAAAAGCTTGATCTACAGTCTAATATTTAATTACACAACTGATTACCAGATAGCTAAAGGCCTAAACAGCTTTCCAGAAGGGGCTGATTGGTACCTGTCTTTCTACTATGAGACAACCAAGAACGAATGAGTCCTAAAACTCAAGGTGCTTGGCTTTTGGTTTCATAATCTTTGCTAAAACAAAACCACCTTCATCTGCCTCTTTAATTAAATTATGAAAGATAGTTTGTAAAAATCTTTAAAATTATCACCAAGAGTCTCTACTCTGGGACCAGAGATCACTACAGGTTCAGTACAACTGCAAATGCTATTGAAAAGTCATACGACCTGCATACAAAAGAACCCTTCACCCACTGGTGTAAGTTGACCCTCCTAGATACAAACCAGCCTAAGATTGTATTTAATCCACACGTGATTCCTACCTGCACTGGCACAAAATGTGCCTCCAGGACAAGGCTTGCATTCCCTGGGATTTCCCAGTCCAGTTTGGTTACTGTAGGTGCCTTCTGGGCATGGGTACTGATTGGCAGCTTTTGTTCCTGACAGGCAGTAATATCCTGCTGGACATTCTATTGGTTTGACCACGCCATGCGAGAAGTTCTCTTGGAGATCACCTGGGTGGTCTTTTAGGGCACAGAACCTACCAAAAAAACCCACACGTCTTGCCTCAGCCCACGCTCTGTTCTGCCAGAGACTAAGAAACACTTTCTGCACAACAGTGACAGTCTAAGACTACACGATAAAAGGAAAGCAAATTACTTGAAACAAAACAAATGGAGAGCTGAGGCGCAACCTGTCAGCACCATTTTGTCCATCCCAGCAGAGAGACCTACCAAGATGGATCTTCTACGATACACAGGTTGCAGTACAGAAAATGACACAATAAAGGGAAAGGTGATATGAAAACAGAAACAAGAAAACCAGCCTCGTGTATCAAAGGATACAACGCACAGAGCAGCCTAAGGCAGAGGGAAATACACATGCTAATTCCTAAGGAAAGCCTCAAGAGGAAGGAGCGAATCCATTTCACTTACATTCCTGCTGGGCATATTTCACACTGGCTTTCACCAGCCTGGTCCTGGTATTTTCCAGAGGGACAGGGTATGGGCTGTGGGCTGCCAGTGGGGCAATAGTGACCCACAGGACACAAATAGTCTAGGAGCAAAAAAAAACCCACCAAACTTCTAACATCACTGCTCTGCTTATGTCCTAAACAGCTGTATAGTGCCATTAGAGGAAACGTCACCACAAACCTAGAACCGGAAGATTTAATGAGATAAAAGCTTTATAAAGAACAAAAAACCCCTCTGGTTTTGTTAAAAGCATTGCTAAACACAGATTTGAGTGGTGGAGGCCCATGCACTGCACTCTGAACACCAACTTCACGTATCACTGAAGCAGGCTTTTAACTGAACAGCCATGCAGATGTGTTGCCCTTAACTGCCTTCAGAAAGCTGAAGGGGCTGCAGCCTCTCTGCACAGCCACATGGTTCACTAACTTCCTTTTCACAGAGTCACCTGTACGTTTCTGAAAAGTCAGGACCTGAGTTACACTTATCCCTACATCACCCTTAAGAAAGGGAGAAGAGACAATTCAATATAACCTCTTTCTCAGTAGCTCTTTCTAACAAAGGTGAAAATACCACAAGGAATAAACTCTTGGGATATTTTTTCAGCTTGTTTTTTGCCTTGGTAAGGTCTCTTCTTTTTCCTACTATATTTACACACAATTACCCATTACTTCAGCTGTGTTACTTGGAAAAATTTTTGGTAAACATTTTTTAATTTAAATAGCTAGCCATTTCTAAACGTAACTTGAAACTGCAAGTAAAGGCAGGTTTTAAGATCATCTTGCCACTGCAACTCCTGTAGCTAAAGAATGACCCCAAAGATTTCCTACCTGAATCCTGGCCTGACACAGAGCCCTCCGGGCAAAACCATCCTTCTTTACACAAGCCCTCCGGGGAGCTCTGACCACGCTGAGAACAGAACCAACCTGGGAAGCAGGCTTGGCAATCCTGTACTGACTGGCCACCACGATGAGCCAAAAAGGAGCCTGAAAGTAAAAAGCCACCAAAAGCACATTCTCACATCTTCCTAGACCCTGCTGGAAGTGGCTGTGGAGAGAAGCGCAAGCTGCTCACACGGTAACTTTCTAGCTACGCTAGCCCCAGCTACCTCTTTCAGAAGATGCCAAAAGGACGCTGGCTAGGAAGGAATTCAAAGGGAGTACAGTCCCCAGCGCTCCCTTAGGGGAGTAGATGACAGCCTTCCTGTAAGAGGCGTCTGTGAGAGGTTGGTTCTGAGTACTGGCAGAAGTGAGTTCCTATTTATTTCTGGTCTGGACTGAGCAGTGCAATCACTTGCTTAATGTTAACTGTATATTTAATCCAGGAAAGAAACAAACATTCCACAGTCTTTCTCGTTCAACTTAATCCTTTGTCTTATTAGCGGTCATGTTAAAGGACAGCTCTCACTGTGCAGGGAGGGCAGCAGAGGCTCTTATGCATGCTTGGCTGTGCCACCTCTCCTTCAGGAGGGCTCAGAGAGCTTCCCCCCCTGACAGCTGCACAGCAGTATGTAGGCTGCAGACTGAGGCTCCAGAGGCAGGTTTGCAATTATTGTCTGAATGCACATTTAGGACTGATGTTTCCAATACAACAGCACTCGATTAGAGGCTAAGCTTTTGTGCTGATAGCAGCTGTCCCTTGGGGAACATAAAGGCATGCTTCAGCGCAAAGTAACGAGGGGCTGCAGAACAATGACAAGCTCAGCAGCTCACTAGGCACCAGGAAGAGATACGACAGCATGCAGCAGCTGCCATCAAACCTACCTGCGGGACATGGAGATGGAGAAGAACTCCCTGCAGGACAAAAGTGGCCTCGAGGACAAACGTTCCCCACAGCTCCATCCGTGGGGTTTGGGAGTGTGGAGCCCCCTGTGCAGTAGAAGCCAGCCTCACAGGGACCTGATGGAGCTGTGAGCTCTGCAGTTGCACAGTACAAACCTGATGTAGCAGGCAGAAGCAAGGCCGTCATTTAGGAGATACCAGAACCAAACAGTCACAGCACAAGACTGGGATTTGCCTACTGATCTTGGCAAAAGGGAAAAGAGTACAAAAGTACAAAAACCCCAACTCAAATCAAAAAAGCTGTGCAGGAAGACAGACTCTTCTCCTACCTGGAGTGCAGGGAAGAGGAAGAAATGAACCAGGAGGGCAAAAGGTTCCTGCTTGGCACAACCCAAGAGATCCAGAAGCTGGAGGTGCCATGCCTGCTAATGGAAAAGACACAGAATGAAAGAATTGCAAGGACTCTATCTTATCTAAAATGCTCAGGAAGAACAGAACTTACAGCACTGAATTAAGGAAAGGAAAAAGGGAAAGTAGGCCATCCTGAACCCGCCTGGCTCCTCTAGGTGACTCTGTAATACCACCTCCTCAATAATAATCACCATCACACTTTATCACTCCGCTTCGTACCAGAGTAATTTCCAGGAAACACTGGTGTGCTTGATGTGGATCCAGGTGGACAAAACCATCCAGGCATACACAGTCCATCTGGTCTTGCTAAGCCTGGCTTGGAACAGACCCTTCCAGGAGGACACAGCTGGCACTTGGAAGCATCCCAGATATTTAAAGCTTCACTGTATGTTCCAGGGGGACAAGGATACTGTGTGGCAAATTCTGTATTCCTGGGGCAATAGTGACCTAGGAAAGAAAAGACAGATTTCATAAAGGCTAACACATGCTGGTAATAGCCTGGGAAGAATCCCCAACCTGCACACATAGCATTCTCTTTGTCTCTTTCTGAGAAGGACTGATCCCAAGCTATGGTGGTGGGCCCATCTTGCAATTTATCACTACTTGGCAATAGCTATGTCACATTGGCTGCATCAAATGAAGCTGATCAGGGCTGAGGATTAGCAATAGTTTTAATAGCATTTAGTTTTTTAATGAGAAGATCTCAAAGTGTGTGATAAAGGTCTACTGTTCAAACTGTTTGCTCCATTTACCATTTTCCACATTCAGACAGGAAATGAATCCCAAAGAGCTTAAGTGCTTTGACCAAGGTCACTGACCTGTACAGTGGAAGAGATTCGTGCCTCATGCAACCCACTCTAATGACAAATCTACTCCAAATAGCTGTAGGGGCATCTGCTAAACCCTTAAACAAAATGTCCCAGAACGAGTGGGTAGGTGCAATCAGACCCACCTGCAGGGCAATCTGTGTAGTTTGCAGAAGCAGTTGTGCAGTAGAAGCCTTCTGGGCACTCCAAACACTGTGCCATACTCCAAGATGGGCTATAACTCCCTGCAGGGCAAGGCTGGGCTCTGCTGCTCCCCACCGCACAGTGATGTCCAGGTGGACATGGTCCTCCGCTGACTGTTGTCTTTGAAGAAAAACACCATAGTGACAGTCTGCAAACTCAGAGGGTGGCCTTGCAAAAAGATCTGTCAGATTCTAATGGTGAAGAGAAGTAGACACGTAGTATGAAATCCTGCACTCATCCCTTCGTCTTTAAGGCTCCACATCTATCCTTTTCCAAAATAAGGGATCAGAATTCTGCCCATAACAAATCTTGCTGGGCTGGCCATTTGGAAGATGGCACCACCATCTTCATTCTTAGTCCACAGAGAGCTGTGGCATAAAAACAGTGTCTTGTTGAGTTATCATCTTTAAAAATTCTTATTGTATTTTGCCTAGGAGGAGGGCTGACAGATGCAATATTCTACTCAAACCCATGCACTCCTAACTGCTTTAATTTTAAGCTGATATGGCATTCCACTCTGCTTTGCAGCCTCAATATGCAAAGATAGAACTATTTTTGGTCAGCTTTTAGAAGTAAAAGCTGAAAGGAGGCCAGGTGTATTTTGCCATCTCTAGCCCCTTTTGCTATCAATAAACCAGATGTACCTGATACAGAATATAATGTAATAAGGGAGCGTTTAATCCAGGGCAAAAGAACTAAGGTGACCTTATGGTCTTCAGTTCCACAGCTACGACATTTTACACTATTCACATAACAAGCACAGCTTACCCTGGGAGGTTTGGGAGAAATGCTTCCCCCACTACAGTAGAATCCAGCCTCACATAATCCAGTTGGAGACACAAGTCCAGTCCCATTGCAGAAATACCCTGAAATTAAGAGGGATGACAAAAAGGACCATAATGATACTGGTCACGCAAGACAGACAAACGAGGAAATAATCACTGAAGCACCATCTTTGATGTCACCCACATCTATTGTCCTGGAGATGCTTTCACTAAGAATAGCTGTAAGTACAGAGCTTACATGCCTGAACAAACAGCACTCCTTGTATCATCTCTTAAGTGTGAAAGCATCTAGAGAAAAGGTGGACAGGGAAGCTCACAGCGCAGTAGCTTGCATTCACTGTGAGTATCTTATATGGAAAAAGTGGCAGATTTAGTCTCTCTACCTAAAATCTCTCTCCAAGAAAGCAGTTGTTCATGATTGCCTGCTCTAGAACCACAAAGTTTCTCAGGAGCCCTAGAAATGCTGGTGTCTGGCTGGAATCTTGTTAATCCTTTCTTTCAATATGGTACCTGCATCACATAGGAGACAGTCCTCGATCCCAGTATTCCCAGTTGAGTTGCTATAGGAACCAGGAGGACATGGCTGCGGAAGGGCAGAGCCCATAGGACAGTAAGTTCCCTTCGGGCATGTGTCCCCCAGAAGACCATCTGTAGGTGTTGGACTAGAAACGCCTCCGATACAGTAGAACCCAGCCAAACAGGGTCCTGTAACATGCGACTGCCCCACAAGTGCACAGTAGCGCCCTGAGAAAGCAATGTAATGCCATTAGTACTGGCAGAAAAAACCAGAAAGATACTTCAAGAACAAGCTACATACACAATTCATCCACTGAACCACTGAAGCTCAAGAGCATTCAACATATATTTTCATACATTCTCCTGTTGCCATCCTGAGACATGTTTATTTTGCTGTTTACCTGGGTCACAGGGGGTGCAGTGGGACATCAGGCTGCTTCCAGTCTGTGGGTTGTAAGTCCCCTTAGGACATGGGAACTGAGTTGCAGAAGCAGTACCGGTAGGGCAGTAGTGGCCAGCTGAACATTCATTCTCCAAAAAGGAAGAAGAATTTTTGGGGCAGAAGAACCTGGTCCAAAGAGAGATTAAAAAAAGAGGAGGGGGGGGGGGGGGGGGGAATTTCTAGCAATATTGTATCCAGAAGTGCCTGAATGATGACTCAATGGTGGGACTAACTAGTCTAATGTGGCTGATGCACTGTGCTGTATTGACCACAAGAGAGACCTACTTACGCGTATTACTACAGTTTTAGTTGTTTCCTCGTATGCCAAATTGATGGCGTAATTGCAAATGCCACAGAGACATAATTTTCTTAACTTGAGTCATAACACATCCAGATGTGATTCATCAACTTGTAAAAGTTAATCAAGGTCAAATCCAGTCAGTAATTGGAGACGAATCCCCCAAGGAAAAGCCAGACTCGTCATCAGGTGATACACAAGATCCTCTTCCCCCTTCAACAGGCCTCTGCCAGCCTGTTGCCAAGGGAACCACCTATTACTTCAGACATGAAAAAAGTTTACGGTGCCAATGGTTTCCTTGCTCTGAATAGCCTTCTGACCTAAATTCCCTTCCAGTATAGTTCTACCTGGGTTTAGGACTTTGCCTGGTGCCATAATCAATTATACAGTGTTGCTAAACAGAGCTCCATAGTTGCTCTGCTTCCTCGCAGAGACAAGGGCTTTTCAGTAGTAATTTTCCCACTGCACAGTGCTCTGTGATGACTGCATAAACAATTATTTCCAATAGTCCCCTTACTCATACATACAACACTAAGCTCACTGTCTCACTCTTACCCTTTAGGACAGGGAAGGCAGCTGGCTTGCCTGTGTGAAGGGTTATAGGACCCTGCCGGACAAGCAATTGGAAGAGCTGTGCCCTTGGGACAGAAATGCCCTGGAAAAGAAACAACAGATCAGAATTGGCAGTCTTTGAAAATCAAAGGCAAACCAGGCATTTCAAAGGGACCCTAACTCACCCTGGGGACATGGCTGTGGCTTCTCACCAGGGACACAGCAGTAACCCTCTGGGCAAGCGTAGCACTCCTCTCCACGGATGTGTGGCATGTAGGAGCCAGGGGGGCATGGCACTGGACTCCTGGATCCAAGAGGACAAAAGTGACTGACTGGACATGGAGCTCCTGAAAGGCCGTCAGTGGGTGTTGGGGTCTGGGCCCTAGCGACGCAGTAGTACCTGCAGCCATGAATACAGGAACATACTCTTTATTTCAAGAGGGTAAAGAAGACCCCCTTGTAGAACACCTCTCCTTACACAGAGTACCTAAATGTGTTTGCTCTTCTACTTACCCCTGCACTGCAGTGTCCTGAGGGTGCCCTCTGGCCAGAGCTATTGCAATAAAATCCCCCAGGGCAAGGCTGGCATTCCTGCAAACTCCTCCTGCCTTCACTGCCAGACCATGTGCCAGGAGGGCACTGTAATGGAAGTGGTGCACCTAGCAAAATCAATTGCACCAGCATGAGGAAATGCTACATCATGCTTTCTATGAATTCAGAAAAATTACGCTTTAGCAAAGCACCCTAACCTTCAGGACAATAATGACCAGGAGGACAAGGAAGTCCCGATTCTCTATCTTGGGGGTTTCTTACTCGGGCACCACTTTTGCACCAAAAACCCTCAGCACAGTCTCCTAGAAAACAGAGTAACATATACAAAATACATAAATGTATTAAAATCACAGGCACATAAATGCAAATTTCAGAATACAGACTGAGATACAGTCATTTGCTATGCCATCATGCAGAGCCACTGCCAGTCTACAAATTAGTGATGTAACGGTCATGAAGCAGAGGAGTCGCTTGTCACTGTAAGGAGTGCAGAACTGGTAGCAGACGCCAGACTGACAGTTCCTAGATAGGGAAGCACTTTAGCTCAGACTAAGCACTGCCTCCATTTTTGGGAAAGTACATTTCTCTTTAGGCACATATTCAACGCATCCTTAAGCAAAGCTTGAAACATTAAGACTTTTACTAAAGTGCTTTGCTAAACTAGGGCCTTTATCTGTACAGGACAAGGAGCAATGAAAAATCATCAGTGCCGATGTGAAAACACAATCTTGGGAAAAAAAAAATGAAGAGCTGTCATTGCTGGGTATTTTGCCCTCTCTTTCTCAGCTAAGCCTACTCATATATGCATAAATTACATGAAAGGATTAGTTCTTTAGGAACTAGGCTGAAAAACCAAACTAATTCTAAAAAGAATATCAGACAGGTTTGACATTGGAAAACTCCCCCACTGGGTTTTTTGACAAGGTATCATACATAGAATTGTACTTTCTGCAGTCGCTCTCTCACTTCTTGCTTAGACAAAAGAGTTTTTTTCTTTCTCAGAAAGTTCTTGACAAGTAATATGGGATGGTTCACCTTAGCTCACATCAGAACCCTAGAGTCCTAACTCCAATCCCTAGCACCAGCCATCAGCCATTGACACAGCTCTCTAGCGGTACCAAATATGCTCAGAACGACAGCAATGTACCGGTTGGGGCAGCAAGTCCAGAGAATTCACAGTATTTTCCTGGTGGGCATTTTTGACATTCCTTGATAGTTTTCAGTTTTTGCCTTGGTCCAAAGGTTCCCGCAGGGCAGCTGTACTGAGTGCTCCTGTTTGTTCCTGGTGGGCAGTAAAAACCTTGAGGGCATGGGTAAAGGGTAAAATCAATAACTGGCCCTTGCTGGCTGTCACAGTAATAGCCTGCAGTGAAGACAGAGGAAAGAAAGCTAAATTAGTCACTGAGAGATACTAGCTATTGAGGTGCTGCTCATTAGAAGGGAAGACTCCTAAGAGGTTCTCCCAGGCATACAAAGCACCCCACTGGCCACTCAAAAAATAAAGCTATTGCTGACCTTGAATTACTATTGATCTGACTCACACTCCTGCTGCAACAAATACACATCAAAGCTTTCCACTTGCTGCACTCTTCAGAAGGAAATTTACCACCCAGTGGTCCGCAGAACACAGGACAAAACTTACAGGTGGCACAGGAAAACACTTAGGGACACAGCACTGATCTCCCTGTTTCCTTTCAGTTACTGAAACCCTTCAAGCAAAGTCTTCCCACTGAAAATCAGAGTTTTCCCTTGCCAATATTTTAATTTTTCAGAATATACAGAAGTTACCATTTCTGTTTTCACACCTGAATTGCTTTAACCTCTAATGGCCTTTTCACACAGAGCCAGAAATTGTTCTTCTGCAGTCAAGAGAATGAAACCACCAACATAGGCAAGCAAGTCTCCAAACTTTCAAGCACAGGAAGGGTCAAGGGTCGGTAATGAGAAGGCATCTCTTGTAAAAGGGATGCACCGAGTAACATTTGGGTATTGTGAAAAATGTAACTCCTATTTTCTGGATGCCTGTACAACCTACAGCACCTCTCTGACTCGCCGTCAGATCTCCCAGCAGGGGAATGGCTTTTCTACTCTGAAACAGTGACTCTCAGAAAGACATCTATTTTGATCTTGTCCAATGCACACAAACACACGCTCCTTTGAGCATGGCCCCAGAGACTTTGTAATCTGCAGTGCAGTTTATTCCTGACTTACCTTCCCAGCACTCTCCAGTTGGGGCACTGAGGCCAGGTACCTCACAATAGAAGCCAGAGGGGCAAGGCTGGCACTCGGAAAGCGTTTTCCTCCCTAGGAGGCTGGAAAAGGTGCCAGCTGGGCAAGGCTTGGGTACTGCTGATGCTGCAGCTGTGAGAACAGAAGCAAGACCAAGAGAAATGAACAAGGAAAGAATGAATGAGATCGCTGCATTCAGGAGTTGGATGAGCACACGCATCATGGAAGCAGCATCAGTGAAGTCTTGTTTTTCACTCATAGATCAAACAGTGGCTGCATGGAGGAGGGCAGACATTATTAGCTTCATTTTACCAAGGGGAACAGAGGTGAAGCTCATTACATTCTAAAGACAGACAAGTTTAGGCATGGAGACAAATGTGTCACCACTTTCAAAGAACAGGCCAGGGGAAGAATCTGGGACTTCAGGCACTCTAGTCAGACCCTAGCAAGTTGGCCACCACACTCTCAAAATCACCCATCAGTGTTTCAGATATTATATGACATGAAATTTTTGGTATTTCAGATATTACGTGACATGAAGTTTGTAGTCCTGATTGATGCTGGATACTTACTGCAGTAAGTCCCCGCAGGGCAGATATCGCCAGTCACACCATCTGTTGGTTTAGGGAGAGCTGCTCCACTGTTACAGTAAAACCCAGCAGTACACTCCCCACTGGGGACAGACAGACCTGGAAGACAGAGAGGATAATGGCACTCAAAGCACTAAGACAAAGGGAGAAAAGCAGGAAAAACAACCATTCTCGGCCTCCCTCTGCGCAAACATTGCAAGGTAACACCTGAGCCCCATTCTATGCTAGTCCAGGGAGGCATCTTGCAAGCACCATTAACAGCTCTACAGAAGTATCAGGATAAAAACAGCTCCAATTTAACACACTTAAAGAACACTGAAAGGACAGAGAAGGAGTAGGAGAAAATGAAGCGGCAGGCTCTGCAGATGCAGAGAATACAGGGGAGTCTGACAGGAGACCCTGATCCTCCATATCGATGAACCTATAACGGTATGTGCTCATACTGGTCCTCTGACCATGGCCACAGAGGCAAAGTGACTCACTCAAGGTCACACAGAAAACTCTGGGAAAAGTCAGGTTTATCAACTGGAAGCAGAAGCTTTAGGGTCCTCTAACAAGTTCTTAAATAGCAAACATTTCTTTATCCACACAGTGCCTTGATTTTAACTCCCCTCAAAACAGATCACTCCTGTTCTTCAAAGACAGACACTAACCTGAAGCATTGCAGTAAAACCCTGGAGGGCAGGGAAGAGGCTCTGGGCTTCCTTCGGGGCAATAGAAACCGGCTATGCACTTCCCTCCAGTGGCAGTGGCTGGACAGAGGCAGTTGGCATTGGTGTAGTTATCCAGGTCAAAAGGCTGTGAGGTCCAAGCAGCTGAGATGCAAAACCAACCTGAGAACAGAAAACATGACTGAGAAGTTCTAGCAACGACAGAGCCCCAGAAATTATCATGAATAAACCAGCTGGGATGGCCTTACATGTAATGTCTGCACTGTACAATCATAAGCGCACAGAATATGAGACAGGCTAACATCACTGAAGTTTAACTCCATCATGGCATAATTTTCCATGCAACAGTACGTGCTATGATGCTTCTATATAATACCCCGTCAGCAAAGATGGTAAGAGATCTTACAAACTTAAGTTCAGAACTTTTGCTTTATGGGCACAGCACTCATTCACACTGGAAAGGCTGTGGTAAAAGCTGCAGGATAAAATCATTAGTCTCCCAAACATACTGTTCCCAAGCGCTGTGCAATGCAACAGCCAAACAGATCCAGACTCACCTCCATCACACTTGCCTGAGGCAGCTGTCAAGTTCTCCTTCCCACAGTAGTGCCCAGGTGGACAGGGCAAGCAGCTATCCAAGCTCTGTGTCATGGGATCAGGGTTATAGTAGCCCCGGGGGCAGGGAAACTCAGTAGCAAACCTGGTTCCTTTGGAATAAAGAGAGCAAGAACCTTTCATGGACTATACATACTACCTTGGCTATTAATCCTGCCAGATCGCTTCATGTCTTCTTTGCTACTTTATCTCATTGCTGGTCTCCACAGCACACAGCTTGCCCTTCATGGCCAAGCCAGTCTTCTGGGCACCGTTTAGCTTGCTTGTGAGGGGGTTAAGCAATAGCCCTATCTGATTTTTTTTTTCCCCCCCTGTGAAGAACCAGACTGACACTTAAAACGTTTTGTTCACAGATTATTTCTTGCCTTTAAGAAGAAGGACATTTCAGCCTGGCCAATGGATTGCCTTGCCCCCTGGGCCCATCTCACCTTTGGGGCAGTAAAAGCCAGCTGGGCAAGGATTCATACTGTAGCTGGTGGTATTTTCTGGGCAGTAGTAGCCTGCAGCACAAGGGAAGCATGCAGCTTGTCTGGTGAGGTTGTTGTAAGTCCCTGCAAGGCAGGGTAAGGGAAAGCTGGTTCCTTCTGGGCAGAAGTGGCTCACAGGACAAGGGCCTCCTTTCTCCCACATACCTAGGACACAGAAAGTAGAAGAGAGATGGCCAATAAAGGTTGCTTTAGGGAGGGACAATGCCAACAAAGGGAGCTAACACCCCACTGATGAGGATCTTGTCTTCTCTGGGATCCCAGAAGACAGTCCAAGAGGATGCACAACACAGTAACAGGAATAAGCACCATATCCCAGCTTTGGAATTATTTGATACTGTGTTACCATGCCTCCTCCCTCCTTGCTTCACAGGCAAAGCTACAACAAACCACATTTACAGATCAGCTTTTTAAATACTCTGCTTCACAATACACCAGGAATTCTGGAGAATATGGAATTGTCCACTGGGGACTTGGAACTCTTCCCTGTAAATTATTATTTCTGAGACACAATAAAATGACAGAGGGGCATCAGGCTATGCCCATTACAGGCAGGCACCCACCATTTTCCCAGTGTTCAATGCAAGTATCTCATTTGGTAACAGACTGGTGGACCAATTGCTTCTTCATGCTTGCATGTATGCATTGGTACAAATACCTCAAACAAAATACTGGATGACTGGGAGAAGGCAGGGGAAGGAATACTGAGGAAAAAAGGTGGCATTTTTTTAAAGATACCTGTTGCCCAAACCCCTGATTATTGGACACAGGCAGGACGAAGACACCCAGTGCAGCTCACCAGGTGGCGATGGTGAAGAAGCTCCAGACAGGCAGTAGTAGCCAGCTGAGCAGGGTCCCGAGGGTGCCGTGAGGCCAGCAGAGCTGCAGTAATACCCAGACGGACACACTGTGCAGCTGGAGTCCTGCCAGTTGTAGTACCTGGTGATGGACATAAAGGCTTTCTTTTGGCAAGCGTGCAAGTTCAGCAGGTAGACCATTAATGGTCTATACCTCTGGCCAAGTGAAAACAACCATGATGCTTTTGTGATCAAGGCAAAGATGTGTCTAATAAGCCTTACTGAGATGCACTTTGTTGCTTAAAGGACTAAGGGAGAAACCAAAAAGAAAAGGAAAATAAAAATTAGCATCAGCAGAACCAAGAAGCTTACCTGTCTGAGTAAGTGCCCATGGGGCATGGCTGTGGGATACTTGTGCCAGCTGGGCAGAAGTGTCCAGGTGGGCATGGGCCACCAGTGCTCGTGTTTGTGGCTCCATTAGGGTTTGGGACGCTTGCTCCTACATGAGGAAGACAGACCAAAGGTACCCTGAATGATACGGGTTGCTATTCATAGGCAAGTCTGTCCCCCATGCCTAAAGGAACATTTTCATAGCTGGAAAAAGAGAACATCTGATTGTTACTTATGACAATAAAGCAAAAAATCTATAATTAACAGCAAGCACCGTAGGGGGATAGAACCATTTGGATGGTTTGCCTTTTTACTTTATTTCACCGCAGACCAGACTGCTCTAAAAGCTGGAACATTAGATGGGAAGGAGACGATGACCACACATTATACAATTATCTGTAAGTCCCTACAAGAATGTGAGCTTTACCTACAGCTCACAAAATCCTTCTCTGGCATGTATCATCATCTCTAATGTATAGCCAGGAAAACTGATACCCAGAAGAGAACAGCTTACATGAGTTCCCACTGCTGCAACCAGGACTAAAAGTTAGTGATCCCAAATGCGCATCTCCCATGCTAAACCCAGAATCATGTGTTTGTTGAAGCGGCCAGTATGTACAGAAGCTATTTTATTTATACAAGAATACTGGGAGTATCTATGAAGTTCAAAGGCCTGTCAATCCACATTGCAAAGCACGGATCTTAATGCTGATCACAGTAGAGTTGATTGCTGTTTCAGAGCAGTGTCCGGGCTTATGTGCTAGTTGGCAAATACAAAGTCAGAAACAAAAAAGACTTCCTGTTTTTAATGCAAGCTCCCCTTTCACCGGTGTAGCAAACAACGCACAAAGTTAGATGTAAGCGCTTCCTTTAAATTGGACTGCATCTGAAGTTATCTTAATTGGACTTGATCCTGGTAAAACATTCATGACAACTGCCCTGCAGAGAGCACAGAAATTGGTGAGGACCTGAAAGAAATCTCAAGGAAGGGATGAACTGCCAAATCCAAACCGTCAAAACCAGAGAGCTAGGCCTCTATAAAATAGGTATTGGTGTGTTTTTCAGCTCCTACAGTTGGGTCTCATTCCAAACTTTTCTTAATAATTGCAAGGACATAGTAACTTAAAAGTAAAGTAAATGCCAGGATCCTTATTAAATCACCTAAGCTCAGGTTCCATGGTGCTATGAAAAGTATCAAACACTACTCCTCAGCAGCATGGTTACAGCATGCAGCAGAGAAAATTCAGTGCTACTGAATACTGTGCAGAAGGACTGAATAAAGTTGCCACTACCTTCCTATCTGTCTCTAGTCCTTTGTCCCTACAAATACAAACTCTTGTTTTATACAAACACCAGCTGAAAGATGCCAGGAAACTGGCTCACAACAGTCAAATTCCTATGGTAACAACTTGCTTGAGTCTACTTCTTGTAGTTTTTCCTAAGCCCTTCTACTAGCCTCAGAAAGCAGGTATTTGACTAGAGAAACTTCAGATGTGACCAAGTATAATCTTATCACACAGCTTCATTCCTCAGGACTAGCCTGGCACTCTGCAATAAAAGCCAGGGTGAGATTGCACAGAGAATGTACAAAAACCAATTCTTAAAGGGCCACAGCTTCCTACTTTTTCACTTCTCTTTTTGCCCTCTGAATGCTAAATACAATACCTGCTGTGCAGAAGAATCCTGGCCAGCAGGGACCACTCGGAGAGGATAATCCCCATTCTCCACAGAACATTCCTGGAAGACCACAGAGGGAAAAAAGTATCAGTAAACTGGGAGAAAAGACAGGAGAGCTGCTGTGCTGCATGCGCTGATTGGGAGGCAAAGTGGCAGACTTCGAGTGAGCCAATCCCTCAGCATCAACACAACTGCGACAAAACTGCCTTCCAATTCAGATCATGCTCCTCTGGGAAACCCCAAACTTCTGCAGAGCCTCAAAAAAACCTGTGGCTCATTGGGGGACACTACCAGAGGGACAAGGAACCTCCTTTGACTGTGTATTTTTATGTTTGCATTTCCTAGAGGTGAAACACACATCAGTGGATGAGGAAAAGAGATATGCAGAGAGATCACCCTCTTAGACACTGCCCTACGTGGACAATCAGAGTACTCGGTCATTTCCTCACCTGCAGGGCACTGCTGACACCTCTCCGCCTGGCTGAGTCCGTAGGAGGGGTTGTAAGTCCCAGGGGGACAAGGATAAAAGCCGATTCCACTTTTCTGGGGGCAATAGAAGCCAGGAGGACAGGGACGTCCTAGTCCTTCTGAACAGTGAAACCCAGCAGGACAAGGAAAGCATTTGTCTTGACCTGTGAAGGAAATACAGGAATTAAAATTAACCATGTAATGAAGTGGAAGAAAAATACCATGTGCACAACTTCCCTCTGCCTAGGTGTGCACTTAAAGAATCAGAAATAGAAATGAAATTATTCTGTAAGCCCTCTTGGGATAACTGGCCTTCAAACATTTACCTTCTCCCAGGACAATCTGATCAGCAAGCTTCTCAACTCTACTTTACCAGCCCCAGAGTGTCAGTAACCTCCAGATCTCACCATTAGGTGGCAGGCAAAACAGCAAGGAAATCTGCTTAACTGCTTACTAGCTTTCTGTGCACTGAGTGTCACTGCTACAATGTGGGGGTGGAATATATTCCCCATGTGACACCAGGAAAAAAACCAACCCAACAAAGAAATCCCTCCAAAACCCTTTTCTCTGCGCCCCCCCCCCCCCCGAATGCTCATAATGGCCAGCAGCTATCAAGACGTTCTTGGATACAGACAAAACATATGATCTGTGTTTCTAGCTCTCCCAGGTCACACTGAAGTTGCAAAGACCCAGTTCCTGACCTGTTGCATTACTGTACTCTCCACTGGGGCAGGGAGAAGGGGCTGCTGAGCCTGCAGGGCAGAAGTGTCCTCGAGGACAGATATTTCCAGTGATACCATCCTCTGGCTTTGCAGTCTTTGTCCTTCCTGTGCAGTAATAGCCTTAAAGCAGAAAGCATTTGAGTCCTGTCTCCCATTCAAAACCAACTGAATTTCTAAGTAGCTGAAGAAGTTTTGGCTTTGTCTCACCTTGTGCACAAAGTCCTGCAGGAGCATCTTGGCCAGGCATATTGCAGAAAAACCCAGGGGCGCAAGGCAGACACCAAGTGGCATCCTGGGCTCCTCTCTGTCCATTCCAGGTGCCAGCAGGGCATGGCATCTCTTTTGGGTGTGCCGTGCCAGCAGGGCAATAATGTCCTTGTGGGCAAAGATCTCCAAATGGAAGCCCCACCTGAAGGAAGGAACATAGAATGAATATGGTTTATGAAGGCTTTTGTAGTGCCAAAAGGTCTGCAGCAACGCAAGATATTCAGTACTCACAGGTGAGGAGTTGCTCGAACCTTGAATGCAGTAATATCCTGGCTGGCAACCTCCTTCTGGCTCAGTCAGACCAGCCACGCTGCAGTACCTGCCTGCTGGGCAGGGCTTGCATGAACGTGCCCTGACTACATCTGCATAAGTTCCCTACACAAAGACGGAGAACCAGTGAATGCCCTGTGCCAAGGGACAGGAAGGCTGCTGAAAATTACTACTTGAAAAACAAGTCCATATTTGATTCTTACCACTGGACATGGGAGAGGCAAGGAACTTCCAGCCAAGCAAAAATGCCCTTTGGGACAATCCTGGGGTGCAACCAGGCCTGTCTCATTGCAAAATGTACCCTCTGGACAGTCCCTACAAAGAGACTGACCAGGGACCTAAAGGGGGAACATAGAAAGAACTTGGCAGATGTGGGGTATTACTGCTTACCATTGAATGAATAAACTTTGCACATTCTACCAATTCCCAGAGACTCCCTACTACAACATAAACACCCTGAGGCAAATGAACTGCAGTCCAAATGCAACAGATTTGTGGTATCTGAATAGCACCTTGCACCACAAAGCAGTGGCAGGCACAGCCCTGATCTAATACAGCAGTAAGGCACATGCACATGTTAATTCACCCATGCTAGGCTAAAACCTCCTCAGCCCACTTCTAAATTTGCACTATGCAAGAAAACTTGAGAAAAACTGCCAAATGAGCTATAGACAACACTGCTGGACTGATGGATCTCATGTCCTGACCCAAACGTTTTTAGTTCTGCAGAGTTCTTCTGTTGCAGGGTAAAAGCAAAGGAGGTGGTGATTACCCAGCTTAGGAGAGAACCCAAGTCCCCCTTTTCTTAAGCTGACCACTTACAAATGCCTCATATATTTCTATTCACACACTTTACAGTTTCCAAGGGCTCTGATGACCCCACAAGTATCTTACACCGTGTATACTAACACACTTACAGGCTGGAAGCTGCCAAGAGGACATGGCTCTGGCTTGAAAGCTCCTGTTAAGGAATAATGCCCCTCCATCACCACTTGCTGAAGAGCACTTTTGGCACCTCCTGTACAGAAGTAGCCAGGTTTACAGGGTCCCGAGGGAGCTTGGTTATTTGTCCCATCACAATACAGGCTATGTAGGGAAAAACAAAACCTTGGGTAGCAATAGTACCTTTTGTCACTGGATAGCACAGTCCCAATACAAAAAAATCCCCTGCAGTCTACCTGGCATCTTAGAGACCTGAAGGTTCCTGTTGGTTGTAGACCTGGCCTGTAGGCCTTGAAAGGGACTTACAGAGGATATGTATCACTTCTCACACATGCTTTTTAAAAACCCAAACCTCTCGGATTCAGTAGATTTATCCTGGGAAGAATTCTCCCCTCTATAATAAAGGAGTGGCATCTGCATAAACTTCTGAATAAAGATCACACAAACACCCAAATGTTGGTTTTCTTGAAATCTTCTCTGCAGCTTTGGGCCAAAAATATATAAAAAGAAAGGAACTTTGATGGCATGCCATCCAATTTCTGGACCAAATATGAATTCCAGAGCAATCTCTTGCTCTGTTTTCCTGCCTTCCTCTCCCGGGAAAACAGAGTGTGAAGAAAAAGTAAAAATCAGAGGGACAGTTTTTTGAATTTTGGATTCTCTCAGAGCTTTGGATTCCACCCCATGGAAATCTATGGCCCCATCCCAGTTGGCCTCTGCCTTCACAGTAAAGCACAAAATTCCAGGTTTTGTGCCACTAAGTCCCAGGTGATCTTCCACGCACCATTTGTCATGTCAGCATGAAGATATGACCACCTGAAAGTCAGACTGTCCCTCACCGGCCTTAAGAAGTTGCACATACTCAGTGTACGCTCGTGGAGGTGAAAGCCACTACAATCCATACCTCTCCCTTCAGAATCAGATGCATCATCTTGGGTGTCATTAAAAGGAACACAACAGGGTGGCAAATTATACTACCTGGTAATATAAAAAGGACTACCCAATTAGTATTAATGAGAATGTTTAAGCAAGAGCTGCTAGGTCAAGCCATCCTACACTACAGACATAGTAAGTCTTGACAGAAGCCAGTGAATAGTAAAAGCTGGGGGACAGCTCAGACAATTCAAATTCCTTATTGTAAATCTACCAATATAGGTATGTAGCCATGGAGAATGCAGGTAGTGCATTTGCACTAGAGCCCTGGGAACGGAGGAGACTCCTCTGCAAGAGGGCTGAAGGCTGGGCTGCTGTTGCAACAAGCTTGAGGGTTGAACAATCCCTTTGCAAGGGGACAGAACTGAGCCATATTCTCTGAAGATGACCCTCACCCAGGTGGGCAGTCCAAGCACTCATGGAGGCTTCTTAATCCACTCATGTTGCTGTAAGTTCCTGGAGGACACGGAGTAGGTAAGGGAGAGCCAGGTGGGCAGTATGCCCCAGCAGGACACACGTCTCCTGTCACACCATCTGTGGGCAACTGAAATTGGAAAAGCCACCACTCAAAAAAAGGAGTAAATAGGGTTAAAATATTTAAGGCATCATACTGATCTGGGCCCAAGGCAATGAAGAAAATTAAAACAGAGACATATTCTGTTGTACAGAGAACAGACAATACCTACTTAAGGGAAATGTAGCAAACACAAAAAAGAATATATATGAATGACCTTTTTACAGTAGCAATCCCACTGTGATTCACACCCCCATAACTTTTCACTTGTAGTCTTTTCACCTGGCTACACTTGTAGTTAACGGGGTGTTACTGTTGAGAGGCAAAAATATATCACGGTTACAACTCCCTTTGAGAGCAGCATGAGTGGTCCTCATGCCATAAACTTGAGTGTGAGCAGTACAAAATTGTGACACTTGAAGTCACTGGGTTAATAAAAAACACCACAGTGGAAAAAACCACCAATATTAGATAGGAAAGAGAAAAACTTGCCATGTGACTTACTGGAGTCAGGGCCCTGCCCTGGCAGTAGAATCCAGCCTTACAGGGACCACTTGGCGCAGTCCGTCCTGGAGCAGCACAATAGAAACCATGGCTACATGGGCTGCACTCCGAGGGTCCAGAGAGCCCCTTCTTGTTACTGTATGTACCCTCCGGGCAGGGTTCAGGTTTAGAGCTGCCTTCGATACAGTAAAAGCCCTGCAAAACACAGCCAGCTTAATACAGCATTTAAGGCTCTCCTGTTAAATAGACCCCCACATACTAGCTTCTTCCATTAGTTAACCAAGAAAGAACTCACTGCTGGGCAAGTTTTGGGTTCTGACATGGCAGGAGAGTCACAGTAGTACCCAGGTGGACACGGTTTGCAAGTGTCTTCACCCTCTACACTGGAATTATCCCAGAAGAAGCCTGGCATACAGGGGAAGGAGAAAGGGAATCCAGTTCCCGGAGGGCAGTTATAGCCAGGTGGGCAATCCCCAGTCTGGAAAGCAAAATACACAGTCAGGCACGGTTTTGTTGTCTTTTTCTGAGTAGGGAAGAGGAACCTGTTAAGATTCAACACAGAAGGACCCAAGCTTCATCTACAATTTGACTTACCTGGAATTTTTTTGCTGCAAGAAAACGGGGCAGAAAAGAAGGGAAGGAAGGGAATTCACAGTCTTGTCAGTAAAATTCTGACCACATAGGATAATTATTTTAGGTATGATTTTTTTTAAGGTAAAATCTTGTCATTGAGCAGGCCCTACACGTTGCCTGTACAGTTGTGGGGAAGATGCTCTTCTTCCATGCTTGGACAAGAGCTGTAACTGGGATAAGAGCTATCACCTCACTCTCAAATAAAAGCATGGATTCATCGCTGTTGAAGAGAATCCAAGTCTTTAATAGAGGCGCTTTTTTTTTTAACAGCTATTAATATTTGAAGTGTTCACTCTTTCCAGAGACAAGACAATCACAGTGAAAGATCCCCAAACTCATTAGAGACAGAGCAGCACCAATTCCTGACCTTTCAACTCTCCTTCACAGCCTGCATTGACAGGCAGAAAGCAAAGACAAGGCAGAAAACATGCATTAAGCTTGCTCCATTAACAGTTGCAGCCTTTGGAAAAAAAAGTCAGGAGAACCTGGGCTATACTTACAGGGTGGGGAATTCCTGGAGGCTGGATCCCATCTCTGTAGCAGTACTTTCCTGCGGGGCACAGTATGCATTCATCAGCGCTGCTTAGACCCCTCTGCTCACCATAGGTCCCATTGGGGCAAGATTTAGCATGCAAGCCCTTGAAATGAAATAGAAAAATGGGTCTCACATACTAATATGACTGCTGCATCCCACAAGGCAAACATACAGCAGCTGAAGCTGTGAAAATAATTCTTCCCAGTAACTGGGAACAAACACTAAAAAGCGACACAAGGAATCTGGTGTGATTGCTGAAGAGATGGTATAACAGAATGGGGATCCAATCCTCTGTATTATATACAGCATCTCAGAAAATGTTATCCTGATATTATGAACAGTTTTATGTAGGGCAAATACTGCTAAGATCTCTAAACACCAAATGAGTACAGAAATCAGTAAAAAATAATTATTAGGAAGGGCTCCCATAGCAAGACTAATCCCAGTGCAGACTGTAACTGTACAGTCAGCTTGACGAGAGAGCAGTTAATCCCAAGGACCAGAGCAGATTCACTTACAGTATCTCCCCGGGGACAGTAGTATCCTCTCGGGCAGGCATTTGCACTGGCATCTGGAACAACTGCCTGTCCTTCTGGGCACAGGAGACCCGCTGGGCAAACCATGGCAAGGAGCATCACCTCCCAGCTGGTGTGCTCACTGGCGCAGTAATGTCCAACAAGACATGGCAAGCAGAAGGCTGAACCTTGGTCCTGCAATATGAAAGGCGCATGGTTCCACTTCTAGAGAGCAAAAGAATCCTTGCACATTTGGCAAGTTGCATTGAGGCACAAAACAAAGGAAATTAATGTAACCATCTCTACAGCAGACCCTATCAGTAAACGAAAGAGTCCACAAAAACATGGTCATTGATCAAAGACATTGCCCTTGGGAACTGATGACAGGACCCTGCTCTTATAAAACAT
This sequence comes from Pelecanus crispus, assembly GCF_030463565.1. Lineage (NCBI taxonomy): Eukaryota > Metazoa > Chordata > Aves > Pelecaniformes > Pelecanidae > Pelecanus > Pelecanus crispus. The sequence goes on along the minus strand of NC_134661.1, from coordinate 3,981,115 downwards.
TTCCTGTTGTGCTCAGTAATACTACTGGAAACACAAAGAATTCCCTTTAAAAATTCCACATAACCTAACCTATGAACAACAAACAGCATGCAATTCAGCGTATTCACCCTGCAGGCAAGAAAGCCTGTGCTTCCCAAATAAGAAGCAGGCCCCGTCGCTGCCTGTGGATTATCCATACAAAAGGTTCTGATCCTCAGAATAGTCAATCCAACACCCTTTACAAGCTGAAGCAGAGAAAAACACAGACACACTCCCTCAATCTTTCTCTGTTACACTGAACTCCAAAGTGCAAACAAGAAATAATCTAGGTCTATTTGCCACACGTAAATCTCCATGCACCATTTATCTCCTCTCCAATCTTAATAAAGAGTTCCAGTGATAACTACCAAATCTGTGCAGTGATAGAAAACTGACCTGGACAGAGATACTGGGGTCATTTGACAGGAGTGACAAGCCCATTTTCCACTGACAGGGAAACATGGCAATCATCACTAGAATTATTCATTACAGTTTTGAGGCAGATAAATAAGAAACAGGACTTAGCACCTGCTTGTGAGAATAGTTGTGACGTCACTGTTCCTTTCTGTGGCTCCATCTTGTTTTACCTTCCAAAGCCAACTGATAGTTTAATTCCATTGCAATCAAACACTTCCTTTTGAGCAGGAACTAAATACAGGTGTCTGCTCTCTGCCACTCCCCCACAATACTTATAATGAAAATGGCAAAATATATCATGAAAACCCAAAGCATCTATCCAACTACACACTGCCAGACACGTGACAGATGCACTCAGATTGCTAGTGCAAGCCTCTGGAGAGAGAATAACAGCAAGAGCAGTATTGCACACGTGATACATAGTTTTAGCATCATGCCTGGAGCAGTTCCAAACCTGATTGCGTAGGAACATTCCCAGTGCCTTCTCCAGACTAGCACTTTCACTCCTTACTTGTAGGGTCAGCAGAGGTGGCCAATATTGTTTAAAGCACTGTACACAATCACCCCAAATACTCAGACTCATCATGCAAGGAGATGGGCTCATTCCAGTGCCTCCTTTGAGGCACTCAAAGCCTCAAGCTCCCCTTGAAGCTCCTCTTTCTGCCAAAATTCAGTCCTTATGCTGAACAGATGCCAGGATAAAATTACTACTACTTACTGAGAAGTTGCCAGCACCACATGTTCGAGGAGTAACAGTGCCAAGCTCAGGGCAGTAATACCCTCCAGCACAAGGGATGCAGTCTGCAGCCACTTTTGCACCATGCTCCATGCGATAGGTTCCTCTGCAGGAGAAAATATAACAGAAGGGAGAATCACAAATGGCAGTGACCAAGAAAAGGACAGTACACCTCTGATATGCATTCTTACTCTTTTGTATAGAGGAAATCTACCATTTCTGGAGCCAAGAAACTGCCTGATTCAGAAAAAAACTTGCCTGGACTGCTCAGTAACATGCAAGGTGAAAGCAACTTGCAAACACTTCTGGTGCAGAAAGATATTACTTAAAATCGGAAGTGTTCTGAAATGCCATGTAGAAATATTTTCTTTTGTACCTGCATGGGTCAGAGACCCACAACTACCGCAGCATGTGTAGTGCACTTACACTGGGCATAGAACTGGCTTGGAGGTCCCACTGGTGCAGAAAGCTCCTGCAGGGCAGGCAGCACAGTCTTCCACTCTGCCATTCCCCAGCCTGGTACTGTAAGTTCCTGCAGGGCAGGGGTACTGTGTGCCCCTCTGTGCACCTTTCCAAAAAAGGAGAGAACCATCCTCATTCTTAATAGAGCCTTGAAGACAGAACGCAGTAAGGTCCCCTGCTCTTCACTGCTATTAAGTATTTACAAGATTTACATGTAAATACATATTTATATATATATAAATTACTGCTCACAGCTCTGAGAACAACAACAAAATCACCATTTAGCAAATATTGCAGAATCTTTGCAGGAAGTTTCAAATTTAGAATTGTGCTTGTACCAGACACTTGATTGTGCATTTTAATTCTTGTAAGTTAAGGGAAAGAAAATGATGACACCAACGTGCTCCATTCAAACAGGATAGATTTAAAGTATACAGATTTAAAGTCTACAGAACAGACAGTTTGCTATCCACTCCACATTGAAATACTTCAGTGCAAAACATATGCTGATAAAGTCAGCGCTTGACTTTATCAGAGTCCAAAAAATTTCCAAAGACAGAAATAAACTAAATCTCCTTCATTCCTGCGAAAAGCTGCCTACCTTCAGGGCAGTAGTGCCCTGAGCTGCACATCCCAGTAGGGATGCGGGCTCCTCCTACACAAAACCAGCCTGCAGGGCATGGAAAGCACTCCTCTTCCGAGGTCAGGCTTGTCCTATTGCTCCAGGTGCCTGGGGCACACTTGTGCTGCATTGGGTGCTTTGTGCCTGGTGGGCAGTAGTGACCAGCTGGGCATGGGGTGGGAGGCTTCTGTTTCCCCCCTGTTCCTGTAAACACAAAGACAAATTTAAGGGAAGCAATGTAGCCTAATGGGTAGTTTACTGGCTTCACACAATTCAGTTCCCTCACTCTGTTTTCAGCTCTGCTGGATGACCCTGAGTTAAGTCCTCTCCTTGTTTTGCATCTTTCCTCTATTTAAAGTGGGATCACAATAATTACTTCCTCTGTTGATGAGAGGTTGCATCACAGAACTGGTTACTGAAGCAATTATTCTTCAACTGAAGTATCCTGCATGGTGCCCTTGTCCAAAGCTGGCATAGACATTAAAGTGAAGAAGCCACCAATAAGCTAAAAACTTTGAAGACTCTAAAAACTGGCTGCTCTCAGGTGATGAAGTTAAAACAGTAACCATGGGTGGCATAAAGAGAAAATTTCAGACTAAAATTAGAATCAACTTGTCGAGTGGGCACAGCAGTCTTTGCAGGGGCTAAAGGGCAACTTTTGCTAAAGGGTAACTTTTTCCCGTTTACCATCATTGTGATACCCCACTGACCTGCTCTAGTACTTGCTGGTGGTATTGCTACTACTGCGATACCGGGTACCAGAGAACACCGTTCACTTCGTCATAAAGCCACCCACCTCTCATGCAGACAGATCCAGCGGGGCATGTTTCACACTGGGACTTATCAAAAAGGTTGAAGTCATTGCCAACTGTTCCTGGAGGACAGGCGTTGCTGGGAAAATGAGGGCTGGATGACCCCGCTGGGCACACGTACCTAACAAAACACAGCAGGCTAGCTGGGACAAATGTTTTGATGCCAGAGGGAGACAAACTGCGTGCCCTACCACAATATAAGCATGAATGCTGCAGCTGGGAGAAAGGTGAAGCACTTGATGCCGTGACTGACAGTATTGTAACTGACAACCAATAATGCAGAAATACTGGAAATGAAACGCTGTAAATGGACTGGTTGTGTCATACTTTTTTCACCAGAGAAGTGGGTTATTCAGCCAGGTCATGTTGTTCATAACCACAGGACGCGTGGTCCGGCTTCATTCTTGGCTACTTTTACCACCTATTCTGTGGCAATAGCAGGCAGCAGTACCTTCCACCAGAACAGTCTACACCACACTGATTTACCAGCAACTGCAATAGAATCTCAGCATAGCAGAGGATGCCACCTGCACCTCCCTATGCAAAAAGCAGAAACAAGGGAGGCAAAATATATGCACATACATAAACAGAAACACAGGAAACAACCAAAGCTTACCCCGGTAAGCACTCTGTGTCAGGCTGGGCTAAGCCAGCCTGAGTACAAGCTCTCCCTGCTAGGCAGGCTCTGCAATCAGCAGCTTCATCCTGTCCTTGGAGAGGATTGTATGTACCTGGCTGGCATGGGACTGGATAACTTGCTCCAGCAGGACAGAAATACCCAGCAGGGCACTTCAAACACAATCCTGTTCCTGAAAAGAGAGAAGACATTTAGGGACCCAAAAGGAGCATGACCTGCTGACAAAACAGAGGGTCCTACAAAATGTGATTCTTTTGCTTTCACCTACAGCAAGAAAATGTGATGGAGGTTCATTCATACCAACAATAAAAGTTACTGGAAAGCCAGAAGGTGGTGGTATTGGATTAGCTGAATGTTACTGCGGTAGAGTGGCTGATGGAAGCAGTAAAACCATCTGGACTGTGTTCTGAGCCGACAATGCAAGAAATGAGATACATTAAAAAATAAACAAAAACATCAGCCTGAAAACACAGTCTGATGCAGGTATATTTAATAATCACAATGCTTAGGCCTCAGTTGTAAGACAGCCTGGGGTTTCCACGAAAGCTGAGCTGTTTCCATGTTTGCATTCTGAATACGGAGAGAGATGAACGGGTTTTGCAGACTGGAGACATACTCAGTGCAAACACATGGGTACCCACTTGAATGATAACCAATTTGAGCTGCGATCATCTCTAAAACCCCATGTGTTAAACAAAAGATGCTTGCATTGTAACTTAAAGGAAGGCTACTAAGATCAATACACAATAGAACAATGATCCCTTCCTGGTGTTACCATGTTCAGAAAGTGCCTCTCATTCATTACAAAATGTCCCCAAACGTTTAACTTAGTGAAAAGGAAACACAAATTTAGCACAGGAGTAGTTGCTATCCTCCTGAGTCAGGCCTTTCAACAGCACAAAGGAAATAAGAGTAGTTCAGGGGGAAGGGAAAACACTGGCTGATGATGATGGCTCCCTGGAATACTTCCAGGTTGAACCCCTGCTGCCTTCCAAATGCTTGTCAAGGCAAGGCTCAAGCATACACTAGCGTTTACGTGCCTCTGCAGGCTGGAATACACAGCACACCCAAAAGATCAGGATTTCTTAAAATCTAGGTTGCCCCTTCCACAGATTGAAGGCGCAGGTCTAGATTAGGATTCCTCAGGGTGCAGTCATCTCTCCCTCTGCCTTCTACCCACCTGCTCATTCCCACCCCTCAGAAAAATCTCATTATTTCCCCCTTACATCTACTCCACATGGCACAGATGAACACAAGGTTCAAAAACCTCGGTATGACAAGATTTGAATTTCACAAGACTATAAAATTCCACAGCTCTGAGCACAGCAACTGAATCAACACACCTGAGGGGGGCTGCAACCTCATGGAGCTGTGGGACCCTTTAAAAATTGCCTTAAGCTGACAAAAGCTTCATGATGCGGGGATCTGCACCCCTAGAAAATCCAGCAGGACTACCATTTTACATAACCAGAACCTATGCCACTTGGCTACAGGGACATAAAATTTCCATTTCTTGCCTGACTTTCTGGAGATGATGCTTCCCTTTGGAGTTCAGAACAGACTTCATAGCGTGGCTGCCTGGACACTTTATACGAGATCGATCAGGGCACAGATTTACAGTATATTATCTATTCTGCAGGACCAGGCTAGTCGATGTACGTGTTGTGCAATAAATGTGATGCAGACAAACTTGGTTTCACTGAGGGGTATGTCACGTTTAACACACTGCAGTGCAGATGGTGGACACAGGCTAATACCATACGAGCCATCATCTACCTCATGGTAGCATGCTTGAAATATTCTATGGCTTGTCAGAGTTTATTCAGGTGTCCCCCACCTATTTTCCAGCAGGCGTTGTCCTACCTTTGCCAAGTGTTCCTCAGGAGACTTCACAACATCATTATATAAAGTAGTACAGGCACAGCATAACAGCTTACATTATTAAACTGAAAGAGTTTTTAAACCCTTATTTACTTCGCAGCTTCTACAGTGTTTGTTCAGGTGCCACTGGCCCCGTCTCTTGAATTTGCTGTCTTGATGAGATGTGAGGTTTGTTCCTTGCTGCACCATGTAAATGCACTTCTGGTTTTAATTTCAGAAGTGGGTGGAAAACAGCAATCTCCCAGACTTAGTAAAAAAATCATTCAACAGTCAAGACGCTTCAGCAGCTGAGTCATTTGCTAGAAAAGAAATTACCGAATAGAAGAATATATGGCTTGATGTGAAGGAGATAATTATTTTCTCAGCACATGTACCTCTCTGAGGGAAAAGCCCAGTAGATATAAAGGGAGACTGAGCAACTGAACTCTATGTTTTCTGCTCCTAGCAGTGCACCTGGTGATTTGTGACCCTGGACAAAACATTCTGGACTTGGGCCAAAGTTTACCTCTGTGAATTGAGCTCATTCCCTGAATCTCCCTCTGACTCTATTTTCCAATTTGTACAGCACCGTTAAGGAGAGAGAGGCGCTTTTTTACACCATTGTGAGAGACACTAAAGTACTCTGAAATGTTCAAACCCAGGCAGAGCTAGCCTCAGCAACATGTGATTACTGTAGCAGAAAGTCAGGTCTCCCTTTCCACGTCTAAGCAAAGATTTACTAGCAGAGAAGACTTTAGCAAAGCTCTATTATGCTATCCTTTCAAATTAATTTATCCATTACTAAATTGCAAAATTTAGTCACTCTCAACAGGTTTCCCAATCATTAGTATGACTCAGTCCTACTGCATGCAAAACAAAGTTCTACTGATTTAGAAAACCAAACCAAAAATAGTTAGAAGGAAGCATCACAGAAAACAGAGCTAGAAATCTGTGAAAGCCTTGTGCCTATCTCCTTGCGTGCATTTCAGAACATTACACACTGCTTCATCTACTTGGCACTTTAAAAACTCTTAAGGACAGGGCTTCTACAGCTTCTGAAAGTATAAATTCCAGTGCTCTTTTAATGTTATAATAAAAAAAGTTTTGCCTGATCTGTAACTTAATTTCCCCTTGCTGCAAGATTGGGCCAGGGACTATTGCAACTGATTCAAATCAATTGTATGTGTTCAAACACATACAAACAAAGAATCCCTTTTCCAAAGGGAAAGCGTACGGTCAACTTACTTCAATTACTCCTCTGTTCCACTCATAAAAGAGCTTGAAAATGAGTCTGCGTTACAGCAGAGCACATCTCCTCAAAGTTGACTAATAGTGCTAAAAAAAAAAAAAAAAGTGTCTCACATGCACAGTGACACAGTTGAGTAAGCTTTAACAACAGGCCAGTTGCTGACTTTGGCTTCACAACTGACCTGATGGATGACCTGAACACATCATTTCAGATTGCTCCTTCATTTTCTTTCCTTCCACTGAAAGTACAATAATCACCTTTTCTCTCCATTGCAACTTGTTGAAATCTCTGCATAGGGCAGATATCCAAACACCAGGGTCCATATCCATAAAGACAGTTCCAATGAAATAAGCGGATAGTAAGCACTTCTGGATGTAACTGCTTTGTAATTCCTGAACGCTTCACCACAAATCTGGTGACTTGTAGGAGATTCCGTGGGTGTTCCTTTCATCCAGAGCTCTAGGATTGCCTGAGCCAGAGCCTAGTAAATAAGTACCATAACTGCCAGCCCCTTCATATGAATGTACTTAACAGTGTGGTTTACACTGAGAATTATTACCCCCACTGTCCAAAATTAAGATCTTTTATGACACAGACCTGGCAAGCATGAGGAGCTGCTGCTGGCTGTGTGAACTCCCTCTTTGGGCTTGAAACTCCCTGCCGGGCATGGAGGGACTGCAAGGCCATCGGAACAGAAGTGACCTGTAGAGAAGAAGGAAACAACATGTGGTTCAGAAACAACATTCTGGATGACTCAGAGTAGAGCGGTGATGGGTCTCTTGCATGCTGACGTGTGCGTGTGTGTTGCGGGGGACAAATGGGAAAGCACAAGTATTTGCTGGCTAAATCATATCAAGGTGTATGAATGTTGTACCCTGAAGGCAGACATGAATGTGCTCTGATCTGGCAGGATACAAACCACCTCCAAAGTAAAAACAGCAGAATCAATTGTGTCAGCACAGTACTCAGTCTGAGCTAATATGCTGTCCAATTAAAAAGGATTTATTAGCACAAGGTCAAGGCAAAGCTAAGGTGGTAGTAGTGTCCTAAAATAAAACAGGTGTTAGGCAATACAGCACTGCACGGTTTCCCAGAGCCTATTTAAGCTTTGTGCGCTGAAAAGCAGCAAAGTCCAGGATGGTCCCTGGTAAGCTGGTACACTCCGCTACTGATGAAAACAGCCTAGAACCTGCATAGGCTCGCTGGCCAGTAATGCACTTTACTTACATATTAAAAGGGTTATACACCTAATGGCACTGAGATGCCAGATCCACTTAAAAGAATAGAAAGGAGACCATTACAGTAGGTTGCATTTCAAACAAGTCTTTCACAGCAGTGAGAAAAATCGAGTAATAGGGGAAGTCAAAGATGGATAAGCCTTGCCCATTCATGTCTGTCTGTCCCTCCAATTCCAACCCTTTTACTCACTAAGTCAATATATGTCAGCAGCTAAATTGTCCTGCACTGGGCGCAAGGGCTATCTGGAGGGAGCAAGGGAACCTACTCCAGAAAAGACATTTTAAGATGTTTAAAGCACTTGAACTTTCAAAAGGTCACTGCATTACATAGACAAAGGATTTCCCTATGTTTACAGTGAGAAAAGACAAAGCTCAAGAAGCACAGGGCAGAAATCCAGGAGCAAAGCCTTCTACTAAAGCTAACCAACAAAAAATGAAAAGTAAGCTTTGAAACTCCGTAATATTTTCAAACTTCAAATATTCAAGTTTACAAATCATTTTAAGCATTTATGGCAAGTTGTAACAAAAAGGGGGGATTTATGAAATTTTACATTTTTTTCTGAGTTTGCTTAATTTTGAATTAATATTTTCCTTGAGATCTAGAATTTCAAAAGCATTTTAGTCAGCTCTTGTTTGTTGAAAGCTGTCATTTAAATGATTGACTCTTCTTTTATCCGAGAACATGTTCATTTCAAGAATACAGAGCTGCCCAAAGACTAGACATTGCTCAGTTCTGCAATACAAGCAGATGCATGGACATAATCAATGGAAAAAAAACCCAGGTCACTTACTTTATTTAAAAGCAGCATATCACAGATAACCCAAATTTTTAATGTTTTGGAAATTTTGATGAGATTTGAAAAATAAATTGTCATGAATTTGCTGTCTAAAAATGTTTTTTTCTTTTGTAGAACTGAGCTGGCAAAGAGAATTCAAACGTTTAATATGTCATGACATTTTTAAATTCAAAACATATGATGAAATTTCAAGCTAAATATCCACGTTAGTTTTATTAGTTAGCATTGTTAGAGTTAATTGCTCTCTTCCACTCCAATTCTTCTGCTCTCTCTAAGATCATGGGGATTAAAGATCAGCTGAAGTGTTCCTGCTACTGCTCTAAGGACCACATTCCTCTCCCCAGTTCAATACACCATCTTTCACTTAAAATCCTTCTGCCAGTTGTACATTTAGCAATGCAATGCTCATATCCAGCCAGAATTAATTACTCTTTCCAAGTAAGATTTTGTAGAACTTGATTATGAAATGCTTTACTAAACTCCAGATGGATATTTGAAGAGTCGGGGGAAAAAAAAAGAAAAAGAAAAAAGTATTTAACTGCGGCATGAAAGTGCCACTGCTGTGGTGAAGTATATTGCTATCTATCAGCATAGCAATGACACTTCATTCACACACATGCAATACTACGTACACAGATTATATATAATTAAAGTCAGTCAAACCATGGAAAGAATACTGGGAATCCTCAGGCCTCTCCTGCTTGTGATGGTATTCAAACTCCTTACCATCTAAGGGCTTTGCAATTGGGCTGGATGACGTACTCAGATTTAAAAATACAAGAGGGACTAATTTTAACACTGAAGCATTGAATTTCAGCATGGGATACTCTGCATATATTTAACCTGTTGATCATCTACTCAGAGATTTTCACTTGCTCTCTCCCGGTTTTGTGGTTGATACACTGGAGGTGGAACCTGACCGCAGCCTTTGGCTGATCTTGCACTATGACCAACAATAATACAGTAACAAATCTGTCACTCTAAAATCCACAGTCCAACATGCCCGTGTCTGTTCGCTTGTTCAAATGTTTTTTAAGTACAATTTATAAATACTTCCTTAAGTCCAAAGAGCCAACATTTCCTGATTTCCGCCCCCCCCCCCCCCCCAATGAAGCCATGATTAGCTGCCTGGCCCTCTACAGAGCACAGTAAATAGTTAAGTGTAATAAGATACACATCCACAAAACTGCCATCACTTCCCATGTATGACTGACCATGTGAGAGACAAATTAGCTGCTATTCATACCTAACCCCAGGCACTGGAAATAAGAGAATTCCTCTGTTCTATTCTCTCACCTGTATATTATAACTGGATCTAAACTACTGAGATTTTGGTCTAGCACGATCTCTTTAGCTACTCTGTTTCTCCTTCTACTGGATAACACGTAAAGTACCCAGAGTACAGGAACTCTTCATTATTTAATAAGAGGGATTCCAATTACTGACGTAAGAATCAAGTTACTGGGTTTAGTGACTCTGCAGGAGGCACCTGGAGCCGTTCACTGAATAGTTCATCTTCACATGCAGTACGGGGCTTACAGGAGAGAGAAAAGCTTGGTAGGACTGCAGGTCACAAACTGCATCCCTGTAGCGACATGACACATCCTTTTACAAAATCACAGCTGCACCATGCTCTCCCTGTAATGCCTTTTTGCTAGAGTTCAGGTGGGCTAGGAGATGCCAATTAGAAGTCTGAGGGTATGTGGCAGGAATTATCGGCGATATTGCTGCTACCTGCAGCACCATACTTTTCCTATTACCAAGTAGTGTATTGAAGAACGGAACAGAATTTACGTGGAGGGCCTCAGAGGGATACCAAAGCACCACACTTTATCACAGGAAACAAGCACAACAGAAAGCTAACCTTGGGCAACATAATCCTCACCAGGCTTACACTCATTCTCTGGGATGTATAAGGGACATGCCAGGATTTTAATGCTGCAGAAAACTCTCTCTTTCTTTACAGGTAAACTACGCCAAGCAGCCATTCAATACTATAACAGCTTAACCCGCACTCTCACTGAAGGGTACCAGCCTGTCAAATGCAAAGCTTTGGGTTTTTGTACTGGAATTATTCCAAAACAGCAAAGGCTCACAGAATGTAACTAAAGGTGGCTTCCTGAGTTACTCCATCATTTCCTTTTATAGATGTTTTTGGCTAATTAATCATGTGAAATGACATTCTACACCTGTCATAATTTCAAAAGATAATCGTTTTGCAACAAAAACGTAGTCCCTCCTGGTCTCTTCCCCTGCTGCCTAATTCTGCATCAGCATCTCGGTGAGGGATTCCTAATGCCTACAGTTGTCACCTGGGAATACAGCCCCCACTATAAATGGGTACTTGTGACGGCCAGTGAATCAAGGCCCTGAAATGGAGAAAGCTATAACTGTGCATGAATCAATTTTACAGATGATCAGTTGAAATCACAGAGTGAGAGAGCTGCTTTCTGTGTGGAAAGAGAAAGCAAAAGTTCCCTCGTTGCTCAGCAACACTTGCACATTCAGACATACTAGTTTATGTCCCAAGGCTACATCAGCTGGACCTCCCCCATAAACCCAGCCAGTGGGCTGACTATCAAACCCAGCTGAGATTCCTGGTGTTCTCTCATTTGCATTCTCTGCTTTTCATGAACTCTTCTGAACAGCATCTGCTTTATCTCAGGAATTATTTTTTAACCTCCAATTTTTCTGTGACACAGGAGCCTATCTCCGTTCCAATACTGCCAGCTAGGTTTTACGAGAGCGAAGTGTAATTTCAGCCTCCTGAAGTTCTATGTTTTAATGACTACAGAAGATGCTCGTGAGATGTACTTACCTGCTGGGCAGGGCTGGCACAGCAGAGTATCTTCAGTTGAGAAAGAACCAGGAGCGCAGGTTACACAATGAGTGCGGCTCGGATTTGGCTGCTGACCGGCCAAACAATGCTAAGGGGAAGAAACACAAATTCATACCACCAGAAGGCTAATGGCCATTGCTGTCCTAATCTGCATCCCAGGGAGACCTAAGTCAAGAAAAAACCCAATGCTGTGTTCTGTCTGGTGCTTCCTCCTTCCCTGCCCTCTCCTCCCTTTCCAGCACTGCTTCAGCTCTATTCTCCAGGGACAATTTCTAGAAGCAAAAATGGTACTTCAAACTCCAAGCTTCTCTGGGTCCTCAGCTGAGGGTTTTAGTGGTGGCAGATGATCTGAGCACTAACATTCTCAGAATTTAGATGAGAAATACTTATTTCTCTTAATACAGGCCACTTGTGGAAGGTTTTAGATCTACTATACTACTGAAGTGTTTTGAACTCTTTTCTTTGATGAAGAAAGGTCTGTACCTATTAAACAAGGAAAGCCTCTTTTCTCTTGACAATACATTCACATTCAGGCCCTGTCTGTCCGGAAGAACGGAAGTTTGTTCTCTGAGAACAACATGCCCATTCTGTACCTGTCTGCTCCGTCCATCTGGGCAAACGTATCTCTCTGGACACTCCCGACACTCCAACTCTCCCTCTGGCGAATACTGGCCAGGACTGCAGCTCCTCTGCACACCGCTACGTGGATCACATGAATAGCCATCTGGACACGCACGGCACCCAGCTCCACTCTCTAGGCTGAGATAGCCATTAGGACAAACCTGCAGCAAGATCACAAAGAGCATCAGATCCACACAAACATATTCTTTGCATGAATAATCTAAGCCACCTGTTTCAGACATCCTCGGCTCAAGTGCCAGAAAGAAAGGATCTTGGATCGTTTTCAAAATCTGGCCTACGTACTCTTGAGAGCTCCCAACATGTGCTTTTTACTGTCAGTGGTGTAAACAATGAACGGAGGGAGCGCTGCTCATTGTCTACATGGAGGGACAACCTGCTTTCTCTGAGCCAAATCAGAGCCAAGTACAGTGCAGGAATTTCCTCAAAAATTTCAAAGCAGACTACAAAATCTGGGAAGAAGCCTGAAATCAGATGATTCAAAGTAACATGGGAGTAGAGGCAAAAAGTACTACTGCACCTGCTTGCTTTCTCCCCCTGTCCTTCAGCTTACCTGGCAGGCTGTGATGTCTGCCTGAGCAGTACGTTCATTGGCTGTTCCCAGCGGGCACTTCCTTGGAGCTGCTCGACCCCCAGGGCAACTGGATCAAAAATAATGAAGTTACAAAATTAAATTCTTCCACTTCTTTGGAATTCCACCCCCTACCAGCCAGTATGGATGTTGTGTAGATACAGGAACATCCCCCTCACCAACTGCTCAAACAAATGCTCTTTCAGCCACAGAAGCATGGATTCAAATCAGATCTCTCCGGAACCTCAGAGGGTTCTAACACATACATAGGAGCTCAAGGTACAGCGCTTGGATTGCACACGCAAGGACAGAATTTGCGGTAGGAGATGTGGCAACCTGAACTTAAGGTTCAAGACAGTCTATACAAAACCCTTCTTTTGTAACCTGGTTTGAGACTGTATCTGAAAACCCCACAATGACCATTTCTACTTTCATTTAAAGTGAGCCACGTGTGGCAGAGAAAGCAGCCTTAATGATTTCCTTTGAGGAAGACAGAGCATGCTAGTGACGATACACGCACCAGAGTTTAGGACAGCTTTCCAACTGAAAATGGCTCATCGAGGGCTTGCTTGCAACACAGCCCCAGCTGGCTGACAGCCCGTGTGCTGGGCTCAGCACCTCTGGAAAGCAACCACCAACCCCCTGCAACTCACTGTTCTTTGTACCCAGACTTCTCTGTGCTCAGGTTACCGCTCTGTGCCCAGCTTACACCACGTTTTTTGACTGGCATGTCATTAGGTAAGTAGCCAGGACACAGAATGAATTTTCCAGACTGCCTGCACTGGGGGCCAAAGACACCTTGTGTTCTTCTTTTAAGCTGAAAACTGCTGCTACAAATACAAATAATATTCCTGCCCCTTCTAAATACACACTACACAAAATACACAAGACACAAAATCTGTCCTAAGCAATCTCAGAGCAAATCTGGTTTTGTACATTCCCCACAAACACAAAGACTGCCACATGTTTTACTGAGACTATCATGCTGAAGAACAATCCTTCCCATTGACTTCAAGAGGAGCTGTGAGTGCCAACTGCTGCAGAAAGCCCTGGGCAGCATTAAAGTCAAAGACAGTGGGTTTCCCGGTCAGCTGATTATTCATCTATAAGGGACTGGCACTACGCTTTGTGCCCCACCTCCTGATCTGCATTACAAAGGTAGGTCTTGGAATATTCTCAATGTAAAAATGGTGTCTCAAATGTTTAGTTTTCTTATTACAGAGTAGTAAGAGACTTACTAGAAACCTGTCGGACATTCCAAGCAGTTGCCAGCTGTGTAGTAATGTCCCTGCCTGCAGTCTATGAGACAGTGGGTTTGGCAGTCTATGCTGCAATCTGGTGAGAGGGAAGAGGTCCCTTAAAGAAAGGAAAACAAATAAATTTAAGTTACAACGAACAAACATTTAAGACTCCAAGCTAAACTATCAGTTATTATTACACCATAATGCAATATCTGCACAATTTTATCACTGGTGTTAACGATACTAGTCCTACCAATAGAATATTTTTTCCTATTGAGAACAATTCTTTGCCTTTATAGAGAAGCGGTGTTTATCAATAGGACACAGCATCCCACCAGTGTAGTGACTAAAAAGAAACAGAAAATATTCTAAGCCTGTCTTGTTAAGAAGGAAGCTGAATCAGAAAATCTCATGTTCCACAGGAAATAAGCTCCTTGTTATCATTATTACTGTTACACCTACATGAATTAGCTGACTTCTCAAAGCCTCACAGAGCATATACCAAAGCTGGAAATAAACCTGACTTCTTGGGTTTTCCATCCATCAACACTATTCCCCTGTCCATTATCACATTTACTCTTAAGTTTTGGTGGCTAAAATTAAGGAAAGGTTTCTCTTTCAGAAATAAAATCTGTTCCCTTAAGGTTTCTAGATAAATATTGTGAACACAAAGTTCTGGGGGAAATCCCAATTTCAGATTCTTTATAAAACTAAACCAACTACCCTCTGCAGGTAGCAGAGAGCCTTTTCCATGTCTTTATCACCTTTTGAAAAGGTCACATTTTGTTTGCCAGAAAGTTGAAAACTTAAGTTTTCAAGCGAGTGCAAACAGCACAGTCTGACGGAAAGAGCCAGGGGATGAAGGAGGTACTGTACTGTTGTGCAATCTCAACCAAGATACTTCTTTCTCTACTTCAGTTATCCACTCTGCACAGTAAAGGCAATTTTACCCATCCCTCTTTAGAAGTCTCTTGACATCATGTTCTATAACACAAAGGTGATAAATACTCGACAAAGAGTAAGATACCTGAAACCTGAACTAAAAGAATGCAACCAACAGTGAGTTACTACTCCCCTTTTTACATTTCTTACTTTCATTTTGAAAGCCTATCAGGTTCTAGATTCTAGTACACCACTGTCCTAATGAATTCCTTTGTTTTGAAAAGTGAGCTTCACTATGGTAACTGCAAGGATTTCACATGAAGTTCCTCACAAAGGGCTTCTCTGTATGCCTGTGCCCAAGCAACAAAAAATGAGTGTGCAGCGTGGGGAGAACAGTTCCAGTTTTTATCTGTTCCATAATCAAATGAACACCTTGGTATTACTCTTATTATTGTTACCCCAAAACACTGACACATTCACTTTTTTCCTGTCTTTAGAAAACTAAAACCTCTTGGTAAATGCATCCCCCCACCTTCTCTACCTGTCTTCTCCCCTGAACGAATTCCTACAAAAGACTGTGTGCTTTTGAAAGAACGGCAGCCGCACCATCAGTTTATAACCAGAACGAGCTAAACAACTGCCATCTCTAATACCTTATAGCTTTCAGAAGGTAACAGTTATCATCACTAATTAAAAAACCAAAACAAAAAAGAAGTCTGTCTGTATGAGAAAGTTACCCACTCACCTCTCGGGAAGATCCTAAGGCTACAGAACAGAATCAGCCAACTCAAAGCATTAGCCATAGGGGCTAGTAAACATTTAAAAAAAAAAAAAATTAAAAAAAAGTTCAGAGCTTCGGTTTAAAATGTTTCTTGAGCGGCTGGTGTTGCTTTTGTTGAAGCCCAGTGTAACCAAATCCCTTCCAGGTAATCGCTTTCCAATACAGTCTGAAGTGAAATGAACACCAAGCTGCAGAAAGAAAAGACGGACGAAGAGTTAAACCCATGGAAACTCCCCTGAAGCACTACTGATGCTAAAAAGTGAGAAAACTTTAAATATTTAAACATGAGATAATGTATACCTTTCAAGCACCCACTAGGCAGGAAGCTTAAAAGTATACTTGTCATCACCTTGCAGATCTGGCTGGCTGTTGAGCAAGATGACCCCATGAAAAGGACCCCACAGGGCCACAAATTTCTTCTTTTTCTTCAACATCTAGGTAAAATACTCCCTGTTTGGTGGCTATTTGTTCCACAATTTTAGGTTCTTCCTGGAATTTGAAAACCCAGACGAACTCTTCCTAAGACAGGGTTCTCCCTTGTAATGTCCACCATCCACTAGCTAATCTTTCCTTTTCATAACTAATAGCTAATCTTTCCTTTTTCATAACTCTCTGATGATGTACAAGGCTAAATGCCATCAAAGCTATGGCAGTGCTGGGGAGCAAAAAAAATCTTAATTCTACTGAAATAGTAAACAAGCAGATTGTATCCTGAAGCCATTTCATGAACGTGCAACTTCAGAACAGACTTTTTTTCTTTTTCAACACATTCTCGTACTTTTAGAAATAACATGAAAACATTCAGTACCCGCTCCAATGAAGACTGCAAAGAGAAGATCTCTTTTTCTCTCTTAAGTTACAATACCCTCTCTGTTCCACTTTCCCTGTAACTTCCTGGAAGCCAGAGACCGATGAGGGCTTTGAAACTGGCTTGATCACTGGCACTAGGAAAGACAAAAGCTCTTCTGTCTTCCAAGTTTCACACGGACATAATTCCAGCCCAGAAGCCAGTCCAAGGTTAGTTGTTGGCTCATGTGAAATTACTGGGGAGTACTACTGTCCAAAAACCAAACAGATCCTCCTTCCATGCCACTGGAGTGTCTAACAAGAAACCTGTATGGCTATTGACATGTCTTCTCACTTCTGCGAGCCTTTCAGAAAGCAGCTGAGGACAACTGCAGAGGTCAGCAAAAGCAAAGCTCCTGTCGGGAAGGGCAGTCCTGCCACGCACACAAGGAATTTCCCTCTATGGCCACCTAACTTCACTTTCTGAAAAACAATCTTCACAGTTTGGACCAGAACGTGAAGTGCACGTTATCCTTTAATTGTTCAAGTCTCCTAATGGAAGATTATATCAGAGCATCTCTAGCCAGCAGGGAGCAGAAGCTCTAACCATCACGGCTGAATGTCTACAAAGAGGCCTCACGCCTGTCTTCCTAACTAGCAAAGCACCATCTGTTGCACTTTATAAAGTCTTTAATTAAACTCCTCTAGTAGAACTCAGATATATCTGTTTCTTCCTATTCTACAAACAATTCCTGAAATCTCTGCAATTATCTTATATTACAGACAAGAATTGCCAATTAAAACCTAATCAACACAGCATAAAGGCAGGCACCAGGCCAAGTAGTTCTAATTTTCTTCCCATTTTCGACCTGCTTGTCCCTTGTACTTCAGAAAGTTCAGAAAAGATGGAAGATGCCATAGAAGGCAGAAAAGATAAGAAAAACGGTTAGATTCACTTTGTCAGGTCTCCAGCTCCCTAATTAACTACAGAATTTTCAGATTTATGCAGAGATAACTCACAGGTCAAACTCACCCCTGTGGCACATGCTAGAGCAAGGCAAAGAAGGATCTGCTATTTCACTGCAGTCTCATTTGAAGGATGAAATACTGACCTTGTGCTCAAAGGTGGCCCTTCCTCTGATCAGCCAAACCGGAGCTCTGAGAGGGTCAGTCACTTGCTTTACATCACACACTCCACTAGTATAGCATGACGCCATCGAGGCTTCCCAATTCTGAACTCTAAACCTCTCAAAACAGGTTCTGACATCCACTGGATCTGCACCAATTTTGAATAAGCCCACTTCCACTGTCTCTGCCACAGTGACTCCTGGTATTAGCAAAAAGAAGAATCTGGCCTGACGCACTTCTACAGAAATGAACTGCCGTGAGAACAGCAGAATAACCTGGGACTCACTCCAGGACACTGCAATTTACTTTCATGCAGCAGCAGCATCCTTCATGTGAAACATCACAAAACCCTGTACAGTTTACCCTGATGGTAAGCCATAGCTATCTATTCCTGGCTATAAAGAAAACAGAGCCTTGCTATTATTTCATCCTCTTCTGTCAAGAAACAAATAGACACAGATTAAATTATAAATCTAGGCTGTTAGATGCAATGCACAGAAATGTGAAGACAACTCCAGCAAGGAAAATTAATAGGCATTCTCTGTTGCAGGCGTTGGAGGCCTACCAAGTATCAGCATATTAATTCCTCTGGGATACAAAATAGCTCATCTTCCAGAACTGACACACTCATCTTCTCTCCGCCAATGACTTGACTATTACTTCAGCAGACCTGGCTATATTTGAAAAGGCTCCTATTTTTCTTGAACTGTTTGGTCAGTCCTGAAGAAACCAGTCAGCCCTATAATATTAGTAGTCCTTTACAAAACAGGAAGGCACCATTTTTCTTGATTTGAACACCAAAACACCATTCTGCTCAGCTCACTACCAATCGTAATAAATTTGCAGGTGCATAAGCAGCAGCACTACCTATGTTAGGGCAGGAAGATTGCCCTCTTGCAGCTAACGCACCAGGAAGGACAGGAATGACCTTGAACCTTGCAGAAAGCTACAGTCACCCTAAAATTAGTTACCTTTTCCATGTAAGCAATTTTCCTCAGCCATCAAACCTGATAAAATATCCATTTTCTAAATAAAAAATATGCAAATATCCAAAATTGCACATCTCATTTCACCTACAGCAAGTCTCCCTAGGGGAAGGGGGGAAAGGAGGCACAGAAAGCTCCAAACTGGGCAAGAGACAGCAGTTGGAAATCACATTGGGAATAGTTTTGTTACTTATTTGAACAGATACAAGTTCTAATAATACCAACAGCTTATAGAGGTTTCTCTTCAATGCAAAAGGAAAAAGATCTGTGACTTTGAATCAAAAAACTTCTTAGTTCTTGTACAGAAACAGCAAGTACATGTCAACTTGAAGTCACCACTTTGTCTTGTAAAACAGCAGGAATGACAGAGACGGCTAAGGGCGGAGCCTCCTCCCATGTGCTTCCCTCTCTCTTTTCTTCTTTTTTTCATTATTATTATGCAAATAGCGCTACTAGGAAGCTTATGGATTAATACATTCAAATTCCACTTTTAGAGCTGCAAAGTCAGGGCTACATCTTTCTTGCACGCATGCACATATATATACACACATGCACATGCCCCTCATAAAAAACAGCTATACAAGTCCCTTCTAATGATACCCATAAACTACACGCATAATTCACCATGGGCTCATGGGCTGTGGCAGTGCTCCCCTATATGTGCATCCCAATGTTCTGTTAACAACTTGAAGAGAAAGACGTGACCAAATACCACAAAATAACGGCACGTACCAATAGAAAACCCACAGATATACCGAGAAATGCTGCAGTGACACAGAGGCTATTTTCCTATTGTACAGTCCTAGAGCAATTTGAGCACTGAAGACAAAAAATGTGAGGTTTAACACGGGACAACCTAGTTCAGTGACGTTAAATATATGCAAGCACCATCAGGGCCAGGGTGCCAACACACACGCACAACATTGAGCCGTCCTTCCCGACCAACTGAAAGATTTTTCCCTTCTGTGAGAAACAGCAGCAGTAAAACAGCAGTGTAAAATTACACCATAGCTTTATCTTGTATGCTGTTTTGCATGCTAAACTTTATCTCTACTAAGCTTACAAAGTTAAATACTGAATTTGCAAAGGCAGTAAACTACTCAGAAAGAAATTAGATAGCATAACAGAGAAAACCAGAAAGATCTTCAGATTAATTTAGATTAAGGTACAGTACAACTTCCCAAGTCATCTCCAGCAGACACAGCATAGATGGCCAATAGATTAGGGGAGCGTAAAGCAGCAGTAGGGATAGGCAAGGAAGCAGAAAACACAGGGGGAATCCTAGGTCCAGAGAAATCAACAGCAAAACGCTCCTGGCTTTCTACAGGGCTAAAATTTCATGCAACACTGCATACGCATCAAACCTGGTTACGTTAAACTCAACTTTGAAAGAGACTGGTGGGACTAATGAGAAATAACAAAAAGTTGACGTATCAACAAAACCTTACGGCATTCAAGTACAAACATAGAGTGCCAGAGGCAGCAAAGAGAGACAAAGGCACTCATCCAAAGCGGCTCGCCTGGGAAAAGCTGTCTTAACCACAGATGCTCATAGCTTAAGTGAAAAATGTTGATAAAAACATAGTCATTAATTTCTCTCAAACAGGTAAGACACGCTTGGTCTGCTCTATACCTATACTCATTGAGTAGATAATTCTGTCTCCTGTCGCACTCCAAATCAAACTTGAAACACTTCACTAACTGTTGTATGTCAGGTCAGAGCATTTATCCTGCTACCCTGTCTTTGACAAGGGTTAGCAGAAAATGCTTATATTATGAGATGAGCCAAAGCAACTGGGCAGGACCAAACTGACCCTTGCCTCAGTGTACTCTCCTACAGCTTTTGATTTTCTCTGGTAAACACACTCTTATGAAACACAGCCCAGGGCTGTCCCTTGACATTGTCACATGGCAGACAACACTTCCAAAATTTCATAAAGCCCACTTCATCACAGAATGTATTTCTGTTAGTGCCTTCTTAGATAGCTGCACCCTGAGAGGATTCAGGCAGCATTTGTTAAAGTGATTACATAATTATACCGCAATTAATGAAAATTATACTCTAGTGAGATTCTGCTGAAAACATCTTATTTCTCTGTATTATCCTCAGTGAGAAGGGGACAGGAAAAACTAAGTCCCTTTTGATCTCCACTGCCCATAACCCTTCACTTTCAGTTGTGCCCAGCAGCAATGACAACTCTTGGTGTCTTCCAGTTCCTGAGCCTGATTAATATCACATAGAGATTTGTTGTCAAAAAGGATACCTGAAATCACACCCAACACCTAATGCTGCCTTCTGAAGTTTCTATTGTTTGCAACACTGCTGGAAGGCATAGAGTGAGGTGGCTTAACAAATGTGTTTTGTGCATTGCTGAAAAATAAACAAATAGACAAAAATGTAATCACTGATGTTGACTTAGCACTACTGTCTCTTGCTTCAGCAGGATGATTGGATTGTAAACTCAGTGAATCAAAGCTGACTCTTCAGAAGATGAACCCAGAGAAATGGGGCCAGTGCTTAGCTACCAAACCAAGCTAATGCTGAAATTAGCTAGAGAAAGCAGGACAAATGTGCAGAGGGTTTGCCAAAGAGACCAAAGGAAGCATTTTTGAGTATAGAGAATAACAAACAGGGTTGGCTACAGCTCTGCTGTATGCCAGGGCAATCCCAGGCTGGAACGAGACCAGCAACGTGAAAAACATTTTGGAAACGCAACACAGGGATTCTATAGTTTCACTATAGAGCATCCAAATTGCTCCGTTCAGACTTTGTGGTCAAGTGTACTCATTTGGCTTCTCCCTGAGCAAGCTTCAAGGGCCCCAATCCTTTGCCATCTCTCATCCAAGCTAAGGCAGGCAGCCCAGGCATTGCCTGCTAATAAGCACCATAGTTTTGACAGCCAGAGAATGGTGCCCAGAGGTTGACCCAGGATCACAGAGTTACAGAGCGCAAAGCAAAATGAGCAGTGCCGATGACCTTGTTAGAAGCTGGGACAGGTTAGGATCAGAAAAAGGGCTGAACTGACTGAAACAGCTTAAGTATCAGGTGTGAAGCCCAGGCACAAGGATTAATTCTATCTCCACTGTTATCAGGCTGGGATAATAAAACACTTGATGCTACTGAAGTGTTGCCTGCTTGTTTATCTCAGGAGACCTTTCTCATTTTGTTTTTAAAGTACAACAATGGATCTTCATTTATTGCTATTTATTTTGTTATAAAACAAATGAAAACCCCCAGCACCTGTAACCTTTCCTAGTAAACGCTCACTAATTTTGAGTAAAGCAACATTTCCCAACCCCGTGAACAACAAAAACCCCTTAAAACCTGTTGCAGAACCATAGCATGAAAGAGGGGAAAATCATTGTGGCTTGGCTTTTATTTTTAAGCAATGGTAGCCCCAAAAAAACCTCTATGGAGAGTTCATATGGAAAACTGTAGCAGAAGAATAAGTAAATCTCCAAAACCGTCCTTTCAGAAGTTCTTCAGACTGAATCCCTCACAGCAGAATGAACAAAATTATACCCACAACCACCTTCATTTTACTTCCATCACAGGAGATATTTGGATACTGCAGTCCACATGATGCATACAGATAGAGTACAATGGGCAAAATAATAGCTAGGGTGTAAGCAAACAGAGCTCTGTTGTATCAAAGTACATCAGATATCTGTAAATACATAAGCTTCTAGGCACTGGTGAAAGTATTTCAGTTGTTGGGAAGGAATGTTACCTAAAATATAGACTCTTCTGTAGTAGTGTAGCCTGGTTACAGAACACATCTGGAAACACTGTCTTTGACAGCAGATGTACATATTATGTATGTACATTCCCCTTTCCTGTACAACAGGACTAGAAACCTGGTACAAGAGAAGAGACTATAGGGAAAATGCAGTCACTTATTACAGGTATCCAAGAAATCAGTGGCGCAGAGATGGAACAGAAACACTACTGTCAGTTGTGTGTGCCAGCTGGGGGTGTCATTTCTCCCCCACTTATCTCTACACGTATGTGGGTAGGAAAGGATTGATAACAGGATAGTCTGAAGGCCTGTAAATGCTACTATGAAAATGGAGCTTTGATGTAATAGCAAAGCAAACCACACAAGAACAAACAGGAGTCCAGATAACCCAAACATTCCTCTTCTGTATATGCATAGTGGCATGCAGTCCAGGAAGGATCACAACTTCAAAGGCTCCTAACAGCACCACATCCATCTTTTGAGAGACCCTATCATACATTTTATTGGAAAACAAGAATGCTACTACAGGAGAAAATCAGCACGAGCTGGTAACTTGAATGAATTGCAGTTTTATTTGAAAGTGCCTCCCACCACACCCATTAGGTAGTGTTGTGCCTGTATTCTTAATACAATCATAGTTCATCCTGCAGTAGGTACCAAAACAAAGGCAACAGCAGAGTCATTATGGATTTAAATACTGACAAGTGTGGCACCTGTCCCTTTGAAAAAGCAAGTCTCTTCTTCCAGAGGACAGGAAAGTTTAAAGCCTAGTACATCCTCTTGAAATCAGGACCAATTCTGTCACCCAGAAGCAGCTCCCTTTTTAAACCCTGCCAAGACCTTGCAGCAGGTCTCAGCTAGGGAAATTGGACCATGTCAGAAGTCTCCAAGGCAGCAAGTGCCAAAGCCTAGGGAAAAAAAGATTGAAGTGAGTGCCAGCAACAGAATATTGAGTGACTGAAAAGAAATCTGGACAAGAAAGAGAAAGCCTTTCAAAACACCAGGCTGGTAATTTATCAAAATCTGCAAGTGTTATACTAAGGGACCTCACATAACCCATCAGAGGCACTCATAATGATTTCTCAGTCTCATCATCCTGAAGTACTAAAAAAATAGATGCTTCTAATGGAATCCTCAGATTCAGATTAAAGCAATGAATGGCTTTGACAGGACAGATGAAACAAACATGTCCATCCAGGAGGAGAAGCTTCAAGGCCAGTCATATCCCATCAATTTTATTGAAAGTCAAAAATACTAAATATGCACACAGTGTCTAGCTGGCTGAATGCAGAGATACAGAACATGCTACAACCCTTCAGTAGGCTGAGAATTTGTCAGAAATGGTCGCAGTACTACCATCATTCACCTCCCAGGCATGCCTGAGAAGGTTTCCTTGCCATACACAAATTGCAACAGTTCCAGTGCTCTGTAATTTATATACACCCTTCTGCAGAGTCAAGAGCAGAGTCTGGCCTTCTAGGACACAGGCAGATTAACAGTTTAGGACACAGTTAGTTCAACATGGAGCTCCATGCAACTCAGCTGCTCCACATGAGCTGTTCAGCTGCCTCATGTAACATGGTCTTACAACAGAGCAGTACGAAAGCACTTACCAAGGAAAGGGGATGACCTTGGGCAACTGATGCTACCCCCCATTAGTTTCTTTTGGCATTCATGTCCTATTGCACCACTTCCCTGACACTGGCATAAAAGGATATTTATTAAAACTAAATCCCTGTCATCAGGAAGTACTGCCTTTACCTTCCTTAACCTAATATGCACCACCACAGGATCCTGATTTCAGGGTCCTTCCAGCTTGGACTCATTTTGCAACTCTGGACAAAGATGCTTTCATGCTTACTTATGCTTAGAAGTTTTATACAGCCTGCACTGTACAAGTACAGTTTGAGTTAAAAAGGTGCCTTGCATCAACTAGAATGATTCTCTAAGAGCAGGAAGAGAACAGTGTTCAATATGCAGTACTGATTTATCCTCCACAATAGTGTACCCAAAATCATTATTTCCAATTTCCAAGCTTAAACAGCTGGAGAGCTGCTTCACTTTATCTTGCTTTTGCTTTTTCTGTAAGGGTGTCAGACAGCTTTAGCAATTATGAAAAAAGTACTTGAAGACCTCAAGGTTGGTCCAGTTGTGCAGACTCCATTCTTCCAAGTGTATGAATTCAGACCTCTTTTCCATTGCAATAGCTTCTGTTAGCTTTTGCCACTGACTTTCTGAATCTCAACCCAATTTCCAGGGGGAATACAGCAGCAGAGTCTCCGGAGCTACATCCAGTCTGGTTATAGGGAACCAAAGAGATGAAACTCCTTCACTTGCCTTAGCAACAGCTATAAAGTTATTGCTGAAACAGCCTAGTCCTTTGAACAAAGGCTATGCTGCATATAATAGTGCTTCTTTCTGTGCTGTTGAGTCACTGTCATTCAGGAAGCAGCACTAAAAAGTGCATTTAAGTTTTTCCTGAAAGGACCATTTTGCAGGCTTAAAAAGGGAAGAAATTTAAACAAGGGACACATCTGTAATTGCTAGCACTTTTAATGGAGAAACTGGGCCTGGAAGATTCTGCAAAATGAGACATGACAAAATCTCCATTTCTAAACTCTAGTACTTCTCACTGAGGAAGTCTTACTTTTTTTTTTTAACAGAAGCAAAGATCAAGATCACATGACAGGGAACAGTGTTCTTAGTACATTCTTAGAGCTGTTACATTTGTTTACAAACTCTCTCATGTTACCCAGCATATTCTCCACATGAATGTCCTCATGAGTCAGGGCAGCAACTGTATTTTGCACCTGAGATACTGAGGCACACCTAATGTAAACACCAAAAGAACTTTTTTGGGGTGCTCTCATGCTAACTAAGGTCTGCACCTAATTCTTCAGGCATTTACAACATACTATTGTAGTCTGACAAATTTTCCAAACAGATTTAAGGAATTTGCCTTAAATTGCAGACAAAAGCCACCTGGAGTTAAGTGGCTTCTGCTCCATTAGATGACTAGTTACCTTCCAAAAGCAGCAGTGCTGTAGGATGCAACACTAAAAGCTGCTACAGATCTTCCTTTTAGCACCTTGCCTAAGATCAAAGAACATGCAGCACAGCAGGAATGAACTCATCCGAGTCCCAAAACCTCTTAACTTCAGGACCTCCTCCTGTTCAATATGAACAACACATTTCTGCAAGTAAGCAGTTCCATCTGCTATCTATTTCACCATAGTACCCGAGTAAATGAATGAGATTCAAACACATATCACCCTATTAACCCCTTTCAAAAAAAAAAAAAGCTATTTTCACCCAGCAAGCAACAGAATAGCCCCAAAGTGGACACTGTCAGTGAAGATTTAATCCACAGAAGTGCTGCATTTTAAAGATTCTTTCCTCTGTGTACTCCTTTAAATGCCAGAGTGCATATTATAAAGAACAAACATTCAGTCACAGGCTAAAACACTCTGCACAGCCTTTCAGAGAACAAGCAGGTAAGTTAACTTTGTTTTAAATGTTTGTGCATACATTTGGACCTTGTGTTACATCCTTACCTACAAGGTACTAATATATCCTCCCATTCACTCCCTCTTGATACTGTTCCATTATCCCTCCTTTCCCACAAAGTTGCATATGTCCCCAGGAAACTACTGCAGGAAGCAAAGTACTTAAATTTATAATCAGTAGCCAACTGTCCCGCAGTTCTTTAATTAGTTCAGACCACCTTAAACTATGCCTTATTTATAGAACAGATTTGTAGTCACACCTTGAGGTAACTGTCTTTCCTTTCTTTCCCCATTTTCTTCTGAAAACCAAGGCTTGGGTTGCGAACCAGACCATAGAATTTTTTTAATCCCTGTTTAGCCTAGCATGAAATTGTTTTCCAGGTAGCAATTAATTCTGCTGCAACTTTTCCCCCTTGATGGGTAACTTGCTCTGTTTGAGAAGACTATGCTAAACCATAGCTTCCCTGTTATCAGCAGTGTCGTAACAGCTGTGTCAAACAAGCCCTCTAGCATCTCCTGTCAGTGTACCTCACTAGTTCCTGTGTGTTTCTGAGGTAGTAGGTTAGCTTCTCTGAAACAAAATGGACAAACTAGCATGTAACATGAAGGAATGATTGTCAGCTCACTATTAGAAAGAAAACATTTTATTGCAAAGGCTTTTTGATTTAATTTTTATAATTTCACATCTACTGTAAAATGCAAGCTAAGTACACCTGCTTCTCTTTACTCTGCATTCTTTCCCTTTTGAGCTGCATTTTCTTTAGTAAAACAAAAACCACACCTTTTCAGAACAATTAATCTTGCTTGCAAAGTGAACTAAATGATTTTTTTTTTGAGTGGAGGAGTTGTGTTTAGTTTTGTACCTTCCAGTATTGTGACAGTGTTTAACCCCCCCAGGTTAGATTACCTGCCTTGTTATTGTAATCTAATTCAAAGTCCTAGGTTTCCCTCACACTCTTTCGTTTTCTTTTTGTCTCAACTCCTCATTTATCTTCACTTAGCCCCCTCCTATTACAGCATTGCCATCCCCATATTACCACTCTTCTCATGAGACTCTTTTGGCTGTGATCCTTGCTCCTTCCAGCCACCATCAGTTTGTTCTCATTTTCCCAAGCTGGCATAACTAGAAAAATCCAAGGAGACTTTTGTCCGACTAGAGGAGGCAGCCCCATACCTGAGCATAAACTTTACAGGAATCACATCTCCCTTCTAGGAGATCATGCAGCTGACTTCCAATTTATTGATCACAACTTCTGCTGAACAAAGGTAGCAGTGAATTCCTTTCCTACACTTCATGATCACTTTGAACTGTTCTTTAGCCACAGCAATGGACCTGGACATTTTCTTTAACACTTGGAAACTTTATTCTGTAATCTGCTTTTATTTACTCTTCTAGCCATTCATCACGAGCAAGAATGGCAGAATTTGGGCCCTTATTTATTAAAAAGCCTTCTTCATTAGGATACTTTTAGTCAAAGTAACCCCAAAACTTACAGGTGCAACTTCTCCCCAACTACATATCCCTTGACCCTAACCTATTTGGAAATCTTAGCTCTGAAAGACCTGCAAGTGTTACAGTACTGCAGACAACACCACAAAAGCCAATCTCTTACAGGAAGGAACGTCAGTCTCTAATAGCTGGACTTGCTACAAGTCATCCAGCTTACCTAGAAAGACTGTTTGACAAATTTCCAAGAATACCAATCACATGCTACATACTCTTAACTAGAACATCAAGTACGAAAAAGATTACTTAGTGAAACTTCACTGAGTGAAAAAACATTTGGTAGGGAGAAAAAGGACTGAAACTAACATCCTCATTTTCTCTAGATATTTACCCATTTTGTTTACATTTGAAAAATGAGTGTCAATTCCACTTAAAAATCAAAGCATTTTGTATTTAGGTTTTTTGTGCTCAGTTTTCTTTTAAAAGCCACAAAGTTATTCACACAGCTTTTTCCCTGAAAAGACGGTTTTTACTTTCATTGTTCTCCTTTCCCCACCCGCCTTCTCAGCAGAAAAAAAATCATTTCAAAGCCAGCTCTAAACAGAATTTGTATTCAGAACATTTATTCCTTTAATTATTGTTTGCATATGAAATTTCCAAGAGCATCCCTCTTGGGGGACATCTGCAGCTTGCCAGCTGAGCAGCTGGCTGAGAGATAAGGCTCATGGGTTCTTTTCTCAGCTTACTCCACAGGAGTTCCCTCCATAGGAGTTCCCATCCAATACTCAAGCAAGCAAAACCTGAAATCCAGGTCTGGAATTGATCTTGCTGCTACCTAGGATACAGCTGATGTGTCTATCCTGCACAATGGAGAGTTCAGATATTCCCTACAAACTCAGAGTCAGTTTACAGGGAAGCATAACATTGTACAAGCACAAGCCAAGTCTCAGGAGCAGACCAGTGATGTTCCTGCAGCACAGCATGCTCTGGTCTAGCCAGGCTGTATAACATGATCAGAGCTAGCTTTTTTAGCAGCAGCTGAAGACCTTTGCAGTACAGTGTTCTGCACAGCAGCAGTAAGACCAGTAAAGATCTGCCACCTCACCTCTCAGCTTCATGTTCCATTTTCATTTAACAGGATAGCAATACATGCACACAATTAAGTAGATCAGGTGATACTGATAATTATAAGGTATGTACCATTCCTATCAAAGTCTTTCAATTGATTAAGCCTTCACAAATAATTTAGCACAGATTTTGAAAAGCTCTGTGAAGCCAGACCACAGCCAAAATGCTTTGTAATACCACCAACTGCTGTGGCTTTTGTTGTGAAAACCAGTTTGGCTTTGAACGTAGTTTCCCCTTTGTGATCCATTTAGATGCACAGCGGACTACAGCTGGCATTTCACAGCACTATCAAAACTCCAAACTGGCAGTGCCTTCCAATATCTTCCAAGCCAGGAAAAGCACAGAATTTTTTTCTTTTGTTTATTTTTATATTTATATAAAAGAAGTTCCAGTCCTTTTCCTTTTAGGTTCAGCACCACAAAAGACTTAAGTCACATCCACTCAGAGCCTCAAGGCACAGCACTTACAGAAACCTCATCCCAGAAGGATCAATAGAAAGAGGGTAAACAGACTTGCAACAGCAAAATTTTTGTTTTGTCCACCCCCCTCCCCCAGTATTATGATAGCCTTTCAGATACTGAATCCCTGAAGTGTTTTCTGCTTTCTTAGCAATTTGCTTTACGGATCACACAGTATTGATAGCTGTAAACTAACTGCAACAAATATGAGCTACAGTGCAAAGTTTGGCCAATTGCTAGGAACCACCACTAGAAAACACATTATTCAATTCTCCTTGCAGGAACTGTCAAGAAATGATAGCAATCGTATCTCTGAACATGTGTCCAGATAGGAAATCTATTTAGCTAAGCCTCCTCTCAGTATAATTTTGCTTACATTATACTACATTCTTACCACCCTCCATACATGAAGAGGCAGCACTTGGAAACAGTGCACCCTGAACTACACATTTAAAATCCCTGCCTCAGCATCATGTGCTGGCCCTTAAAGGACATAACTATGAAATCCACAGCCTCTCCTCTCCACTCCATCTAACACTTCCCAGGAAGACACTTCCCTTACCCTGAATTTCCCATTCCTTACTTCTTTAGCACAAAGTGCTATTTTTCCCTTGCATATCTGACAATGAAAGGCTATCTTAAAACACTGTCCCAGGTTTTCCATGACCTTTTACTTGAGGCTATCTATTTTGGTATAATAGGACATCACAAGCACACACAAATCGGTGACCCATGCTCACTTGCCAACCATGTTAATGGCTGCACAAGGTGCAGGATCCTATCCATGTCATCTTTGCTCTTTAAGCTGCCCTTTTCAAGCATTTCTTTTTACTTGCCCAGAAGTCTTCAGTGTTCTATTTTGTTGGCTTGAGCAAGGCTTGCAAAATCAGAGCAATTCACAAGTTTGGTTTTTAACTAAAGCACGTTAACTTGAATGTGCATCAGATTTTATGATCTAGCAAGTTACTGCTTTAACATCTTCATTTTGAGCCAAGTAAAGGTTAAGCAGATAGAAATGCAGAAAACTAGCAGAAAGTGCAATGAAGGTTTACATATCAGTAGGGAACTATCCGGACCTTATATAGCTGCTTATTTCCAGAAATTCTCATCCTTACTAGTTTTGACTCTACACATTTCCTTGAGAGGAATTTTGTTTTGGGGTTTGAAATTGAGATCTGTAAGATACTCACCACACTTTCAAGTTTTGAGTGTTATGAGCCCTTATCCAAAAGCAGCACTTAAGAAGTCCCATACTGAGCCAAACACAGAGCCTGGCCTCATTTCAAGTAATTATTATGAAGTTGGATCCAATTCAGCAAGTCTGCGTGTTTCAAAACTTTCACAGACCTAAGATAAGTGGTTTGGTTTTTTTTTTTTTTTAAACCTAGCATATAGGTTTTGGTCTTTTTAGAGTTGATTTATAGCATGACATGCAAGCCAGTGAAAACTCAGTGATTTAGAATGCTATCAATGCAGAAATCAGGAAAAAATAAATCAAGTATTACATTTACTAGTCAAGTTTAGAAATAGTCTTTGATCAATAGGCATTTACAAACATGTCAAAGTGTCAAATTACTAAAAACTACCAAAGTTTACCTTTAAAATAATAATTCTTCTCAGTCCAGAGATGAACAGGTATTCACTAATTTTATTCCAGCTGAGGGAACTGCCCAGAAAAAGAGAAATCAGAGACCAATATAGAATAAATCAGTTAACCACATGGCTCTGAGAACTTGCTATGCCGCATCTTCCACTAAAGCATGGTTAAATCAGGATGACAATCAGTAACATAACATACATCAAGTCTTCAACTTCTGCAGAGCCAAATTTCATGCTGTTAACGCAGCATGTCTGATGAGAAACAAAGCTCTTCCCTTAGTGCCTTAGAAACAATGTGCACTCTCAGTGTTTTCTCTATTGCTGTCATCACTCATACAATCTTAGTCAGCTTTTACTGTCTAAAAAGATTTAAAACGCAATTCTTAATATATATTTAAAGCCAAGCTGTTGACCCTTGGGCTTTTTTCCCCAGTTTATCTGCGCTACCAAAAGCGACCAGCTAATAATTATTCCATAGGCTTGAGTTTGACTGAACTGTTCACTGGCTAAACTACTTTAAAGAACTTTACAGACTTAGCTGGAATATAGATAATATCAAAGCAGGACAGCTTTGTATCAAAGCAACAGCATGCCAAACCACAAAAACATTTTCAATAAAAGAAAACAAAGGCTCCCACTTCACACCCTGCCCCCTGCATTCCTCGGTTCTCCAGTGGAACAAGTCTGACTTCTCAGAAATATTTTAATTCCAGTACAACAAAACCAAGAGGGACTTGTTAGACTAAAGACAGTGCTGAACTAGAATTACGAATCTGAACAGCTCCTAACCCTGGATATATCAAGGAAGACAACCGCTACCATTCTCCTGCAAGTTGTATTAGATTTGGAGTTCTGATGTGCTTAGTGCCCCCAGAGGAATATATGCCCCATTCCCACAGGACTAACACGCTCCACTTTACAAAAGCAAACAACTTTATGCACACATAGCTCTGACTGCAGTGGGACAAATTCTTTTTGAGAAGAGCTCCTTATATGCTTAAGTGTTTTAAGATCATTGCTTAATTGAGACAAGACAAATACATCAAGCTCTAGCAGGGCCAGGAGGATTTGGAGGAAAAAAGCTTGAGGTTGTTGCAGAGGACAGCTAGATTAACTACATTTTACCACATCTAAATTTCCCTATTAAGGATACTTCATTGAAAGATAGGTTTATGCCACTGATTTTAATGAAACAAGACTTCAATAAAAGGAGATAAATTATTCCCAAACCTTGCACTTCATACTGCATTCAACTATCAAAGGCAGATCTGAACCCCCAGGCTCATGCATGTTTCTCGTGTTACTGGTATTTTGCCAGCTTCTACTCCAGAAAAGGTTATAAAATGTATTATTTATGAAATAACTCCATGAAATTTGCCAGGGATTTTACTGGATTTCCTGAAGTATAGTCCTCACTGAAGAATCATACTGGCCTCCGCTCCGAAGTCAAGAGTGTTCAACAGGAATATTCAACTTTAAACCAAAAGTCTATTTCCCCAATAGCTGATACAAGGCATCCTGAAAGTACACTTACACTGCCAATCAAGGGTGACTTGTGTGGCCTTTAACTACGGCTTTCCCCAGCTCCCGGAGACATACTACCATTCAGCACATGCTGCTCAGTTCCACACATCCCAGCTTATAGTTTTGTAGTAATTAAAGATGACAATAAAGCTTTGGCCATATCCATGGTGTTCTCTACTCTAACCTTCACCAGGCTAAGGCATTTTCTTCAGTGAGATGGGTTTATGGAGAAGGGAGGATGCTGTCTGCAAACAGTAACCACAACGTTTCCACTGCTTTAGCTCAACAGGTTCCACCAGCCCCAAGTGTCACTTTCCACAAGACAGAGCAAACAGCATACACCAGGCATCCTGTTCCACCAGTTTCTTTAAGTAGCAGAAGATTGAGATTGAGGTGGCAGCTTTTATCAAATTACAAAGGTTTTTGATATACCAAGTGTGATATTGCATCTCAAAAAGAATCAAAGCTATCTTATCTCCAACAAGACAATTTCATACACGTCACACACTAAACATCAACTCAGCAGGTCAGGAACACCTGTTTTATTCTTCCATTAAAAAAATCCATTGGGCATCACAACACTACAGCTCATGTCCTGTATCAAGGGACAAAGCCACTTCAATTCCCTATCTTCATTCTCAGAGATTATTTTTCAGGCCACTGAAGATAAAGCAGTGGCCAGGAAAGCAGGGGAAGAGCACAGAACTGTCCAAAGGACAGAGAACTACACTGGATTTAAGACAACCTGGACTTCCCCCAGAAGTCAAAGAATCCCAGAGGCAGGAAGAGACCTCTAGAGATATATGCTTTTTAAGTGTACGCTATCAGTACCTGCAGGTTGCATTATTCATGCCCACCAACCCTTCCAAGTACCAGTTTCCTTCATTCCTTGTTAACAATATTCCCTATTAACATGAGCTAGTTTAGGGAAGTACAATAGCAAGAAGCATCTTTCTATGGGGTGATACTTCAGCAACAGTCTGGAAACTCTTCCCAGTTAATAAATGACTGAAAAATCTCATGCCATGTAGCACGCCAACACCACTGTAGACTGACAAGTCAAACACATGCACGCTATACAGAAGTCCCCTGTCAGAAGCATTAGGTCACTTGATCAGATTTTCTGCCAGTTGTCCTAGTGCAAATAACCTGAACTCCATCTTCCTCCCTAGGGCTTACAGTTATAGCAGGTAGGCAGCATGATTCACTGGCCTTCATATGCGAATCTACACATTGCTGCAAAAACTGCAAGGAAGGCATTAGTCTGATGGCTCCAACTAAGCTAACTGCCATCTAGAGAGTCTGAGCTCCTAAAGGAATGCCTCCTAATAGAGGAAAACTTAGCTTGCCAAAACCTGCATTCCTGTGGCATTTGAGAAAAAACAGAGCAAGAGCTCCATTTCCAAGTGGCTGCTGAAAATCTAGAAAGAGGCAGACTTTTACTTCGGGAGCAATAAATTACTGCTCATTTTAAGAAAATCAAGAATGCATACATTGTAAAATCCTGTCTCTGAAGATGGTATTTAAGAACTGAAAACATTAAGAAAGCAATTTTATAGCTAGCATGGTAGAAGAATTTTACATACCTTGTACCTATATCACACAGCATCAGAGTATCTCTGATATTAATTTATCATATCCCAGGTTAGGTGGTTAGGAAGCCACTATTATCCTCCTTTTCCATGCTGGGGACTGATATAAGGAATTAAATGGTTTGTCCAAAGCCATACAGAGTATCCACAATGCATCAAGGAAATTTATTTTTGGACTTCCAGGCTATGGCCACACAAAATCATCACCTTCATTTAAAGACAGTAACTTGGAAAAGTTGCCAGGCAGTCAGTATTTGAGGAAAAAGGTGCTAAAAAAGTCAAGGCACCATACGATACTGAACAGAAAAATAAGCTGATTTTAGCAGGTATGTGTTACTTTCTCAAAAGCTGTATTAGCTATGGCATAGCTTCCTATAAAATCTGAAGCAGATGATACGTTAGAGGACTGATGCTTAAACAAATGGGAAGTGTTTCTTCTTCTCCTAGTGCCAGTTTGCATCAAAGCCTTAATGCTGGATGGCTAGGCTGCCATGGTGATTCATGTTTTCAATCACTTGTTTTTGTATTCTGACTTCCTTTTGACATTGCAATCAGCAGAAGGTCAAGAATTGAGACCCTTCATGAAATTGAACTGCAGCCTAATTGACAGCTCAGAAAGTTCCACATTGAGACAAAAGCAGAAAAACATAGGTTTGAGAGCTGGGTCCCTGAAATCTTAGCAAGGAAAGAACCCTGAGAAAATGAATTGTGTTCAGTGAGAAGTACAAGAGAATCATTTTCAAAGCAGGGGGTTTTATTTTCTTCTTCAATCTCTACTTTTAAACACCAGGATGTGTGCCACCAGCCCAAAAGCCATTTCAGTATCAAATGCATTAGAAGAGGAAAATTGCAGTTCAAACTCCCACCAACACAAGAACAATACAAGTTCAGAAGAAACATGCTATATTTTCTGCATGTCACAGCAGGTATGGAAACCCATCTTTTTAAGGCAACGAGAACAATTATTAATCATCAAAAGAACACAGTAGTTGGGGAAAGAGCAGCAGCAAGGGGCCCAAAGAGAATTAGCAATCTCTCTCCTACTTTTGGGGAATGCTCTGCATTCTAGCTAACACAGAATAAGCTACCCTCAGTAGAATAAAATACATGAGATCATCATACAGCAGCGAAACTTAGTGAAATCTAATCTTTGCATCTCCTCTTTAGGGGAATAAGGCTATTGATGTATTCTTGCACTCCCTGTGTGCGAAGGGTGCAGCGCAGGAAAGATCCCAGCAGACCAACTTTGCAACTGCTAGCATTTGAACACCTGCACAGTTTCACTTCAGTACTGCACTCACACCAAGGACACAGTCCAGGAGCCTGAGGGACAAAGAATGAGAATAGCCTTAAAACTATATTCCTTTATACAGATATAGCAGAGAAGCTTATCCATGAGCTCAAACTGATCGGCAGAACAGGAAGAGAGCACAACATCAAGCTAGTCTAGCCAAGAAGGTAGAAGCTTTCTTCTTGCCCAATAGTAAAGGCAAGAATACAATCAAAATTTCACTCCCAGTCCTTAAGCTTTTCCATGTTGCAGCCAGGTAGCCCAAACCCTCCTAATGGGCTTCGGCATGTCTCCTATCTCCAGAGTCACACCCAAACATGGAATAAATCCTTGCTCAGAATGGGTAGTTTACGCAAGTCTGGGTGGCTCTAGCCAAGGCTCCAGACATGAGCTGCCAGACAGCTCACAGAAGTCAAGGGAAACACCAGTAAAGTACCTGTCCTGAAGGAGGCTCTTGCTTCTCACCACTGCTAGAAGAGAACAGCAATGTCATTTGCTGACAAATGTATGGTTTTATGTAACACCACCACAGCAACTGGTAAGTGAGAAAATACAAGTACGCAGAGTAAAATCTAAATGAAAAGAACTGCCAAAATCAACAGCAAATGAACCGGTAACCAGTGAAGAGAGACTAAAGGAAGCAGAATGTGATCATATTTCCTTGTTGCAGTCAGATACACTGCTATGTTTGGAGCAGCATTAGCAAATTACTGAGCAATCCTGAGAACAATACATTACAATAATCAATTCCTTTAGTACTAAAGGCCTGAGCTAAGCATTCTGCTTTGGTAGCATTTACTCGGTCTATTATTTCAGAGATAGCATGTCAGCAAAGGAAAGGAAACCTCAGTTCTGTTATTTATCTACAATTACTTTCTCTGTGCAGACACATATTTGTTAAGTTGTGGGTTTTTTCCCAAATAAACACTGGGGTAGAGGCAGCTACAGAAAAAAGTAATAATAATAAAACCCGCCCACAATCTCACACAAGCAATATATTCCCCGATGATCAAGGTGAAAGGGAAACAAAAACAGCCTGTTTACCTTACACCAACTCCTGCCCCTGCTAAGCCTTCCCAAGCAAGAGCATTCACAAATGAGGAGTTTCTCTGCAACTAGGAATTCCTGCTCAATTACCACACATCAGAACAATTTCACACTCACACTACTGAATTTGGTTTTGCTACAAGCATATTTTCTATAGCATTTTGTGCTAACTGTCTATATTGTCTCAACTGCCTAATTTTCCAAGGTAGTGCAAGGTATTCCAGAAAATTTCATGTTCTTTGTACTGTTTCAGACACAGGAACATGGTAGTATTTAGGGGAGTCATGTATTCATTTAACACCCATATAGAGACATAGGAAGAAATCACACATACCATGCACTGAGATTTATGCATAGCACCTAGAAAAGCTGGGTATATTATTTACACGAGCTTTTCATTTTATTATACATAGCACAGAATCCCGAGTCCAACCAAACTGAAAAAAACCCCCATCAAGCAGATTCTCTTCCTTCCTCACTGTCAAGCACTCCCTCTGAACTATTAATCAGATTGAAAATAAAAAAATCAAAGTAGCCCAGTATCTAAACCAAGTGGCCTCAGAGAAACATCTGTGTTTTACTGTACATACAGCCTGCTGCACTTGTTAACAGCTTGCTGCAAGGGTTAACAGTAACTGGATACAGCCTTGCCAGACAAATGGCTCCTATGTAGAGGCCACATTAGCTGAGGAAGAAGGACAGTTAGCTGTTGTTCTTGCTTCTGTGGTTATTTGCTATAGATGAACACAGTAGAATGCCAGCTACCTACAAGACAAGACAACAGAAAGACTCAACCAGGGAATTTTCATCAGTGAGAGTACTCAGCTGATCTTTGCCTGCTGAGTTGATTTCAACATCAATGAACAGCGGTTTTTGTCATCATCCTAGGTAAGTTTAGCTCACAAGCTAAATACCTGCCCGCTTCACTGTTTTCATGAGGCATTCAAACACTACTCTGTTTTTACTTTTAAGTGTATTTTCCACACCCAACTCAAAAACCAAACCAAAGTTACCTGTGACTGAGCTTGCTTTATTTTTAAGAGATTATGAACTCCAGTTCAGTTAACATCAAGCCTTACAATGAAATGTGAAATCATGCCATTTCTACATGGTTCCACAAGCCATTATTTCCCTTCTTGTCCATTTCAGCTAATGCAAAACACAAGTAACAGCACTGTGCTACAAATGGTCCCTGCTGATGGCTCTTGTTTTGTCACAATCTGTAATTTAATAACCACCACCAAAAATGTCTGGCTGGTTCAGGAGTAGAGGTTGTTTAATGCTTTAATTGGTACTTATTTTAAACAGTTCATTAGAAAGCCAGCACTTTCTGCCTGATTTTACAGCCTATCTG
This sequence comes from Pelecanus crispus, assembly GCF_030463565.1. Lineage (NCBI taxonomy): Eukaryota > Metazoa > Chordata > Aves > Pelecaniformes > Pelecanidae > Pelecanus > Pelecanus crispus. The sequence goes on along the minus strand of NC_134661.1, from coordinate 3,943,728 downwards.
ACCTAACAAGCAGGCGGCCAGCCACTCCGATCAAGCAGGGACACTAATTAACAAGCCCCAGGTCAGCACTCTCTTTACAAACACATTAGGTGCTACAGTAGTGTCACAGGGGAACAGAGGCAGCATGCTGAACAGTTAAAAAAGCTTTTTGTTTCCTTGTTCCACCCCTAGCAAGACAGCCCACAGATAGATTACACAGGCCAACACCTCCAGCATTTCAGCAAAGGGGTCTGGAAAACAACAAGGGCCAGAGGCTCTGAAACAGTCTTGCAGGACTATTACTAGGTCACCTACTTTCCATTCCATAGGGGCAATGCAATCCAATGCCACAGAGACTGCACTGCATCAGGAAGGAAGCATGCAAGCACGATCTCCTTTATATTGCACCTCACCACTGCAGAGCAAACAGATCTCTAGCACAGTCCAGCTATGAGCAGTTTTATACAAATCAGTGAGGTCTGCAGTGTTTTGCTAGGAGAGGACTGGGATGGAGTCTGGAGTCAAGCATATTAGCAACCCTCAATGCATAGCGCATTAGTGCCCACATTTTTGGGGATCCCAGTCTTATTCCCAGGTCCAACATTCACTCATTTCAAGGACTCAAGATCAAGTCAGACTGACATCTCTAGATGCAGCTGCTTCAGCCTTACATCAGTGGATTCCAGTCACTTCTGAAGATGATGCTTAGGTGTACTATCCTTACCTTCATCTCAGCCTACATATCCATCTGAAGCTGTAATCACTAACCCTGTTGAAGATGCAGCTTTTTTAGAGCAACTCCTCTTCAGCACGTCTATCTGGAATACGAAGCCCTGATATAAAGCCCACACCAGGCTACAGTGAATACCTGCTCAGGGGCATTGAAAAATCATTCCTTTTCTTTAAAATCAAAGAGCACTAGGGTTTGTTAATAGAAAACAGACTTATAACAAAAATAGAAAGACTAAAGGAAATGCAACTATTCAAAGTCTTACTTCTTCCAGAGAGCTGTACTTCCCTGAGGTCTTTTTGTGCTTCCTGGTATGATTTTTAAAACAAAATCTTTAAGTTGCCAGTCAAAAAAAGACCAAATCCATTCCGCTCTAACACTACATTAAAAGCTATGTTCAGACCCAGCATAAAGAAACCAGAGCCCAGTTCTCAAGCAAACTGGAGTCTGAAGGCATCAATTGACATTCAACATCTCTACCAGTTCAAGAATAAGAGAGGCATATTAGCCAGTTAAACCATGCAAGAAACAACTATTAGAAGGAAAAAAGCAATGCACATTAAAATACTATGCAAATTCTTTATCCAATTTGAAAGTGTGAGTTTTCACAACGTCAGTAGCAAAGTAAATAATTTGAGACACTTTTGGAGGTGAGACAGAAGGTTAAGCCTTGCCATAACCACTCAGTGTCAAAGTAGAGCCACAAGAAAAGCCAATCGTCTCAAATGGGTAGCATGAGATCTCATCTTTTAAAAAGTAAGGAAATACAATTCCCCACAATGCAAACCGACTTACTTTTTCTTGGAAAAACCAAAGCAGCTCTTAAGACCTGCTGCACAGTCAGAATTGTACAGCTGCAAAAAAGTATTATGTGTTCAGGTACAATCTTGAAATACTTAACCCAGTTCTTAGAACTACAGAAAAGCATCACACTTGAAAAAACTTACTCAACTACTCTTCCTGACACTGGTCAAAAAGCGCACATGGAGAGAGCACCTGAGCTTCCAATATTCAATTCCCAAATCCATAGCACAGGCTGTTACATGTTTTACCTCTTGCAATTCAACTCTTCCAAAAGTTTTAATTCCTTCAGCAGTATTCCTTCATTCACTCGGAAGACTGTGTACAGTAAGGTTCCAGGTCATTGGCCTTTAAAGGAAGAATCAGAGGTGTCTTCTCAAAGCTGTGTTGCTAGCACAATGACAGCTCAACTTCTGCTGTGACACCTTTGCGTTACTTTTAATGCCTGGAATTCAGAGAGCAAAATGAATCACTGAACATGACAGGCAGTCATCTTTGTAGCTGGATTTTATAGATCATTCTGAACTTATGGGGTAAAGTTTTTCATTATTTCTGTCTTGGTTATACAACACCTGCTGTTAGGTGCCACCAGTGATGCACGGTCCTTCAGAGAGGGACATTTATTCGAGGCTGTCACGAACAACCAGCAACTGGATATTCCGATATGCAGACAACTTGACAGCACTGTCAGCTGGTTACCAGGTCCTCTGTCTGTTCCAGTGCTTCCTTCAGCACACTTACCATTGTCTTCTCTACCTACACCTGGATATGCCTGTCCTCATTTATGTATGCTTTTTACATTTTAGAGTGACACTGAAGAACTCTCAAACATCAGTAGAAAAAGGTATTAACACACCCTGTGCCATTGGTGCTACATGTAAAGGCAAAATAGGGCTGGGTCTAAGAAGCTTGGTGAAAGCTTGACTCAAAGATGTCAGGTAGCTCTCAAGCCTGCAGAAACATGACTTACCCTCAGCTGGTGCTGCTCTTCCTACTGGATGTACATAAAGCTTTTCCAGGAAGAAAAATTCTATTAGTACTAGATATGCTCTGTTACAAGTTTTTTGTTTTTTTTTTTTTTTGAAAGGTACTCCAACTTCTTTCCATTAGTAGCCGCCAGTAGTTTCTTTTAAGAGGAGTCATTGTCCAACAAGGTGTGCAATTAGAAACTTCTCCCTGCGTAAATAACCATCTCTAACCTGAACTTCAAATACCACTGCTTTTAACATGCCACCCCCACAGTTGTTTACTTCCAATATCAAGGCAGCAATAAATCTGACAACGCAACTGCAAAACAACTATTGAAATTTAGCCAACTACTGAGTTATCTGCCCTTTTCCTCACTGCACTTGGAGAAAATGACGGTCCCTATCAAAGGAAAGCAGTGTAAGTTTTACATCAAATATGGATATAAGCAGTCAGTGCTGGAAGAGAAGAGGGGAGAACAAGTACAAGACTGATGCCAAGAAGGGTCCCTTTTGGATTCTTCCCCACCTCTATTCCCCACCCTCCCTGAAGCCTGTTTGCAAATCTTGATGTCACTTTCCTTAATATCTTAACACTGTCATATTTCAAGTTCATAATGAAGCGTGAGACAGCAGAAACTTAATCTCTTCACACTTACTGTAAGATATCCACACATTAATTTCCTGTTTAATCAATTATAATACTTCCCACAAAAGCAATTTTTCCAGAGAAATACATAAAGCCCAAAAGATTTCCCTGAACAGTTCAGTCAAGCCATACATACAGCAAGCTTAGTTTTTAGATACATGCTTGAAGAATGAAAGTGATACTTCAAACTTAATTGGAAAAAAAACACATACTATGTGGAGGCTTAATATCAGTTATGAATGACCGCAGAAATCAGGCATTTGCTGTGTACTTGCTGCACTACACTCTCTTAAATAGCTTTTTACTTGCATTGCAGTCATTGTGACAACTACAGTCTGAACATCAAGACAGGCAAGCTGTGCAACACAATAATACATTAACATCAAGGAAAGGAGATGATGCCATTAATCAAGAACAGTGTAACAGTGATCTGGTCAGCAGCATCTCTAAGGTATTTCTGTGTTACTTTTTGTTACAGAGAGAAGGACACTCACAGAACCTAAAATATAACATTATTTCAAAGTCAGTGTAGTTAAACCCTACATTTTTTCTTCCATCACAGCTTTTGCAGCACTGGAAGAGGAAGAATCATTTTTACAAGTAGGAAAACTGGACAACATAAGGGAAGCAACACATGTGAGGTCACAAAGTGAAACAGAAGCAGACACAGGATCAGAACCTCTGATTTAGTCCCTTACTAAAGCAGTCCTTACTGCTTGATCCAGTGATTTTCTGCAAAAAAAGAACACTGTAACAGCTACAGGCCATTTTTATACTTTCAGATATTAGAAGTCTATCTGAAGGTGTGACACTCTGCATCTTCCCCCACAGCTGACAATACAGAAACCAAGACTGTTCAGATGCTTGTAGGATGCATTTCTACAAGCCAAACAGAACCAACAGGGCTTAGCATCATAACAGTAAGAGCACCTGTGGGACACAACTCTTTCCAGACTTCCCTGGCACTCAAGAGACTTTTGGCCTCAGATACGTGGAAGCCTTGGTACAGATTATTATTTTAGATTGCCATCTCCCAGCATCTCAGAGGAAGAAAGACTCCTGGGCATGAGAACTACCTTCCTAGGCAACAGGAAGAGCAATTATAGTGATTAGGTATTTCCTCAGTATAAAACAGTCTTTTATCCCAAAAGCCAAAGACCTTGCACAGGGCAAGGCTCCACTGCAGGCTTCCATGAGTGTTTAAGAGCAAGTTACTTCCTATCATTTGTAAATTCCCCATTTGCTACACATGAGCCTAACACCCACTACATGACAGTCCTTATTTTACAGGAGTGCAGATCCTGCATTCATATGCATAGCACACAACGAGATTCAAGCTGAAAACAACTGCTTCTTGCAGCACAAATACAGGGGACTAAGTTGAGCCCAGTCACACTAGTCCTGAAGCTCTCTACTCATCTCCTCAGTCACTCTGATTTTAGCAGTAATACAGAATACTTCTGCTGGATTTCTAGAGGCCCAGGCTAAACCCTCACCTAACTCCATCACACAAGAATTAAAGCAGGACCAATTTCACAGACTCTTACTAAGAAGAGCAAGCTAGAAGTAATTCTAAGCACAACAGTTTCATTATTGGATACCTCCCAACGTGCACCTGAAGAACACTATTTGCAAATGATAAATTGGAAGATGCTACCTTAGGAATAATGCAAGTTTATCACAAAATGATAGGCTGGAAGTAAATCCAAGTCCTTGAGCATTTCAGTAAACACCTTTGTGCCCTAAGGAGGAAGAAAGGAAAGAGATATATCAAGAGAAGATGCAGGAAGAACTCCTCAGCTAGGCTGATGAAGATCAGAGATCTCAAACAACTTTACTGCAGTAACAACTGACAAAGCAATTTTAAAGCTCATTTAGGAGCCCTTAATTGTCATGGTTCAGCCCCAGGCAGCAGCTCAGCACCACACAGCCGTTCGCTCACTGCCCCTACCCTGATGGGATGGGGGAGAATTGGAGGAGTAAGAAACACTCCTGGGTTGAGATGAGAACAGTTTAATAATTGAAATAAAGTAAAATAATAATAACAATATAATAATAATAGTAATAATAATATACAAAGCAAGCGATGCACAATGCAATTGCTCACCACCCGCCGACCGATACCCAGACAGTTCCCGAGCAGCGATCGCTGCTCCCTGGCCAACCCCCCCCCAGTTTCTATACTGCCCATGATGCCATATGGTATGGAATAGCCCTTGGGGCAGTTGGGATCAACTCTTCTGGCTGTGCCCCCTCCCAGCTTCTTGTGCACCTGGCAGAGCATGGGAAGCTGAAAAGTCCTTGACTGGCATAAGCAGTACTCAGCAACAACTAAAAACATCAGCATGTTATCAACATTCTTCTCCTACTAAATCCAAACCACAGCACTGTGCCTGCTACTGGGAAGAAAATTAACTCTATCCCAGCCGAAACCAGGACATTAAGATTCAGCCAAACTCTGAACTGTAGATTTTTAGCAACTATCAAGCAACTATGTTCAAGTACTTCCAGGAAACCTGATGACATCGTGTAAGATACAGGTGCATATATGAAGGATGTAGAATGTAGTCTGTACTTAAAGTATCACACATCTGACAATTCTACCAAAGCCCTGAGATGAAGCTGTGAATATTATACATCCAGGCCTACTAACTGGTTTACCAAAATTAAAAACATACTGTAGTCGTTGTTCATCACCAACTCTAAGAGGAGATCTGCTGTAAAATGTACTATCCACATAATCTCAAATACGCAGATTTTTTGGTAAATTTTTTTCTTATTCAGAAATTTTAGTAAAGCCCTTCTTCACTGAATCCTTAGGAGTACTGTAAGCACCCAAAAAACACCTACTGAAAATTCAGCAGAACTAACATTTAGAGCATGTCCTGAAGAAGCTGTTTTCAATATTGCATAAAAACAAGCCAGAACATGAATTGCTTGCTTCTAAGCTAAAATTCAAGACAAACCCTGTGTTGTAGGAGGTAAAATACAATAGCTGTACAATGATGGAGGTTTCTAATAAAAAGTTACTTGCTCTGGTTTATTCCAGCCTTTGAATATTTCTTCTTGCATATACAGGAAACAGTATACATTTAAAATATTACACACATCCTGTATATTATCAACCACCACAAAAAGCTGCAGTCCTTTGAAGGATGCCTGCAATAGTTCCTCCCATACACTGTACCATTTTTCCCCACATAGTTCCTCTTCATTTCATTTTTATGTTTATTATACTTAACATTCAGCCCATATGATAATTTCAGGAACTCTCCTCCAATTAATAACATGCAGATTTATGCAGTTCTCTAGTTTGCATACCTAATTTTCCCCACACAGTTTGCCTGCTTTACTATAATTCCTCTGGTGTTTACTTTGTTTTAATATTCTTGCAAAATTAAAAAGGAACCATCACCTGAACATTCATTATTAATTTACTTTAAGTATCACCAATTAATTCTGAATAGATTGGTACTTTATGACATTTGTTATTGATTGTTTGGAAGCAAACTTCCAATTACCAAAGGAGCACAGTTTTCCTAGCTTAAAATTTGAGCTTGCATATTCTTCTGCTGAACAGCCTTAAAGCAGCACTCCTTTTAATAGGAAGAGTCAAAATTATAGCCCAAATGGATATAACAGCCCATAAATCCCCTGCCTTTATGACTGTATCTCAACTGACAGATACAAGTATAAATCAAGACAGAGTGCTTTTAGCAAAGGCAACCAAAGCCTGCAGTTTTAGCATCATTAACATAGCAAGAGGATCCCAATTATATGCATCTACACTGCTCTTTTTTGGTAGAAATACATAAGCTCACCACAAAAATCTTGTAACCCTTTAAGAGACAGATACAAAAACTAGAGCTGAAATGATTCCTTGTCCAACAGCCACTGAAATCAAGTGAGCAAGAGGCCTAGAAATACTGCCCCAAACTGAAGCATCTTAAATTTTTCCACTAGTATTTTCCTCCACACCATCACATGAGACACCAGCAGCATCTGAGTGTTAGCAGGCAAACAGAAGGCCACCATGGTTAATCTTTCATTTTTTTAAATCCCCCTCCCCTCCTTCTTGAATGCTTTGTAAGGAGGCATTTAGCTCAGAACCCCAGAAGCAGCAAAAAAATCTAAAGCAAGGATGAACATTCCTAACTCCCCTACTGGCTCCCAACCCTGCTTCCTCTCAGCTAGAGAAAAAGCAAGAAAATCCTTCACTTTCTGTCCAGGCATTTTTAAAAAAAAGACAGTTACTTTTAACTTACATTACAGTAAACTGACCACAAGAGCAAGGAGTCCAAGTTCAACTGGCTCTTCAGCAGACCAAGATTCAGACTGTGATTTCACAGACTATTCAGCACAGCTGAGTGAAACAGGTCCCTGTAGAATCATACACATATTGAAGAGGACAAGCAAGGTTGCAGGTCAGGAAGAGTGAGCAACAGTTCCAAACTGGTAAGATGCCCCAAAGACTGGGGATCAGGAACACTACAAAGAATCAGTTAAAAGAAGTGGGGCTAAAAAAATCAAGATGTCAGCTGAGAGACCAGGCCAGGAGCAACAGACTAACCACAAGAACAGCACATCCTAGAAGGCAATACATCCCAAGAAGGCTGCCAGAGTCCTCATGGACAACTAACTTGATCGAAGTCTCACAGAGCGCTCATCAGAAGCAACACTATCCCTAGGCAAATCAGCAAGGAACCCTAGGCAGGGAGGTAGTATTACAGCTTTGCAGATAACAGCAAAAGCAGCATTTTTAAGAACTGTACTAAACCAAAGTGCCGCAAGGGCAACAACGAAGTACAGGAAATCAGTTCTACCTGCAGGGTCTTGCTTCAGCACCTGACACGTGCAGTACTTGTGCCAAAGCTCAGGCACTGTCTCCACCCAGATCCAGGCAAGTTCTAATTCTAAGGGTTTTCTACTGCCCACCCTGACACCAGGCAGCTTATTAATTGAAAAAGCTCCTAACACTATAGAAACTCAGCAGGAGAGAGAGTAGCTGTGCTGCTCTGACTTGGCCTCACTGGCTAGTCAACATAGGTCAAGGCCAGAACCCCCTTTTGACTGGGAAGTCCAAGAGGGGAATTCTCAGAATCACCACTCACCAATTCTAAGCTTCCAACCACAACAGCATCACAACACAAAGGGGCCCTCACCCTACCCTCCATCCTGTGCTTAGAAACATTCTAAACTGGAGCATGAAGTTCAAGCTCTCTTCCTACAAACTCAGAAAAAAGTCAAGTCTGGCTCTTGTGGAGCCTTTTTAAAGCCATGTTTTTCCTTTGCTCAAGTTTTGATTTTTGGAGGCAAGAGATCAACCTAGAAAGCTTTACAAAAATCTTAGGTCCATACAATGCTCTGGTAGAAATGCATTGCTAAGCAACACTCGAGCTGTGCTTAGGCTGTAAAGATATTCTGGCCAAGAAAACAAAACAGGGTTGATCAGAATTACAGTTCTAAAAAGCATGCCTTGGCCACCACCAGACATTATCATCCCTGAAGGGGACAGCAGGTCAGTTTTCATGTCAGCCAGCTTTCATTTTAAGGCAGACAGATGTTATCATCTGTCTGCCACCATGAGTGGCCCAGCCTTATCTCAAGATGTTTCTGAGCCTGATAATGACTTCAAGTGGTTGGAAGTATAGCAGCAGGAATTAAGACCAAGAAGGGATAGGACTCATGTAAGAAAACCTGTGCAGGAGGTTATTGTAGAAAGCAAGGCAGTAAAGCCTTCAACACACGCCTCTTTCCTACCCTGAGCTAAGAGACTGCTCTCCATTGTTAGATATGCAATATTTTTCACTTAGCATTTGGAAATAATTGGTATGTAGAAGTGAGCAATTTACTAGCCAAGTCTCACAAAAAGTACCAAGGACTTAAGTTTGGTTTATTTCACCCATTTAACAAATACGACTTACTAGATTTCTGCCTGAGCTAAGTAACACAAATCTTACTGAATCAAGAATAGAGGAATTCAGTTCATGAAGTGCAAAGGAAACTATCTTACAATAACAGTAAGGTTAGCATGAAGATTAAGTCCTCACTGCACACCGGGGAGAAATAATCTTGAAACAATGCAACAGCTTTTCCTTAAATAAAAAAAATCTACTGATAGATGAATAAACCAGGCCACAAGCAAAACCATCTCTTCGAGTCTTTTACTGCAACTTGCATGCCCAGTACAAAGCTCACCTTCACAGGACAACTCTGCTACAGAGGCATCTACACGGAGCAGCGGCTGTGCGAACCCAGCAGCTCACCGATACAAGCAAGTTTGCCTTATCTACCATGAAATGCAGAGTGACACTGGAGCTGTTTCAACAGGAACCCTTTCCTCAGATTGCATCTAAGGCAAGAATAGCTCGGAGACAAAATAGGTTTTTCCCCAAGTCCCACAGGAGACAAGAGAATCATTCTTACAAGTACTTTCATCTCTCTGAAGCCATTAAGTCCTGCAGAACTCTGCAGGCGTTCCACACAGGAATGCACAAGGAGTCAGAAGCTCAAAGGTAAGATAACACACACCATCAGCCCCTTAAATGAAGTCTAAGCACCTCTGACAAGTTTTTTTCATGGATGCTGCTGATGTAAGGATTTGAGGTATGTAAAAGCCCACTGCATTAGAGCTATTAATCACAGCACCCTAAAGCCTCTTTTGAGAAATACCATTATTTGGGCCCATGCCTATCTCCCCTGCTTCATCAATATATTCTCACTCAGAAAACAAAAGGGTAAAGTGAAATACAGCTGTTCTCATTCAGCTGCCTCTGTCAGTCAACAGCTAAAAGCTGCAAGGTTCTCCTCAGCCACCTTTGGTTTTCTGCCCCTTCTATCACACACTGTCAAGCTACATTTGACTTTTAAAAGTGTCCTTTACCTAGGGAGCTGCATGATTGACACCAACAGAAAGCAGACAAAATGCAAATGAAAAAGAAGATGCAAGTGTGGGAACCTGCTCAATCTAACTGAAAAATAACTCATTTAGCAGAAATCGTTTAGAGAAATAAATGCTGTCAGAGCCAGAAGTCAAACAGTAAATAAGCCTTACCCAATTTAAACATGTAGCTGCTTAAAAACATTCTTCACAGTAATGTGCAGTTTAAGCACTTGGGAAAATTGCCAAGAGGTGTCAAAATAGTAAAAAGAAGTTTGAAAGTAAGATTGCATGTAAATAAATCCCCCTCAGCTCTGCCAAACATCTCGGGCTCACTAACTACAAAGCTATACTATATTCAAGAGAAAGCTACTTTCCGGAATATGATTTTCTTCTTTGCCATGCTGGAACAAGCCATCACCACAGACCACCTTGTTCTGTGCTCCCAACTCCAAAATTCCACCCTCAACTTTATGGTAGTTGGCATCTTGGTACCTTTGCACTCAATCATCCTTCAAATACTCAGAAAGGATAAAGCCAGATGTATGTAGTCTTTTTTTATTGTAGTTTGGTTACATTTAAATAACATTCTTAACCATATATCCCCTCAAATATTCTCATTTCTGGTCACTTCACTGGAAAAGTTGGGACTAAACAAGAGACAATCTAAACTTCACTAGGAAAATGGAGAACTGTTTAAGAGGGATCTAACAGACATCTGTCAAAACCACAAGTAGTATATACAAGGTAAATGGGGAATTTAATTCCACAGTAAGCAAACTAGGACATAGCTCGTTAAGACATCAGGTAGCAGGCTAGAAAAGAAAAGCAAGTGCCCTTGACACTATACAACATTACTACACATACAGTTACTATTACCTATTACATATAACTGCAAAGTGTACCAAATAATGCTGTGAAAGCCAGAAAATCAATGGTTTCAAAAGAGGTCTGAACAGATTGGTGAGTGACTATAAAATTCTAGAAGAGTTCAAGCCGCATTCAATGCTTAAAGATGCTGCCACTAAAGGCAGCTTAGACCACCTCTTAGGGCCAGATGAATATATTCCATTTCATCTGATTGTTGTCTCAAAGGGAGTTTGTTACCCAGTGTGCAATAAACCAATTCACACACTGAGTCGAGATATCAATTTTATTTCAATTGTGCACAATGTCAGGTGCTAGGTGGTAAAGCCACAGAGCTAGCACACCCTTGCAGTGATGTTTTAACTGTTTATACTTATGTTGCTGTATATATCACTCCTTTGTATTAGCATATTGTTCTATCATTGGTTCTTAGTCTCTTTGCCTTGATTTGAAGACACAATGCTCCACAGTTTCACTGCACAGGCCCAGTGGGTAAAGGTCTTCAAGTGGAGGCAGGAATCTTTTTAGCAAAGAGGTGTGTTTTTCCATGCAAACAACCATAGTTCATTTGAAGTTCATATAATCTTTTAGTTCACACCAAATTCCATGCTCTGCTGACCTCGACATTGTGTTGCTCAAGACATCAATTCCCCCCTTTGAGACTATGAGGCTTTCAAGAGCTTCGTAAGTCTCACTATGTACCCACACTAACATAATGTAGTGTCCTTTACTTAATCATAACAGCATTCTCTTTAAACAATTAAGAGCAATACAAATAACAGTATTATTACGACAACTGCACTTTGAAATAAGAGCTCTCTAACCATCCAGTTAATGAGTATCCCAGTCTATTCAGGATTTTATTTAACCAGCCTCCTTCTAACCCCGCTCTTGATTCCTACTTGCTTTTGCTACTCCTTTAATAACATCTAGTTGATGGGCCAAATCTTTAATTACATTTGGAATGTGGACACAACAGCTATCATTTAAAAGATTCAGATATCCACACACTTCATGTTCATGCAATAATAATAAATCCAGAGTCAGGCAATTCTGCAATGTCATTTTAGAGGTAGCTTGTAACTGGAGGTTTAAATCTGACAGCCCAGTCTGAATTGCATTTGCTAGTGTTTCCATCTGCAAGGTTAAATTATGAATGGCTAATGTATTTTGAAGCAAAGCAATCCGAGAAGTAAATATAAATATGGAGTCCATATAAATATTTACTCTTTTATCTTTAGATAGCTCTAAAGATCAAGTTAGAACTATAATTTGTATTCTAGTATTGGGTGGCAGGGCTCATGCTTCAATCTCCTTCTGCAGGGTTACTACAGCATACCCAGCTTTCAGTTCACCATAAAACTATTTCCATCTGTAAAAAGTTCAATTTCTGGATTGATTATAGGCACATCCTTTAAATTGGGTTGACTGGAGTATACCTGTTCCATAACCTGCAGGCAGTCATGCTCCAGTTGCCCTTTTTTACCTATTGGCATTAAAGTAGCAGGATTCAAGGTCAAAGTATCTTTAGAGCAACATCATCTTGTTCAATCAATACCACCTGATATCGAGCTAACCACTAGGAGAAATCCAATGATGCCGCTTTTGTTCAAGTACAGCTAGCACAGCACATGGTACCAAAACTGCAATAGGTTGCCCCGAGGTTAATTTCCAGGCTTCCTTAATCAACACCACCACTGCCACAGCCCTCAGGCACACAGGCCATCCTTTGCTGTTTGGAGAACTAAGCCACTGCTCTTTTCCAGTCTCCTAGAATCTGGGTCAAGACTGCTCCTGCCACATGCTGCCTTTCATGCACATAATCTAAAAGGTTTGGTTAAATCCAGCAAACCCAGCAGAAGCCCTCATCAATTCAGTTTTGATAGAGTCAAATCCTTTTCAGCATTCTGATGTCCACTCTAAAATTTCTGCAGGTCCCTTAATAGCTTCGTAACAGCTTAGCAATCAGACTAAAATTTGGTATCCAGAGTCTGTACCATCCAGCCATTCCTAAAAGTCCTTGCAGTTCATTCTTAGACTGGGGGGCGCTATTTGACAAATAGCCTCTTTCCTCTCCATCCCCAACTTCCTCTCCCCTTGGGGTATCTTGAAACCCAGGCAGGTTACAGTGGTTCACGCTATCTGGGCCTTTTCTCAAGATACCCAGTATCCAGCCAGTCCCAAGAAATTAAGCAAGCTAACAGCAGCCTTTATGCATTCTTGTCTAATCTCAGCTCCTAATAAGATGTCATCCACATATTGCAGTAAAGTAGAAGAATTCTTACCTTGCCAATCTTCTAATTCTTTTGCAAGTATATTACCAAAAAGGGTTGGGCTATTCTTGAAGCCTTGAGGAAGCACAGTCCAACAAAGCTGCACTTTCCTGCCAGTAGTTGGGCTTTCCCAAAGGCAAACACCTTCTGGCTTTCTTCCTCCAGCAGTATACAGAAAAAGGTGTCCTTCAAATCCAACACTGAAAAATAAGCATTAATGTCAGGTACTGAAGACAAAAAAAAAGTATAAGCATTTGGAACAACCAGGCGTACATGAACAACTATTCAATTTGTTTCCCTTAGATCCTGTACCAGTCAGTACTCCTCGGGGTTTCTTTACAGGTAGGACTGGAATATTACATTCAGATTGACATTCCCATAATAGTCCATACTGAATAAATGTATTCATCAAAGGCTCCAACCCAATTCTGGCTTCTAATTTAATAGAATTTTGTTTTTCTTACCAGTTGCATTCTCAGTTTGTTAATTTACTGGTGCATTCTTGGCTTGTCTAAGTGTTAGTGGCCCAGACCAGAGGTATCACAGTGTTTAGGATCTCTTCTGGAATTTCCACTTCTTCCAATCCCTTCTCAGTCAATAAATACAACTGAGCCTTCCACGCTGTTTCTTTTGGCAGATGCAACTGAATAGAACATTCAGAAAAAGTTAACTGTGCCCTTAATTTACACAGCATCTCTCATCCCAGGAGAGGAAAGGGACATTCTGGCATATATAGAAATTCATGAGTCAAAGTCATATTCCTGACTGCACATTCCACTAGTTTTAGAAAGGGCTTTAAAACTCACTTTCCCATGACTCTGATAATTGGCATGTAAGTTTTACTTAAAGGTCCCTTACAACTTGTAAGTACAGAATGTGTAGCTCTGGTATCTACCGAAAAGTCTATATTTCATTCCCCAGCCTGACTGGAACCAGGGGATCAGCTAGGGAAATGTCATTATTTCCCCCCAGTCCTCTTCATTTGGAATCTTCAGTTCCAAGCATAATTAAGTCTGCATCTGGGGCAGGTCCTCCTTGGATACTTTGACTCTGTTGTCCCTTCTTCAGGCATTCATTTTTCCAATGACCTTCCCCCTTGCAATATGCACACTGATTTTGTCCTATCGGTCCGTATATAATGGGGCTGAAACCTTGTCCTTGGCCTCTCCTTCTGCCTATTCTTCCTCCCCAATAGCATCCTCTACTCCTTCCTTGACCTCTCGTAGAATTCCCTGCAATAGCTGCTGCCAGTAGGGCAGCTTCTATCTTTTAACTTGCAAGACCATAACAGCCATAGGACAGGCTGAAGAGCATGGAAACACCTTTCCCAGCTCAGCCACCTTACTGGCCATCCATTTTATTTCTGTAATGCCATTTTTTAAACCACTGAATTGGGAACTAATACTCTTGAATCTCACCTCACAATGTGAAGTTAGTTGATGCTTCCAAATGTCTTCAAAATCCCTGGATGAAACAAGAGTTCTAAATGTTACTCATTAACTGTAAATGCATGCTACAAGAGAACAAGCACAAAACAGGTTGTCAGCTAAGAAACTCCTGTGGGCTCAAAGTTGTGGTTAGAAAAGACTCCCAAGGGCAAGAGAACAACTGCTTCTTATTTATATATTCCTCACACACCACCACGCTCTCCTTATCCCGCATTGTGCTAATAGCGTCCAAAGGCAGCATGGAAGAGGTATTAAATATTAAGTCACCTTCAGTATGCCAATTTGCTTCAGACAAAGCTGGGGAATTTGGGCAGCGCACCTCAAAGACAAGCTAAGGAGCTATCCTCAGGAGCATGCTCTAGCAGAACAGTCCTGGCAGCACTCTCATCATAATGGGATCCAGGCTTCACCACAAGGCTAGTTTGCAAGCCAGCCCATGAAATATTCACCAATTTTTCAGAGACTGAAGTTTCAGCATCTCAAGTTAAAAACGCTAATGGGACTTTTTCCATGAAGTTAGGGTTTCCCCTCAAGGGCCTTAGTACTGCCATGCAAAGCAAGATATCCCCTTTTCATCCCCCACTTACAAAATGCACCTCCCTGCCCCTTTCTCTCCATCTCAGTGAATGAATAATGGAGCGAGTAGCAAGTGCTTTTGTATTCCACTCAGATAAGAGCAGAGAGCTTCCCCTGTAATAAGGATAACATTGCTCAACACAGCGCTCCTGAAAAGCGGAGGCCCTTTTTCCTCAGGTAACTCTTCCTATTCAGATGCCCCAAGGCAGAGTTGGTGTGCACACCTGCCACAATATAAGCATTTTCATAAGCAAAGCACAACAGGAGCACTAACAGCAAGCTCTTCTCCCATGTGAAGCAGCTCAGGAGATTCAGGAAGGCACAGGAATCATTGGTTTCTAGCTTCTTGTCTAGTCCTGCCAAGAAACATGTAGCCTGTGAGTTGAACAAAGAGGCACATACAAACCTTAACAGCCAAACTTTGGCTCCCCTCTTACTGCCATGCCTGTCAGTACGATTCCTACTTTGTAGGAGTTCTACAATGCAGATTTGAATCTGCAACCTTTAACATGGGCCTCCAATTTACTGTGCAAGTGTCACGTTCCTAGCTACCATATTTTAAATGAACAGATAGGAGGCATTTCAAAAGCCACTGGAAGGTCTAGTTTGCTAGGGGGTTCATTTCATGGGAGACTGCTAAGACTAAAGAGAAAATTTTCTGCTGAACTGCACTGGGTTAATCTCTACTCCAAATTCTGGGCATTTTAGTAAGCTGACAGAGTCTAGAAGCCTCTAAGATGCCTTTTTTTGGCCTCTGCAAAAGAATTGTCCCATGCATACCCCTCCAAAACCTGACAAGTGTTTTGTACTATGCTATCTACTATTCAAAGCTATTTCTCTATTAATAGTCAGCCCATAAACACTGCTAAAGTAAAACTGCACATACAATATAACAAGCTCCACACATTGTAAACAAGTTTTACACCCTCAAAATACTGAGCACAAGATACTATGCACTTTATTTCATAAGGAAATCAACCAGAACACGATCTCTTTCTTTTGATTGCCAAGAGCTATTCCCATAAAGTCTTGAAAAATACTTCTAGCCCTACTTATTAATCAGCCTCACAGCACCACCACAGAAATCCGACTTCCAAAAGAGTAGGAGGCAAGTTCCATACACAGGAGCTGGAACATTTAGACAAAAGGGAACAATGCAATCCCATCAGTCCCTCAGGATGACAGTGAAGTTTTCAGGATTGCATCTAAGCTTCTGACTACACCCAGACAGGCCAAAGGCAGGCCAGAAAGGGCTTTCACCACATATTACACAAAGTTCAGTACACATGTGTTAACATGTGAAGATTAAGAGTCTAGTCCCACCCCATAAGCTGAATTTCCAAGACCTGGCAAGTAAACATCAGCCAGCAAGGGACAAGAAGAGCACACTAGAACAGCAAAGTAAACTGCAGAGAAGTTAAATGGCCTCTGTTATAACAGAGTCATACAACACTGTGGACACCTGTCACTTGAACTAGTTGGAGGCACTAAATTACCCGTTACCACTGTTTACTACTGAACCCAGCCAGACCTAGCAGCACACTTGCACACTGATTCCTGGCCAATCTGGTAAACTCATTCCACTAGGAATTACACATGTTTGTTCTTGATGGCCTTGCCATCCAGGCTTTAGCTGGCTTGCCAACATACTCAGCATGCTGAGGACAAGGCAGAAGGAGATTAACTACACAGTTCTCAACTTCTACACCCCTCCTCCAGAGTCGGCTCCTAAACACCTATATAAATACACAGTGAAAGTAGAGTAAACTATCCCTTCAAATTATTTAATCTCTTCCCTTGAGTAATTAACAGAAATTTGACTTTTAACAGGGAAACAGAAATATTTTGTCAGCTATTTTCAAATAAAAAATATTTGCTTTGAGCTAGAGTTCAAACCATATTTCAGGAAACTCTCTGCCATATAGAAATGTGATTAACATCAGAATATTGCATCATGACAGTTTTTTTCAACAACTGCAGGGACAGATGTTTGCAGCAAGACTGGCTATGTAACAAATTGTTCCACTAGCCTTACTTAGCCATGAGCACTCACTGTACACATTCCACAGGTACCTCTCCCTACCAAGAGACAAGTTAAGATAATTGAAGTCTTCCTAAAGCACAAGTGTGTAAAAAATAAGCACAAGTAGTAGCTCATTTAAAAGTCAAATAGGAGAGCTACCAATAGTGTCAGATGCACTCATTTCACTCCTCACAGCTGTATGCAGCATTATTTGCTGACAGGTAACAGACATGATCTAAATCACTCTTCCCCTCACCTCTTCAGATACAATCAGTTATCATTTCTGAAAGTAATGAATCTGCCAGACTGGAAAATCCCAGAAGATCTTGATAGGATCAGCTTCTTGACTGTCATTTAACCTCCTCTCATCCTTCAAGAGTTAGAGCTTTCACAATACTTCATCACAGACATCCTCAAATAAATGCATGCAAATATAAAGACAGAGTCTTGTCACAGAAGAACATGTCTGCCAATTAACAGTGACATGTCGCATGCCATGCAGTTATAAGCCAATGTGCTTAAATCAAGGGAGTACACCTCCTCTACACTTAGAAGGGATGCACCTTCTTGAATCTCAGAACCTTTTGCCTTCATTCCATCCACAAGCACACAAGCAAGTTTCCAAAATAAGGTCTCCCACAAGCACTCTCCCATATCCTAGCCTCACTAAGGCATTTTTGGCAGCACTGACATATATCCAAACTGTTCCAAGCACTCCTTACAAAAAGCTGTGCCATACAGCAACAGGGGCAGAGTTCTCCAAACAGGCACAAAAAGTTCAAGAGCTACAGAAACAGTTCAACAGAAAAGGAGCTACCCATCTACTTTGCACAGACTACAGCAACCACCTTCATCAGTTGATCTGACTAGAAAAATTGGTAGAGGTATCACAAGCAATGTCTCCTTTGAAGCAAGTGCTGTTGGTTACCAGCATGACTAAAGGGAGCTCATTAACTCAGAGACATCTCAGCTGGCATGATAATTCACACCAATCACATGCTTCAAGTGAGCTGAATCCCCACTGGATATGCTCACTCTACACCAACCCAAGTGACAATTTAGGGTAAGCTACCCCCTATCTTACAGGCTCCATGTCTCACCTCACACTGGCTGTTTTCACCTCTGTAACACCTTCCTCCACATACCAGGGTATTTATCATATTTCTAAGGCACACAACATGTATAACAACTGTCTCAACTGAAGTCTGCAGACACACAAGTTGTCTATTTGCTGTAATACACCATAGCCAGACCTTCACTGCAACACAAAATCCAGACCCTTGTTCTACTAAGTTACCCACTTGTATACAAACCAAAGAAAAATCCCCATTCACTGTCACAGCATGAAGTCTGAAACACAGCAGAGCTGTCTCAAACCTATTCAGCACGAAGCAATCATAGGCTAGCTATTGTGGAACACTGCAGTAGGACCAATACACACATAAGAAGGCTCACAGGAAGAGTCAGGACATCTACATAAAGTCTATGACACTGTAACCTGTAGCATTTATGACCGACTCCACTTCTTCTGAAATAGCCCAGTAGCTTGTCAGACATACAAGATTAATATCTACGAAGATGTCAAGCAATCCCAATGAATCAACATAAGTTCTAAGAGACCCACATGCTGAATTAAGCAGAGCTGACAAGTAGGTTGTAAGCACACCACACTTAACAATGAGATTTCACTTCTAACAAGATTACTCCCTTTTTAACAGGTGTCTACCTGCTGCAGAAAGCTAATCCTGCACAATCAACCATCACACATGTGAAGTCAAGAAGCAACCACTCATTAATGGCAATTCTATAGACACAGTCAAGCAGCTGAAGCAAGTATGTTTGACTTCCCAACTTTAATCAACAGTGGGAACTTGCTCAAAGCCTTCAGCAGAACACAGGCCTCCATCACCTGAGCAGCTGCTCCACTAGCATTATAGGCCCCTGCTTCCTATGCAGTTCAGCCACTAGAGGGGAAAAGCAGTACTTGGTGCATCATCCAGGAAACCATAATTTGTGGTTTACGATCCCCTACAAGTTACAATGGCTTTGAGCACAGGATGCTTGTTCCTGCAGCCTGCAACCATTCAAGACCATGTCTGGATGAAACCTAGCATTTGCCTGAACTTCTGGGCCACAGACAAACAGCATTTGGCCCAGAGATATTGCACAGGAGCAATACATACTTCATAATGCACATCAATATATCACACATCATACTAGTGACAGTCTGCGTGATCCACTGGGATGTCTAAACAACATGTTTTGCTTAACAGATTCCAATACTCTCAAGCACTCACAGGATACTTGACAAAGAACAACAACCTAATCCACTGAACAACTATTTGTCCAAGAACAACACAACTGACTTGCCCTAAGCACTATTTAATGCTCATCTCAGTTCTAGTATTTTTCACTAAGAGGCATGATCTTAAAGCCATAAACCTTCTCAACTCAAACAGTAGCCCAACAAAACAGATTAAAGCAGAATAGAGTTGGCCTGGGAAAAAACTAAGTAGTAGGACAGTTGGAACATTTTCTCTTATGCTCTTTCTGCTGCTGACTAAACCCTAATTTAGTGTCAGTATTGCCTCCTTGCTCATATTTTCCCTTCTTCTAAGTGTGTTTAATCTGCTGTAAAATTGTTTTCATGGCTGCAGTGAATGTTATTGTAACTGTTTTACAATGTGCATTATCTGCACTGTGTAAAGGCTTTTGCTTTTTGTATGCAAATCAGTATCTTGCCTGCTGTCATTCAAGGTGCATGCCCTTGCACAAGCTATACTATGCTACATTCCACACCACTGAAGGGCACAAATGCTATTTCCTACAGAAGTTAATAAATCATTTTGGATCCAGTCCTACAGAACTGGAGCCTGTTCTCAGAATTCAGCCCAGAAACTTTGCCAGAACACAGGAAGGAGCTCAGGTAGCTTTGTTCTGACCCATAACTACTGCGCCATGGGAAACAAAAGCTTGAACAGAGATGGTCATTAATCACTGGTCTGACAGGGCAAACAAAGAAAGAAAACTACAGAAAATATGCCCATTCTATGGAGAGAAGATAATCTTGGTTTAGGACAACCTAGTTCTATGTAACATCAGGACAACTAGAAAAACATGGTATTTTTAATCCTCCCTAGCTTGTAACTTATTAAAGACTTAAGTGATTCAAGATCAGTCAGTATTTTTAATACTGAATAAGCAAACCAAGGCAAGAAGCTGGAACATAATTTTCTCAAGATCCCCAAACAAGTTAGTATCAATAAATCAGGTTGGCTGCCAGTCCTGAACCTCCTGCATCAAGGCCTCACCTTCCAAGCCATTTCCACTTGTCTCAAATTTTACTTAACTGTTCATAGAAGCAAGTCAACTTAAAAGGTAAGTTTACAGACTTTTCATCACTGTATGTAGACAGCCAGGCTATGAAAACAGTAAGAATTTTAGACTTGCCTTTTAGTCCAATATTTTTCAATTACCAAGCTGCAGCAGGACTCAGAACTCTAAATACTCGAAGTGCCAAGCAGCCAACTTCTGCAGAAATAAAGCATGCACACACACACACACACACCCCCCCCATAGGGAGTCTCCTAGCTGAGGAAACAAGCAGCTCATCCTCAAGATCACTTCTGAGGTGCCAACTGGGCCTCCTGCCACCAGCTAGCTGATTAGGACATCAATTGTCTGATTATATCAGCTCCCCAGGTACCCTCTCCTGGCAAGAGTCTCAGCTTCATAACTCTTCATTTGCCTAGATCTACAACTTTGCGGCCAATAGCGATTGCTTACGAAACAGCTGAAGGACCAAGATACATGAATTCTTAGACTGAATCACAAAACAATAGTGTCACCTGCACAGAGGAGATGTGACAGCTTAAAAAGCAAGCCTACAGGAAAGCCTGCGATGTTCCTCCTCTGCACTGCAGCCTGCAAAAGAGGGGTTTTTTGCTTCACATCTATGCACAGCTATCTCACCCAGCACAGCAACTCATTTACCAATGTGTCTTTAGGATCTACTACATTTTCAACTTGCCAATTTACCACAGCAAGTAATCACAGCATCAGAGACCACTCAGAGAAGCTTATTCCTCAATCTGTCAACGCAAGGTCACAATTAACAAAGAAAATCTATACAAAAAGGAGGAGAAAAACCTACATATCCAATCCTCAGTCACTTAATCACAACCACTCCTGCTATCAGTATCTGAAGCAATATTGCCATGGCAACCATGATACCTTTAGCTCTGCTGACAGGATGGCACAAAATGAGACACTTGTCTCCACTTTGTTAGCTGGGTAATTGGTCCTGCTGTGCAGGGTCAGTTTTAAGAAAGATGACAGCAGGTAGAGTCTGTCTGGTTAGATACCAGGGCCACCTTATCCTTGGAAGGGATCTCTTGGATTTATGAAACACTTAAGAGGTTAGTGAGCTGTGAAAATCCTATTCACCACCACTGCAGTCTGCTGACTAGAAACTTCCTCCTGTGCTTCATCAACTTTTCATTATCTTTCTCTGTTTTTTGAGGGAGGGAAGCCTCAGGGATTTAAGATGCTGCAACTTTCAGGCTGCAGAAGCCTTCCAAATCACACTCTCAGGCAGCAACCTTTTCAAGAACAAATCAGCTGGAGCTGGTTCTTATGCTGAGCTCTTCAAGTAGTGCACAGGACAGACCAAGTCTTGCCACAAGTTACATTACTTGCTCTTCAGGCTGCCTACAAGCATGTAAGCCAGTTCTAAAGCATTGTTTCCAAGGCCTCTTATTTCCACATGCAACCATTTTCCCATGTTGAGGGAGAACAAACAAACCCCAACCTTGTCCTTAATCTGATACAAACCAAAGATCTTCATATGAAGAGAATGGACTAGCTCAATAGTACATTTCAACATAAGCTGTTTCTCAGCTTGCATATTCTACAGAAGAGGCTGAAGCCCTGAAACACATCACTAGCTCCAAAGCAATCAGAATTTCACCTTGTGGGTTTTAGGTACACAAAGTACAGATATTTTAAAAAAATCTTAATCTATTAGCTCTTCTCTTCAGCGGATCAGAGCATAATCATTACCTTATTATTTCAGAAACAGTTGAGCCTCCATTTACATGCAAGCAGCTCAAACATAGCTCTAGTTGAAACACCCAGAGCAGGGCAAGTAAAGTTGCAATGGACAACTAACCAGCAAGCGCTCCCTGCCTGCATTGTTTAACTGTGCACAGCAGAGGCATCTGAGGGGTCAGCTGTAGGGTAATGTCAGAATTTTAGCTTTTAGGAAACCAATCTGAGGAGGAGATTTCAGGAAAGCAATTTCTGCATCTTAAAGATATCTGCCTTAGCAGACATCTTCCAATGAATTCACAAGCCCCCATCTCATGCATCCTACAGGAAGTGGGCACATGACAGGTGCAAGACAGCTCCTACAAGGACTGTGGAGTTTTTCTCCTGATCTTACAAAGCTTCCTTCCCTAAAGCTTAACAGAATCTAAGTATTTTGCTGTCAGTTTCCCCTCAGTTGGGTTTTAATGAAGCAGGGGGAATCACAAATATCCCTTTGAGAAATTTGTTTTCTAACCTTCATGTAGCACAACAGAAAGATTTTGATATTGCCTTAGCAAAGTATAAGCAACAAGAGTGATGGGAAGTGTCAAAGCAGTTTCTCACAGCCAACTCCTGTTCAAGGTTTCTCCTCAGACAATTAAGGTAAATCCTGAAGTCTCTACAAAGCTTTAGGCTTTTGAGGAGTTGAGGTCCCTTCCAACCTAACTACCCTACAACAATCCAAATCCAATGAAGTTAAAAGTTAAGACACCACATTCTCAGAAGAATCCAATTCCAAGATGAGTAATGGAGATGAATTGCAGATAGCAAACAACATTCAGAAGCGGTCAAAAAGTAGACACCTCAGTATCAAAGCTACTTCAGCAAAAGCCATTTAGAGCCCAGCTACATTTGCAACACTATCAGCAGCCCTCTCAACCAGACAGCATCAAGGACATAAAACACAAAGGATGGTCAAACACTAAACCTTCTTCCCCACAGCACAGCTTCCTTTCACCCAGTTCACAGACCCTTAAAAAAAGCTTTTCCAATACTAGATAAGAGTAGCTAGAAGGCATCATATTTTCCCCAGCAAGATTGCAAGAGGTTTGCTACAGTGCTTCCTGTAGCCCAGCCACACTTTAGATCAAAATCTGTATCACTTCTCCCTGTAGTCCAGCATGCTTTAAGCCACAGGCCTGAAAGTCTGAGCTACCTACTTTGTCTAATGCAGTATTTAGAGCCTAGAATTACTTTTGCCCCCTAAGCACAGAAGGTGCAGCTCAGCTCCCCTGCCTTCCCCAAGTCCCTGCCAACTCAGGCAAAGAGTCTAGAGCAGGGAAAGGGCACCACCTTATAGCATTTTTTTGTTATGTATCTGCACAAATCCAGAATAACTTTGTGGAATAACAGCCACACTGCTAACCAAAAAAAAAAAAAGTGTTATTTTCCAGTAGGTTCTTTATTTTAAGGGAGCTGGACCTCCTAGCTCTGACTGATAAAGTACATGGGCTTCCATGGTAGTCATACTGAATGATATCCTTCCTCCCTATATATAAAGCCCTATCAACAATGTGATACAAGAAGCCATTTTAAACACAAAACCAGTAGTAGAAATTAAGCAGATGTTAATATTTCATATTAATATTAACTTCTAGGGATTTCCATTGTATCTTACTTTTCAGTTGACCTGTAAGGATGACATCACAATAAAAATAACAATTAATATTAGCTGTACTACAAATACCCACTCATTTCTACTTCAGCATGCGTATTATGTATAATGACTGTGCTTTTTTCAAACTTTAAAATTCTGTTTTACAGGCCTTCATTTCAGCATAATGTCCTCATAAAACACAACAGCAGTGCAGCATAGAGAAGACTAAATTAAAAATTAATGGGCCCTGCCAGTACTAAGCTTTGTCAGAGCCAGTAGAAGGCAGAAGGACAGTCCTCCCTCCATGCAAGAGTCCTGCTTATACAAAACCAACAAACATACCCTTCCCTGTCCAGGGTTTAACAGCCAACTCCCTGCTGCAGCACTCACATATTTATTTTAGCCATGCAAAGGATAAACATCTGCTGCACAAAGTAGTCAAGGGATGCAAGGGGCAAGCCTTGTTGGATTAATACAAGTCCTGTGGAACTCTACAGGAATAAACTCAGTGTCAGTGTCTGATTTTCCCATTTGTCAGTAAGGGTCACCATTAATAACTGCATCCAAGCAAGAAGCGTCTAGTTACAGAACCATTTTACAAGCAGCTCTTATGAAGGCCTTGAGGTAAGACAGAACAAAAGGCTAGGCACCTTGTCTAGCCCTGCTGACAAAATCCTTCAATGCAGAATGGGAGCCCTTCCAAAATCTGCTAGGGCTCTCAGTGATCATCAGAAAGCTGGCGATCTTAAAAGCACACTTTTCGGAGTTGGCACCCAATGAGGCTCTGAAGAAAGGACCATACTGAACACAGTACCCTCAAAAATGTTCCTCTGGCTATACTGTTTTAGCAATTATTGGTTAAGGGTGGAATAGCATGAACAGAAGGGCATTTGGAAATAATCTTATAACTTCAAAAGATGATCACTTTTAAGACAGTTAGGCTTCTTCCCCTGCAGAAGGGCATGATGAGCAAGAAGCTCCACTTAGATTTGCGAACTTGGTATTCACAGACACTACCCAAACATATTCCTCTGCCTGGCCCTCAGCAGGGGAGAACAGGAGGCAAATTTCACCACAGGGAAGAACCTGATGAAGCAATTCCTACAGTCTGCCACTATGCATAAGATACAGAAGTTGCCTCAGCTCCCAAAGCTGCCTCTCCGCTCCCACAGATAATTGATTCTTTCTTCATAGAGTAGAAAGAAGGCTGTTTGGCACTGAGGTAGTCTCTGTAAATTCACAGAAATTACAAACCCATTCTCCAGTCTAATCTGCAGCAGCTGTAAAACTACTTCAGCTCTCAATTGAGAAGCATGCACCCTTATTTATTAACACTGGTGATACCAAGCATGTGACTCATGCAAGACATTCATACCTAGTAAAGCACTGGGCCAACCACTCAGCATTTTCTACTAGCTGCTGAATAACCTCAGCTCCCAGCATTTAAGCACTTGTCCAAAGGCTCTCTTCACTGCAATTCCATACAGAAGCTACAAGGAACACTTAAAATTTGTCACCTTAAGCCTTTTACAGAAAGCTCCCCACAGATCCCTGGAATTCAATAGGACTGCACACTGATTGCTATAAAGTGATACCCTTTAATTTAAACTGTGATCTCTTTTGAAGCTCATGCACTGAATTTTGGGAACTTGCATTTCTACCTAATCCTTTCCCCATTTTTAATAGCTGAACTCAGTCTGTTAAAGTATCTACAGCTTTTCCATAGCTACCTTTTTAAAAGCATTCCAACCTCGTACAACTCCTACTCCAAAGCCCTATCACCTCAGTGTAACTCAAGTCTACTCCAGAAGCATCTAGTCCAGTTTGTTCAATTGTTTTTAAAAGTAGAATTCATTATTGGGAGCTGCTACACCACTTTGCTTGGACCAACATGATTTCCACATTTCACCCTAGCATCAATGGGAAAAGTATTCCAGCACACACTGCTTATACAGACTGCTTACAGACATTTGGCACTCCTGCAACATGTGTTATAGCCATTTCTTATTTTTGTTGTCAGATTCATCTCACACCAGAAGCTCTGTTCCTGTTCAGCACCAGACCATGCACATGCAGTGTTTCAGCATGCCCTTGCAGACAGAAGCAACAGACTGGAACCCTCTGGTGCTCTTTGGAGGGAAGGAAACATTATCCTAATCAAACCATCCTCAGTGCCCTCAGGCACTTCAACCAGATAAAAGGCACAGGCTTGCATGAATTACTATAGACCTCTTGGGGTTGCCTGGACAAATGCCACAGTCTTTAATGAGGTAACAAGACATGCTGCCTTCATTCTCTCTCATTGCAGCTTCTGTTCATCTCCCTCATATCTCAAAATGCTCAGCAGCCTCTTAGGGCAGTCATGGGAACTCTGTCATGTGGGGATATCTACAAATAAAACATTCAGCTGCATCTGTACACATTGTTGGCAAACCTCTAAAGACAACCTGTTTTTTCCATTTCAGTAGCCAACATGCTTTGCACCTTCCCTCCCACTTTTCCTTTCCCAGCCAGTACCCAAACAATAACACAGCATTAAACTGGCAGATGTTCTAGGAGGAAGTGATGTCCCTTTCAAACATGCTGAAGAAATGTAATCAAATCAATAAGCACCTGCCTACCCATAGTCATTAAAATGAAGGTGTCAGCTCAAGAACTTTGAACAATGCACTCTGCCTCCCTAAACTGTTGCTCCACTTTTAGTGGAAAGAGCTGTCTTCACTTTGTCCTCCTCCAGTTAATACTCATTGCAAGCACCCATTTTTTTTATCCTAATGGATGCTACATTTCAATATAAAAATCTACCCATACAGGTTATATTAGACAGCCCATAAGAAGCAGGAAGTACTGCTGGCAAATTTGTGTTTAGCACAATCTAAAGTCACCTCTGGAAGCATCTTTAGGATCTTTCTTTGCATTTCTGTGCATAGCCAGACCAATCAACAAACAGCAATTTGGAAGCCAAAAAAAGCAGAAGTATTAGCTTGTACTGATGACAACATCATGCATTTTTTCTGCCCAAGCACTGCTGATCAGGTAGCAGTCTGCTCCATGTTCAAGCTCGCATTCAACAACAGCTGCTGTGTAGAACTGCTCAGAACATCACAAAAGGTAATTTTGCTCAGAAAAATCTCTCCAAGTATTTCAGAACCAACACATATACTGCCCCATAAACCCATGCAACTCAGATACACCACCACCACCTACAGCAGGGGAAAACAGACTAAAAGCAGTTTATTGGATTGAAGGGGGAAAAATTTATTGCATACCAATGGAAGTCCCAGGTCATCTGTCAACATTCCTGACATGTAAGGACAAATTAAGGCTCCTGGTACTCAGACAAGCATTTAACCCTTTTAACGCAGCAGAGAAACTCTTGATCAACTTACAACTGACTTCCTATGAAGTGTGTAATTTTTCAGTACATGTTAAAGTAATTCCTTAAATCCTCATTCATAGAGACCTTTTTTAACACATCAAGCCTCCAAGAAGTTCTGTGGACATTAAAAACTTCCATTAGGAAGAAAATAGCCCAGACGGGGACCTATGACCCCAAGATTTTAGCAGATACTCCATCAACAGCAGCAAGAGGTGCAGAAAGCACTGCTTAGCATTGCTAACATGCCTATTACTGTCCACATGGAAAATGCAGTCACCTAGGAAACCATTTCAGAGATCTGCTGGTGTCCAGGAATAAGGTTCAAAAGCATGTGAACATAACAATCACTCAAAGGCATCCACAGCTTGTGCCCTTTGGAGAACCTGCTGGAAAGCTGACAGTTTCCATAGAAACACTGTGGAAAAGCTTAGAGTGAGCTTCCTCCCAGCTGTTTCACTTCCAAGTGCAAACAACAAGGCACAGCAATAAAATGAGTTGTCTTTTTCATTTAAGCGCAATAGCTGGACAATGAGCAATGAGGCCAAAGAGTGAAAAACATTTTCACATTACCAGACGTTCACCTTAGCAGTAAGCAACAGAGTCCCTCTCCCACAGCAACCTATTTTGCTACTATCTGCTTGCTTGTTGACAGCTACTGCCTTTAAAGGCATTATTACTTTACCAGCTCAAGAAGGAATACAGTTCTGTAGAGCTCCAGTCCTTACAGCAGCTGCATTGTACAGAATTTTGTACATAAGCCTATATAAAGCACTGAACTTGTTAGCCTATCAGGGACACTTGAGACTGACAGTGAATCTTTTCCTGCCAGATGCTGCAAGTTTTGAGTTGCTTTCTAACCCAGGAAGGCAACTTAAGGAGAAAGTTTGAGAGCAGAGAAGTCACATCTCCACTCTACAGCTGCACAATGTAGTGCCATGGCCATGTGGAATGAAGCTTTTAACATGGAATTACCACTCCAAAGTCCTACTCAGCACAGAACCTACCAAGCACGTACATGCCTATCTCACTTTAAGGATAAGTAGCTTTCAAGTTCCACTGCTTAGCATTTTTCACTTCACATGAGTCTTCCAGCCAGCTTGATGCCAATAGACAAACTGGTTATTAACCACGTGGTCTGCCACAGAAACCCTACACGTAAAGCAGAGGTATCACTTCAGGTCTGTCACACAACACATGCTCAAAAACCTTTTGCCCAAAAGTCAATTTGGGCCTGAGAACGTAGAAGTCTGGTCCTTTCAGGCTACCTTTCATATAGCCTGGAGTTTCCCCCTACATAAAGCTTTGAATGGCTTCCACTCCTCAAAAAGCCTAAAACTTCCCAGTAGACTTCCTTGTATCAACTCCACTCCATTCACCTAGCTTCTCTACAGTCCTTGCCTCAGCACCTTTCCCATCCTTTATTAGCAGCTATTCCTCGTTCCCCACATCCCCACTTATTCCTTCATGCTATCACCATCACCTCCTACACCTATTTTGCCACAGCCAGCATGTTAAACAGAGCTGTATTTTTGCAGCTAAAGCTCCTTTTCTCCCCTTTTTGTCTATGGAAACTCAGGCACATAGTCAGTCTAATAGTCATTCTGGCTAGCAGGTTTTATCTGTGTAGTTCTGAAAATAGATTACCATAAAACAAACTTTCCCTGCAGTAATACTTTCTAGCTAAATCTAACAAAGACAAGGTTGAAGAGGAACATGTTGCCCAAGAAATAAAACAAGAGGAATAGAGAACATCAACCTTTACACCTCACATGATTCTGGAGAATTTCTTTTTCTTCATAGTCCACCTTCTCTACATAGTCACAGGAAATGTAAAGAACCCAGAAGACACGGAGTCTACCACCAGAGAGACAGAACTGGCATTGCTGTCTTGCTTCAAGTGTCTCCAAACACACCAAGTTTGCAGTTTCATCCATACTTCCACGCAGAAGCACATAGATAAAAACTGACCCAAGTCTCAAACCCCCATTACAAAGTAGCATCTCCTTCTGTAAGCCTACAGTCAGAATATGCTTCCCCCTCAACATAAACAGAAGTTACTGCAACCTAAAGCTTTGCATACCTGAAGAGAAATTGATCAGCTTTCAAAACAAAATCCAACTGCACACTTTGCAATTTCTTTTTAACCCCAAGAGCCATCTCCCTGGTACTTCTGGAGATAGAGGTTTCTTTTTGCTTTTCAGGGAGAGGAAAGTAAAGAAAACTTTGACCTTGAGGTTCCCACAGCTGTTTTGCTTCAGCAACAAAACCATTTCTTGATGTTCTTGCCAATCTTCCCTTTCCAAAAGGGCAACAAGAAACATCAAGCCAGTGCCAAAACTACTTTCTCCTCCCTTTGCTGTAATTGGATTCTAAACTCTCCCCCACTGGTGCCACTATCTGTCAGTCCTGCCCATATAGTGATGGGGCTCTCCAGCCTACACATAGTGCTATTTTGTGGTGGTGGAGCCTGCAAACCTATTTCATGTTGTCAACCACATTTTTGACCTGGTAAGCACAGCATGACCAAAAGCCCTAACCCTCCATCAAGCATAGCTAGCTAGCTTCTTAGTCTCATACAGTTCTTGGAGCAAGTCTTAAACCCACAAAACAATATTTATGACTGACAGCTAATCATTTGCAAGGAACAACAGATGCACTTACAATTAACACACATTTAATTTTTTTTGCAAAGCACTTCTTTCTGACTAAATAATGCATTATAATGATCATTTGGATAGTTCAAAACACAATTTTAAGAGTGTATGAAGCACCTCATCATCCATCCACTCCTGCAGGAATACTCAAATTAATTTGTGCCATTCTTAAAAGCTAGGCAGGTGCTAGCTTTTAGCCCACATTTACACTGGCAACATATATGCAATGATTAAAGAGACACACATCTTAACCAGAGGGAGGAAAGTGTTCCAAGAACCAGCATAAGGGGAGAGGTCCTTTTCAGCACAGTGCAGTATACTGACCATCTCTGGGCTATTTTTATACCCACAGGGCCAATTTTCTGTGTTGGAAGTCATCTGATCATTTCCAACCAGCTCAACACAAATGTTTATGAAACTGTTTGATTCTTTTTACCAGTAGAAAGATTTCAACTGGCTCTACCTTTCCAAAAGGCATTGTAAGACATACAAGGCAGTGGAAAAATAGATCAGCTTGGTATATTTTGTCTGTTCATTCTAGGACTCTCACCTCCCTCATCACAAAATCTTCCCAAGGAAGCCAGATTCCTAAAGAGCAAGAGCTTTCATCTGTGGCTTATCGCAATGGTTTCAAGGAGGCTGCCTGTAGAATCAAGTGTTATGCAAAGTCCAGATATATCCATATCGTATACCCCTAGAGTTAAGCATGCACCACCTCCATTTGGCAGCTATGGACCAGAAACAGATACCTTCAGGTAACAGCAGAACTAAAAAGCTTGTCCAGGTAGCAACTGACTAGTTTGCCTGAGAAATGTTTGTTTATACAGTCTAAACAAAAGCTAACTCACTCAGCTGCAGTTACTGTTTTTATCTCAGCCACCCACCTGTTTCAGCCATTCACTGCAAAAAAATGCATGAACTGGTACACAGATCAGAGCAGGAGTTTGTTTTCACTCATCAAATGATGCACAAAGGATCCGCCATTTCACTAGACCTGCAGCTCCTAAACAAAACTTTACAAATGAAGAGGCCTCCTGCCAGCCCTCATCTAAGACTTGATTTTATTCCCCCCCGCCCAAGTACTTCAGTGCTTTGACCAATAGCAGACACATGGAAAGTACTACATGAAACCAAATTATTCTTACACAGCAGGATAGTCCTTACACTCACTTAAAACCTAGCAATATTATCAGTTCTTTTCCCTACACACCTAGGAGTATAATGTCACATTTGGTTCCTCAGCTAGCTATAAACAGACATATTACTAATTCACCCTTGGATAATGTTTTATGATCCTTGGATCAAGATCAGCACAGTAAAGTGCTCAGGTTAATTCCTTTTCATGCTTCTGCACCGCTGCCAATGTTGAACAATTCTTTCCCCTCTATAGAAAGAGATAAACCACAGGAACTGCTACAGATCATCTTCATTCTTTAGTCTTTTTACCTCCACAACAGTGCTTTGCCATCTCTTTTGTTCTGATCTTAAACAGCAGGCCTCTCCATTACCACTAAAACTGAAAGACTGAAGAAGGGATCATCCATTCTGCCTGAAAAACACTGGTAACTGCTTCATCCTAGCAAAAACACCATGAGAAGGGTTCTCCCTCTGGTATGCAAGGCAGAGACACCAACTTATCTTTAGCTGTTTTTCACCATCATTCCTGTGAGAATTCTTCTGTAAGTTTAAGGCGTATCTTGTGTTTATACTCACATCTTGCATCTGACATGGAACAAATCCTTCAAGGTCCACTGAGCACATCAGCCAGCTCTGTTGAAAAACTAAAAGCATGTTAATGAGAGAGCAAGAGACCAGGACAGGAGCCCTTGTCCTGTCTATTAATAGAAACACTTCAACAGAGCATAAAGAATGGAGGGGCTGGGATGACTCTGCCTTCTAGGATGCTACTGTCCTGCTTACTGGACCATTAAATGTTGAACAGAAGGAAAGACAGGTTTGTGTGAATAATAATGAAGGTATAGCATCTGCAGTTTTTCATTTATGTCTAGAAACTACTTGCGATCACTTGACCTAGCTAACAAGGAGACTGGCATTTTTTGTTCTTGCAACATTTTGAGAGAATATATTTTAGCTTGTAGTGGGCAATACTGGCTATTCTCTGCAAGACCACTCCCTACTCCCAGTAAGCAGCTCATCTATTAATTCTTTCAGATCTAAAAGGAATATATACAAGGCTGCAAAGAGAACCTTTGGCTTAAGTCAGGTCTGCTCCAGCACAGCAGAGAATGAACATTCCCTCAAAACTACATAAAGCCCTCACCTTTTTTACTCCCTTTTGATGCTGTGATCCTCCAAAGGCAGTATGAAGATCACTACACAAATATGAAGGCCATACACAGTCTGCATAAATCTTCTGTCCAGCAACCTGTTTAAGAGGACTTGAACTTTAAACTATCAACAACAAAACTGTGTCTGAAGCATGCCATGAGCTACACCAGTCTACAGGAAAGCAAACCAGGCTATGGCATCCATAATTTCTGACATATGAAGTCTGACTAAACCAGGCATGCATCTGGGTCTTCAAGATACTCGCACAAAGTACCAACTTGGTGCACAAAAACAATAGACAAGGTACAGGCACCTCTCACATGGCTGCAAAACTAACCTATGTCTCATGCAGCATCCCTCCTGGCTGCTAGCAAACAAAGAAACTGGGACCATCTGGCACAGACTGCTAGATCTCAGATAAGTCTTGTCATTATTTTTGCAACAGGCCCATTGTCACATAATAGATACTCAGTGTCAAACAAATTGCTCTGAGAGGAAACCACCTGTTTTGTCCAGCTTCCACTGTACTTAAACACATCCAGTATTTTAAGCTGTCCATCAAGTTTTGTACACATGCAAGGACCAGCCCGTGAGTTGGACACCAGCCACATTCAATACATTTGGTACACTTCTGACCCTAGTCAGAACATTACACCCATATATTCTGTATTATTCTGGAGCACAAGGATCCAATTTACTACTATTCACATTACAGTGGTGAGCAAGTGCACCTGTAATTTTCATTATCAACACTATTTCATGCAAGACACTGAAAAAAATTTTTAAAAGAACTATAGAATGAGGTGTTACTTCCCAACCCCATGTTTAAGTATGCAAAGCCCTTCTATAATCCTCATACATAACTGTTGCAGGGTGCACTCATACACAGCTGTCTGTCCCTTAATATTATTTTCTAAAAATTGTTATTCTCTTGTAGCCTTAACCATAAATTAGTTACAATTATGAAAAGGCTATGTTAGTGTAGAATATATAATTTCTACTTAGTTTCATCTCATGTAAATCATTGTAAGAATTCAGCTATCATGAGATCAGGTCAAAAGGGACCTAAATTATCACAGAATATTACAGTTTCAGAAAAGATTACAAGAAAGGGGAGCTGAAAGACAAAGAACCCAAGCAGGAAAACAGACCTTGCAAGTTACAGGATGTTTGTACAATCCAATTAACAAATTACAGTAGGAAGGCAATGTTGATGACTGCTGTTCACTTGTGAAACGACTGGCTTATTCAGGCACTTGTCAGCCAGAAGAGATATTTCATTCTAGCCCACCCCACCCCCCATCTACCACAGGCATAAGCACTGTGCCAGCCTGACACCAGAAACCTACTTTGGGGATTGGCTGCCACAGCAGCACGAGGTCTCCTAGCGAACTTGACAATACACCATAAATCCCAAGAAGAAAGGTATAGGAGGCTGGCCACCTCTCTGCTGGAGAGGTGTTAAGTTGCAATAATTGAGCTTTTTCATCTGTAAGGCACCTAAGCATCATCATTTCTGCCTCATCTTCACATCTGCATACAAATTCACAGCAGTACAAGGCTGATGTGGTAACAGCACTGTTTTAGCCTACATGGTCCCCCCTACATACATGGCAACCCAAGTGAAAACAGAAGTGATTTCTGCATAAGATTACCTGGGTTGTTTTATTCAGCTCAGCAGTCAATTTAGAGTTGTCAGCAGTGCCTTCTATCTGGCAGACCTTCCACACTCCCATCTCCTTCTCCCAAGGAGGCTACTGTTTGTTGCCCTTTGTAGGCAACATTACAGGCATTAGCATGTGTCATAGTATGTACCAGGACCAGTAATGCAAGTTGGCTGGCAGGGTGTCACAGCTGGCAAGCAGCCATTCTTAATGCTATTCTTGCAGAGTACAAACTGCAGAAGTACACATGCAATCCTGTTAGCTTTTGACCTCTGCTGACAGCTCTAGCTAGGACAACTCTTTTTTTTAAAATGCAGAAGTACCTAATTCAACCTAGAAACCTTTCTGCTCTGAATGGCACAGTACTCTTATAGACATGAGAATAAGATAAAGAACCCAAAACTCAGCTACGCAGTTTCATGTCATTTTGGCATTAAAGCACATGACAACATGTACCTCCAAAACAAGCTTGGAATTGCTGCAAGGCATCTTTATTGTTTCTTCGTTCAGCACCAGCTCAAGTACAGCCCCATCAGCATTCAGCTACTAGGGATGAACTGAGCGTTTGATTATGGCCTGCTACACTTCTTCTAGCAGCCACCAGGCACAGAATAGTTATCCGGGGGTATAGCTTATACCAGGCAGGAAAAATAGCCAGAATGACAGACACCTTCCACCCCGCCAGCTGCTTTCTGGAAATATGAGGAAGTTGCCCTCACTTACCTTCAGCTATTTATTTTCCCATTAGTAAAATGAAAAGGATGACAATGATACACATTTATCAAGAGTGACATGGGTGGCTGTGAAGAGTGATAAATGCTTAAAGTCTCTAAGCTGTTAGAACATTTGCACATGTGACTGCATCACAGGCTACCTGCTCAATTACAGCCTCTGAAGAGCTAAACACCTTAGCAAGCTGTGAGCCTAAGCCTGCTCTTTTCTCCCCCTTTCAATCAAGGGGAGTGCAACAGCATGAAATGGCTTTGTGACAGCAGGCATTAGAAAGTGACCTCTCACTAAGCATCCAATCACTGCACTGTGAAATAACAATCTCTTGGTTCAAGAGGGGCTACAAGAACCAAGGGCAGACTCCTTCAGCCATCTCTTCCCAAAGAGTGAGGCTGTAATGGACCTCAGAGCTTTCTCAAATGATCCAAGGTGATCATAGAATAGAATCGTCTAGGTTGGAAAAGACCTTTAAGATCATCCAGTCCAACCATTAACCTACACTACCAAGCCCACCTAAACCAATCAAGGGTAAACTAGACTAAACCATATCCCCAAGTGCCACATCTACCCGTTTTTTGAACACTTCCAGGGATGGTGACTCCACCACCTCTCTGGGCAGCCTGTTCCAATGCTTGACCACCCTTTCCGTAAAGAAATTTTTCCTAATTTCCAGCCTAAACCTCCCCTGGCACAGCTTGAGCCCATTTCCTCTCGTCCTATCACTAGCTACTTGGGAGAAGAGACCAACACCCACCTCACTACTACCTCCTTTCAGGTAGCTGTAGAGAGCGATCAGGTCTCCCCTCAGCCTCCTCTTCTCCAGGCTAAACAACCCCAGTTCCCTCAGCCGCTCCTCATAAGACCTGTGCTCCAGACCCTTCACCAGCTTCGTTGCCCGCCTCTGAACACGCTCCAGCACCTCAATGTCTTTCTTGTATTGAGGGGCCCAAAACTGGACACAGTATTCCACTGGATACAGTGATGAGATGCCAGCCACCACAAACAAATCTTGGGACCCTGACCTCATGTCTGCAGTAAAGCCATCGATTGGGCTGCATATTGTCTAGATTCTGGTAGATAGTTTTGACAATGCAGGCAACAGACAGTCAAATGAATACTGCCAAGGGCCTAGCTGCGTCCTTTCTTCCAAAAATGGCCTCATGGTAGAGCAGCTGAGCTGCTGAACCTGACAATATTCAAACAGTTTTCTTCACAGTTGAAATTAATACTTGCGCAGAGAAGCAGGCCTCAAATCAGGTCCTACCCTGCTGTTCTCAGTAAGGTTAAAAGGCATCTTGAAATTACTAGAGCATCTCAAAACTTGCCACTATGTGACATGCTGCATAAAACTCTGGGCCATGTTCTACTGCTTTTGGTTAGTAAAGGACACAGATGAACTACAAGTTTGAAGACTTCACCACTCACTGACATCAAGACAAGACTACTGCCTGACACAGGTACATTTAAACATCTTAAAAATCTCAACCAATGCTTTAGAAGTGGCTCAGTTTTGAGATCTGTGCTTTCTAACTATGAAGAGACTTCTACAGCAGTATGGCACAGCAGATAGAAACAATTTAAAAATTATTCTGCTGGGAACAATTGTTAATTTCCCACCACTGCACATACTACCCCACCAAACAGAAACTGGAACTCTCGAGGGGCAGAGGAAAGCCAGGAAGTGGCAGATATTATAAGTCCCCATCCAACCAAGCAAGCTCTTGTTGTAGAAGTACAGCATGAAATGAAGCACCAAGAAAGCTCAACAATAATGTGTTAAAACTTTAAATATCTTCCTGGTATTTCTCAGTTACTGCTTTGCCCCACAATTGTCAACTCAAATCTCCTTTTCCCAATGGTCTTTCATTTGCAAGATGTTTTAGGTAACAGCTCTTCTCCTTTCCAAAAACTGTTGCTCTCCAGTAACAAATGCATACTGATAATGAAAAATTTGGGCGTTCTTCCAGGTAAAACATACTCAGCACACATGAAAGTTTAAATGCATATGAGCAAGCAGCCCTGATTAAACCACAGGGTATTCTGTCATCATGACACATGCACATAAACCTTTGAATCAGCCACTTGCCAGGCCAGATGGCCATTCCTACCACTGCCTGTACTCACACTAATTTACTGGATTGCTACAGCAGCTTCCAGTTGCTAGCTAATGAGACAAGTCATATGTCAAGATTATGATGTTGCTGGATCAATATATTTTTATAAACAAGGATAGTGCAGCTGTAAAAGCTGCAGTCTTGAGGGTAGGAGAACCACCAAGTCACTTTATGCTCACAGTGCATTCCCCTAGGACACACAGATGTACTAACATCAACTTTATGACAACAGTAATACTTAGCTTTCCAGTAGCATCTTTTACACAGAATCTCAGTATGCTTTACGAATATGATGGACCAGACGCTCAGAGCTGCTCAGTGCACCTCTGGGAGCATTCAGCAGCTAACTTCAGCTAAGGAAGCCAATTCTTGCAAACTCTGCAGTCAGAGACTCAGGCTAAGTCAGGACTGTTGCAAATCTTTTCCTACAGGAGCTTGCCTCCAACTACACAGGCTGGCATTTGTAGATATCCATCCTTAGACTCCCAATTTTAAATGAAGCTTAGGAGTACTTGGAAAAAAGCAGCTCTCCCCCTCTGCACTTACATCAACATTTTAGGTGACAAGTGGTTATGAATTTACAGTATCTCTATTGTAGTATGGGGAATATCATGGACTGGTCAGTAGGATAATGTCCACAGACTCACAGAATTCATTTTTTAAACACACCCATCAAATAAGAAGGGAACACCTTCATTTCAAGGGAAACTGATGTAGCCATCTTGACTCTGTCCC
Organism: Pelecanus crispus; assembly: GCF_030463565.1. NCBI lineage: Eukaryota > Metazoa > Chordata > Aves > Pelecaniformes > Pelecanidae > Pelecanus > Pelecanus crispus. The sequence continues at coordinate 3,906,288 of NC_134661.1, read as the reverse complement.
TTATGCTACAAGGTATCACTCCTTCCCAGGGAGCTTCTTACCAAGTTTTACTGGTAAGTTCCAGGCAAAGCTTTTTGCCAGCACAGAACGTATGAGCTTACTCAGAGCAGTTCCCTTTTGCACCAGAAGGACACACATCTTCACTTTTGCTTTGAGCTCCCCTCCACCTCATAGTCTTGCTGCAAGTGCCAAACTCCTTGTGGTATTGTTATGCTAAAATTAAAAGGAACAAATAGGGAGCCACTTGCAACTGTCTTTAATCTTTCTTAGAGAAGGTTTAACTACCCAAGTTTCACACTTTAGATAAACAAAAGCATTCACAGATAATTTAGAACTCAAATGCTTCAACTAAGGACACAACATTCCCTAGAAAGTGATTCTTTATTGCATGCCAGAGGAGGGAACACCTGCACCTGAAGGACTATGCCACTAATGAGGCCCCTCAAACTCAGGGTAGCAGTGAAAAAACCATCATCCTGTATTAAAGCAGATGAAATCACAGTGAATGGCAGGTTTTGTGGGAAAAGACACAGACATCTTAGTTTCCAAAAGCAAAAATAAAAAAACCCAGGCAAAACAGTGCAGGGACCACACTACCCATCTATGAGAAGGAAATCCATGGCTTCAAAAACAAAGCTTAGATACACCTATCGCTATTGCCAGATAGCCTCCTTTCTGAAGGGGAAAGGAATTGCATCCTTGCAGTGGTGGCAAATAAAATGAACTTACTGTGGTGTTCTCAAATTACCCCAAGAGGCAACAGTGCAGATTTCTGAATAATCTTTTAGATTTCAGTTGAATGAACAGGCTCAGCAGCTACATACCCCAACAGCTGTATTCAGTCTTCTACAAAGGAGCACCACTCATGCAAGATACAGTAGCAAACTGATGCAGAAAGACAAAACACAAATGCATCTCTAAGCACATTTCCTCATCTCTTCCAGCCTCTTGGGAAGCAAGGTTCCAGTGTTTGGTCCATTCCTACTACCCTTCATTCTTTTCAGAGGAAATCAATACATGATGCAGATTAGTCTACACAGAGTGCTCAGATGCACTGAGCATTTGCATTTCCCTGGCATTTGACATCTGCCATCCAACAGATAACTCAAAATCCCCTAGCACTGTGCAATAATCTACTCAAGTCAAGCAACTAAACTACCCAAGCTACTTTCTCAGCAAACGCCTAGGACACAGGTGAAAAGAATGCACAAGTACCAATAAAACATGAAAACCTAAAATCACACTGTCAAGTAAAGACTTTGCATTTTTTATGCTGTATTTCATGCCTATCACTGAATGCCTGTGCATCTTATTCCTCTGATCTGCCTTTCTGCCATAACCTACCTGGCACCAGTTGAGACACTGCAATCAACATCCCTGCAAAGCATCAATTAGCCCATGAAGACTGCCAAGTCCTTTATCACAAAATCTGAACTAGGACAAGACTAAAACTGAGATTGTCAAAGCAATGCAAAAGAAACCAGCCATCGAACTGATGAACAAGTACAAACCAAAATTGTGCCTAGACAATGCAAACTCATTACACAAAATTCCTCCTTCACAGCTGACCACATTAAGAGTCTTGGAAGCAGTCTGCATTTCCCACTGCAGTTATGCACCTGGGTAAAACTAGTTATGCACCTTCAGTAAAACTAGATTGTCAGGATCTTTAGAAACAGAACAAGCACCCAGTTCTCCAAAGACTACCTTAATGCCCCTTCCAAGCATCTAAAGAGGAAAGGACCCCCCTTATTCCAAGTCAAAGGAGAAATAAAAGCCATCTTTCTAACAATCATTTTGAATGCCTTTTTACACCCTTTTCCCCCATAACTTTAGCTCACTCAGACTTTCCCCACCGGAAAACCATTTTGTAATTCACACAATACCAGCCTCTTAATTCTCATTCCTGGCAAGACTATTTCCCTCACTATCATGTAAATGAGCCTCCCTGGAGCTCTTAAGCATTATTATACATCATGGTAGTTGTATTACTCTCTCAGCACTATAAACGCAGTCCAGGACTCAATTACTATTCACAGATGAACAAAGTATACAGTGCATTTACTGAATCTATGGCTGCTTAAGGTATAGAGCCTCCATAGCTACCCACATTTACTTATGAAGTACCTTGAAGGAGAAAATGTACATCTATACATATAATCATGTCCTTCAAAAGCCAATTAAAATTCATCAATAAATGCCACACTTGTATGCAAGTCATCCCAATGAAATAGTAATTCACAGCTGCTATTCTGCAATATGAACACACTGTTCTTTACTGTTGCTTAAAGGACTTCAATCAAAATTTGGTTTCTAAAAATCAAGCACCTAAATTCTGACTCCTAAGGGGCATCTGAAATGTCAAGATAAAAAGTTAAAGGCTCCCTCTGAAGTCAATTTTGTTTGGAGCCTTCTGAAGGTATCCTCTGCTGGCTTTCCTTCCCAGCAAGAGCTTCCACAGTTATATGCACACCAAGCGTCAAATGCTTTCAGTGTGACAGATGATTCTGGGAGACCAATTGTATGCCTGTGATCTAACAGCATCCTGCTCTTCAAAACCTTCATTCTAGCCTACACCTTAATATATTAACATAGTAACATCCTTACCCTATAAAAAACCCCAAGAAACCACTCCAACACAGTAAAAAGGGAGAAGAGGCAAGCCAAAGGTTTCCCTATCTCTGAGAGTCTGCGCTCTGGATGAGAAAAAAGTTCATGAGCCTGAACTTTACTGTCCTTTACCATAGCCAGTATTTCTCATGTTTTACTCAATTCCTACAGCTAGCTGAGACTGAACCTAGGGACTGTTGCCTATCTTCCGTATAAGTATGATATTCATAATTAAAGCTACTAACACTGAGGACAAATTGTCATGAACTACAAGGAGTTCAACACTGCTAGCACTTTAGGCTTGTAGTACATTACAAGCTTCCTCAGCAGACTGGTTCTTGTCTCTGCAAGCATAAAGAAAAAGCAGTATGTATTAAGACAAGGTTTCTACATAGTTGCAACTGCTCTCCAGTGTATACTTTGCCCAGTAAATGCCCTATTAAATGATCATGTGTGGCAAGATAAACATCAAATCATTTGTATAATACCTCACCAGGTCTCCAAATATTTAGTGCTAGAGATGCAGTTTTGTGGTCAGTCACCTACGAATCATGCATTTAAAACCCTGAACTAGCAGCAGGTTTCAGCATTCAGTGACTCTTCTACAGCCTGAGGCACAAAAAGCAAGGCCTAACAGCTGCATCCCAGAAAAGGCCACAACTCTCCAGCACGAGTCATAGAACCAGCAAGCACTTATTTGTGACAAAACCCAAATTCCCTGACTGCAAGAAGGCAGTCCATAGGAAAAGGCCATTCTATCAGCCATTTCAGCCTGTTCTCTGAATCTCTGCAAAGACCTTCACAGAGTTGTTGCAGTTTCAGTCAAAAGGAGTAAAAAATTACATGCAGCATGCCTCTCAAGTTCTCTCAAGGACCAGGACTTCATTAAAAGTTCCATTAAAAGCTCTGCAAAACTGACTAATCTGTATTCAAACTGTAAACTGAAAAGCAAGGGCATAAGCTTATCACACACAAGAATACATTGTTAAGCCAAGCATATGGAAATTTCCCAATTTGTAACTTCTAAAAACAATGCAGATAGTCTGGAGAGTTAGAAAGAACAGCTTTGCTATTTTTGACCAGATTTACATGGAATATTCAGCTCAGTACTTACAAGAAGGAAGCAAGAATTAAGAGGGAAGCGCAACTCCACCAAACTCAGACTCCCAAGTCCTAAGAAAAGGAGCTCTGTCACATTGCCCACACCAGAGCAGACTAAGGCCACAGCAGCTGGCTGAAAGCAGAGCTGCAGAGATGGCAAGTTTGCTTTTAAGTAAACAAAAACCACCAAATAATCAAACAAGAAGTCTGCCATGTGCAAAACCTTTCATGTGCAGATTGTCAGAAGTCCTGTCACATCCTTAGTTACCACTACAACCTAATCCATTTCTCTGTCAGAAAGCTGGGCAATTTCATTTTATTTCTGGAGATCAGAACAGTCAGTACACACATTTACATCTAATTTCATTTTTCTCTCAATAGCACAGCCCTTAAATGATACCTATCCCAACTGTGACCCCTAGCACAACTTAATCAGTGTGTTTCTTGACTGAAGGTACAGTTATACTATTAACTGCAGCAGCAACTGTGCTCTTCAACTACCACCTTCCTGAGGAGCTAATAGTCTCCCTGGTTTCTCTGTGCAAAGAGTAATTAACTACTTGGTAAGAACACTTCTCACTGAGCTCCAGTTGCCAGTGCTATTAGGAGTAAATACTTTCAGGTGACATGTTCCATTAGCAACAGGACTTTCCTTTGTGCTTCCTTCATCTCCATCAACTCTCTACATGTGAGCAGCAAGATAAAACTGAGGAGACTGAAAGGTTTCTCATATATATTTACCTGTATTATAGCATGCCTTTTGCATTCAGCTGGTTAATACGAATTCACTGCTCATGAAAGCACAACAACCTGCAATAAAGCACCTCATGCCCCATTTCTTACCCATGAAGACACCCATCCCTAGCCAACCCCAGCATTTATCATACCTCATTCACAAGTGAGTGTTCTGGAGACTGAAGTAATCTCTTTCACAGTCACTCCTCTTGCAGCTCCAAAAGCAGCATCTCAGGATAGATGAAAAACTGATCAAGAAGCTGTAGGATATCATTTTCGACAGACAGCCAAAGAAACCTGACACCCTGCAGTGACAGCTGCAAAAAAAAGGGGATGAATCAGCATAGAACTCATTTATTTGGCAGAAAGCAATCTCTCAGTTACACAAGAGCTTTATCCATTCAAGCCTGTTATTTTAGTGTACTTTTCAATTCCTTACAGCCGGAAGTGCACCTTCCAATTACAGCAGTTTCTGCCTAATAAAAGTAGGCAGTATTTTGCAGATTTATATACATCAGCCTAATTATGTGCAACAAGCAACTCTTCTTTAAGATGAAACTCAGTTTTCCTTGCTGGCTAAAACTACATGATGGTACTAGCTTTTTGTTCTACAAGCTGTATCGATTTTGCAACTTGATGTATGGCTTGACTAGCCCATGTTAATTAAATGCAAGGTCCATTTTTGAGACATCAGTTGCCTCTTCTCCAACAGGGTAACTGCTTACACCGCATAATGCTCTGTTAGTCTGCACACAGGCTAGTTGCTTACCACAAATACCCAAGGCTTATTGTAGTATTAAGTTTCTGGCAGGTATACATTATTTATTTTAATGCATGTTTTGAAATCAGAACAAAAGAGACTTTCAGCTTTCACCAAATAAGCCTCAATTATGGCCTACAGAGAGACCAGAAAGAGTTACTGTCATGGCAAAACCTTTGATCTCAGTTCCAGGCCTATCTAACTAATTACATCCTAAGAGCACACACAGCAAATCCATTCCATAAGCTATTTCACAAAGGGACTCCATGACCTTGTAAACTGAAGAACCATAACAAGTTAAGTCATCTCACAAATTTTATTCCTCTGCCTCAAGTAGAAGCTAAAGCGAGGTTTTAACAGGCTTATTAAGTTCACAAAATTGCAAGAATTGAGTTTTGAATAGCTACTGTCTTTAATAATAACAAGACCACACTTTTTTCACAACCCATATCCTGGCATTTGCCAATTTTAGCATCCTACCTCATGTCTCAGATAAAGTTAGTCACACTCCAGTTTCCAATCTTTGAACAGCGCTCTCATGCCCACACTCAAACTGAGTATCTTCTAAACAAGCTAATAAATCACTTCTTTAGTCTGAGGAGATTTCATCTTACTGAACTTTCTGCTTCTCCAACCCCCTTTTCCTAGGTTTTAATATTCAATTCTATCTCTAGCAACTCTAGAAGTAAGAGAATATAAGAATTATTTATTTTTCTCCTTCAAGGTTAGACACTCTGCATCTATGCAAAGTTAAGTTCCCCCCCCCAGTTGCACTGAAATAGAGGGAAAATCACCTACAAGGAACATATCCTTTTAGCTGATAGAGCTAAACCAGCAAGAGAGTACTTGTTCTCCTTCTTGGACAATAAAAGCCTTATCTTTCACTATTCTGCCTGAATTTGCATTATTAATTCTCAGTATCATCATACAGCCCCAGTATGTAATTATTAACACCAGCATCTGTATTTTTCCTATTTTTTTTTCCTATTTCCTGTATTTTCCTGAGTTCAGCTCACCCTGAGACATATACTTTTTTCTTTTATCAGAACCACTCCACCTATTAAACCTACTCTCATGTAAGAGAGCCATCTCCAACTAAACAAAAAAAAATTCAATTACACTTTTACAGTGATAAAGCAAGCACATACTGCTGTTTTTATAAACCCATGCATGAGCCATTTGCTTATCTACCTGCTTGCTCAGTTGATTAACATGCAATCCTGGCCAGTCAGTTGATTAACACATGATCCCAGACAGTCTTCAAGCAACCAGGGATTTTTTTTTTTTTTTAACAAAAAAAGAAAGGGGAGCCCCCTATCTCAGATATGAAAGAATAATAACAAGGCACATTACAGAAATACAAGGCAGAACAATAAAGACACAAACACCCATACCAGGCACATAAGAATACATACTTATTTTAAAAAACTATCTTCCCACATTGGCAGTCTTTCTGAAGACATTCTCCCTTTGCTCTCCTCTACATGGAAGCCGCCCAGGTGGGCAAAATTTAAGCCCAGCCCCTACCACCAGCCCAGGTGCTCTTAAAACTCCTTAGTATAACCTTTCATCACCTCACACTACCCAAAACTCCTCAAACAAGAAGTAAAGCTCTTAAATAACACTTCAGGCAAAACATCGACTAAAAAACAAGTTTAAAAGAGAAAAAGAAATCCTGAACTGCGTGCGCAGATGCCACGCTCCCTCAGGCGAAGCCGTCTCACCACGCCGAGCCAGGCGGCCCCGCCCTGAGGCGCCACGCGCGCCGCCGCGGCCCCGCCGCGCCCGCGCTTTTCAAGGGCCCGCCGGGGGCGCGCGCAGGCGGGGCCGCCCACCTTCCAGAATGTTCCGGGGGTGGGCAGCGCCCCGCCCCTCCGGCCCCCCTCGCGGGCACAAATGGCGCGGGGGCGGGCGCCGGGCGGGGTGGTGGTTGTGGGCGCTGGGCCTGCTGCCGAGGGTGCGTGGTAGGCACTGGCCTCGCCCTGCGGCTCGGCACCGCCGCCATTTTCTGCCCGGCGCCCTTGTGGGCAGCTGCGGGTCTGTTCCCTCGGCAGCGTGAGCAGTGTCGTGTAGCAGAGGTTAATGCTCTTATAGCCACCTCTCTGGTCTCTGTTACACGCTAGTAGCACCTTATAGTTCTTTATCCTTATGTTTCTTTAGAAGTTGTATAAATTTTTTTCCTTAGCTAATGTTTCCTTAGCAGTTCTAATTATGCATTGGCTCTGTGCATCCACATGACGTGCTTCACTGCACTGGAATTGATGTACATCTTGCTGCCTTTAGTTAAATATAGACTTGGAGGACCCACCTTTTTAACAATTAAATATAAAATAGATGAAGTGTAAACCAAAGGATACATCTGTGTGCTGTTTAAAGGATGGTTGCAGGTGAGGAGTAATCTGATTAGGAGGCAAATGTATGCATGGTGCTGTAAGTGGTGCCTGTGAATCTCTTGTTTCTTGAGTTGTAAGGCCTGGGATGCTTTCAGGTGCATATACCAAAAAATACAGGGGAAAAATGAGTTTCTTCAGTAGCTTAAAAAGTGTGTCTGGGTGTGTCTTCAGTAAACAGTACAGCTGCCCCTGTAACCTGTACCAGGAGAATTAACTCGTGTTTAGCAATGCTTCGGTTAAGTCACTACAGTGTTTGAGCAGTGCTGTGTGACAAACTGGATGCCCTGTGCTGTGCGTGAGCAGTTGTAAGCCCTGTGGGGACTGACTTTGCCTTTTCAGCTGAACCTTTCATGATCCAAGCCTGGAGTTCACAATGATCTCACAGAGGTGATGTTGAAGGCTTGCAGACTGCAGCTAAGTGGAAAGAAGCTCTTCCTTGCAGACAAGGTGAGATTGAAAGGCAAGCTTCAAGTGTGAAATACAGTTCTTGTTATGTTTATAAGCTCTGTGACTGTATTCTCCCCTTGCTTCCATACAATTCTAGACACTCTTACTGACCTAAAAGTCAGGGTTTTTTCTCTGCTGTGTTGATTAAGACCCTTTTTAATTTTATTTTACCTATTGAAGTTCTATTCATTTGTACCAACCTTTCTTTCCAAAATTGCTTGGCAGTTCTGTCATTATTTTTTTTCTAAGGCAGCTTTCATTATGCATGTTATAAAAGGGAAAAGGTATGGTCTGGAGTCCTTTGTAGCTTTGTTCTTGCAATTATTCTTGTGTTCCCTTGCAATTATTCTTGTGTTCAGTTAATTGGGAGGCTTTGTGTTTCTGGGTTCTTTCTATCTGACTGTTTCTGTGGAGTGTCTGTGTTAGCTCCAGGAAATGTCACCAATCAATTCTCCATTAAAGTTTTAATCTCTCCTTCAGATTCGATTTTGATGACCCAGGTAGTTCCAGATGAGGTGGATGAAGTCTCAGAAAAATGTGAAGCTTGACAACTGAAAGTACAAGGTAGCTGTGCTGCCCTCAGGAGGCTGTTCACTGTGCAGGTACTGCCTCTTAATAACCTGCTCACTAGTTGGGCCTGCCTCCTGTTGTATTTCCTTTACCTTTAATATTGCCTAGAACAAAGTAAGCTGGCTGTTTCCTCTCCTCCCTTAACATCATCTTCCATTTAAAAATATGCAGCTGAATTGTTGGTTTTGCTTCTTGCTTGTAAAAGCATGGCTGGTGATTTCACTGCACTAAAAAACCTCCACTGGTGAAATTCTGGCCTGGTTTAGTAGATAACAGTTTTAAATCAAGAGTAAGTTTGTTAACTTAGCTTATTTTGTTAACTTCACGTTTTTTGATTGTGTCAGAGCCCAGCCCAACCTCAGTACCTTTCATATCATAAATGGGTTTGCTGCTGCTAGCAAAAACTTGGGTCTCTTGCATGTTTTCACTTATAGTACAGTACAGTGTCCTGTGTGGTGAAGGAATGACTTGAGGAAGACAGAATGAACTTCCTCCATGCTGGGATGGCACTGACAAGAACTGCTACTTTCTCAGTGCTCTTCCCTGAAGCTGTTGCTTCCAGGTACGTTGAATCCAAAGCTGTGTGTATATTAGGGTGCATATTCACAGTCCTGTTTAATTGCTTAATGCTTCTGTATGTTCCCTGCTGCTCTTCATACTGAGAACCTGGTACTGGTATCCATTTAGTTGCATATGCTGCTTATGAACAAGAACGTCATCTTAAGGCATGACACAGGAGAAATCTTGCAGCACAAAGTCAGTTATAGATGTATGTGTATTTAACAATTCCTGTTTTTTGTTAATATCTGGGCCTCTCTAGGCTATTGAGTAGAACATCCCTGAGAAATACTTTTCAATGTTCAAGTGATTCAGAGGGATCCCAGTATTTGTAGGAGATTTCTTTGTTCGTTCTTTTAAAAATCACCAGCATAATTCAGTTTGTTATTTTCCTCTGTAGAGCTTACTATAGCCATCAATCATTTATGAATTGCTGTGCATTTTGTATAGTAACTCGACAGTAATAACTGTAGTCAGGGAAAAGCAAAGCAAACCATCAGCAGTTGCAGTTCATGTATCAGATTAGGGGCTACCTGAGAAGATCTTTATATTGCTGCAAGTGTTACTTGCCCATATAAAGGTAATCTTTGTTGGATGTGCAGTTGTTCTCCAGAGCACTTTTTGCAGCTTTTAAGGTGAGTGCTGCCTCGACTTCTGTGTAAATTATCTGTATAACCTCTTGTACTTGAGCAAGTTCTGACACTTGGGTAAAAGTGAGAAAGTACTGGTAGGCTCTGACCTGATATAGATGGCAAGGCCTTAAATTAATTTAATGGATTCAAGCAATACAGTTAGCCCTAAACTCAGTTACAATTTAAAATCTAATAGTACGATGTTGTTGGTTTTATGCTAGATGTATTACTGGTGCTGGAGCACAGAGTATGTTTATGTTTATCTAGGGGATTTTAGGATTCATCTTTATTTTATTACCACCTGAAACTGGGATGCAGTGGTTCAGTGAAAGACAACTTCACAGTAGGCCATGAAGAGCGTGCTGATCCAGTTAGGGATACTCTTTCAATTGGCAAATGTGTGGTCACAGCATAGCTATTTCAGGAAGTGTGCGGAAGAGGTGGTGCGTGCCATAGTGCACTGTACTGATTAGACACAGGAAAAGCACCAGGCTTGATTTTTTTTCTGCTGGTGGCTGACCAGCTGCTGAATTTTCACAGGGGTATTCATTCCAAAGCTGAATTTTAACCCTGGAGTCAAGACAGGCTTAGCTCTGTACCTTTGAAAGCCACCAAGTAAGTTCTTGTACTGAGGAATGTGAGAATATAGGAGTTTGAGCTATTGATTATTCTTTTAGTTTTGACTTTATTATCCCTTGCTTAAGCATTTCAAAGTTAATATGAAAGCTACAACCACTTTATTGTGAAACCATTGGCTCAGAATTCAGTACTGCTGTGAATAGATGCACTTGTTTTGACTAACCTGGTTTTTAGACCAAATTTTGAAGACTAGCGTGTGTGAAGAGCAACAATCTGGCAAGTTGAGTATGTTGGAGAGAGGACAATACTAGAAGGCTGCTGGTCTCTTCAGCTTGTTAGAAGCTGCCTAATTGGGCAGGGATTCATATTGCCATTAGCATTACATGATAGATCTCTATTTTAGAGTTTTTGAGGGTGCAGTTTGTACAGCAGCTGTGTGACAAACCACATTTAAGGGTGTACCACTTAATTTCTTGCTCTCTAAGCATATAGTGTGACACATCTTAGTAGAACTGATATTTACCATGTAGAAGATGCTTCCCTACTCATTCTAACGTAAGTGAGGAAAAATGAGCTTTCTGAATTGGCAGTAGTCATTACAGGAAAAAGAAGGCACAGGATGTTTTGTTGGCAATATTAGGATTTTTATCAACTCCTTATTGGGTTAATTTTAAGTGACAACTGAGTTTTTTTAATGGATTGGAATCAAGGAATATCAATCTGAAATCAGGCAATGTAAATGCATTTGCAGTAGAGTTACCTTAAAATGTCATGCTATCAGTGTGGCAAATTGATGGTTAACAGAGGAACAGCAGTCCTTGGAGAGGCAGGAGTTGGATCTGGAAAAGTGGGATGTATTGGGATGGGTAATGCATGCACCTGTCCTGGTCTTAGCCATGGTATGCAGAGTCTGACTCTCCAGCCCAGAAATGAGTGGTAAGATAACAGGAGGGATTCCAGCCTTATCACAGAAAGTAGAGCTTGTATATTGCCTTGTCTTTGAAAGTCAGGAAATAATCTAGGTTTCTTGTTAGTCTGGAATTAAAAAAAAATGCAGCTTTTCATTCCAAATCCAGAAATGTACACAATTATTACTTCCACATGTCACTTCATCAGCATTCTACTCCCAGTTTGAGGCTTGTCATCCTAAACTGACCTGTCTTCCTACAAACTACTTAAGCTGCCATCTAATTGATGGAGAAAACTCCTTTGCAGCCCTTCTGGCTGTGCTGTGTGTACAAGTGACACTTGACAGCTGCTGAGAGGAGATGAGTCTAAAATTTGGGATAAGGCTATTATCTGACATAGTACTGTTGCCAATTTCTGACTCTGTGCCCTTTTAACAGTGCATTACCTCAGGAGCCTCTTTGTCCCTGTGGAAGTACATCTTAATTAAATTTAGGTCATAGCACAGTGACCACACTGGTGGTGGAGCTGCTTAGTTGTGGCTATGTCTATGCAGGCAGTTTAACCTCTTAACATCCAGAGTGGTTTTAATGTGTTTTTAAGCCAGCTGTGAGATTCTGCCTTGCTGAAAGCTTGAGTTTTGCCCTTCCAGGAGCATTAGAGCCAGAGTTCAAACTACAGTGCTGGTGTCTGTAAGCATGTGGATGTAAAGGAGCTAAACGGAAGTTTTGGTCAGGATAGATCATTATCATCCTGCATGCATGTGGAAGTTGGCCTGGGATGCTGAATTATATAAACAGATCGCTTTCTAAACTAATAGTCTGCTGTAATCTACTGCATGATAACAGATGCAGTTTTAGTGGGTTGAGAAACTAAGAGCAAGCTGGAGAGCTGCAAGATAAATTCATCCATATAACCATTCACACTCTATGCAAGAAATTGTATCCAAACTGAGCTCCATAACACATAGGAGTCTATTTTTTAAGCCTGACTTGGCATCATGAAATGCTCTAGTGAATGAACAAATGCTGATGGACTGCCATCAGTGTTGTATAGAAATAAGTGTAATTGGGGAGAAACAAATAAATAATAAAAAAGCCTAACTGCATTTAGCATTTCCTTTATTGTCAGCAGTAGGATGTATACTCCCCTAACAGATTCAGAAAGTGCATTGGTAGGTGGTGATTTGTATTGCTGCCAACATTATTCACTTACATTAGGATGATCTTGATAGGTGTTTGCAATTGTTCTCCAGAGGCAGTTTCTCTAACAATTATGAGACTATCCCAGTTGCATTAAATGAGTCAGTTATGTGCAATACAATTATTAGTGTGTTACCAGATTTCAGACATCAGATTTTTATGTTGTCCGCTATGCCCTGTTGTATTAAATGCCCATGCTGTTGTATATATTTTCCCATGGTGTCTTCTATCCAACACACAGTCGGAAGGTAATAGCTTCTTTACCAGACTGAGACCTACTCTTTGTGGGTTTAGACCTGGGAACAAAAGGTGTCTTCTGATGGTGATGTTTACAAGTGCTGCTGTCTTCTGAACAGTGGGTTGCAGCCTTGGAGGGAGGAGGGGTCCCTGCACTGGTAAGTTTTCCTAGAAAAGTTTTGGGGTGAAATAGGTAGGTTAATTTTCTATAGAACTGCCTACTCTGCTGGCCTCAGACAGGTAGGCTGTATTCCTGTGCTCTGTTTTTGTTGCAGGCCATGCAGTGGGAAAGACCAGAGCTTATGCCACTTCAGATTGCCGCATTCAGAAGATGATGGGTGTCATCTAACAGTCTCAAGTACCTGACTTGCCATGCCTGCTTGATAAACTGTCTGATTTTTGGAAGAGAAGCGGGATTTCACAGCAGCGTCTTTGTCTTTTGTGTCTAACTGCAGGCTGGGTTTTTCCCTTAGCAATACGTTGTCCTTCTGTACATTGTATAACGTGGTACTTAATGGATGATAGCAGGTATGCATATTGCTGCTCATAAATGGCCTTGGCAATGTCATTTGCCTGTACTGGATGATCTCTAGTGACTTGAGCTACCTCCTCCTAGCAGATGTATATTGTAACTGGACTGATTCTGTTCTGTCTGTATTGTTACATGAGTAACTGCCTTCTGGGAAATCCTGTAAATACTGGATGTGTCTGTTAAAATCTGAAGATATGACTGAGTTAAAAATGAATACTTTGAGCAGTATTTCCAGACCATCAGTGAAGTTTCTTAATGCATCAAGCCCTGTACTGCTGAGACTTGGTTATTGGCACTTAGATAGTCTACAGTTTTTGCAGCTTTAATGTAAATGCAGTTGTACAAAGGCCATGGTTAGATTCAGTGTCACAAAAACCAGTGCAGGACCTGAAGAAACCTGAGCCCTGTAGCTGGCACTCTGGCTTGAGTGTTTTTAACTGGCCTCAGTCATCCAATTACAACAAAGTAATTTTTTTTTTTCTGTAATGCTGTAACTAGACCAAAGGAGTCCCATTGGATAATGCGTGGGGGGAAACAGACCAGTCTAAAAGCTAAGCTAATGTAGCTCTCCTGCAATTACTGTGATGTCTTTGCAGTGACTGAACAACAAAGTCTTTGATAATAACTGTAATAAGGTGAAAAGAGGTCTTGCTCTCTAATTGAGATTGTCAAACTGACACTTTGACATTCTAACTTGAAGAGATGTTTGCAACATGGATTCTTCAAAGCTTTTTGAACCATATGCTCTCAAGTTTCACTTCTGTTGAAAGCAGGTTTTTTTTTTTTTTTTAAATACCTTCTTTCACTTACTGTGCTGCTAAGTTGTCTCATAGCTGTTTCATCTATTTGCTAACCCTGTTTATACTCAGTCCAGTACATATGTGGGTGGGGGATGTGCTTCAAGGTTTCTGAAGAACATCTTTTTCCACTCATAATTGGCATTGGTCTGCAGACATAGTTAATGTCTGCTTTCACTACTGCTTGTTCCTCCAGGCAGGCTAGGCTTCCAAGCTTTGTTAGTTCTCAGAGCAGTCTAAAGTGAGCTAGCTTGGCTTACCTGTATGCAAAACACCTGGAGACTTGAACAGAGTTATGAGGGAGGAGTCAGAGCAGGGTCTGATATGAGCTACACAAAATAGTCTTGTTCTTGTCTGTTAAAGTGTGAAGAGAGCTCAGGTGCTAAGTTCATGCTGGGCAGGCAGTGTCACAGCAGTGGTTAGCAGTGGGGCTTGATTTGCAGTTAAATCAAGCTGTTTGTCTTTTTCACTCTGGAATACTGATAGGGTCACTAAATTCAGTATATGTGGACATACTTGAAGGAAGAGGTTGAGTGGTATTTTGGAGCTGATTCTCTGCTGACAACCTCCTCAGAGTGCCTGTGGGCAACCTGGTTGACTGCCCTGGCAAGGGAATTTGGCTGTGGTTCCCTGGCAGGTGACTGGGCCCTGCCTGGGGATATCAAATCCATCTGTAGCTCTTAATGTGCTGTTAGAGCAGAGCTGCTTTCAGGTGACAGTCACTTGAATTTCAGAAGGGCTTGCCAGTTGGTAAAGCAGAGGCAAAATGCCCTTTGGCCAGTACCCTGTGGCCAGCTGTGGAGCAGTGTGATTTTTGCCACTGGTGTCTGAGCACTGTGGGCCTGTGTGAGTGCTCTGCCACAGCAGCACATCCCCCCATAGCTGGTCTGTTGAGTCAAATAATTGTTTTTCCAAGACCAATGCTTTAGCCTCTACCACACAGGGTAAGTCTGTGTGCCTTTCTCCAATGCTGTAAATGCAAAAGCATGCATAAAGACAAAAGCATGCATAAAGACAAAGGAAACATGTAAAAATGAGACTTCCTGTTTATTTTACTATTTTAACATGTCAAGACTCATAAACCAAAGTTACAATATTTAAATAACAAGTCACAAGCATGTAGATGTGAAAAAATTTTTGAATGGCATTAAATGGTATCTTGTATGTGCTATGAGAGGGAATGGTGCGAGGAGAAACTGAATGGAAATAATGTTCAGGCACATGTGGAGAAGTAGTGGGCTGAGCTTTGGGCATGGGGCTTGTAGCTTGTCTGGATGTGTGCTGAAACAAGGCAAGTGTGTAATACCTAACCGCTTTGCTTTGTGTTTAACTTTGAGCAGATGACATGGTGGAGTTGTTCCATTTGATAGGCATGGTGTATATTCCTGTGGCACCTGCTAGTAAAACAAAAAGGGGGAATGTAATGCCAAGTGAAATACTGCTGTAATTAAGCACCTGTCAAAATACATTGTCAAAGCATGCTGTTAAAGCAATTTTGATGTGTCGGAGTAGGTGAGTTCTCATACTGTTACTTACCCCACAAAGGAAAGCCTGTGTTCCATTTGAAAATACTTGTACTATCCAGTCTTGTGTAACAGAACATTAACTTTTATACAAAGCAAATTATCTTCACTATTAAACTGTGGATCCTCAGTACTATGGTTGCAAGTCTCTGGGCGCAAAAGTAAGGATTTCCCTGATCATCTGGGTGCTTTGCATATCCCGTGGGGAGTCTGTGCCCTGTTTACATGTCCATGAAACAGCTTACTTGCTGAGCAGATTTAAGCTTGATGCTTAAATGGTTCCCCCATCTTTCCCTCTCCAGATCAGCATCTTGAGTGTCACAGTAAAAATGACTGTTGGACCAGCTGTTCTGCCCTTTCACCCTTCCCCAAGGACCCAGACAGCTGCTCTTCTGGAAGTGGCTCGGCTATGTGGCTGCTGATGAGGTTCTGTTTATCTGTGGGTGAGAAATAATTCTGGATCAAGTCACTGGAAGCTGCTTTGCTGCAGCTGAGACCCATCTCCTCTGTAAAGTGCACTTAAGATATTTTTTTATAGTTGATTCAACAGCTTTTAAGATATTTTTATAGTTGATTCAACAGCTAGGCATGTTGCTGCTGTGATAGCATGGGGGACAAATACAGTATAAGGAGGATTTTTGCTGTTCTCTGAGAAATCAAACATTTGTAAAACTGCTGTATTGGTCACTGCACTAAGCAGTCTCCCATGTGAACCTGAGACTACATTAAATTCAAAGCAGTTGTGAAGCTGAGCTTGTGGCACAGGCTGAAGAGGAGACTCCAGAAGCCTGGGATGCTGCAGGGAGGTACAAAGAAAATGTGAAAACCAGTGATGGGAGCCTTGGCAAGGGCCCCCCTGCCTGAGGAGGAGAATGATCAAGGTGTGCTGCAAGATGAACGACAGCACTTGGAAGCAGTCCAGTGTGATCAGAGAGCCTGGAACACTAACCTTGATGCAGGAGACAAACTTGGCATTGGCAGGCTGTTTTTAAAAAGCAACAGGTGTCCCATGTGCTGTAGAGTGGGAGTGTATATGTATATATACACATATGTATGTAAAATGCTATGGATTTCAGTGGTCAAGAAGGAAACAAAATATTGTAAAAAACCCTGTAACTATACCTACCTTGATTCTCCATAGGACAGCATTGTATTTTTGCATGTGCAATTGTAGGACATGAGTATTTCCAAGTTACAAATATGTAACCATGTTTTGTATGTAAATACACTGGGGTGTTTTTCTCTCATATACAGCGTGCATGTCGTGGGGCTGCTTCTGTTCACAGACTCCATTTGCCCTCAGTTCTGGGTGGGTTTTAGCTGCTGGTCCTGCTCCCTTACTACTGAGCTGAGGTTTCATTTTCTTTGACTGTAAAGCATTATTTAGCTTTCCCCATCTACCGGTCTTCCACATGTGCCTGTGATGGCCATATCCTAGTCTCTTCTGGATAAATCCAGGCTGTACTCTTTCTCCTTGAAGGCAAGGAAGTCTATTTGTGTATCAGTGCTGTGTCTGTTTCCCAAAGGACAGGGGTGGGTTTTTTTCCAATCTTGTGTAAAAGAAAAGCTTTTTCATGCTGTCTTTTTTTATTTATACAACATAACTGTGTCACTGTTCAATTTTAACTGCAACTCTGAATCTAAAACAGTACTATGTAAAAGCGTGTTGGTTCCATTTTCTATTTGTTTCAATATGCAAACCATATTCTGTCAAACACACAGCCTGCACCATAGCTGGCGAGTGTCGTGTGGGGCAAGATGCAGGCTATCATGCTGGTTTTATTTGCAAGGAAGTTGATGTTACCCCCACTAAAAGTGCAGAAGGTGGCCAAAGAGGAGGTGGAGGGGGCTCACAGAGGGGAACAGGCTTGAAGTAGGCAACTTTGTTCAATAAACAGTGTTCAATGAAATGGGCTGCTGTTCACCCAGCTCTGACTGAATGCCTTTTTTTCCTGACTGGGCCTGCTAAGGCAGGTTTCACTAAATTTGGCCCAAATTAGTTGTACTTAGAGGTGGTAAAAGTTGTGAGAATATCATTGAAAGTAAACTAAGGACTCCCTTATAGGCTGTAAAAACTGTTGAAATGGCTAGAAGCTGTCAAAAAAACTTTGCAAATACTTTTTTGTATATAAAAAATATTTTTATCTTGTCTCATAATTACCTCCTGTTGGAAAAGATCATTTGCCTATCATCTCCCTCCCCTACTAATCGAGACTGAGGCTGAACCATAAGTAAAAAGTCACCCTTTATGTCTTTTTAGCAACTGTTTAGCGTTAGTGGAATGTATCTTCAGTTTTAGCATTAATGTGCCAACACACTGACTTCACTTGCACCCACAGTGCGCTTATTACCAGTGCTGTTCTGCACCCTGCACCAGCTTTGGCCCGGATAACACCCGCTGTTTTGGAAACGTCGGTGTCACACTGGAGGTAGAAAAAAGCACGTTATGAGACGAGGTGGAATTTCTGCCTGCCTGGAAGAAATCCATGACAGTTTAAGAGCCACAGTTGGGCAAACTTGTAAAAGATGGAGGCTGCCCTGAGAGATGGGGCGGGGGGGAAGAATCGAGCCAGCACTTCGCAGAGCCTGGTCAGGTTCACTCTCGGGGTGTTCTTCACTAAGCAAAGAGCTATGAAAATGCATCAAAGGATGTGAGGAAGAGTTATATAAAAGCCTCGAGGGTGCCCTCTCCTCACTTAGAAAGGATGTGTAATTCAGGTAAGATCTCCAAGGACATGACTAACGCTGAAGCCACAGATCTGGTCTTTTTTTCTTGGCAGGCAATAGGTGTTACAGACAACAGAGGAAAAATTCCATGTGGACTGCAAATGCAGCCATAACCCTGATTTCAAACTTTCTGAGCATTGAGGTGAAGAGAAGCTCTCAAACAATTTGTCTGCAGTCACGAGGGGAATCACACAGGGACCTATTTAGGAAGTACAAACACCCAGAAGGAAAACTTTTATTCTTCTTGCAACAGTCGCTGGGTCTTGAGTGTAACCAGGGCTGTCACTACTCTCGTAATACTCTGTATTACTCAAGAGTTGGCTCTTCCATTGCATATATGCATTGGCCTCGTACTAATATTTCAGAGCCTGCTAACGATGCGAGCGAGACTGGTGCCGCGGGTGCCGGGACACCAGCTTGGCGGATATCCAACCCCACTTCCACCGTAGCGAAGCCAGCGACCCTTCGGAAGTCAGCCCCTCTGCAGATGGCAGGCGGAGCCGAGGAAAATCCCAGACTGCCCGACACAGCCCGCTCCTTGAAGGCCGCTCTCCGGCGTATGCCTCTGCCTGTCTCGCTTTACGACGACAGCCTGCTGTTACAGTATATTGCTAGTGATCACTCGTTTGCAATAACGAGCTGCATTTTATTTTTACTTTACCCTCTGATAAAAAGCAACACAAAATGGCCAATAAAACACCTTCAGCTGTAAAATAAAGGATGTAACCGTAACAGCTGTTCCCAGAAGAATGGGAGGGAACTAAAGATTCAGGGGCTTGACGTTCAAGGAGCTGGGGGAAGTGGTTTTGTGTGACACCTCAGTACTATTTAAGTTGAGCTTGAGGTCCAACAGGTACTTGGGAGGTTTTTCTTGTGTTCTGTTGGCTTTATTTGTTGTAGGCTGGTAAGTAACTATTTTAATCTAAGATCTTTAATCCAGCTCTCTAGTTTTTCAGTAACTTAATTATGGTGTCTGCTGTTAGATCAACTGTATTGGGGAAATGTGTAAATTGAAGAGGATGGGATCATCCTGTGTGTTTTTTAGCTCACTTTGGGTCCTAAAAATTGTAGTATATGGGTTGGTTGGTTTGTTTGGGGTTTGTTTGGTGTTTTTTTTTTTTTCCCAAATGCTGGGAGTGTCATTGAAAACTGAGGTTCCTTCTAATGAAAGTACACTAATTGGTTTAATTTTCCATTAAGTGTTCAGGGGTGTACTTCTGTGTTGAGAGGGCTACATGGTCTGCTTTCTCTTGTCTCTTCCCCCCCCCCCCCCCCTTTTAAAGAAAGTGCAAACATAGAAACTTGGAAGAAACCATGTGAGTACTGGGAATGCTGGTTCTTAAGAGAATCATTCTGTTGTGATTCAGCAGGCAGGCAGAAAATAAGCTTCAACTTCAGAAATATTTTGGTAGCTAAGGGCACTTGGTGTAACTTAATGCCTTGAGCTTTTTATGTTTCTAACAGTTCTTGTAAATATGATGCTGTGCTTTTGGGGGAGAGGCTGGATGCCTGCTTTTAAGCTGGAAAAGGTGGTGCTCCAAAACACTCGGGCCTTGGTGCATGACATAATGAATGGATTATGGTGTGGCTCTGTTGCCCACAGTCTGAAACTGACTTTTTCCTGTACTAGCCCTGGAAAGGAAACAAGCCTATGTGGCTTCAAGTAGAATAAAATATTTTCCTCTGTGGAGAGCAACTGTGGATAGTTGAAGTCTTTTATCCTAACTAACAAAGACTGCTTGGTTGGTTTTGTTATTTTGTAGGGACTTCAACTGAAAGTGTAAACTCAGTTTCCCCTTCAAGTCGAAGGAGTTGCCCTTGTAAACATGCTGCACCTGAACTATGTTTCTTGACAGGACTAACACCAGCTACTCCTTAGTGTTGATTGCTGCCTTGCCAATTAAGAAACATGCCTGGGTGACTTGTGAATCTGTAGGTGCAGAGTTCAGAACTCTGAACTGCCTTAGCACTGCAATTCTCTTACCTTAAGGTGGTTGGTTGTAAGCTTTTGTCGCTTCTGCCTTAATGACACTCACCCAAGCTGTGGCAGGAAGATGTTCTCTGGTGCACAAAACTCAGTTCAGCTTCTGATGTAACGGGCGCCTGTCCTTTCCTGCAGGACCCTGCAGTCTGTCTGCAAGCGTGCAGACCTCCGTAGAAGCTAAGCCCACAAACCTTTGGGGTACAAGGAAACACTGTTGTGAAACAGTTATGATATGTTTTTTCTTGCAGGCTCTGTTGAGTGACAACATGGGGAGCAGTTTTGGCAAGCAGATCTGCTGTGTGACTTGTGGGAGCTGTAAGAAACAGGAGGTGGAGGAAGCAAATGAAGAGATCAGTGAGACCAAGCCGATTTTGCAGACCTCGGGGGAAACATCGGTATATGGTGACAAACAGCCTTCCACATCAGCCCTGGAAGTCTCTAAACAAGTCTGTGAAGAGGTGCAGTCACTGAGCCAGGACCGATGGCCATCAGCTGATGCTGCAGAGGAGAATGCGGAGGCCTCCTCTGCTGCAGATCCCGTGGGAATGACTGAGGGGTGGGAAGCGGCCTGGGATTCCACAGACTTCTTGGTGGCCCCTGCAGATGGGGAGACCGAAGTCTTAACCCAGTTAGATAACCAGCAAAAAAGAGAGAAAGTGGGTAGCACAGAAGAGACAACAAAACCTGTTCCTCACGCTTCTGAGGCCCAGCCTGTTGCGCACAGAGCTCAGGATGCTAAGCTTCTTGCAGAGGAAGAGCAGTCCGCTGAACAGGCGGAGGCTGGTAGTGAGGATGGCCCATGTGCTGGAATAACTCTGCAAGAAAGAAATATTCTCCACTTCATAGAAATTGCAAGTGAAACTGTAGCTGGCCAAGACTGTGAGATCAAGCCTCCTGCAGAGACTGGAGAGAGTCTCATAGGAAGGAACTTGCCACTATGTGCTGTGCAGGTTGCAGAGGAGACTGAGACCAACCTTTCTGCTGAGCACGCAGAGATGGACAGGGCTAAGCTTGCTGAAATAAGTCCTCAACCCACTGAGAGGGCTGAGCTTACATCTCTGGTAGAGACAGCATCTCTGCTGACTGCGCAGGCTACGCAGAAGGCTAGGGAGGCAGTGGATCCTTTGGAAGCTGTAGTAAATGGCATGGCCGAGATGTACTCTACTTCTGCAATACCTTGGGAGTCCCTGTATCCAGAAGGGGAACCTCTAGAGCCAGCAAACCAGCTGCTTGACTTCTTGCAGCAAGAGACCCAGTCTAGTATGCCAACTGCACAGGAGATGGAGAGCCTATGTTGTGCAGAGCCTGCAGAACTGAGCGAGGTTTTACACCAGTCAAGCAATGAAGATAGAGCCCTCAGTGAACTGCAAGGTGAGGAGAGCAGGGAATGTGATGCAGAAACTGCAGCAAGTGAGGCAGAGCCACTGCACAGGGTCATGCAACAACTAATAGAGCTTCCAGAAGAACCATTAACTTCTTTTCAGATACCTGTAAAGCAAGAGATTGAGTTCCTAAATGTGGCACCCTCACTGTCTGAAGTGGCTGGAGATGGTGAAGCTTGAGAGACCTGAGGGTCAAATGGCATGCTGTCAAGTGTCAGGTTCAGTGGCAAGGATGATGTACCTGCCTTTAGGAATTTCAGCTACAAGATGCAAGTAACTCAAGCTGTTGAACTTGGTATTTTTTGGAAAATGTGTCCTAGACTTTAGAGAGTGGTATTGCTAAACAGATATGTGAAGTATGCAGTAGACCTTTCCAGATATTTTCCTGAATTACAGCTTAGTCATAGTTCTGTTTCTTACTATTTTCAGTAGCTGTTTTTTCAGGAGATCATGCCTTACTGGGAGAGAACTGAGTCACTCAAACTGTGATTTCACTGAAGTAACGTGGGGCACTGCATTCCCCCAGTGTGGTATGGTGATGTGAGGTTTCATTTCCTAGTCTTTAAGAGTCTAGGAACGGAGTAGACAAATGCTCCTCTAATCTAGCACAGCCTGATGTTTTCTGTGAGGCTAACAGCCACTTCCCTTGCTACCTCAAAATAATCAAATGTTTGAACTACCTCCCTGCATGCTTCTCTTGTACAATTGATAGTCCCCAGTTTATTGTCAATACTGAACAAATATTTTCACAGGAAGGTGATGAAATACTAATTCTGGTTTGTTCTTTGTATCACTTGTAATAGTGGAAGCATTCATGTAATCTGTACTGCTTATGCAGAAGTTTAAGAAAAATGTAGTCTTGATCAGAATGCATAAGTCAGTGTATTGCAGCTTAAATCTACTGACTTTTAATGTTCCTAACTTTATACTACCAATAAAATATTTTAAGATCATGGCAAAAACCCATACTGAATATGTTTTAATTGCTGAGCATTAACAAGAGCAGAGAATATGACTGAAACTACTCTGTACTCTTCTCTATACATGTCAAAGGAGAAATGGTGACTGACTCCTTTTAAAAAGCCCTTCTAACAAACTCTGTGACTGTATGGAGTAAAGTGCCTCGATGTGTATGTGGGAGGGTGGTAGGATGGCACGCTGGAGTTGTTCTAGGCATTATAGCGTGCTTGAGGAAGAAGACTTGAAAGGATGCTGGGGTGGAAAAAAAAGACAAAGTATTGTGCTGGCTGACTCCTCATTTGTTTTGCTTGCACAGAGCTGAAAGCTGAGGGTTAAGTGTGTCAAGTGATGTTGGGGATGAAACTTAATGCTTTGAGGAAACTGTTTTGGTAAAGGGACAGCCTTTACTTTTTTTTTTTAAGCACTTTGACTTACATCCTTCCAACTGCACTTAGGCTGACAAAGCATTTGCCAAACAAATCTTCCTTCACTTACGAGTCCATAAGCTGCAAAGAAAGAGGTGCCTATAATACCTTCTGTTCCTTAAAAGGCTTATCTTGGCTAATAAGCCATATTTGTTGCTCAGGTGAGCTGTCTCTACAGTGGTATTAAACAAAGGGCGGCTTGGGCCTAAAAGAAGGAAGGAAACTATTAAACACACTTCTGCAAAGCTTACCGAAGACTCATCTTTTTCAACTTGCTTGTCTTACTTGATTTGTTCTGCTGAAAGTCACACAGTCCTTGCTGTTAATGCTTGTGTCTAAGGGCTGCCTAGCAGGCAGCTGGGCAGGTTAACTGCTATTCTTTCTTCCCAACCTCTCCTGGTAACAAAACTTCACTGCAGGCAGGCAAGAGGCTTGAGTAAGCAACCCTAAGAGAAATCAGACTCAATCACATTTATGCCTGCCAATGGGCTGATAAGTTAATTCTGTTAAGCAGGGTTCTAGGAAGCTGTGCTACAGAAAATTGTTTCTTAACCATTTGAAGTCTCAAGCATGTGGTTCCCTAGCCAGGAAACAAGGGGAAGGCAGAAGCGTTATAGTAAAGTTCATGTTATGCACCATCCGGAAAAGCTAAGTGTTAGCATCCAAACCATGCTGCAGAGCTCGGTGTTGGAAAGCCCTTCTCATTCTTTGAAGAGGAAATTTTTCAAATGTAGTCTGTCATTCTCTTATAACGTCAGCTGCGTGGTGAATGAGAGAAGCCCCTGGGCAGATCATCCAATGTATCCAGGTGCCACACTAAATGTACCGAGAAGCCCTGCCATGTGCATGGAAGGAAGAGACAATTCTAGTAAGAGGGAGCAGCTTGAACTCTGTGCAATAAAAAAACCCACAACACAAAGACTGATGTCCTGAACTGACTGCAGCATGCTCCTTATAAGCAATGATGCCATCTAAAAGGCTTTGTAATGGTCCTGTTGTACAGCATTCAGTCATACAACACAATTCCGAGCTGACATCTCAGCCAAGCTCTTTGTAAGGTCTATGATTTTTTTTTTTTCTTATTTGTCAAAAAATGAAGTGTATGGTTTTTTAGAACAGCCCTTTTAAATATATCAAAGCAGCAGAGATCAGAAAAGGCTTTTGGAACAAATACTAAACCTAGTCAAGAGGGAAGATGTGATTGCTCTGACAGTAGCGTTTTCCTTCCTCCGCTTCTGTGTGTTACATTACCATCTTCTGTAGTGTCTCACATGCAAGAGGTTTTCCGGATTGTTTCAAATGGGTGCAAGTTAGACTTTGTAATTAGAATGTCTCCATTTTTCACAATGATACGAGGGTTAAGAAAATTTATACTTTGAATCTCAGAAATATTCCAACCACCTAGTGATGAGCTGATGATTAAGCAGCTCCCCAACGTACAGAATACTGAAATAAGTATCTACAACATCTGCAGTCATAATTTTTTCTCACTTATAATCAACAAATTAACTCAAAAGATCTTGTAACATTTTCAAAACGGTGCACACTTTTAACATAGGGTCTCAAAAATCTCAATTTTTAACCGATTTACTGGTTTCTTTCACTCTGTGCCTTTTAAAATTTAGCTGCGTCTCTTAACAGATAGCCAATCGGCTTCTGTGCATTTGCAAATACACTTGCAAAACTTTGCGCGACACTATGAATAACATTCACCCATGTAGAAACAAGTGGTGAGCTGTGGATGCATCATTTCCCTCCAGTTACATTGTTTTGCAAAGCACCGATGTCCCTAAAGGCACCAGTTTTTCAGCCACCGATCTGTCACAGTCTCTACATATTGTCATCTGTGTTTCTCACATGTCAAAATCATGGATTAACTTCTGAGACATTTCCAATAGTCAAAGAAATTATGAACTGCCTATGTATTTCAGTTCCACTGGAGCCCAATAGAAAATATACAAAGAAGGCTTTTGAAAAGCTGTCATAAAAAACCCCAGACATTAGGTGAAACCCTTACAGCCAGTGCAAATACGCGATCAGTGTAGCCACCGAGATGCGGAGGCCTGCTTATTATCGTGCAGAACAGATGTTGGACCACATTAAAAGGCAAGACGTGGATGTTGTCATGTTATGGTCCCAGAACTGGCTGCACACACAGAATTACCCTGCCAAAAGCTCCTGTGTTTTCTGCATTAAGGGAATCGTAGTAGCTAGGCAAACTATAGGATGCCGAACCAGATTTGGCATCAAAAAATGTAGGTTTGGGGGTTTTTGATGTAAAAAAAAAAAACCAGCAGCCTGGAATCCAGCTATTTTGTCCTGTTTGGTCTTGTTCAGATCCATTGCTGGCAGTGGATATTTAGGATCTGCCTTTACGCTCATGTCTCTGGGATTAGTTTGTTTTTAATGGGTATTTGCTTTTGTGTTTTTCCCATGTAACCTATTTAACATTACAACTCACTTCCAGTCAGTAAACATAACCAGGGTGATACAGTAATGTTAACGCCAACAGAGGGTGATCAGCTGTGGCTGGAAACATTAAAATAATCTGCAACCACTGTAAAACAGCTAATTGCATGACTCAACCAGTTGAAGACAGCGCAGAAGTGGAAAGGAGGATAATTTTTCACCCTTAACTGCTCAATACAAAATCATATGGGAGACTACAATTTCAGTAACATCTTTTGTAAATTAAAGGACTATTCATACATAGCCTGCAGTACAGCTGTTATTCTGCTACTCAGCATCGCAAGTTATAAATAGTGGTCAGTCTTCCTTGTCCATGACTGCACCGTATTAATCTGTAGCTTTATTTTAAGTAATCAATGCCAATTATCAAATGACCACAATGAAGCTAATCAGGTATCAACTGCACTTAGGAAGTAGAGCCATATGCTGTTTCCAATGGCTATGAAATGGCTGGGAAACATAGAAAACACAGTGTAAGAGGACTTCACAACCTGCTGGAACTAACATTGGGAGCCAAAGGGGGAAGAGATTGCCTGTGACCCCTCCTCCTATTTAACCCCAGACTGGGGGCTTTGCCTTTCAGGTGTTGGGTGTTCGGTGGGGGTTGTGGCATTGTGCTGGTAAGAAGGGATGTGGCTCTTTGGGAGAGGGGTGGAAATGGTGTGGTTTTGGGCAGTCTGTGAGTCTATCACAGCTGGCCTGCTGTTTGATTTTTATGCTATGGGTACTTGGTTTTAATTTATGCACACTTTTAGAGTCTGGGTCTCTATGAGTATGGGTAATTTTGTTGTTATTGTTAACTTGTGTAAGTGTTTAAGGCAGACCTTGCTACTCATTTCTCAAGAGTTAGTTTTGTGCTGGGAGATGTTCTTTTACTTTTTGGTTTGCTTTGTGTCTCTTGCAGTCTTCTCTTAATGGTCTTATTAAGGAATAAACCGTGCTGTGTCTTGTGAATTTTAAATTCACGTGTAATTTTTTTCTGCCTGCCTTGCTTCTCTTCCCTCCTGCCCCCATCTGTTACCAGTAGCTTAAACACCTCCTTGACTGGAGTGACTAGAATCTAACAAACCTGGCAGCTTTGCTACACAAGTCTGTAGTATAATAGAATCCTACTGGCACTGCAGCCATCCTGCTGAAAGATAGCAAATGGCAGTGTCTGCTTGGCTCCTAAAAGCTGTAATTGTTTTCCAGAGTGGTCTGGTTTGATTGACAGGTAATCTCTCTTTCCCCTCTTCCTCAGACTGTTATTTCTTAAAAGGTCTCTGTGCCCCCCTGCCCCACCATGAGCAATTCCACCTGTGTTTAGCTCATTTCTGTCACCTCTGACAATGCTTCACAGTTACTACTATGTGAGAACTGGGCAGCTAACTCCCCCAAACAAATACGGGCTAATAAATATCCATGTTTTGCAGGCGTGAAGCCAGTTTTTTGTTAAGAGACAGAGCTCCCTACTCATCTTCAGGCAGCGTGCAACTCGTAGCAGGGTGGCAGCCCCTCCAGAAGAAGGCAGTTAGTTGAGTTGCTCCTTTCATCTCTGGCAATGGGAGGTGTTTTTGGCAAGAACAAGAGGCTCTGTGTGTTTCCTGAGAGAGTTGTTCTTTATAAGGCCAAAGGAAAAAAGACATCAGGGACTGCCCGTATGTTCCGTGATGCATCAACATGGACTGGGGAGAATCATTTTCATTCAGCACGTATAGGAAGGACTCCAAAAGGCCCTGAACTTTCTGCTGCAAAATTGGCGTTGGACACTCCTGAAAGTGAATCTGCTGCCCAAGCTAAATGGGAGACAGGAGAGCAGGCAGCACCTCTAAGCGCACAATATAGCGAGGCCCCGCTCCCTGTGACTGCCAGAGACGCGCAAGATGTTGAGGTGTCGCACGACCCTGAAGCCAAACCTAGTACAGAGGTGATGCGGCACCAGGAACCCGCTGAACAGACAAAACAAGAAGCCCGCTCTGCCAGACGCACACAGGAGAGTAGCGAGGCTGAAGCTGTTCTGCATCCTGCTGGCGGCTGTATACCCAACGAGCAACTCAGCTGTGAGGATCATGAAGTGACACCTCTTACACAGACCACAGTAAAGGCTGAAGTCCATGTGTCTGCAGATGTCGAAGGTGGACCTGGCAAGGTTCAGTCTGCTATAGTGGGGTCTGAGCTGCTGACTGGTGCAGAGCAAGAGGCTGGAGCTGTGTGTGTTTCAGAGGAAACTTGTGTTGGAAAGGCTCATCAGGAAGTGCCTGTGCAGAAGGCAGCTGACTCCCCAGCTGCTTTGTGTGCCACAGAGGAGCTGAAGCTGCCTTGGAAGACTACAGAGCCAAGAGAGGGCATTACAAATGTGCAGAGATCTGCAGAAGAGCAGGCAGCAGAAGAGAAAGTATGCCCTGCTGCTAAAGCCCCACCTGATCTCCAGCTGGAACAAGATACAGAGGTTTCTGTTCCTGAAGATATGGAAGAAAATGCTTTTGAACCAGAGCAAGCTGAAGTCTTGCAGGCTGAGGTCTGTGACGGGCAGACATCAAAAGAGACTGCATGCTATCTGGCAGAAACCCAGGCTGCTCTGCAGGATAAGGAGAAGATCAAAGCTAGCAATGGGGGAAAACCAGAGGAGCACTGAAAGAGCACGTGAAATCTGGTGCAGCCACCA
The DNA here is from genome assembly GCF_030463565.1 of Pelecanus crispus. Lineage (NCBI taxonomy): Eukaryota > Metazoa > Chordata > Aves > Pelecaniformes > Pelecanidae > Pelecanus > Pelecanus crispus. The sequence continues at coordinate 3,878,115 of NC_134661.1, read as the reverse complement.
CTGAGCAGACTGACGGTTTGTCTGTAGCCAAGTGATGAATCTGCTGCCTTGATCCTGCAAGGGACTAAGGTGCCAACGGGTGCTTGTACTCTAAAGGACCCAGAAAGCAGGCTGTTGGTAAAGCCTGCTTTGAAAAGTGATACTAAACTTAAAGCTGGTATATTGTCTTCTGCAGGTGGCACTAGCTCCCTTCTCTCCTGGGGGAGGGGGTATGGACATGAGCCAAATGTATCTCAGTACAAAAATTGTATTTGTGTGGATGACTCTTCCTGTTTTTTCTCCATATGCACATATACCCTGGCTGGGGCTATGCACTTCCTAATTATCTCCCTAGGTGTGACTGCACAGGGTTAATTCTTCTCTGACAAACAAGCCAGATACATTAATTACACTGGTCTGTACACCCCACTGACTGTCACTACTACTTGAAACTGACTGTGTTGAAATGCTGTGTGGGCAGTGGAGTCTGTGTTGCAAGTGGAATCAATAAATGGGCACATTTTAACACTTGTTACTATGAAATGTTGCTTTATTAATGGCCACCTGCTTCATGGTTTGTGCTTGTTGAATGGAGTTGAACTAGCTCGGGCAGGAGGCCTATGGAAATAGCTGTCTCCAGACTGTAACCAACAGGAGAAACTTCTGGTGGTCATTTTGCTGCAAGTAATAAGTAAATTTTGGGCCACTAAGTATACAGTGCTGGTCCCTGATTATACAGCTCCTAAATAGACAGAGTCATTCTGTCAAACCTGACTAGTTCAGCAACCATCACTGAATTTACAAACAATGTGGTACTGAACGGAACCAGAAAGATAATATAGCCTAATTCCTTTCACTCTGTTTCAACCAAAGAAGAGTTTTACACCATATTATTCTCCTAGAGCTCATGGGGATTTAGAAGTGAAATAATGACTTGTACTAGACAGCTGGAAAACTACAATGCAAAGGAGAGTAATATCCTCCCTAAGGAAACCATTTCCAGCTCTTGTGTTCTTGCATGCTTCCTATAATAACAGTGTTCATAGGAGGGAAAAAAATAATAGTTAAAGGCAAGTCAGGATATGAGGATTTTGATTGCTATGCATCTATTTAAAGGATGATTGGTTTTACTGTCTTTATGTGCTTAATCACATCAGGAAGATAGTGTACCCTTAAAAAGATTTCCTTTGAATCAAAGGACCAGGCTGCCACACTGCAAGCCTATCGACTTAAACCAGACTTCTTTAATATGTTTTCCCTCATGACCAAATCTGAATGGAGACTCTCTTCATAGAAATGTCTCTTCCCCCATCACTTAAATAATACAGAGCATGTTCCTTCCCCTCGGCTGTCACTTAAAATCCCAAAGGCACCTACATCAGTTGATTATATTGACAAGCTGCCCTGGGTTGGGCTGCCTCTAACAAAGCTGCTGCTGCTGTTAGTGTGGAAGAACATCTATGCCCTCCTTACACAGAATTTAGATTTAACAATTAGCGGGTGGGCAGGCTCCTCCTTACCAATGCCAGGAGAGCTAGGAGGCCTGAGGAAATCACAGAAAAAGAAACAATGCTAGCAAAGAGCAAGAAAAGCTTCCATGCATCATTCTGCCTTTATCTTAGATGTTCAGATTGGCAACTAAATTAATTGCCAAGTATTTTCAAAAGGCTGGTATTATCATCTGCTCTCTGTTTTGCAGTTGCCGGGAAAACCAATGGATGTTTGACAATGTGGCAGAAAGAGTGTAGAAAGCGAAATATTCAAGAGGAGAATCACAGCTTAAGTGGAGAGAAAGGGACATGCTTTCTTCTTATGCTGGGAAAGTGCTAAATGCCAGAAAGGAAGAAATTATCAGGGAGGGATTAAGGTACAAAGTAGATGGAAGTTTGTTTGCATATATTCATGGCAAAGGATCATGGAAGTGATGGCAATCACATCAAAGGATTCTGAGGGTGATGTTCAGTCACCTGGTTTGGGCAAGCATTTTGGAAAACTTGGAGCAAAGATCTCTTTCTGGTTCTGGCAGAAGTATATTTTTGCATTCTCACATTAAAGAACCATTTATTTTCAAAATAAGCTTGTCTTACGTATTTTATGCTTGTGATTTAGTAAATGCTTGCGTCTCACTATTCATCAGGAAACCATGTTAAGAGTGGTTCAGCAACTCTTATTCCCTGTGACTGGTGGTAGTATGTAGCTGGGGCTGGAGGTATCGGTCTAATCTAGAGTTACAATAAAATGGGTAATTACATGACACTGTTGCTGATGCACTGAATCAAACAGGTTACAGGGATCAATTTTCACCCCAAATGGTATTGTGCAGAACAATACTGCAGGCTACAGTTTCACAAACATTATCCCTAAATACGAGCCTAGTTCAGAGCAGGTGCTGTACAGCTGTTAATGTCAGTCCACATCATGTGCTGCTAGGTGATCGCCAATTTGCATGAACAACTGTGGCACTGTGTTGCACTTCAATTTTACTTGAATTTTAGCATTTAAATCAAATTAGCAAATCTGGGAAACAAACCTACAATCTGAATCACGGGCATTCTGCTCATGCTCTGATAAAGGAGTAATCCTTCCTTCTTTTCTCAGAAAAATCCTGGCAGAAGGGAATAATCTTCCATCAGATGTATTCCTGCAGGAATTTGGGGAAAGAAGTTTTTGCAATGCCCTGTCTTCATGTAGACCTCACTGAATGTTTGCAATGTAAGATGTTCCTTGGTAAATGAGAATAATAGCTGCAATTCCTCTTACAACATATCTATTCCAGTTCTGATGCTTTCCTTGATCGTAATTTTTGGGTTTTTTTAGGTGTGCCCCAAGTACTCTAAAGCCAAACTTTACTCTCAAGATGTCCTGGTTTGCATTGTCCTCATTTAACCTATCCAAAATTACACTTGGGGAAGATTTTTCCTTTGGCAACTCTAATGCCTTTAATTGCGTATGTCAGAAGAGACTCCACCTCATTTCTGCTATTTGCATTGACTCTAATGTCAAAAATAATGTTTTTGCCCTTTTCATCTCGTAAAGTATTTGGGTAAAATGCTGAATACTGATATCGCTGGCCTCAGAATGAAAGCTACTTGTCTCCCGATGATTGCTTTGCAAATCTTTTAACATTAACTGAGCTCACTATATTCAAACTCTGCTGAAAATAAAGATGCAAGGCTAAACTTTCAAATGCAACTCCTGTGAGAAGAATAGGACTTAAGTTATGAAAGCACTTTAATGCTTTTAAACTCCTATTCCTACCCTTAGAACAGGGAAGGACCATTCTGTGACAGCAGAACAATTGTATCATCTAGCACAGCACGTCTATAAGCCATCTGCGACTCCGCTTCATGAGCACTAAGCTCTTTGTCACTGATGACTGAATGCAAGTTATACCTTTTACTGCTGTTTGTCTCATCTTTTTAGGCAAGTTCTAATTGGAGTATTTATTAATAATGCAGCGGTGTGAATATAACTCAGCTCTGTTCCCAGGCTCTAGGCTGCCCTCTTAAGATGATAAGCAGCAAATTCTTTCACTAGTAAATCGACTATGAATCACCGCAAATAAGCATAAAGTAGCATTACCAATTCACATAACTGTCTTGCAGATAGCGTGGATTGTAATATAATTTTTGTCTTTCTGAAAATCTTAGCTCGTGATGCTAAGGCTCTTTGCTTTTAACTTTTATAAATAAGGCTTTCTGCCATGCAGCAGGAAACCTTGAAAACTTGAGAATGTAAAAACCCAGGAATTTTTAGGAGCCTAACATCTGCTATCTGCTTGTGCTGTAAGGAACTCCAGTATATGTTTCTCTTCCTTTTGAAGCACCTTTTGTAAAAAGCCATCACCATCTTAATCACGGTAAGTCTGTTTCTCCTGAACTCTTTAAACTGCTTACACAGCAAAAAGTTTTGAAAACAGCTGGTCAAAAAATAAACACTTCCTTTATCCAAGGCTGCAACTGTTGGTCAATACAAAACATTTTTGTAGCACTTTAGGTGTTATCCCTTCCTGGCTTTCAGAAACAAAATATTTTCCTTGCTTCCTTACACAATTCTCTCTCCCTAAGATGTAAGAAGCCCAGATTTAAAGCTACAAAATCTGCCAGTGATCTGACAACCAAAACCAACCACGACATGAAAATTAGAATAGTTCTGAAACAAAAGCCAGTCAAAACACCCTTCCCAACAGAAAGCACTCTTCAGCCGGAGAAAATATGATCACAAAGTCTCAACCAGCTCTGCCTCCTTTGCTGCAGAATGCATGCAGCCAGCAACACCTCACAACAGATGAGAAGCACCTGAGTCTGCTGTTCCTGCGCATGAGGAAGATGTACTACTGTGCCTATGATCCTAAGTGTAACACCTAAGCTACAAGCTACTTTTCCTGAAGCCTGTTGTGTAGCTATTGCTCAGTCCGCAATATGGGCTGTTATGGTCAATTTGCAGAAAGATATACTCTACCACATTTCCCTTCAGTTCTGTATGAGTACTTTGGGGGGGAAAAAAGATAATACCTAAATGCACAGAAACCTATGATGTGAATCATGAAAGAACGTTATATGATGTTTCATAAACATGGAGCATGAACAACTCCACATCCTATATTTTTAGGCAGCAGAGATGCTGTAAGGGAGCAATGATTCAATCATTAGGCTTTGGTGCGAAGAAATTCAGTGTAACTGTCCTGCCCTATTTTAAGGTCCATCTGCTCTCTTACAAGCTGTGTGCTGGGAGCTGTTTGGGAGCTTTTCCTTTGAAAGTGAGTCAGGGCACTGTATGACACAAGTTTGGGTGTTTGGTATTTTTCTTTTGGGAAGGAGGGATACTTGCTCTCCATTTTTTGGGGGTCTCGTTTGAATTCTCTAGTGAGACCACTCTATCTTTAGGTTTTGGCAAAACTGTAGTTATGCTCTCTTCTGTCTGAGATGGCTGAAAATAATTCTGCTAGTGACAAGAGTGTGGGGCTAACAGCAAACCAAAGAAACCTTCACAGGATGAAATGGCCAAATGAAGAAGCGGAAACAATTTTACTACATACAAAAAATAACTGGTATGTTTACACTTAGGGTAATGAATAGCTACATCTTTATGCCTGTCTCTATAAAGAAAACCTCTCTTCAGACAATGGCAGCAGAATCTGTCAATTGTCATATTTTGAACCACTTATGTAGTGATGACAATGTCTAACAAACATAAATATACCAGAGAATAAACTATTATTTTCCTTTCCTCTCCTAGCATTATACTGCCCTACCAAAACCACATGAAACATTTCCCTGCTATACTCATTTACACAAAATCATTGCTGTTGATACAGCAATTGCTTACTCTGAAAAGTCAACCTGACAAAACACTAATTTATTTGTAAGCTGTCTTCTTTCTAGCTTTCGTATCAAAGAGCATCTCTCTGTCTTTTTGTATTTTGGTTTCTCTCCCACAGTAGAGGTGGCTGGGTTAGTCTTTCCTGCTTTTCCTTTCTTACAACCATGTAGTTTTAAGTGATTAAGTTCACGCAGTCTTGTAAGTGAGTGCCTAACCAGCATGGAATCACACATTTTTACAGATTCTACCCATAAAAGCAGCTCAAACAGTGCAGCAAAACTGCTCTGGATCCATTAGCTTCACTTTAAAAACTGTAATCCCTAAATTATAGATCTGTTTTTCTGCAGTTCCTCTTATTCTACACTGTGATGGTTAAGCTTTCTGCAGAACCATCTGTAATCATATCATGTTGTGTGGCAGCTCTGTTTTACTTTAAATATTTAGCTATAAAAAGTGGTACAGGATTTGTAATGGAACAGCACTTTAAGGGAACTAATGATCTGGGACTTGTGGGGAAATGGTTTGGTGTCACCAGCTACCCTACTTAAGAGCAATACCTTATCACCCTGAAAAAGAAATAAAGGTTGAGAAGTTGTGATGCTGGAAATGGTTTAAGTAATGCTTACTTTGCAGTTTCTCTTCCAGAAACAGGGCACTTCTATTGCTATTTAATTATATTATGAGTTTAAATTGTGTTTGCCTCTTTCTAGCAATGACAGTTAACCTACTTGACATTGATTTCAAAATAAGTTAATAGAGCTGTATGTGGGTCCCTCTTTCCCTTTTTGCCAGAGTTTTCTCCTGCTCTTTCTCTGCAAAGTACTTAATCTGTTTTCTAACGATGCCGTCATTTTAAAATGGCACTCTATAAACAGAACTTGAGGTAAATTTTTCTCTGCATTCAAAATATACTGTTCCTTATTATTATTTGCGTTTGAAGTGATGGCATTGCTGTGGTTTCTAAAAACTGAGTAAATGACTGATAAGATAATGACCTAAGGGCCTGAAATCCACATTTCTCATCTCTCAGTAAGGAGACACGTTGCCTTTCTTTTCTCCTCCCTTCCATATCCTACCAGGCCTATGAATGGCTGCCCTGGCTAAATGCGAAATTCTTTCTACAATTAATAAATGGTCTAGGAAATAGGAGGACACCTAAATAGTGTTTACTTTGGTAATATAAACTAATAACTCTAAAGCGCAGTATTGGCCGAGAGTCATGGTAACTGACTTCCTAAATGCTCTCAGTGATATCAAAAGACTGAAAAGGAGTGTCCCTTGAACCAAGACTGACTTAAAACCAACAAATCCTGCAACTTATGTCCAACCCACTCTGAAATGAAACGTGAATCTGGTCTTCATTTTAGCGGGGCACTTTTCTGGTCAAAATAGAAATGAGATGGTAACAGTGCTTAGCCACAGGAGGACCTGAAGTCACATTCCTGTTCTTGCTCCAGATGTAGATAACAACGAATCCACATTTTGAAGCTTCCTGACAGTCTGGGAAAATTGAAAGAAATTTTCACATCAAGTTTAAAACTCTTTCTTATCTGCATGCTCCTCAGAAAACTGGGCCAGAGCAGCAAATGTGCTCTTACACAGGGCTAGGGTGTGGGTCCTAATGAATTTCTTACTGTCTTGCAGGTGTGATGACTGGCCCAGGAGTGGTCTATCAGCTCAGTAATAAGGATGAAACTTGGCTGTGTCTGCTTCTAAGTAAAGGCTCTGTTCGTGCCAAAGTCATTTGGTATCCCAAAGCCTCAAGGTTCCCTGGAGAAAGCTGCTAGCAGGATTATTGCTGTACATCTTGATCATGGGGAATGAAATCAGTCACAAGAGCTATTGCTGTACAAAGCTCAGTAAGTTTGAAAGGCCGGCAACTGTGCAAGAAAATACAGTGGTTGATCTCCCTACTGCCCAGACAGCCCCGGGGGCTGTGCTGTGGAGCAGCGTGAATCATCCTCCAAAGGAGAAATCACAAGATACTGCTACAGGAATGCAGAACAAAGACATAGGAAGAGAAAGTGAAATAGGCTCATCTTCTCTGCCTGTGGCACAGATAGTGGCGAGAACCACAGAGCTGCAAGACCTTGGTGAGGCCCAGCCTGCTGCAGAACAGTCAGAGGAGACTGAAAACAAGCCCACTACGACGATGAGTCCAGACGGACAAACTTGTGCTCCTACTCAGGAAGGACCTGGAACAGCTCAGCAAGCCGAAGGAGACGCAGGAGTGACAACTGACCTGCCTCTGCAGACCGCTACAGAGACAGGAGCTAGAGATGCAGAAGATGTGGTGGCTGACCAGGCAACAGTGGAAAGCAACTCAGCGGTATGTGCGAGACCAAGTGACAAGCTGTGCAAGCCAAGCCCGCTCTGCAGGTGGCTGAAGAAACTCAAGTCCCCGGCAGAAAAAGCCAAAGCCAAGCCTGATGCAATTACTAGCCAAGAGTGAGGCTTTCTGTGGACTGCAAAAGGACTATCAAGTACCCAGTATGGTACCCTCAAAAAAAGATTGGTAACAAAAGTGTGACTTGTATATAGTAGTAAGAAAATATTTTTTGTCATCTTTAAACTGTATGTCTACTGTATAGTTCTGGCTAACAGCCCTGGGTGGAGTAGAGAGGGCATTCCCTCTGGAAGTGGTAGAAAGGGGAAACTAAATGTTTCTGCTCCCTTAGCAAGCAACTTGTGAGACTTCTGTTTGGCTTGTCTTTCTCCGCTGCTCACTGGGGGTTTGTCTGTAATAGCTTCCTTTTTGAAACTCTGCAAAGGTGTGATGTACAAATTTCTATCTTCCTAGTGCTCCCTACCATTGCTTGACTTCCTTTCCCCTGCTTTTAATAACTTGCTGCCTGGTGGGCCAAGATAAGTGCGTTAGTATTATCAAGCTAAATAAATACATTATAAAAACCCTAGATGTTTATAAATGCATAATGATAATAGCGGGTGTTGTGTGGGAAGGTTGGTAAACAAGGGGCTCTTGTTTTGCTATTCAAAGCAATTGCTTTGTGTGTATTTTTGTATTTGTAAGTCAATAAAAGCTGGTTTCATTGTTTCAAATGAAGCGTTGACTACAGCTGAAAGGGGGATAAGGGAAGGAGGGGAAACGGGCTGCTGCTACCTGCCCACAGCTGCGGAGAATGCCAGGAGGGCTCCCCGGAGGGCAGGAGAAGCAAGGCAGGGAACAGTGCATGCCCTGGCTATGAGGGGGCTGCCTCCCGAAGAGACAGGGAAGTACAGCCTAAGGAAAAGTAACGGAGGCTGTAGAATGCTCTTTAACTTGATTACTCTAGCTGTGCGCCGTCTGCGTGGCTCCTACACGTCTTAGAACTAACCCAAGCACGTTCGCGCTAACGAAGGGGAAAGGCATCCCAGAATGCTAAACCTTGTGCTGCTAAAGAAACCAGCCGACAACAAAGATTCTTCAGGGAGCTAAAAAAAACGGGGAGCTGACTTGTAGGCAAAGACAAGGAGCGGGCTGCAGAGGCTGTGCTAGAAGCATCCCAGCTTATTAGAGAATCCCAGCGTGCCCTCGAGAAGCAAGGGGGGGTGAGCCGGTCTGCCAGGAAAGCTAACGAGCCACCAGCCTGAGCTCATGAAACTTGCTGTCGGCTTCCTCCAAACTGCCCGGGTAGCGCGCTGCTCCCGACTGCAACCCTCCCCTTGCTGCTAACAGAAGGCGCGCTGCTTTTAGGCGCTGAGGAGAGGTTTCATCCTATTCCCAGCTGGACCGTAATGAACGGAAGGAGGCAATTCCCCATTCTTGTCTTTCTCCTTCGGCTCTTTCCTTGACAGAAGCCACAGTTTAGCATTCTGCCTCGATGCTTCTCATCTCGATAGGTGCATCCCAGCTTATGTAAGGTGAGCAGGGACAGCAAAACGCTTTAGCATTGTCGATCGCTGTATCGATGTTCTTGCTAACACCATGTTTAACAAGCTTAGGGCGCACCTTAGCGCTTCTCTTGCGACAGAATTAAAACTAAAAAAATAGTTACAGCATAGCTCTTTCTACACCTCTACCTTAATCAAAAGCAGTTAGCTGTGCAAGCAAAGAAATAAATAAGCAGGAAAGCAGCTGGTTTTCACCATGCGCTCGGAAGCACCATCTGGCGCACTGCCTCTTCTCATGCAAAAAGAATCCCTCGGTTGCTAATGGCCTGGAAGGATAACATTTGCTTCATGTAATCTCCGGGTCCCCAAAAAGAAGTATTCCAGGAGGTTTTTAAAGCAAAGCCCCCCCCAACAGCGTAGCGTATTTATTATTATGGGTAGCAAAGCTGTCCACCGGCGTCACGACTGCACAAGCACTCCGGACGGCGTGCTACGCCAGCCGCTCCCGGCCACGGGCCACGGGGACGCGTTCGCGTCCAGGCGCGCTTTGTGAGCCCCTCGGGAGGTGCTGCTGCGGGGCAGGGGTGCCCGGCCATACGGAGCGAGCACCGGGCAGTGCCTCCGTGGCCGGGCGCACCGGGAGGCCGGACCGTGCCGGGGAGGTGCCGCGGCCAGAACAGGCCCAGGGCGCTGACGGCAGGCGGGCACCCACCCCGATAACCCCCAGGAAAGGGCGCTCACGGGAACGCCACAGTCCGAATCTCCTCATCGGGGGGAAATCACAAAAGCACACCCCGCACATACTTTGGCACAGAGGTATCTTTTTTTTAATTTTCCAAGGCAGGTTCCATACAGTGATTAGGCTTTTTTTTTTTTTTTTAAGGCAGGTTCCATATAGTTATTAGTTGTCTTTTTTTTTTTATAAGGCAGGTTCCACATAATGTTGAATAGGTGTCCTTTTTTTTTTTGGCAGGTTCCATATAGTCACTAGTTGTCTTTTTTATTTTTTTTTAAGGCAGATTCCACATATTATTGAATAGGTGTCTTTTTTTTTTTTTTGGTAAGGCAGGGAGGTGACCCCCCCCCTTTTTTCCCCCAAGGCAGGTTCCATGTAGTGATTAGGGCCGTGTCCCCCCCCCATGCAGGTTCTGTATCTTGTTGATTAGGGCTTGCTTTTTTTTTTCTTTTTTATGACAAAGAGGTTTCTCTTCTTCAAAGCAGAGGGGTTTGGTGGTTTTTTTTTTAAGGCAGTTTCCATATATTGATCAGGTGTCTTTTTCTTTTTAAAGGCCAGAGGTGTCTTTTATTTTTTAAAAACAGGTTTCATGTATTTATTAGTTTCTTTTTTTTTTTTTAAAGGCAGTAAGGCAGGTTACATACATTGATTATATTTTTTTTTAAGGCAGGTTTCATATATTTATATTTATTAGATTTTTTTTTTTTTAAAGGCAGGTTCCACATATCATTGATTAGGTGTCGTCTTTTTTTTTTTTTTGTAAAGGCAGTGAGGTGTGTTTTTAAAAAACAGGTGCCACACATTATTGATTTGGTTGGGTTTTTTGGGGTTTTTTTCCTTTTTTTTAAGGCAGGGAGGTGACCTTTTTCCCCTTTATTCTCCCCCCCACCCCCAAGGCAGGTTCCATATAGTGATTATGTTTTGGTTTTTTTTTTTAAAAGACAGAGAGGGGTCTCTTTTTTTTAAAGCACAGAAGTGTGTGTATATATATATATTTTTTTTAAAGGCAGTTTCCATATACTGATGAGGTGTCTTTTTGGTTTTTTAAAAGCAGGTTACATGTATTTAGTAGTTTTGGGTTGTTTTTTTTTTTTAAGGCAGGGAGCTGTTGGGTTTTTTTTTAAATGCAGTGAGGTGTCTTTTCCTTTTTTTTTAACAAAGCAGGGAGGTGTCTTTTTTTTATTTTAAGGCAGATTCCATATAGTTATTAGATGTCTTTTTTTTGTCTTTTTTTTTTTTTTTTAAGGCAGGTTCCACATGTTGTTTATTAGGTGGGTTTTTTAAAGGCAGGTGCCATATATTATTGATTAGGTCTCTTTTTTTTTTTCAGACAGAAGTGTGGGGATTTTTAAGGCATGGAGTTGTCTTTTTTTTTTTTTTTTTTTTTTTTTTACAGGCTGGTTCACTTTACTGTTGGTTAGGTGTCCCCCCTCCTCGCTGAGGCAGGTAGGTGTCTTTTTTTAAGGCAGGTTCCATGTATAAATTTTTTTTGTTTTGGTTTTGTGTTTTGAATTTTTTTTTTTTTTTTTTTTAGGCAGAGGTGTCTTTTTTTTTTTTTAAGGCAGGTTTCATATCTTGATTGAGTGGAGGCCCTGAACAAGGGAGCACTGAATCCTAAGGAACTTGAAAGACAGGGAAATAAACCAACTCAGAATCTGCATCATATTTCTGAGTGTGGAAACAGATGATTTGAAGTGTTGAGCTGTACTTCTGAGACAGACTTTCTGCTGCCAAGTAGAGGATTCTGCTTGCAGAGCAACTCAGCTGATTCCTTTCATCCCACTTGCTTTTGCCATTGCCTCTAGAGCACAACTGATAACACCTTCTGTGTCCATTACAGTTCATCAAAAATTCAAGAGGAACCCCGTTTTTCGCTTTGCAAATGTGCTTCAATATTCAACATATATACCTGAGCAAAGGAGATCGCGTAACAACAGCCGGTGACTTCCTCAGTTGTCAAGTAAGGAACTTTGTTTAAATCTGGTAATAGGTTACCAGAATAGAATAGAGTACCAGAATACTATCCTAGGCTTTCATTTTAAGACAAAATCTTGAGAGATTTTTACCTTCCTGAAGCGCTATGTATTATTTCACTATCACAATTTGGTAGCAACAGCCAGTGACTGCGTGAACTGGATATTTGGAGGACACAGTCTTGTTTGTTCTCCAGCCACTGATCTGCACTGTGATCCTGGGTAAACACTTTTTCTGTTCCCTTCCCAGCTTTTGAATAACCTGCCCATCTACATTGCAACCTCCTCACAGCAGAGGAGAATGCTCAGTGTAACAGCTCTGCATTCAGCAGGCAGTAGTGTGCAATAATCTCTTATACAAAATTACACATACAGTGGAACAGTCTGTGTCAGGAGTATCGCTCTGTTTCATTAGGCTGTTACAGTTCCCTGCGTTGGGGTACTTTTGGAAACCTGTCTTTTAACTGGAAGTCTTCACACTCAATCTCACTGCACAATTCAACACGACAGTTCAGTGCTGTAGCTCTGGATATATCCAAATAGTGTATAGTGAAAAAACCATTAGGTGGAACTCACTGTGAGGAGGTGGCAAAGATGCTAAAGGTGGCTACCAAGCTCTATTCAAGAACAGCCTTAAGTTGCCACGGCTTTTACACAGAATCAAGGAGTGTTGAACAGCTCTCCCCGTTTGCTGTTAAGAAAATGTTTTTGCTTTTTCTTCTTCCTTCTCCTTTATTGAGAAGGGCACTTCCTGTAGTTACTTGTCTCTTTGTCAGTTCTTCAAATACAGGTTGATTGCTTATTTTTAAGGGAATGCATTGGAACACAGGTATTTGCTGCAGTGGTTAGTCCTTCCTGTAGAGATCCAGTTGGAAAAGCAGGTTTATAAATAGGGGCACTCTTTTATATTTGTTGGAAATAATTTTTTTAATATGCTGTCTGTAAAAAGAAGCAACACCAGTGATGGAATACCACAGCTAGAGCTCCACAGCAATAGGGAAAAGCTGCGATTCTAGAACATCAGTGAAAACCTAAAACTTGAGGCTTTGGTAAACTGATTTAAAATCTGTTATCTGCTACACGTTTCAGCTGATAGAAAGATAATGTTATTACTGCTTTCCTGGGCAAATCACAGCAAATCAGCTTTGATCAATTAACTAGCAAATGTAAGAGCTAACCTGGACCAGGTGCACTGGAAGTAGGTCTGAGGCAAATGTTTTAGCCTCTTAGTGTAGGGGAAACAGTCTAGCAGAGATTAGTTCTCTGTGTGTTGACTACTCAAATGACCTGAAGCTAAAAATGTGAGTACTCTCTTAGATGCATTTGAACCTCTTGCATTCACCCATACCTTCACAGGGACAATAAAAAAAAAAAGGAGTTGTATTAAAGAACATTCCTTGCTACAATTTGGATCAAAATATACACAAAGTTATCTGACTTTTAAAAACATCAGCATTTATTTTATTTCCAGCAGGAGCATGCTAAAAGAAAAGCAAGGCCCCTGTAGCTGTAGAAAATATCACACACATTAATTGCAAGCTGTTGGAGGCTGAAGAGCTGTTCCATAGAAGGATGCCATTCCTGTGAACAGCCACCATCCCTTAAACTTATTAGTAATACAGAAACTGCATGTACAGGGCAAGAGCAATCATACCAGCTTGCATGCATTTGTCCTGCCTAACTGCTGAAGCAAGATAGTAAACTTTTTAAAATTCATCTGCCTAACTGTATGGAAAATATTCTGACAGAAAGAAGACCCAGCATGATTCCTTTCTTCTGTGTGAGCACAGCACATGACAGCCATCTTCTTGCTTTGTGAACAGAATCTCTGAGTAAAGACCTCCTGAAAAAATCCAACTGCTGATGCTGTCTGCTTAAGCCAGAAACTGTTTTAGCAATGCAGTAAATCAGCATGATGGTGACTGCAAAAAGCTAATAGTTATGAACACCATATATCTATTTAACTGAGCTCTGCTGTAGTGCAACTGCAAAGTACTTGACTCTTCCCCCCGCCCCCCTTTCAATTAGCCAGCATATTCTGGCATTTGAAGGAATAAGCACCAGGCTTTTCCTGGCTTTCTTGCATCCCCTTCTAAGAGAACCAAAACATGGGAGGAAATCTTAACAAGAAGGAAGGAATCAATGTTGCTGAGAAACCTAAAGGTCAGGAGGCTGAAGCAGCCACCACTGAGCAGAAAGAGTACTGAATAAAGCAGGGAGCCAACTGCAGAGGGCACAGAACCAAGAATGTGAGAAATGATGGGACAAGAAGCAAGAGGGAAAAGCCCAGGCAATTTTGGTCTGCCTGAGCACAGATACCAACTGCCAGAAAGATTTGGCACAGGACACTGTTCAAATCCAGAATTTCAGGGAAAACTAACATAATAAGTCTCCTAAAAGCTAACTGCTAGGCAAAAGATAGTTTTTATACTACCAAAAAGCAGTGAAGCTTATCCCAGAGTACAGCTAATGTGGAGTTTCTAAAGCACTAAGCAAAACACATGCTCCCATTCTCTAACAGATTTTCATAGTTATGCCAGCCAACTATACGCAGTAATTTGCTATATAGGTCTACAAATTGGCAAGGAGAAAACCTGCAGGGAAACACAAAAGACCATTTATTTCACCTAGCTTCTCAGTCTTTTCCTGGCTCTGCTCAAGGCCCCGGTCCATCAGAGCCCTTCGGCGCAGACAGCCAGGCAGAACACAGGCTTTATAAACAGGTCTCTGAGAGTGCAAGAGTAATGCTGGATTTACACAATGACAGAATAAGCTGAACTGGAGCTCAGGTGCTCCACACTACAAGTTCAGTGAATAAACTCTCTGGTATTCACACCCATCAATAAGCAACTACTTACGACTTCCAAAACATGTATTTTAATTGATTCCCCTTGCCTTTATGAGAAATTCTGCTTTCAGGCTATGGCCCTATCTGAGTATTACTGGTAAAATCGCTTGCACTACTGTTTTGGTTTGACATTAACAAGTCACTCTAGAGGAAGCTTAGTAACCGGCCACACCTGTGGTCAGGTAAGTGTGTGCATAGGGCAATGGCCTAAACACTGAATATTCACAGATAAATTACAAACTACCTGCATCTGTATGAGGCCCTCAGCATTAAGCAGAAGAGAGGGGTCCTTATGATCCTGACTATGCTTTTGGCAAGCCTTGGTTTCTGTTGTGCTTCTTAATCAATGAAATAACCATCGAGTTCTCAGTGCAGCGCTTGAGACTCGTGACTGCAAACAGAACAGGCAAACTTCCTGAGCAAAGATTTGCTCTGGTCTTATGGTACTGGCAAAACAGCTTCTTGTGCTTGTAGGTGTAGGTCCTTGTGGAATTCAAGAGAAAAGAATGAGGACAGGAACTAATCAAGTGTCTCATCTAAAAGAAGCCTTGCTCTACATTTCACTGTGACTCCAGCCTATATGACACTGCACCACCTCCTGGTGCAGAACTGAAATCAAAACTTAATTACAGAACGTGTGTAAAGGGATGCGGTATCTCTACTAAATACTTAACAACATTCATAAAACACGAACAAGTGGTAGCGGAAATGCTCATCTAGACAATGAGGGAGTTGTCATAGAATCACAGAATCCTAGAATGCTTTGGGTGGGAAGGGACCTTCAGAGCCCACCCAGCCCAGCCCCTGCAGTGCCAGGGACAGCTTTAACCAGCCCAGGGTGCTCAGAGCCCCGTCCAGCCTGGCCTGGGATGTTCCCAGGGATGGGGCCTCCACCGCCTCTCTGGGCAACCCCTTCCAGTGCTTCACCACCCTCATTGTAAAAAACTTTCTAATGCCTACTCTAATTAATGCCTAGTCAATTACAAGTTGCGCACAGTTAACAGAACAGTAACACACCCACAGGCTTATCTTCTTCTGCCAAAGATCCCAGTGAAACCAGGCTCTGCAAAGGAGATGCACTGGTATTATTTGCCTTTTAATAGCTGTTAGCTGCCTTGGAGAAGTGGCACCAACTGTGCTGTCACAATAGATAGGCTGAGATTAAGTCGGTTACATTTGCCAAAGAAGGTATTTATTTCCAGCACTTACTGAACCTGTGGGGAGCTGGTCTGCCGAGTACCTGCTGCCACGGCAGTAATACCCGTAGCCTAACCCAGATCCCACTGCCGAGCCTTAGCCAACCACCCCTCTTCTCCTGTGTGTATTTCGTGTTACGCAGGCTATCGAGCTACTGCTGCTGTCATCTCTTTTGGCATAAGCAACTCTAGTTCACGCAATCCTCCTTGACTTGTGAGAACAGACAATGAATTGGGATTGCTTCATCAAAAGACGACAATGAAGCAGCCTTCTGTGCATCCAGTTTCCAAGACGGAGAATTACCAGTTATACCTTTTACAGTGGATAGGTCATTGAAAAGCTGAGGCAAACAATGTCTAGCACCTAGATACAAAAAATCTTTTGACACTTACTCATACCCATCAACTTAGTTATTCATTTCAGTCTTCCTGGCTTAATTATACTTTTGGCTGAACGTGTGACATAACTCTTTTCTTCCCTTCCCACAGACTAATTCTGGAACCTGAGCTAGCTTCAAAAGGAAAAAGCTGCTCATCACTCTAAATGGAAGGCTACTTATCTCATTGGAACAGAAAATGTCTGGTGAAAAGTTTCAAAAATGAAAAGGTACAAATCTTGACTTCCTGCACTCTTTCAGCTTTCCTGGTGGAAGAATGTTCCTACCCACTCTCTGAAACCTAAGCACCTGCGAAACATGCCATGAGATGTCAAGAGTGCCAGGGGAACTTCTGGCTATGTATGAAACAGCAGACGAAATCTCTCTGCCCAGAGTAAGAATTTCTTTGTAGGGGAATGGAAACAATAGCGTACATAATTCAGTCTGCAGCCTACTCCTTATCCTACTGGCCTACGCTTCTCTTCAAGGAGATGTGTGAGAAAAGGAGGCCTGTCATTAACATACATGCAAACTGGGGAGCGGTGGTGTCTCTTTTCCCCTGGGTAGGGTTAAGGACCTCCATTTGGCAGTGGGCTCGATGAAACAGAGCAAGCACAGACTCCAAATTACATGTTGGTGAGCTTCTATAATCTGATAATAAACCAGCAGGGATCAAAGCTCCTGTGTGTACTGCACAGTCCTTTAGTCAGATTAAGGCAGTCCAACAGCCACCTATTATGTACAATTTAACAACTTTTTTTTTGACTTGGCATGTTGACCTGCTTAAGGATCTTGAAGTGCTTGAGCAGAACATACCAGCCCCAGCTGAGATAAGGGCCAGAGTGCGTTTTATATGGATACTTAGGCTGTGTCCTTCAGGGAAAGGTGGAGAGAAGCTTTGGAAATCCACAGAGGGAGTCAGAAGCACCAGGTTTGTAAGACAGATGCTTCTGGAAAATTTCTGAATGAACTGCACAGGGAGCAGCTGATGAGGGAACGGAGACAAGACTGAGGGCCACATGTGCTAAGACAGTTCAGTCCTATCTCCTACTTAGGAAGCTGCTTCTGATTTAGAGGTATTTGGAGTCCATGATCTGCACACCTAGAAAGTTGTCACGAATGCAGGTTTGTGAATCCTGCCAATTATGTTAATTTATTGTGAACGAGTGACTTTACACAGTTTGATTTAGTAGCAGTTTAGAATTTACTTGTAGCAAATCGCAGGATTTGACTGTAATGTTTTAATAGCACTCAGTCATCGGTGATTAACAAAGTGATTAGACAAAATTGATCAAAACAGTGACTTAGTTACAGATTCGAAGATGGCAAGGTTCACTCTATTACTACGTGTGAGACATGCGTAAAGGGAAATAAAGTTACACTGAGTTGGAACGATTCACAGAGTGATTGTGGGTGCAGGGGATAAGGAGGACCCTCCCGTTGAGTCACGAGGTTCAGAATAGACCCCCTTGCTTTCTAAACTCCTTCTCAGAGAGGAGTCTAGGTGCGGCTGGGTCCAATCTTAGTCTCAGACTTAGTCAACGGTTTATGTGAATAAGAATAATATATACATATGTATATCTAGTACACAGAGTGCATAAAAGAAAATTAGGTTACACTCAGGTGAGAGAGATCATGGATGCAGGGGATAAGGAGGACCCTCCCGTTGAGTCATGAGGTTCAGAATAGACCCCCTTGCTTTCTAAACTCCTTCTCAGAGAGGAGTCTAGGTGCGGCTGGGTCCAATCTTAGTCTCAGCCTTGGTCAACGGTTTATGTGAATAAGGGTAATATATATATGTATGTATATCTAGTACACAGAAGAAGTGCATAAAAGGAAGTTAGGTTACACTTGGGTGAGAGAGATTGTGGGTGCAAGGGATAAGGAGGACCCTCCCGTTGAGTCACGAGGTTCAGAACAGACCCCCTTGCTTTCTAAACTCCTTCTCAGAGAGGAGTCTAGGTGCGGCTGGGTCCAATCAGTCTCAGACTTGGTCAACGGTTTATAGGAATAAGGATAAGGCAGCAGTATAAGACTCACTTTGAAATTAAATCATACATCTACAGACTACATAAACTGATTCACACGTGCATACACGCAAACATGAATACATACATATAATAGTATACCTGTTAAAAATTCCCCTCGAGTTCAGTGAAATACTCACGCCTAATGTCTTGGCATTTCTCAACAGGCAAGGGTTGAGCCTCGAGGAATGAAGGGTTTCAGCCCAGGCTCCACTGTTGGTCTTCAGCACTGGATTTCTGGTTATAGCAAACTTTCAGCGTTTGCTGGCTCTGAGAGGCGTCTCGCTCAGAGGGAGATGCCGGTGCAGCCCACAGCAGTCCAGAAGAGCTCAAAGGGCCTCACTTAGGACTGCTGTTTATAGGATTGTGAGATGATTGACTTCAATCACCAGCAAATTCCCATCCGAACCACAATTCAGGTCAGTAATTACTGGAATTCCAGTAACGATGATACCACTCTGTTTCAAGGCTGTCGGGGGTAGCTGTTTGTTCTTGTTCCCCTCAGCAGCCGTAACACGGAGATTCTGATAAGGACAGGACAGGCTCTCTGCTTCAGCCACGTAGGAGTATCTGGTACAATTAAGGGCCACCTAACTGACTAACTCACTACACAAAGGCCACGGCCTGGAATCCCTGAGGTCATAAAGCGGTTGACAAAAGGAATAAGGCGGGGAGCGGTGGGATGTACCACCACAAAAGTCTACCAAAGAGCAGGTCTGTGGCCCCAAGTTTTCTGAGTCCAGTCCAATCACAGAATCATAGAATCATTTAGTTTGGAAAAAACCCTTAAGATCCCCTTGTCCAACCATAAACCATCATCATGGTTTAACACCAGCCAGCAACTAAGCACCACACAGCCGCTCGCTTACTTCCCCTGCCCTGATGGGATGGGGGAGAGAATCGGAGGAGTAAGAGTGAGAAAACTCCTGGGTTGAGATAAGAACAGTTTAATAATTGAAATAAAGTAAAACAGTAATGATAACAACAACAACAATATAATAATAATTGTAATAATAATATACAAAGCAAGCGATGCACAATGCAATTGCTCACCACCTGCCAAACGATGCCCAGCCAGTTCCCCAGCAGTGATCACTGCTCCCCGGCCAACTCTCACCAGTTTCTATACTGCCCATGACGCCATATGGTATGGAATAGCCCTTGGGGCAGTTTGGGTCAGCTGGCCTGGCTGTGTCCCCTCCCGGTTTCTTGTGCACCTGGCAGAGCATGGGAAGCTGAAAAGTCCTTGACTAGCATAAGCAGCACTTGCTATCAGCATTCTTCTCATAAATCCAAACCACAGCACTATGCCAACTACTAGGAAGAAAATTAACTCTATCCTAGCCAAAACCAAGACAACCATAAACCTTGCTTTAAGTGCAAGCCCAATTACTTAAACCTTACAGTTTCCTCCACAGAGGGAAAATGCATTGCTTTCAAAGGTACAGATGATATCTGTACCAAGGCAAAGCATGATATCCTGACAGCAAAACAAAGGAAATCTAGGTGCCCTTATCTCCTGTATCTGACTCCCAAGATAACAAAATACCAATGCTTACACTGTAGAGAGACTCATAGCAAGAAGATCCATGATGGAACGGCGGTACTTCTCAGAGGCAACACTATAAATAAATCAGTTCTGATGAGCGAAACAGAGCTCAGCTCCCATACCGACCCATTCAATTTATTAACCTTCCAAAGGCTTGAGTGTATTACAGTAGGATAGCTCTTCATGGACTTCCAGGAGAGAGAAAATCCCTGAAGAAACTGGCTTTTTTTCTGCAGGAGCACCTGGATGTTGTCAGCCCAAATTTATGACAGAGGAAAGAGTAGATAAGTAAAACACAAAATGCAAGTATGGAACTTCTTTTAGGTTTACTGGTTTGCTGTGTAAGTCACTCAAATAACATTCCAAAAACATTTGACTAACTCTCAAGTGCTTAAATTGCTTCAAAAAGGTAATGTTAGATACCTGAGTAATTTAAGAGCTTTTGAGGAAAATGCACTTATTCTGTGTTTACTTTGCACTGACCTGGCTCTGTCCCCTTACACTGGCTCTTCTCTGACAGGATGTGAGCCTCTCCCCTCTGCACCTCGTAATACCTCAAAGCCAAGACTTTCAAAAACAAGCCCAAATCACTACAGTTAAATTCTAAATAAGGGCCCTGATTTCTCCTCTGTAAACTCTTCCAAGCGTTACTCAGCTACAGCTTGTGCTGCGCATCTCCCAAGACCTGAATGCCACCGCTTCCCCTGGCTAAACTAAAATCTGTGACCGTATCAGTGAAAGTGAACAAAGACATAAACAAAGGTCATAAACTGAATTTATTTGACTTCTGATAAAACAACTTCTGACAGGTTTGTTGGGTTTTTTTTTTTAGCTCACAATTTTTGTTCCAGCACTGAGACTGTTTCAAGCTTGTTGCCTGTTTACCGTGCCTGTGGTGCACGCCTATTAGAAATACATCACCTGCAGGCATCAAAACAGAAGGGTAAGCAGTAATTAATGGCACGTTCTATAAATTTCACCCCTTTCTCCTTCTCCTTTCTGCTACTAAATATGCAAGAGATGACTGAAGAGGTGCTCTGACAACACTAAGAGAAAAGAGTATATCCATTACTTACGTCAATAAAAAGGAACCTGAAAATGAAATAACTGTTTTCTGTCACCTTAATCAGTTTAGTTTACTCTTCTCCCCATAGGGAAAAGTTTACTCTTCACCCCACATTAATCAAGTGCTTTGTGCTTCTGAGTTTGATCTGATCTTTCTGATCCTTCTGTAGCCCTTTAAGTGTTGAAGGAAAGAAGGAAACCCATCTCACACTCCTCTTACTCCTAGCCTACCTTTGTTCCGGCTTTGTTTTAAAAATTAACTATCATGTTTTCTTGGAGCTGAGAAAGCCATTACAGAAAAGACCAAACCAATTTTTCTTTCCAGTATATGTGATTTTTTTCTACTTCCCTAAAAGGTTAATGTTTAAAATGAATAATGGGTAGTGGGGAAGAGGAGAAAGAAAGGTTTTTCCCGCTTATCTTTCTCTCAGCTCACACAGCATGGAGGTATTGCTGTTTCCTTGCACCACCAGCATTTCTGTAGCCTATAGAGCTGTTTGCCCTTGGCTGGTGGCCTCCAAACCAGAGTCGAGCCTACTGATGGATCTGCTTACAAAGGGAATAATTTTGTCCTCCTCTTTTCGTCTCTTAACTCCTCTTGATCGACATTTTTTTGCTGCTGCTGCCTCCAAGGCTTGCTATTTCTTGCCAGCAGATTAGTTATCAAGTCCCCTATAGAAACTAGCACCCATGAATCCACAGCAGTTTCACCACTTAGTAATCTGTGCAAAGATTCCTCCTGTTACCACTTTACCTGTGGGCTTAATGGAATGAAGTAAATGGAATTACAGTAAGCTAAAAGAATAGCTAAATGCCACTGAAAATGTAATAGTTCACACAAATTTAAGAGCAGCATGAAATGTACCGATCAGCAATGAAGGTTACCTACTGCTTGTGCTTGTAATTTCACAACAGCAGCGGGAAGAGAACTCAGTTCTTCTTGCTTCCAAAATCTGACTCTGAGCTGGCAAATGATACGAGGTCTGCAGCACAAAGCAGCAGGATTCCAGCCAACAGGAGGGCAGCAACAAAAGGCAGGAAGCCACGCTGTATCCGAGCCTTACGGAAATAGTGCGGTTCCATTTTGAAAAGCCATTGGATTATCCTGGAATAAATCCACATTGGAAAACACTATTACTCCTTATTAAATCAAAACCTGCTGGCTTGTAGAAAAAATTAGTAGTGCTGTGAACTCTCCTGGGGGTTGAAACTATAAGGGAGCTTGACATTACAGAAAGAGCTCTTGAGCTGCAGCAGAACATAATTCTTTGCAAGAGGGAAGAAAGTAAGGAAATCTATGAAGTCAATGACTAGTTTAGTCCAAAAATACATGGCTCATAATCTCAATATAATTATCACAGTGCCTGGAATTCCTGTTGGATATGTTAGCCTAAAGAGAAGAAAATATTGACCCAACAGCGTAAGTTAATACATACACCATTTTTCAGGAAGATGCTACACGCAATGCATCTAATTTAACAGGATAAACATCTAAACTTACGCAGTCATCTGTTGGTGATCCCTGATGTTTATGCCGAAAGTGGTAATTTTGAAACCAACAGAGCCCACAGATAATTATGATCTCCCTCTGGAAACAGTCTGGTTATTCAACACAGCTCAGCAGTCTACCTTTCTGGATGCTACAAAGCTGAGGCATGTCTTTTCACATACCCACTTAATTTTTTCCTCCTCCTTAGATTTTATCTTCCTAGGGTTTCAGTTCACAGGTAAAACCACACAACTACTGAATTCCAGGCTAAAAGGTGTGCAAAACCATAGATTTCTCGTAGTTATGCTGCAAACCCAGGTTTTTCTGAGGCTGTGTCTAAATCCTATCATAATTTTCCACTATCCAGCTGTGGACTCTCAAAACTGAATTTTCAACATCTCTTCCTTTTTCTCTGCATGTCCTTGCTACATGTACAGAAGCAACTGCGCAGTCTCCAGAGATGGATGGATGTATTCCTGAAATGTGAAGACTGTGGCTTTGAGAATTAATCTGCCACACTGGCTTCTAATCGTAAGGCAAACATGTTGCTAGATCATGGTATTCACATTTCTGCAAATGCCTCTGTCAGAAATCTGAATCAGAAGCAACAGTGTTTTCTTTTTGGTCCAGCCTTGTGTTTTTCTCCCCTGGGTGACTTTCTGTTTTGCTGTTAATCTCTTCCTTCTCTCCATGTATCACCAATTCAGATTCATTCTCTCTTATTTTTATACTAAGAAAAATTTGGAGAAAGTATGATCTAGTGGTCACAGAAGACCCCAGTAATAAAATATCAAGGCTTGATTTTATTCATCTATTGTCGTTGTGTATAATAACTTCATCTTTGCATTCCTTAGCTCAGTCTGTTTAAATCACAGCCTCCTTAGGGCAAAGACTACACTGTGTATGTAATTATGAAGGCTTAGGAGAGAAGAAACCTGGACCTTAGGGTTAGGGCCTGTGGGCTCTACTGTAGTACTAAGGATAAATCCAGAGAGGCTGCCTGAGTTCATAAGGCTGTAAAAAAACCCATCAATGAGTATTGCATGTCATGGTGGAAAAGTGAACAAGAGGAAAAAAAATTACCTCTGTGGATGGCGTAGCTGAGTTGCACTTCATTATATTGCACTGGTGTCACACAGAGTGTGATAAACTGTTGAGACAAAAAAAATGAAACTCATGTCACAGGCAGTGTAAGGAAGTACATTGCTAAGGGTGCATTAAACTTTGATGGCTCCATTTATACATTATACATGTGCAAGTCAGCAAAGCTGCACTGGTGGTAATTTTCCAAAGGAATCAGCTACTAACATTACAGCACATGCTGGAAGAAATTATTGCACAGGTTGTTGCTGCTTTTTTCTGTTTTTCTTTTGCTTATTAACACACAAAATATGTAATGCTCCACACTATTTTATGCCCTAGGGTACGGTCCAAAGAGCAAAGCAAAAGGGAGTTGTAAGGAAGATAGATAGAGATATGCTTTGCCTCTATAAACAGCATGCTGATGAAGAGGAGATGAGATTAAAACTGGAAGTCCCCTTACATTTGAATCACCTATGACTCTTAATCTTAAGGAAAAGCCCACTGCACAAATTATGCAACCTATACCACAAGACGCATGAGCAATTTTAGGAGAGGCTGGACTCCTCCAAAGCCTAAGGCCACAGGTGTTCAGAAACCATGCTGACAAAGAGCACAAAATATCCTGACAGAGAGGGGCTGACAGCAAAGAAACCAGCTGATACTTCTGTAGTTTTCTCCTTTGAAACAGAACTCCAGCCAATTACATGGTTGAAATATGAGGGGGAAAAAAGAAAAAAAAAAAAAAAAAGGAACTCCAGCCAATTACATGGTTCGGGGGGGGGGGGTGTGTGGGGTGTGAGTTTTGTCCCCAACATACCCTTAACGCTGAGAACAATCATTGCTGCACAGGGAAAGGCAGAAGGCCTAGCGAGTCAGGAGAGGGTAAGAGCAAATCTCAGAGAAATTCTATGTTTTCATCCCCTTGACAGAAGAGTCTTACACACAGCATTAGCTAGTCCTGATCTGACATGTGCTTTCCACCAGTAATTCTCCAGTACTCCAATGATTCATATGACATTTGAGACAGACCGGTAAGAGAGGACAAGCACCTAGAAAACTTCAGTTCAACATCAGTAGGTGAAAAGGCATCATCTGTCTCTATCATCTGCTGAAGAACCCCTACACCTCATAAAATTTTCTAGGCTCCAAGGAAAATTTAAGACTCACTCCACTGTTCCTGTGGCAAACAAAGGAATGAATTAATATCCTTCCTACCCAATGTATACTAATCTCAAAGATAAGAGGGAGACTATTCCAAGTCACAGGAGCAGTAGCCGTTGCGTCAAGAGAGGCTTTGGAAGGTCCCCAATTTATCGTTATAAGTCCGGTTGCGTTCAGTGCACTGAACTATCACGATTACGGATGCACAAATAACGTAGGCACCTTTTGTCTAGCCGTGCTGCATGAACTACCACGGCCACACTTAAAGCGTCTGGTCGCATTCAATGACAACTATCATGGCTGGACCAATAAATCAAAGCAATTTATTAAAGCAACAGACACACAGGTTCTTTGGATTACCGGTGATAAATTCACTGACTACAAGGCACATGCAAATACCAAAGCTTTGGATAACACAGATGCATCAAAAGACATAAAAGCGACTCTGTAGATGTTTCTAAATTTCCCGGGGAGGCACTTGGTACAACCAAGTGTTAGATTCTTACTCAAAGGCGTCCTGATGGGGGGTAAGAGAGGCTCAGCCCGGCGACTGATCCCAGAGGTCAGAGTAGCACGCGATGGTATCTTCCCTAACATCCCCTCTCTCTTAGGCTAATTTATACTATTTTTTACCTTTCAGGTGGAGCTTGAGTGACTCTAGCCATACATACTTTGTTATGATTGGTGTAAAACTTTCTCGCTTCGCTTTAAAGGTATAGGCTAGGAAAAATTCAAAGCGCAGGCTCAGTGAGGAGTGGTCACACCTTAGAGGCGGGTAGTTTCTGGGATGGAGGTGTGTTTTGGTATTATAATGATATTATAATGAGCAAAGTTTACCAAAAGGACAGCATTTTGTCAAAATCATGACAGTTTGTTGGCTCAGGGTAACAAATATGCAGCTTATCGGTGCCGTGGTACCTTCGAGTTCCCATATCGCAGAGCTTGGCCGTGGTGTCTCCACACCGCTCCACCCTCTGGGCAACTCCTCTTAGAGCCAGTGCACCAGGCTCCCCTGGTGTTGCTGACATCTAAGGTTGCAGGCTTAGGGAACTTTCTGTGGAATAGATTCCTTGCATACCAGCTGCATTCCACCCAAAAAGCTTCTTCAATGCTGTGCCTTTCCTAAAATCGTAAATCTAAGTTTAATATCTAAGTCACCTCCATCAATTACTCCACAGTAGCAATACATTAATCTGGAAAAAAAAGGTATTTTTGAGATTTGAAAAAGTTAAGTGATTAAACGGTCCCATGACTCACTTGAAATATCTATGTCTTGAGAGAGGACTACAGGAGAACTGACATAAAAATGCTTTGAGGCAACAACTGTGTTCTCGTTCTCTTTTTGCCCAGCCACTGGCACAGTAAGTCTTTCCTCAGTGCTAAAACTTCTTTATATACTACCATAACAAGTAATAAAAACAACAGCAAAAGTAATGAGAATCTCCAGTTGAAGTGAAACTTATTCCAGACCATAACCTACCAGGATTATGCTCCCCTTCACCCAGTGTGAACTGAAACAGAAACACACTGTGACTTGTGCAAGTCCCTGTTCAGTTCCAGTAACTTACTTTAAATACTCATGTACTGGGAATGTTGCACTCTGAATTTAGGTGCTACCAAACATTTTGCCTATTTCTAAATCTCAAAAGCAATTTTGTGCTCGTCGTGGGATGAACCTGTACTGAAAAAGATTAATTACTCTCACTACAGAGAGAGAGTATGATTTGTTCACCATTCACTGCTATCAGTTCAGCTCTTCCAGCCCCTTCTCCGAGTTATTCCCATTTTTTTTGTTTTTCTACTCTCACGCCTTGCTGGACCTGTTTTTAAATTCTGAGTTCCGTGTGGCATTGGTTTATTTCATACAGCACCTTGCACAGCAGGGCTGTTCTCCCTGACTGCTGCCATTACAGACAAGGAAATACAAAGAAGGATGCTTCTCTACTCGGAAGTCCCTGGGTGCTATCTCAGTAGCACATACTATCACAAGCAGTGCTTGCATTTGCAGGCTACAAAATTGAAATTCCACCAACAATGTCAGAAACATAAAGAACAAGCACTGGAATTGCTTGTGCTTTATAGACACTTCCTGACAGGAGCTTATCTCTGCCTGTACAATGTGTTGTTATTCCGGTAAACACTGCATGTTGGTTTATTACAGTTAATGAAATGCAGTCCTACCAACTCATAAGATACAGAAGGACTGTTAGAGCTTCTTGCAGGGACTGGGTAATTCAAGGTGCTGTGGTTAACAGCAAGAACGTGGGAAAGACAAGACTATTATTGCAAGAAAAGAAAACTAGAGGGAACTTCATGACCACAGGGAACTTCTTATGACTTTCTGGCATTTAGGTCTCAATTATCAGAGACACAACTCAGATAATAAACAAAAGTTATTTCTGACAGAGGTAGCCTGTTTTATTACAGACCTCGGAAAGAGTGAATGTTTTGATAACGAAGTTAAAGGAAACCCAGAACTTCCCAATTTGAGAGTACCCATTTCTGATCATGACGCTAGTGCTGTGCTAGGTCAAAAGTAAATCAATAATACAGCCCTCGGGAAGGCTCTATTTATGAAAAATTCTGTAAATTGATGCTTATGTGCTGCTGGCAAAGAGTAATATTTTCTTTAAGGGGCCTAGATCTCTGGAGATAAAGAGAGGTTGTATGGAAGTGAAGGTATATTTATACACCGACTGTACAAATACACACACTGTGGCTGAATTTATCAAATTTAAAACATGAGAGACAGAAGGAGGTGCAGGGAAGGCAGCCCTGCTATAGCCTGTAGGAAAATACCTGTTTTCTTAAGAGGCAGAATCCGACCCACTGCATGCGAGTGAGCAGTGGGAAAAAGCTCATGAGGGACCTCCTTCCAAACTGTCATGCAGCTCATTAAAAGCTAGAGCACAGCAGGTGAGTTTTATAGGAAGGGATTTTCAAAGCTTTACTTCCTTTGAAGAGAAAATCCATCAGATAGGGGTGAAGAGCAGCTGGGGGCTGTATGACACACCTTTGCAGCAATCCTGTGCTACTGCTATACTCCTGTCTTCCCAGTTTTACAGTTTGTCCAGCTTAGCTTATGTGCAGAATATTATTAAACAAATGCTTTTTTGGAAAAAGAATTCCTCTTCCACAGCTGTTTTATTCATGGCACATGAATGATGAAGTATCTCTCTTGGCTTTATGCTTATGAGGCCAAGGAAATGAAGAAGCACAGGCACATTTTAAAAGACTCATTAAAAGATGTAAAGATTCCCTTCAATGCTGGTGAAAGGAGCGTGTGTGTGCACACATGCGCACATCTGTAAGGGATTTTTTGTTGTTGTTGTTTCTAATTCAAGGACTAAAGAGGGCTTTCAAAAACCCAAGGACAGGCTAGCTACCACTCAGTTCTCACAGGCCTGCAATACAAATTGCATGTAATTGCCCTTGTGCCATTGAAGATCCTCCTCCAATATTTTCTCTTTGTGACAGGTAGGGGAATGGCAGCCTATGTCTCCAAATATGACGTGACCCTTCCATTAATAGCATGTGCTTGCTTCCTACCTCATGTACATACTCTCTTCCTAGGCATTCTGCATTGGCTTCTAACAGTCACTTGCCTTTACCAAAGTGATTAAAAAAAAAAAGTCTGTTATTTTATAGATATCGCCTTGCATTTATCACTCCTTAGTTTCAGCAGTTCCCTGAGGTGACCACATTAGCATCTTAATTACTCCAGGCTCCTTCCATAACCAATGTAGAGACTTCAGATGGAATGTGTTGTGCTCTGCACATCTCTTTCCACTAAGTTCAGAGAAAGCTCAAGGCACCAGATTCCTACTGTACATGCTCCAGTTTATTACAATGTGGGATAAATTCAGACAGTAGGATTTTTGGTTGTATCTTCTCAAACCATATTGCAAATAGAAACAAACAACAAAGCGTGGTCAAACCTGTGCAAGTGAAACTAGCCAGACACAAGTCTGTTATTACCCTAACCAACTACTTAATTGTTTTACAAGCCATTCTTACCCTCTGTGTCTTTTTGCACTCCACCCTGCAAAGGCTTAGGAACAAGCTTAACATTAACTACGTGTTTTCCCATTAAATGCCTCCATCTTTGCATTATTAAACCTCTAGATTATAAACTCATGTAAGTTATTGGTTTTGTGCAACACCACGTTCATAACCTAACAGCATTAGAAATGGCTGGGGGAACCAGGGCAGCACTCAGAATTTTGGGAAGTTTTTCCTACCCTGTTTTCAACTGTCTGATTTATTCCGCAGCACAGCTCCCCCCCAAGGAAAAAATATAATTATCTCAATTTTACAAACAAAGCATAAGCTCAAATAACTGTGTTACTCATAGGTCACACAGGGAATAAGTGGTAAAGTTGGAAATGGAACCCAGGAGCCTTGCCTACCAGTTCCCTACTCTAATTTACACTGAGCACGAGGAGAAAAAGCTTGCCCATCTGGACAACCACATGATGGGGAAATTTTACTGTAAAAATATCTCTAATTGCTGTTTCAGCAGGCAGGTTTGGAATTACAGATGGAGTGGAAATTTTCTTGCCTTTGCTGAAATTAGCTTTGAAGCTTCTGCTTTTCTCTTAGTTCATAAAAGTTGCAGGAACAGAAATTCAGGATTAAATCATATCAGTAGAAAGATTCTTTTTTTTTCATCTGCACCGTGGATGCTTTAGCTGTTCACTGAAGAGGCCACCTCATCGCTGCAGGAACTGTCCTGGGAAGGTACTTGTGCTTTTCATTTTGTATTTCATCAGCTGTGATTTTGCTACTTGATTGCACAGGGCTAAAGCACTGCTAATCCTTTGTATTGCACCGACTACAGACATTTCCTTTAATACACAAAAAGCTCCTAATGTGAATAGGAATCTACACTGCACTGTGGTTTGTCTGGTTTGTGGTGCTGGGGTTTCTGTTAGAGAAATCAGCTGGGTGGGCATGCAGCTTGTACGTAAAACCAGGAAAGGGGTAGTCATCTAATGGCAATACTCTAGCTTGAGAATCAGCATACCTGGGCTTGTTTCCTAGCTGTGCCCCCAATACCTTGTGTGCTCAAATGCCTCTCACTATTTTCATTGATTACAGGATTAAATTGCAAGTATGCTTTAGATAGCTCTACCCACCTGCCCAAGTACAGCAGCATGAAGATGCATCAATCATGCTATAGCACACACAGACAATCAATGTACTGACCTAAGAAATAGTCCCTTGCCAGTGCTTTTTAGGAAGCCTAGACCTTTCCCCACTGACCCACTACTGTCCTGTCAGTATGTACTGGGGAAAGCCTTTACTGAGCCTAATTCAATGCTCAGTACAGACCAGGTCACGCATCAGTGGCAGCGAGTCGCTGTAGCGTGACGTCCTTGTTGGCCAAGTCATCGCTCTAGCAAAACAATCTGCCTGAAGTCAGCCCTGTTCTCCAACAGCCAGATCAGATAGCATCAAAGCCAAGATGTAGGGTCAACAGCTCTCAGAAATAACTGGTAATCACAGCAACACTACAGGCATAGAGACCTGGAAATCAAGTACATCTCCACGTTATCATCGCTGAAAAGTTACAGCCAGCTGGTCATCAGAACGATATGATTTATTAATTTATTTGTGCCTGCTAACATAGGGAAGATAAGTAATTAATAAGGCTTTGAGGGAAATATTTCTGCTGGATTCACTCCAGTCAGGGATAAAGGAACTATGGCTCAATCAATACAGAACAGGATTATTTTATTATCCTGCCCATTCCCAAGCGCACCTGATGTTTAGAAACCAAGAGAATAAGGCCCCAGACAATTTTATCCATAGACGATGTATGAGGGAAATGAAAAAAGAAAAAAAAAAAAAAAAAAGACTCTAACCTCCCTGTTCAGATCTAAGAAAGCTGAGATTTCTTAAAGAAGTGTTTCCTAGCAGTCAAGCATTTTGTGTCATTGAAACAGTTAAAAAAAAAATAGTACAGAAGTTGGCATGAGTAAATTTTCAGCTGCTGTTAAAACCAGTAAGGCTCCTGCTTGAGAGCTTTACAGCTGTAGGAAGGGAAGAAGTTTGTAACCTAGAGCAGCCCACTGGCTCTTCTAGCACAATACAGCAGCCAGAGCTCCTGTGACCCAAGAGGCAAGTTTTCTCCTCCCTTGTGTGAGAGACAGCTTGGCGAGCAGAAGAAATGTCTCAATGCTTGCCTGTCACAGGATAGTAAAACAAATATCTGAAGAAACCTGAAGAAGCAGTGTAGAAGGCGTTTTCAAAAATGTCATGTAAATTACAACCATATGTTAAAACATATTGGGGAATAGAAATTCAGGATGTGTTTCTGTGTACAGTATCAGAAGTTAACACCCTGAACTATCAGCTTTCTGTGTTAGGTCTCTTCTATTAGCTCAGATACAACAACCTTTTGCTTTTCATGCCTGACTGCTTCCAAAATAGTAATTTTTTTTTTCCCCCCCAGGATTCTGTATGTGCAGAATTAGAACATCAAAGCTTGGACTGACAGCCGTCTAAAAATGTGACTACAGCTATTCCTGGCTAGACTTGGGAAAAGCCTAATTCCACTAGCAAGTTCTCATGATTAACCAGATAATGCATCAATTAGAGCACAAAGATGCTGCAGGCTTATCTTCACAGTTACAGCCACAGTAACATTTATTGGACCATCTTAGAGACTTAGCCCTTCCAATGCTGCATGTGCCCTATCTGATCTTCTGGACTTAAACACGAGCACAAATGTAACCCGCATGCCTACCAAGGACAGACTTTCAGAATAAAGGGAGGCCTGTCCATTTAGTTAAGACATCTGGGAGGCACACAAAGAGCTCCTTCCATACTCACAGCAGTTATAGTCTGTGAGATGCACAGAAATAGTTTTCCAGCAGGTTCTGAACACTGCAGGGCACACAAAAGGGAACATTCTGTCCAACAATGAACAGAAGAAAAAGAAAGGCTGTTTAAAGAAGCATTGTGAAGGTTCCAGAGGACATTGTTTTATGTTAAAAAATAACTGTGGGAGACAAAGGATTTCATGTTGAAATTCTGTCAAGCAGCTACAGATCCCAGTTTAAAGAAAGGGAACGAGCATATACCTGCTAACACGCTCCTGAGCACATGGACTAGAGCAAATATTTTGACTTCATTAGTAATTCCATTACCCTAATTGGTACAGAGTCAGACTAGAACATTTTTTTCCTGAAGTTGCATTAAAATAAAGTTTTAGAACAGGTAATAAAAATCAGTATAAACTGACTCTTCTGCCTACAGCTTTATTGAAAATGCACAGATTTTTAGCCTTGTTTCCCATGAAAACAGCACTTAAGCTTTTACTGTGGTTTTATGTCTTAATCTGCGTCTTTGAGTCTCCAAATAAATTTGAGACAACTTGGTCAAACGTGACAGAGGGGCAAGAGACACAGATAACAAAATCCCCATAGAGTTCTTGCAGACAGGTAAATATAAGCAAAGATGTGCAGCAAGTGTCCTGATAGAAGGAATATGACAGCATTCTGTTAGAAAGCAAAAGCCACTAAAGCTCCAGGCCCAGAAAAGCTTTCGTTAAGATCTATGATCTCTTGGGTGCTGAAGTCAATTAGCCATGATGATTAATCCATAGGAAGCCATAATTCAACACTTCTGGTATTCAAAGGCCCTCTGCCTTAAAGGTGTAAGGCATGGTCATGAAGTCTACCCAGGGACCTTGTGGGCAGTGGGGGAAAAAAAAACCCCACAAGACAAAAGTTAATACTGGACTGTATTTCATAACCATATAATTACACTGTAATTACCCAACAATTACAGTACACAATGCATTTGTTTGAGCCTTTTTGAAATTGCCCCTAATTTATGTAACTGGAAATGCACCAAGCAAGTACAAATAATTACAACATAAATATGATGTAGTTAAATATCTAGAGTTTAATAGCACTTCATTAAGAATAATATCCAAGGCTGTTATGCTGTCATGAAGTTAACCTTCTAGTCATAAGGATAAGCATTATTTACATATTTGAAAACAAAACTGGAATGTAATTCCACTGTCATTACACACAGGAAAATGTAAAGTCATGACAGTCACCATTATAAAAAGTGACTTTATACCCTACTTTAATCATTCACATCAAACATGTGAAAGCTTAAATGTACTACACAAAGCTGAAGAGGGAGGAATGTCTATGAGACAGCATTGTCCCTCTTATTTCCAGAGAATTTTGGCATTTTTCCAATCATCTCAAGTTTTCATTTCCCCTTCTATTTTCCCCTTAAGGCTTAAACTGAGACCTCAATAATTCCAGCTTACTGGAACCACAGTTTCTGAAGCTGTGCCTCCTTTGCATGTTCTCTGTTGTCTGGTTCTGTGCACACAGATTGCCCAGAATAAACATTTTCCATGAATAAATATCTTGTCCACTGCATTAAGCACAGCACGAGCAAAACACCCAGGGAATAACCACTGCACTCCAGGTAAACTATCATGAGATGCCACGTAAAACAAATACAACTTGCAAAACTCTCATGTTTTCACAGAAATTGACTTAGGTCTTTTCCTTCAGCACAGCAAAATCCCTTAGGTGATGCAGCTGGGATGACACCTCTGAAATCTGTGAATCTGCACAAATTTGACCAAGTTCAAATCTATTACATTGACTAACAGAAATTACAATATTTTTTTCCATTCCAGATATAAGGAGATTCCTTTTTCGCAACTGTCAGATTAAGACAGTCAACATTACATGTATGTAGTGCACCCAGCATTTACGACTTTGGAAAATGCTGGCATTTTTTAAATTTACATCTCCCAAGTTTTAGTATTTTTAAGAGACAAAAAATATTTAAACTCTAACAGGCCAGCGGACAAGTCTAGCTACACAGTATTAAGCTGCTCAGTTGCCACTTTTTTTTCCAAGATGCTGATGTACTGTCTGATTCTTCTAATGCAAAACCAGGGTCCTACTGCCATCTCTCAGCCATTACCCTGTACCCAGCCTACCAGTACACAACTAGATGGAACCTACTTTTTCTGGAGCTGGCATGAAGTATGGACTACTATAAACTCATCCAATGCTATAGCAGTGAAGTCACTCGGGAGAATTTCCACTCAGCCCAAGCTCCCCCAAGCCTTCCCTGCCCCCTTTTCTGCTCTGGCTTGGGCACAGCCATTCAGAAGCTATCATCTGTGACCACAGAGGCAAATGAAGGCAGAGCATGCCAGGCAGCAAACGGGACACTTGCACCTGATGGTACTGGAGGTAAGAAGCCTCCTCAGGGCACAATAAAAGCCTGGGAAAGTTGAACTCAGAGGGAAGAAATAGCAGAGGCAGGACCTCATAATCACAGCTTTGCTCTCTGACTCAATACAAAGGTTGTAATTCAATTTCAGAGTTCTGCTTCAGTGCATCTCTTATGATGTTAGCAGAGAATCTCTCAGCTGAGTTAAAGAATTGTATCAATCAGCAGACAGACATTATTTTAGAGAGAGAGAAAGCAAGAGAGAGACAGTTTATATGTGTGTGTCTGCACTATGTTCCAATTTAATTACTTATAATTATAAGGTAGTGGGATGTGAAACGCTAATTGAAAATTTTGGGTGCTTACGTCTCAAAGTCTGAGAAGAATTTGTGTGCCCATCTGGTTAATAGGAAAGGGATTTTATTTTCTAGATCATTGATTTATCATCATTAAGGGCCCAAATACAGAGTTCTGTAAGTCAGCTTCAGGAATATGTTTTTTCCATTACGTTTACACTCTGTCTAAAATTGCCTCTAGCACTGTGAATGTTAAAATTGACTGGATTTAATTTAGTGAGATTGCCTTCTTGCTCTGTCAGGGGTTATTTATCTCATTTAGCTTTTGTAATGGAAGTTTATTTAAAAAAAAACCAAACAAAAAAGGTCCACGTAATTATTCTTTTTTTTATTATTACTGAAAAACAAGCCCAAAACTGTATTGATTTCAAATGGTAACAATGTCTTGATGGCACCTTTTGTATAAATATATTCACTCTTTCCAAACAGAATCTCAATAATCAGAAGTGAGGCTGCTTTATTACGGGCTACACAAGAACAAATCTCCTTTAGCAACCTGAAATTCCTTCCCCATCCAGTGCAAAGGTCCATGGGGTACTTCAGAACATTACATGAATTAAGAGCCAAATCTATCACATCTTATATCAACTTTACTTACCATCCAGACTTGTGACAGTTTGTAGAAGAGTAACTGCTTTTACGAGAGGAGAGAGAATGTCCTGGAAGAGCCAACCTTTACCTCCAGAAAACCTAGGAGTAGCATTAATACTAATTTTGGAAGTTCCTTGTTAGCTTTTTTTTTTTGTGCAGATGGAGGAAGCAGTTAAGAAGAAGATTCAATGTCTCATTACAGCTTATTCCTAGAACTTATTTACTCATTACTCCTTCCAAAGACGACCTTGCTGAAAGTAACTCTCCCGAGTCACCTCACCAGCTTTCAAGCTAGCTAAAAGTGTACCAACATTACATTAACTGGCCAAAGAATTCTGGTTAAATTTTTGAGCAGTCGAAAGATGAGTATCATTGGAGTACCCAGAATACCATGAGGCTTCCTTTCAGCTTTCAGTTCCACAAATGCCAGCTGAGGATGCTGCTTTTCATGTTGATAAGATTAACACACAAGAAAACAGGGAACACCAGTCTCTGAGAGGAGGGAAGATGGCCAGTGTAATTTACAGCTCACCAAACAAATAGATGAATAATGCAACAATAACACATAGTATTAATATAAGACTACATAAAGAATGTGGTCTTGTAGTTAAGCATCTGCCTCAGCCTCAGGACAGATGGGTAAAATGTTGGATTTTTCAAGTAACAGTATAAAAAGAGGCATTGTCTTTAATTTTCCTGGGCCTCGGTCCCACATCTGCTATGCTTTCTGTATAGACTTATTACAACACATCAGTTACTGAGAACTGATTATATACATAATACTAGTGTTAACAATACACATAAAAGTATAAATGTATGCCTATCCAGCAAGAGCAGAATGAAAATGCCTAGTGCTCAGTCACCCTGTAGGCAAACGGCTTTGCACCAAGCCAAACTGCTCCCTCTGGTATCAGTAACAGCAACAGGACCGAGATACACTACTAAAGGCTGTGGTAGTTCTGAGGAAACCATCTTAGTACTCCTAATGATTTATTTATTCACTAACTCCTAAAGGAACAGCAATCTATTCGCCCTTCTGCCCTCCCTCAGCACTGAAGTGCTTAATTTTTTCCCTTGATTTTCTTTTTTTTTTTTCCCCTGAATGCCTTTTACCCAATAAGCAGGTTTTGATTAAATTTTTTCAAGGTTGCAATTTCAGAACAAAAAGCACAAAGAATTGCAGTCAAAGCCTCCATTTTCACAAAGATATATTGTCAAAGGGCCATTTTCTGTAAAGTACAACTCTCATCTGCTATAAGCATGCATCTTCTTCCTGGTATAACACGCCTATTTTTCCCTTCCTTTTATACAGGAGGATTTGGAGGAAATACATAATTATTCTATTGGGCCAGTGGGCATCCCCCACCTAAAAATTAGTCTTCGGTAAAAAAAAGAGTCTTAGTCTCGAGTACCAAATATCTTGTGGTAAATATGCTTCCCTCAGGTTTGGTTTGAAAATTTCCATTGAACACTCAAAAATCAGCTTGCAGCATTTGCAAAGAGATTTATAATTGAATACATGCCTCTGGTCATGTTCAGGTCCTGTTATACGAAAAGTCCCTGCATCTGTTAAAGGACATCAAAGGATTTTGCTCTTGATAACAACAGCTTGCCTTACTGGGAATCTACACAGGGGTGGGAATATTTGCTTTGTCCACAGCACGGGTAATGGGCATGTCCTGCTTTTCCAGAACATACTCCGAAAGCAACCTGGCTGCCACTGCTGAGATAAGACTTGGCTGCCTATCATCCTTCCGCACATCCTGGTTTCCTTTGGCAGCTAACGCCAATGAATGAGCAGGGAGAAAAGGAACATGAGGCACGCTGCAGAGGACACCAGTTCTGCAGTCCAAGTGTGGCCAGAGAGTGCCCATGGGGACCAGGGCTTTAGGGCACACTGCCAACGTCGCCACTGAAAGATGAGGCCTCCAGATTTTTCAGTGAAAGTCAACTCTTCCCCATTCTCAATTCAATAAAAATAAACACATGCATGAAACTATTTTGGTAAAAACTTTCGCTTTGGGTAGAATTAGCTTGTCTCTGTACTGGGGAACTGAAACAACAATTTCACAAACGTAACTTCTTCAAGCATTCTGGCATTGTCTCTTCCTTATCTTCCCCAGGCTGCGGACAAAAAGCCCACTCTCCATCAAACAAAGACTACCTGGTTTAGGTAAGGTGACTCAGAGTAGACACAGCATTTTCCATGAGTTCTTAAAAGTGCAGTGAGGCTGACAGCAACTTCTTCCTCCTCCCCTGCTGAGCCATTCTCCCATATCTCTTATTTCTCTCACCTCCCACTAGCACAACCAGTTACGTCCTTAACTGCCCTTTTGCTACTGCAAACCTTGCATGAATTTGCTATTTGATTTCTTCCAGCAGGAGCCCTGTGAAAGCTCAGATTGGCTTCCTGTAGAGGAGAGAATACCAGTCTATAAACACTAGGCTGGTGGAAATCAAATTTGCTGTTATGGTTCTTGAAATAGAGATCTTTTTTCTGTAGCATTAGCTCCTGTACAGGTCTATCTTCTCAGCTGGGCTTACAGCACTGATTGCTGAACACCTCCCAGTGAGCACGTATTAGAATTCAGACATTTACAGTCATCCAAACCAATCTGTGGAAATCCAGTGACAAGATGCTCTCACATTTACAGCAGAACTATTAAACCTTCTTCCTTGTTGTCTGCAGCTAGCCAGCCCCAGGCACACATTCATGCACTGACAGGGTTACAAGAGAGAACACAAGCTCAAAAACGATGCTAAAATGTACTTATTTATTTTTACTCTCCAGCTATACTCATAATTTCATGGGGGCCTTCTGGTTATTCTTATATTCATTTGCAACTTCCTAAAATAATCATGTTTCCAAACCACTCTAGAAATTGCTATAATGAAAAAAACCAGGTATCAAAACATAACCAGATGCAAACTAGCTCACAATCCACAACCTGGCGTGCTCCCTCAAGAACCTCAGATACCATCTCTCCCCCTCAAAAAAAAAAAAAATCACATGCAAATGTTAACCTTTAGATCCGAGTTTGCGATTAAAGCACTGAGCTTAGACTTGCAAGATGTCCATTCTGTTCCTAGTTCTGCTAATGACCTCGGGCAAGTAATTTCATTTTTCTCTGCCTTAATTCTCCATCTTAAATGAAGGAATAACAGCTGCTTTTAACAGAAGGAATTGTAAGGGGGGAAAAAAAGGAAGCTAAATCAGTTGGTACTTAGGCTGGGCTCAAACGTGGTATTGGAGATTAATGGCACACTGACAACTAGCTCCATGCCCAAATGCCTGAGGAAAAAAAGGCCACACGTTTCCCACATTTAAAACAGGAAAACATCACTATAAATAGTGAGGTTGAACAGTGCAGAAGTTACTGCTTTCAGGGAACCACTCCTTCAATTTTAAATTTTTTGTATAACCCATGTACAGATAATGCATAAGGAGGTAAGGGAGGGGGAAGCAATGGGGGAAGGACAAATTCTCCCAACAATTTTTCCACCTTTACCTATAAAAAAGGGATCCCTGATAAGCATCGTCCCAAGAACTACAGTTTCTGCAGCCTGAACCTTATTACTGAGAGACGGAATAAACTGCACATGTATACGGTTCACGGTAAAGGCATCATAGCAAATATAACAACCGTAGTGGAGGCATTGAGAATGCCACAATGAAGAGTCTAATGAAAAGAGAACACAGGCACAGACGGCCCTGTATCCTGGAGGAGGTTCACGCCATGGTAATCCAACTGTCATGAACTGAGATGAAACACTAATATCATAGGGCAGTAACAACAGCAATCTTTGCCCACCTTCCCACGATCAACCTCGAAACCAACTCCTAAATGCCAGTTTTGTTCTGGCAAGTACAGGCAAGGCGACAGTGTATTAGCTTTTTGCCTGCTTCCACATCTGCCTGAAAGTACATATGCTTGTATGTCAGCATTTAGTGGATGTCCACATGACTATACACGTGTATACCTACTGCCAGCAAATGCTTAAGAACAACGTACATCTCTTGAGTATGTCAGTCAATGAACATATACATCAATGTCTGATACACATTCATTTTAAATATCCATTTGAGTAAATATCTGCGCACAAGTTTAAATCCTTATCTTTGCACATCTCACCGCTGCAAAAGCATGTCCCTATGCGAACATGAGCATAGATGTGCGTGTCTGAGAGCACGTATGACAGGCATACACATTACCTGCGTATCTCAGTCGGGAAGTGTGTGCACATGAATGTGTCAAATGGCTGGTGGCTCTTTTGAGAAGTGATGCTACAGGGCTACTGCTGTAAGCAGTCTCGTGATTTGAAGTAATAAAGCAATCAGCCTTTATACTATGGAAGAGCCAGGAGTTTTAGAATGATTGCACCTCTGCCTAACAAATTCCCTCTGATACCTCCTTTTCTTCTACTACAAAATTAGCATGGGCCTGGAGAGCTTATTAGCATGGGCTCTAAACTTCATCTGTAACATGCTCACATCTCAATATTGTAACAGGAAGCCAGGGAAAGGCATGGAGGGTGAAGATCTATATGCAGAGAAGCTTCAGGCATTAATGAGTGAGGCTTGATTAAAAAACAAACAATCCTCTCCACCCACCCGCCCCCTGGGAACTGTCTGCTGGGTACGGATGATTTTGCAATCCATTTAGTAACAGTGATACCTCTTACCTATCAAATACCACAAACGTGGTTTTAAAATTAAAGCCTAATATTAAACGTCAGAGATGCAAAATCCACACACTCAATTACAGTGTGAAAACTGCACAAAACATGATACAGTAGGTTGGAACAATATGTTCCCAATTCACAGTGAGAAACAGACAACTGATGCAATGCTTCATCTCCAAAGTATAATGCATGTTCGTTATTGTCCATACGAGTGGGAAGACATTCTGTATTCCTTCTCGGCACTGTTGCAGTGCAATTTGCATCCAGATCTGGAAGAGCAGTTGTATTTCCAGAGACAATTTTAAGAGGTGCCTGAGAAAAACTGGCTCCTGACAGGAACCAGGTAACGGGTGGCTAATACACAAACCCATTTGCTAAACACCACTTGAAATATCACAGGCAGCATAATTGACTTTTACGGCTTGGATAATGTAGGTCAGTGCATTAGTGCAACAAGAAAATGAATGTATGTTGGAGTGAAAGACAGAAGGGAAGTAATTACAAAATATAGATTAAATAACCATCAGATAACAGGCATAATAATAAGAACAACTAGGGTGAAGATAGAAGAGAAACAATTTGTTAAATGGATTGTAGCAGGGTTCTAAGAAACTGCTGGTCTCAGATGCTAGGCTTTTCTTTTTTCTCCTTCATTGCAAACTCAATAGAATAAAGTATTCCTCCCCTTTTTGGAGCTGATATCCTACCTCTCATGGTATCAGCTTACAGCTTCCTCAGCCTAGAGCGCTATTAAGTTAGAACCTGATTATATTAACACACAGTTCTTAACTCTTGCAGAAAGAGGAAGCCATAAAGTCTCCAACAAGTAAGAGGGATCACAGTCCAATCCTGCAAAGCTCTGAATTCTGGCAAAGGCTTAGTAAAAGCTTTGCATTCTCAGTGCTTCTGCAGTTTATTGCAAAGAAGTTTTAAAAAAAAAAAGAAAAAACATAACTAAAACCTATTTGCTCTCTGCCTAAACAGATGAACCACCCCAAGAAACCCAAAACAAATGAAAAATATGGCATGGGGGACTATACAAAGATGCACATATGATTTTTCTCCCCCTCCACATTAAATAATTTCAGTCCAGCCTGGCTTAATAGTGCTCTGAACTTACCAGTTAACAGACAGCTGTCCAATGAGCTCTAGAAGAAACATTTGGAGGACTGTCTGTCTGCCAGCAGTTAGGTGTTTTCACATCACATCAGATCACCATCACAACTACCACTCCTCTGGGGAGGGCACATGGCAGCAAATAAACAGAGATCTGAACTTCTATTTGCTAGAAAAGGGTCTGCACAAACCTACACTGAGTGACACCTGAGATGATCACAGGTGAAGAGGACAAGGCAGAAGGGATACAACACAGCTGCTGCTTGTACTCAATCAGTACCCTGTATCAATGTTGAAGTGACACTAACCTGCACTCCAGAAGAAACACTTTTGTTCATCTCAACTCTGCAAATTCACATCCGCTGGCTGATGTGCAGATGACACCCAACAGCATTCTGACTGTCATTCTAATAAGGCCAGGGATGGAAGCTGGAAGAAAAGATTGAGAGTCACTGAAAACTTAGTGGAAGTGAAAGATGTGTAATGGATGGAAGCTGGAAGAAAAGATTGAGAGTCACTGAAAACTTAGTGGAAGTGAAAGATGTGTAATTTTCATACTGAAGAGGAACAAAATCCATCAGCTCAGTATCCCTTACACAGCTGCCTCTGAATCTAACTTTGAGATTAAGGAAGTTGCACAACAGCCACATATAAACCTCTAGAAGTGGGAATACAGAACGAGCCTCACGGGTACATCTATGTCCCCCAGACAGGCATAGAACATCATTATATGTAACAACACAGAAGGCTAACAGCCAGCTCCTCTTTGTCCCACAAGCACGGAAAAGGCATAACCAAGGAAAAAGGGGACACTAAAAAGGGCTCTAAAGAAGCATGCCCGAGGAAGAAACCTTCTGTCCTTCTGAACGCAGGAGAAGCTACAACTATCCCATTCATTGCTGCATTGCACAGAGCACAGAATGTCCCTGCCCCACAAGAGCTATTGAGTTTTAGCATTTTTCTCCCTTAAGAAAACAAGAATTTAACATGGGCTTGTCATCTGCATTTGATCGTGTGCTAGAACAGCTTAACACGTGAACACAGCACGGGAAGGGTCTAAGAAGCAGGCCTCGTTTTTGCTCACTCACTGCCTAAGAGCAGGAATGGGAAAGAAGTTCATCTCCTAAGACCTAATTCTCATCTATTACCACAGCGAGGGGCAGCATTGCCTCATCTGGTGATTTGCAACACAGGCTCTAATATAGCTTCCCCTGAAGCATTCCTTCTGCTGTATGCAGCTCATAGCCCATGGCTGCATTGGATCATCCTTGTCCTCTGTTGCTCTGTTCATTAATCAACAGCTCCTCTGAATGTGAATGAGTTCTGAAAGGAGCCAGGTGAAAGGAATGGCAATTTGCTCACAGCTTGATAATTATGCATTTTTCAAAATAAATTAAAGCCAGAGCTAACAGCAGCACACTGTTTTCAGAAGTCCTGCTTATACAGAGAAATTAATTGGAAAGTACATTGATTGGAGGGGCTGCTGAATTCCAGCATGGAATTTATTTCCCCATTGTTCCACAGCAGCTCCCAGACCACTTACCAAACAGAACCTCTCACCTCTGCTCAAACCAGGAGGGAGATAAAAGGAAGCATAAATAACCTCTACTCATTTGAAACCATCTTTGGAGAAACCTTCTTTCCTCACAGAATAAAGCGGTGTTTGGGAGGGAAAGGGATCACAGCCTTCAGTGAATCTTTGCTTTCCAGTTACCCAAGGCAGCAAAGCTCCAAGATCAATTAAAACAACAAGGCATATGGCAATGAGTAGTTTTACAATAGAAACACTTCCAAATAGCTCTTTCATCCCGAGACACACAAATCAGGGGATTGGGTGAACAAGCAGCAGATAGACACCATGTGCATCTATGTTCTTTACGTCTTCACGAAGAAATTTTGCAAACAAGCAAAAGAGATACTCATCTACTCCAGAACTGCATGCTCTTGGTTACTCACTGTGGACAGGTATCTAAACTCCAGTGCAAACACTCTGGCAACTTGCCACTCGATGTGAGGTATGGGAAAGAGGTAACTTCAGAGATTCCTGGGTTACAAGATACCACAGAGCACACCACAAGGACCCTGATTT
The DNA here is from genome assembly GCF_030463565.1 of Pelecanus crispus. Classification (NCBI taxonomy): domain Eukaryota; kingdom Metazoa; phylum Chordata; class Aves; order Pelecaniformes; family Pelecanidae; genus Pelecanus; species Pelecanus crispus. Next base: position 3,835,419 of record NC_134661.1, on the reverse strand, counting down.
AGAAGAGAATCCTCTCCCAAGTGTGCTAAGCATACTAACTGACAGCAAGGTTAGGGCAGTCTTCCGAGCTGTTACTACAGTAGATCACAGAAGGTGGTTGTTTCCTTGTAGAACAAATCTTGGGTTGTTGTTTTGTACTGTTTATTCTTTTCTTTGTACAACCTTGCTTGCCTTACCAGCTTGCACATGTTTAAAAGGGCAGCTCTGCATAATAAATTGAGTTTGTGTAATCAAATATTTTAGGAGATGAGATTAGCTTTAATTTGTTGTTCTCACAATTCCTCCCCCACTCTTCATAAAACTGCACCAGGCACAGCAGGAATTTACCTTAACCATGGCCTTCCAGATCTAATGCTGGCATAGTCAGGCAGTTATGGCAAATAAGTAAAAGATGGAATCCACAAGAGAATTACACCTACTTGTATCCCCTTCATAACATTTGTTTCACTACACAAAAAATAAGGTGGCAAGGAAACAATTGCTGCTTACTTCCTAAGAGCAAGGCACTGGAGTGCTCAGAAAAGACCATGAAAATGCTCCCATTCCAACTTGTTTAGATATACAACACATTTTCAGCAATACCCACTGCCGCCAAAAACAAGAGCTCAGGGCATATAATGCAGTTGTACTGTGACATCTGAAACAAAAGGTGAAAACCTGATCTCATTCTTAGAGTTGCCTAAATTTGCTTATCTGAAACTCTTGGTTTGCCCCATTAGGAAATGATGGCTGCAAGCCGTTTCCATGGAGTTTGCATGTGACTACACCTGAGGTTTTGATTTATATCCTTTACATCTATCTTTAGATTTCATCTTTCCACACATCACCATAGTGTCTGAGTATTTGCAAAAAAAAATAAGTCAGAGTAATAGCAGGTACCCTTTCCTTTATTCAATGCCAGGGTGAAATGGATTATATTCTGTTCCAGCTGAAATTGCTTCTCTTGGCTAAGCTAGGAGACATTTGTATGAATTATTCCTGAGGTCCTTGTGATCGATGTGCAGGGAAGAGGGGTATGAATTGGCAAGATAGGAACAGCTGCAGCCCACTTCTCATTACCCAAGCAAGACATCTTCATAACAAAAATTAAAATAAAACAAACCCCATCATCAGCCAAAAGCAGAAGCCACATTCTGAAGTATCATCTGTATTAACCCTTCCTAGATAGTTACCTTATGAATAAGCAATGTGCTGTTTTTACAGAGGAGGCAGAAAGGCACTAGGGCAGTTGGCTGGGATACAGACTGCAGTGGCATCAGGCCAGGGTGGTTTTCTGGTCAGTTGTACGCCTTTCCTCTGCTATGTGTGCTGCGTGGAAGAGAGCTATAGAGCAATATGGCAGGGATAGCAAAAGGCGGGTTTTGGAGAGCTTTTATAGCCCCCTAAGCAACAGCTACCTTTCAGCCAAAGCATAGTTTTAACCACACACCTCACCTACATTAGTTATTCGTATCAAGGCTATGCATACTTCAGGAGTAAAATACTACTGAACTCAATGACAGCTTGATGGTTAATGCCATGGGAACTTGTCCTCAACTCCGAACGTGTTCACTGCTGCACATACAGCCTCCTGAATTACCGACAACAGAGTCTCTCATCTACAGCAGAACATATAAATTCCCTATAGACCCCTACACCCTTCATCAGTAGTCCCTCAGCACAATGTCATTAATTCCTTATCAATTCACCAGTTCAACAGTGTTCATCAATTCTTATGTTAACGATAAACCTTCTCCTCAGTGTCACAGTGCCCAGCAAAATGACAGACCTAAGGGATCAGAGATACCCGAGTTATCACAGAGCTTGCACATTTCAAAGTACTTTCAAGGGGGAAAAAAACCCAACAAGATGCCCAAAGAAATACTGACGGGAAAAAAACCCCAAGCATAGTACAGTTGCATATTAATGTTGATAACACAAACTTTCAGCTGCTTAAAGTCAATTGAACCTCACAGGCCATATTTTTTCAAAGCTTCCAGTTTAAAAGAGTTACAAAGTTTTTTTAATTATTATTCTCACATTTGCACTCCTTCCATTTTTTCCAAGGGTTCAACTGAGGACATGTGAAAAAAACCTTTCTTTCTTTGTCTTCCCCTGCACCAGACAAACTATCAATTGGTATGCGGGGTATGAGCCAGCCGGTAGGACTTTCTATTCATTCCCCGATTAACTTGTTTCAGTTGTGCCAACTTGGATTTTGCTGCCAAAGCCATGTAGAAAACTGCGCTAAGGGACTGTATGTTTCAGAAAGGAAAGGCATAGACCTCACACCTTCCGAAAAATACAAAAAAACACCTTAGTAGCATTTACCTGTAACTTCAAGACATACTGACTTTTTCTTTATGGATCTGAAGCACAAGTCATATATCCAAAATACACCTCCATTTTTGGAAGCAGCTGAATCCTTTTCAAGGTAATTTGCAAGATTTATACTTGCTATATTTAATAGGGCTATTAAACACATGGACAAAGTGGACTTGGTGATTGGCAGTAACAGACTTGTTCACTCCTCACTCCTTTGCAATTCCCTTGAGTGGGCTGAACTTACTTACAGCAACCTTTCACTTGCACAGATTTGGAACAGCATCGCTGGTACTTTTGGAGTTTTGCAGAAATACAGCCACAGGGTGGAGTAGCACCCATGGACAGACTCATCTCTGCCTCAGTGCAAGAGGGTAAAAAAACCTCCAAAACTACAGAACACCCTGTCTCACCGTTCCTTTTGAAAATCCTTGTGGTTTTCTTTTCTAACGAGTTTCTACCTTCCAATGGGCATTCCTTCCACTGGTCTTACAACTAATTAGTATTACTGTGGAAAGGCTCCTGAAGCCAGTGGTTTAGACACTCCCCAGGAAAGCCTAGGTCTGACTCCCAGAAGTGATGCCTGAGATGGTCCTTATCCCCAGTTACTGTGGATAATTACCACTTCACACTTGTTATTTATGTTATTAATATTTGCACCTATTCAAGGAACCATCCCACACAGACACTATACCAGTTCCTAAGAAATACAGCCACCTCAGTAAGAGGGAACTTGGCACCTCTTAAGAAATATACAGCAGAACTAGGCAACTGCTAGAGATGAGGAAAGAGGAAGGATGCTGTACAAAGACAATAAATACCTCTGTACTAGCAGACATCACCACTGGAGTCAGCCAAATACTCCAGCCATCAAACTGAATGGAAAGGCACCCTCTACCTTTGGTGAGTGCTGCACTACAATTCTAAGTATATCGGCCCTCCAAACCAACTGATCGTGTGAATGGATGCAGCTGCAGAGCACAGCAAGAGCAAAAGGGTCAGCGTGTCTGAGCCACATCTCTGCAAACCCCACAAGAAGTGCCAGCAGAGGCTCGCCCCTGGGTGACTGGGAGGCCTGCCCAGTACCATGCCAGGGGAGCGCCCTAGAGGTTTGCGGCTCCCTGGCAGACCTCTGCAGGTCTTGCTTCATTAACTCCTCGGGGCTGCTGCACTGCAGAGATAGGCAGAGCATCAATGATTCTTTTTTGAAAAATTCATTTAAACAGCAGAGCTGGGTGGGACTGGGGAGGCAGCAGCCAATTAAGGAACCATCAAACTTCTCTTAAAAACCTCCCTCAATAATGCTCCCCCCTCCTGCCTCCAGCCAACATGGTAATTGTGCCTAATTTCTAAATTTTCATGCAGTTGCTGCATTTGCCTCCCCTTAATGAGATGTAAATGTGTTGCCAGTTTGTGGATTTGTTTAATTGCAGGGTAGCTAAACTGTGATTGGCCAGAAGGTTCATTTTTAAATTTATTTATTTAGCACACATGCAAGAACATATTCTATTTTCCTGTTATGTTCAGGATTCTGTCGCAAAGAAACCATCTGGTTTTCCAAGTGTTTGCTACTGAACTTAAAAGACTCCTGCCACATTCCAAGTGTTCAAAATAACTCTGAATACCTCCTGTTTGATTCAGGTTCCTAAGCTGGACCCTGATACTCAGGGATCTTTTGTTCTCAATGGGCACAAGAAACACACTCAAAGCATTTTAACTGGCTTTGTTACACAACAATACTCATTCACTGGGTTCTTCCTCACCCACCTCCCATAAAGGCATTTAAAAGAACACATGAAAGACTCAGGTCCTAAACTGGGTAAGAACAGAGTTGTCATTACCTAGTCTAACTCCATATAAGATTCATTAAAGCTTGAAAGACATACTAACTGATTTTAGTACTTTTAACTTACTGCCACTTCAGAGTTTGCTCAAATATAGGACAGCATAAGAATCTCCTAAATCTCAACAAAACTTTGCCACTATAGATAAAATCCTAACTTGCCCTGCAGAACCTTTACTACCAAGGATGATGATATAGAAGAGGCCTGGTTTGATTTACAGATCTCAAAACAACTGGAAGTGTTTTGAGTCACCTCCTACAAATGGTGTCCAGCTGGTATCAACAATGTAAGCAGAACCACAGGGCCATTTCGGCAGGGGCAGCTTTCAAACCAGACCCACACAGCAGAAGCAGAAAGTTCTGGGTTTGTTGTTTTATAACCCAGAGATCAATTCTTCCGCTCTGCTGCTACTTAACAATTAGTCTGCTGAGAAAGTATAGCTTTTCAATACTAAGACCACTGTATAAATAATATATTAATTTTCAGAATTCCTTTAACAGTCTGGTTTTGATCGGTTTTATAGTACCTAATGCTGCTTTCACCGCTTACCTTCATGTAATGACTCACCCATATAATTCATTGAGACTTGCACACATAAATTTCCCCTCAACCTCCCAGTAGAATTCTAAAGCAGCAGTATTTACCTTAGCATCCGACATCTTAATACAGCACCTAGCACAATGGATTCCAATTACCATCATCTATAAGCCCCAACATCTAGTGTCTCAAGAAGTAAAGGGTCCCTTTCCCATTCTGAAGTCCTACATGAGTATCTGAGGATGTATCTTGCCTCTGAAGTACTACTCCTACAGGAGCAGTAGACCTATGCAGAGCTATATTTAGATCTGTATGTTTCTTCTTGGGCTAGAAGGCCCAAACAGTGACCCTGGATCAGAAACACTTACCACACTTAGGAAAGCTTCATTTCCTGGCAAATCCGTCTAGGAGACACCACAAACATCTGATTGCTAGTGAAAGATATCGCTGCGTAAGTGGTGAATATCTCGCCGTGCAAGTCACTTCCATGTATCCTAGAGAAAAGAATGGAAGTTGATTTCAGCTCTATCTGCCTGTTACTCCACCATAAACAGATAGCTACAAAGGTAGTCAGAATGTCCCAGGGCCAAGGGCATCACTTCTCTCAACCATTGTCAGTAACGGCCAATAACACAAGCCAGCAAAGTAAAGGGAAGTGACAGCAGGGAAATAATTTAGCCTTTAACTGACACGTTATCCAGTTAAAAGCCATTTACCTTCTGCTGCTTGGTGTGTCATTGTTCATTTTAGTTTTGAAGTGACATCTCCCCAAGTGCCATTAACATGCCAGCAGTGAAAGGGAATTTATAGAGTATGCACCCTGGAGAATTATAGCCTGGGTGGCTGTGGTGAAGGAAAGTACTTTGTGGACTCTTTGTTTATCCTTACAGCTCCCACCCCATCCAATTCAGAGCATCCAGAAGGAGAAGTATCAGGCAACTCCACTGTCATCACCTTCTCCCCACAGCACAGTATGACCTGATAATGCATTTCAGCAGCAATTATTGTCTGGGAGGATCCCCTAGCATTTGACAAAGTACAGCATTTAAATTCCTCTTTCAGAGGAAGAAGGGGTCTATTCTACAGCTCTGGCAGGCCAACACTACTGAGAGGACCATAGTAACAGCTTACGAGCAAATGTAACTGTCCTGGGTAAAGCACAAAGAATTACAGTGTAAAACTGGGGGGGAATTTTGTGCAATAGCACAATCCACAGTGGAGGGTTTTCCCAGAACTAGATTCCTGCAGCTACAAAAATACTAAATGAAGCTGGATGTTCATGCAGCACATGAAAGAGAGCACTCAGCTCACAGCTGCTTCTTTTCTTGTATTCAATGTAGACCTAGAACTACTACCTTCCCTTCTAATCATCCAAGCTAACCACAAATAGCAATGGATTTCAAGCTAGTAGACAAAGTGTGGATCTTAAAATGATTATGTCAGGGTAAGGATAAAAGACATCATATATCATAAGCCAAGGAGTTGCAGTAAAAGCCCAAGTTACCTTGGAAGCCAGAATTACTAATGCTATCAGTATCGATATCTACAAGTTCAAATTTGATGTAGCAAACATACAAATCTGCTTCCACTGCAGTAAGGTCAGGCAGGATTCAAACCACACCAAAAAGCAACTTCCACAGGAGACTGTGCCCCGTAAGTTGCTAAGTAGGAGAGGGGCAAATAGTCACTAATTGAATTCACAGTTGCCCTTTACTCAGATATATTAAGATGACAGATGAATTTGCATTAGTTTAATGTGAATCACCACAGATAATGGAAAACAATACTTATGCTAATGAGAGAACAGAGCAAAAGCTTTGCAAATGAGATGCCATTTGTTCACCAGCCGGGATGCAGCTGATTAGAAATAGCACCATGATTGATAGCTCCATCCATCCCTGCTTCTGGCGTGCCACTTTCATGGGGCACCCTTACTTCCTCAGGGCTTTCCGGGCACCCCGGAGGCGCAGCCCAGCAGGGGAGAAGCACCCCTAAGGCAAGAGAAGACATTCCGGGGGCAGACAAAGCTGTGGGCCAGGCCACAGGCGAAGGGGATGGGCCAGGCCACAGGGCCGCAGGCGAAGGGGATGGGCCAGGCCACAGGGCCGCAGGCGAAGGGGAGCGCCTAGCTGAGGCACAACCCCAGCGCTGGCCAGCATACCCGCGCCTTCCCCCGAAGGCACACGTCCTCCTTCCACCGACGGTGCCCGCCGGCGCCGTTTTTGCGCCTCCCGGCCGGACCCCGCACCACCCAAGCACCGCTGACCCTCGCCGGCCGCCATTTTATGCTCTAAACATGGCGGCTACGTGGCGGGAGAGAGAGCGAGCTGCCGCGCGTGAGGGAGGCGGGGAGTGCGCCTGCGCCGGGCGGTGCGTGGGGTGGGCGGGAAGCGCGTGGGCGGGGCGAGCGGCGCGTGCGGTGGGCGGGAAGCGCGTGCCAGCGGCGGCGAGGCCTGAGGCCGTGAGGAGGCGGCGGGGCCTGCCCGGCTGGAAGCGGCGCTCCTGGGGACCGCTCCCTTCTCCTGGCACCCTCAGGGCAGCAGTTCCGTGCCAGCTTGGGAAGGGTGAGGGGATGCCTTTGGGGACCCCCCCCCAAAAAAAAACCCAACCCCAACCAGAAAGATCCCCTTGAATTTTGGGGTGTTTCTTCAGTGTGGCAATGCAGCACAGAGCGGCTCCCCCCAGCCTTTGTCTTCTGTCAGAAGCCATCCAGATCGTCGATAAAGATGTTGAGCAAGACTGGCCCCAAAACATCACCGCTGAGGAGAGGAGCGAGGGCGTATTTTTCCCGTGGGGTGAGAGCGCAGAGGCGCGGCGGGAGGAGCTGCCCAGGACGCCGGTGAGAGAGCTGGGCTGTGGGGACACGGGGGCCCGTGGGTGCAGGCGGTCTGAGGGGGGCACACGCCAGATGTGTGGCTTCCCCGATCGGAGCCTCTGGTAGCTGTGGTGCTAGAGGAGGAGTGTCAGACAGTTTCTGGAAATATTATTGCTTATGAAGTTGCTGGGCTCTGATTGGTATTTACAAGCCTCTGACCAGAAAGGCTTGATGCAGAAATTTACTGCTTCTGCTTCAGGGGTGTTTGCAGCAATGTGACTGAGCGAGGTTTGTTGTTTCTCACTCGCACTGAGCAAAGCCCCAGTCTTCGAGTTGTTGGTTTTGTGAATAAATTGCCTGACGCCATGTGAAATGCGTACATGGAGGAGGGTTGCCTGTGTGAGTGACCAGGAAACAGCTCGTGTGAATTTGAACAAGGTGAACTTGTGCAAGGATTGTCCTGTTAGGCAGTGGTTGGTATATGGTTTTTAAAGACTGTATGACAGAAGGAAAGCCTCACAAACTTACATAAATGCACAGCAGAAGGAAACATTGTGGAAATCTAGAAAACACTGCTTGGCATTCACTGGATATTTTGATGTCTTGTGCTAGAATAGGGTTGGCACCCCAGAAACATGAGGGAGCCAGGAAAGAGGCATGTGGAGTGATTCCATTAGCAAGGTGAGAGGGCATATGGCAACAAATCCAAGCCAGATATGACACTGGTGCGAAGGTGTGGGCTGAGCAGGCAGAGCTCTGGAAGGACTTCAGAGCCAGCAGGCTACTTGCAGGCAAAAATTGTAGTACGTGGGCAAAGCTTTGTGGAATAACCATGCTGTGGCAGGATATGATTCAGAGGCGCTGGCACAGCTGTATAGGGATTTATAAGCTTTCATACTACTGAACTATAATCATGTTGAATTGTATGATAGGGATTTACTCTGCTCCTGCCTGTGCAAGCTCTGGAAATTTGTTAGTTCCTTAATTTTCACCCCCACTAAGAAAGATTTCAAATACTTATGTTTTTAGGAAGAGAATAGGGAAGCAGGTGTATAATGGCATTGCTGGCTTGACTTACTGTACCCAGCACTGTACTTTCATCATTTCTTGCACAGTTATTACCTTTGGCTTTTAATATGTTATTATATAAATATTCATCAAATACGAAAGCATGCCAACCCAGAACAATGGAGATCAGCATCTCCTGGAGGACGACTGGAGGTAGGGTGCCACATTATCTTGGGATTTCCTTGAATATTTGCATTTAATTCCTGAGATTTCTAAAGCAAGTGAATACCTCCAGACACAGGGTGGTACAGGAGCAGAATCTGTTCTTTTGCTAGTTGTTATTCTAGCAGGGCAAAGATCTGAATAAATGAGCGCTTGAGAAATGTCTGAACTAAGGAGGCTTGCCCCACTGAGAGATGCCGACCTGACTCTTTTTAAGTAATGTAACTTCATGTTTCCAAGGGCGGAGGGAATAACTGCTCAGCAGTGGAGGAGGATGCTGCTGGGAAGGTTTGTCCTTTTTTGCCCCCTTTTTTTCTCCTTTCCTTTCAATAGCGTCTCCTCCTGTGATCCATCACACAGGGTTAGGCAAATCGCGACCCTTAATGCAAGCAAATGGAACAGCTTTTCTGGCTTCTGCTCTCTGTGATCCCTTGTCTCACAGTAATAGAGTCCGGCTGGCATTGTGACCTTGTGTGGGGCATTTGGCAACTTTTCTGATGTTGACGGTTTGTGGATAAGTTGCTCTTCTAGCATTGTTTTGGCAGAGGCAGTAGTTTTGGAGGAATGCAACAACATTTGTGAAAGTTGCTCCCTGATGTTCACACCAAATGATGAAGACGTATATAGCCCCATCCCTTAGAGTTCTTCCAGCATACCCAGACTCACCACTGAAGTTCCTGCTGCTGCTTGGAGACTGTGAGCAGCTGCGAGGATATACCGCATTCATGAGCTGTTGCATTTGTTCCATCTTGTGTCTACTACAAACATCTGCACCAGAAGCCAGATCAGAAATGCTAAACTTTAATTCAGTTCAGGGACCACTTAATGAACTGCAGCCTCGACCATCACAAAAACTTCTGCTATTTAACTTGCTGTGTCTAAATTCTGAACAGTAACTTCTCCGGTGTCTTGCTCCTATGCTCCTTTATAGCATATCCCCTCAGCAGCTGGACAGAGCTTTTCTCCTGAACCCCTTTACCCTTTCGTTTTCCAAGGAAAAGTTGTACTAAAATGGAATTTGCATTAATCTGAGTACATGGTGCCTAGGACTCTCCTGGGACTTTGCTCTCTGTTGAACCCGTTTTTATTCATCCATCAAAAAGTATTAATTCTCCCTTTTGCATTGCTCTCTGCCCTGGATTTTTTATTTTTTCATTATCTTCTAAAGCACTGAGGAGCCCCATCCCCTTCTGCTCAAGCCACAAGATGATAAAGTTGTTTTTCCCTCCAGCTCTTTTCACTGCATCATTTAGCAGACCTCCTCTAACGTGTTCTGAAAAGCCTCTCTTATCCCAAGTGGAGGGCGGGGAGGAGGATCTGTAGGCTGGTGGGACCATGGAGTTGAAATCCATCTAGGTTTAAATAGCTCAAGGTCAGCTCAGGATGGAAAGGACAAGAGCGGATTTCTAGAGACTTCATTCAATGAATTGTTGATTGGAAAAGCTCTTTCAGATCCCCGTGGAGCAGAATCTGGAAGAAATGTGTTTTCCAAAAGGAGGACAGCGGGTTAGTTGTTAATGATTTCAATAAAGCAAGAGAAGACACATTAGGAGGTTGGCCATAAGGGTAAAAAAGGAGGCTGGTGTATCACTCATTAGTGGTTTGCTAAAATTAACTCCATTACCATGTTTGCTTTCATTGCAAGCCTTCCATTTAATTGCAATTACCACTGAACTGCGAAGAAGGGACCCTGCTTCATGCTACAGGTTGTCAGTATCAGGAGAGAACCCAGAGCTGAGATGCGTGAACTGCTGTTTTAGGGACTCAGTGGTATAGTTGAGCCCGTTCAGCCTGGTTTTGCTATGCCCATAACTTGGGAGGAAAGGGGGGATTTACTGTTGTTTCTTTCCAAAGGTATCGCATGTATATTTCACAAGTATGGGCAGGAAGTTTGAATTAAAATAAAAAGCCAGAGGACCTGACCCAGATGGTGAAATCAGTGACAGCTGTGCTATGGTTTTCTTTCAGCCTTGGATTAAGCCCAAACCCTTACAAATTTCGTTTCTGTGAGAAAAAATTAGTGTTTTTTTACCTTTTTCCTCTCTATATTCTTGCATTTCCTTTGATGTTCCTTTTCTCTTTCACAAGCTATTGATTCTCATCTTGTCTTTTATTTACTGCCAGTTCTCTCATTATGTCAGGAATCCTATACTGAAATGCTGTTCTGTTTTCTGCATACACTATTCTGTTTCCTGCATTCACAACCTTTAAATAAAGAAAAGGCTTTGCTGTTCTCTGTGAAGGTGGCTGCCAGTTGGCTAGCTAGTGTTTGAGTTTATAATGCAGAATGAAAAAAGGGAATAGCTGGAATGCTCTTCCAGCACTGGGAGGTATTTTGCTTTCATCATACAGATATCCAGTCCGTTCAGAAAATGATGACAGGGACAGTTTTGGCTAAAGACACTAGGATTTGCTGGGCAGCTTACTTCTTTCCAGTGAAATCCATGAGGATTTCAGGAGTCTGTCCACAGTGTGAAGACAGGGAGAGAGTTAGACGTCTGTTCTTAAGGACTTCTCTGAAACCTCCAAGGAGGTCTGCTGCTCATTTCAGCAAGTTCAGAAGAGAGGAGGGGTAATTACACACGCGTAGATTTGAACTTGTGGCTGCGGAGTGTGAGGTTACTGCAAGCCTGCCATTCCGTTCAGCCTCCAGTTTATCCTCCTTTGCGGGTCCATGTGGTGGCAGCTTTTCCTGGAAACAGAAGCCAGTTTGGGAAGGGAAGGCTGCAAGCAGCAAAGTGAATGGAAGGAGAGAAAAGGAAAAGAAGGTGATAACGACTCTTTGATGGAAGTAGGTCAATCTTGAAAGCTATGGCCTGTCTCTTTGGGCTCCTTAGGAACAGTTAGAGCTGCAATTTGAGATGGAGATCAGACTACCAACTGAAAGCAGATGTTCTCTGAATGCAGTTAACTACTAGCAATAAAATGCTAAGTGTTTGGAAAATGCAGTAATTCAGTCATGTGATTTTTATTTCTGTACTTTGGTCACTGACCCTAAAATGGCACTGAAAAATGGCAGCAGATTGTATTTAGGAAGAAAATGGAAGATGGCTGTCAAAAAAATAAATAAAATGAAGTGGCTAAGCCCATTTTAATTAAAAATCAGGGTGAAGTAGTTATCTCATTCTTGTAGATGGTTCCAAAGCTCTCCTTACTTTATGTTGCTGTTTTGTGTCTGTGGATCTGATGCAGATAAAGTTAATTCAGAGAGTGATACAAATATGAGGCTACTTCTGGTAACATGCTATGTAATCAGCAGAACTGGCTGCCAGGAATTGTGCTGCTGCTCTCACCAATTAGTGCTAATGTGTGGGGTAGTCATAAATACAACGTGAATTGTGGGATTCTGATTACCTGATGGTACAGGAGTGTGCTCAGGTAGCATGGAGCTAGGAGAGCATTAGGAATGTCTTGCCAGATCTCTGCCATAGGTTCAGGAGGGGCATTGATCAATTGGTATAGCTCAGTAGATAGAAAAACTGAGGAGTGGGGCAGGAGGGAATGACCGTAGAGTCTTCCTTCTCTGCTTAGCCAGAGGCAGAAATACCAGCGTAAAATACTCTGGTTTTAGCTCTAATCTTGTCAAACCACAGCTACCCATTTTGGATCATGAAAGCTCAGCTTATTTAGCTTGTGCCCTGAGAACGTTGAGCGTTTCCCCCCTGTGCTCCTAGGGCTCTGCAAATGAGCCACAAACGAGCTTCAAAACTAGAGCCTTGTTTGTGGCAAGTGGCTGTAGGGTGTGTGGGAGAGGTACAGCCAGGAATCAGCCGCTGGCTTGGTAGAGAGCTGCCGCTGGAGAGGAGCACTGGAGCTTGCTGTGCAGATTTTTTCTAACTCCAACAGGTTTGCCTTACTATGCATTGGTTTTCCTAGCAAAAAGTGTAATAAATGGAGCTGTGTAAATAATCAGTGTTTATATTCAGCAATGTGCTGAAAAGCAGAAAGCACACTTTGGGGGAAAGAAGCATTTGTTACTGTCCCATGAGGTGGAGGGAAAACGAAGAAGGAAATATATGTTTCAGGTTGAATGAAACATTGATTTGTTTTGGAGGAAGGGGGAGGAGGTTATCCATTCTATTACAATTTGGCATATTTTTAAAATAAAAGATATTGGTGATGGAAAAAAAGAGAGGGTTAGTTTAAAAAAGAAAAATGCTGAAAATATGTTTTGTTTTTTTTCTAATTTGTTTTCTTTGGTTGAAAGAATTTCTAAATTTGTGTCACGTGTGTTAGTCCCTCTGCATATGTCTATCAACAAAGCCTTAACTAGAACCAACTCTCCTTGTCAATTAAGAACGTTTTCTCCAAGGGGCAGTGGTTATTTAGTGCCAGCAGAGGTTATTTGGTTAATTTCTGTGTGTATGCAAAGTGAAGAGGCTCTGACATTTCAGAGCGCTGGTGCAGACTCAGCCAGAATCTAAAGATATAAGCAATATCTGTCCCCAGTGTGTTTATCCCTGCGAGACCTGTTAGTTGCTGGAGCTGACAATGGCTGTATCGTTATTAATGCTGAAGGGGACTCTGTTATGTTGTTATGCAGGTCCAGATACCACTTATTTTTTGTGCTTTCTGGATGCTGCTCTTGAAGGACAAGTAGCTTTTGAAGCAGACCAAGGTTAGATCTGGCGACCTTTACTGATATTTTTTCCTTTTTTTTTTTTTTTCCCCTCCCCTGTCCCCTCCTCCTCCTTTTTTTGCATTGCTTCTGTGTTGGAGGCACATTGTGGGTTGAGCAAATCTCTGGGTAATTCTTTCTCAGCTAGGGAAGGATAAGCAGGGGGCCCACATGTCAGGAGCATGAGATTGGCGGGGAGATACCATTGATTAGCTAAGACACTTGGAATTGTTTTCAGCAGCACCCAGACACCCAGGGAGAAAGCAGGAAGAAAAGTGCCCCCTGGGTTTAAGCAGGGATCCCTTGCAGCTAATAAAATGCAAGGGACCTGTATCAGAAGCAGATAAACGAGCTGTTAAGTCCTGCAGTCAGTAAGTAGGGGAGTAGACGGAATCAACTGCGTTCAGTTCAGTTGCGCCTCTGCGTGTTTGCTTATTCATATGGATGAGATGGAGCAGGGGGATGGTGAAGGCAGCAAACTGCAGGCAGGATGGATGCAAATGCAGGAATATGGTGGAACAATGCGTGTGTTCATGATTAGGTCTGGCAGTGCTCTGTGTGAAGCCCAGCGGAGAGACAGGACATATAAGGTCCAATTACTGGCAAAACCAGCGGAGGAAGAATAAGGAGCTATCAGCTGCTGGCCTCACTGATGGGTAATGCTGACTGTTCACTGGTCAGCATCTTGAGCTGGAGGAGACAGCAGCATTGCCAGGGCACGCTAGCATTTCATGGCTTCTTAAACATGTGGGGAGCTGAGGCTGCCTTGTGATGCTCTGGGTAGAGAAAGAAAAATGAGCCAGTTAGGAGAAAGTAAGGACTCATGGCCAAGGCTGCAATTTGGAGGTTTCTGTAAATTTGCTACTACCTTGTCTAATGGGAGGGGAGAGGATGAAGTTAGAAGATGGTTTAAAAGCAAAACCAAAAAAAAGGTGTTACCTTTAATAACTGCAGATGAAGGGCAACAAGACAGTAACCGGCAGCTTCTTAGCTGTTCCTAACCTACAGCCAGGTGCTCTGCAGCCCAGCTTGACCAACAAGCTGCTTATGCTTCTTGCTGCTAGTTTGCTGGTAGCTTTAGCTCTCTGACTGTTATTGCAAATAAATGTCTGCAGTCCGGAGCCAATTTAGAAAAAACATACAATGACAAAGGTAGAATAATGGAAAGGAGGGAGTGGGTCCTGGCAAAGAGAATTAATGGTCCACCAGGCTGGTCTCCAGTGAGCTCTGAGCCCTGCTTTGTGAAGCACCGTAGAGGAAGAGGAATAGAAAGCAAGTGGAGTGGAGCCTGTGCAGAGCAGGAAGGGATATGGGGAAAGATGAATATGCATTATGTGGGAGTGATAGGACAGAGGGATGAACATAAGGAGGCAAATGCAGCTGGGGGAGTTGTCCAGGGTCAGCATACAGAGAATGAAGATAAACATGCAGGGAGAGAGTGATGTGGAAAGTGAATATACAACTGTGATTTTTAAGAAAGCTTTGGGGGGATATTTTAACAAGGCCTGAATATCTGTGTGTGTTGGGGCTGAGCCTGCATTCTTTCACTTCCAGATCGCAGCCAAGCCCAGCAGTAAGTAACAGTTGGTGCCATCCTATGACCCAGAATGAAATAAGTCAGGAGGTGGTGCTCACGTCCCCTAAAAGATTAGTTCTGCTAGGCGATGTGGGTTTCAGCTTTGGGGTTAAATAAGGCTGGTGCAGTCTATGTCACTATGGAGATGGCTGGATTGGGTCAGAAAGGCACTGGAAAGCAAAGAGCTGCTGTGACAGGTCCTGGCTAAAAAGAGGCTCTAAGACTCAAGCTTGGCATTTCCCATCTTCGTTGCTGGTTTAAACAAATACCTCTTGTGTGGATAACCAGTCAGCAGGAAAATGGTTAGAAGAGAGCGGTGTGCTGCAGTGAAGGACAGTTACCTAAGCATCAGCAGAGGAACTAATCCAGCCCCTCTGGTACCAACCGGCTTTGATGTGGTTCTGAAATCAGCTCTCGCTGGGTCTCTGAAGCAAGACATTGCTTCAGCAGCGCAAACTGCTGCTCCCTGCAGAAAATTAATAAGGAGACTTTGGATTCCACTCTGCATCTGACCTAAGCAGCTAAATAGGTTACACTAAGTTTTAAGAATTGCCCCAGTTTTCCTTTTAATAGGCAATTTTTCTGCTTAATTTGCAGAACAAGCAAAAAGCTATTATGTAAAATTTATCAGCAGCAATTGGCTCTCATTAGAGATTGGGAGCAGGAGGCTTTGTCGTAAGGGGGAAGGATCCTCCAAATTTTCATTTACCAGCCTTAGTTTCCCAGCACTTATGCTGACCCATGCCCTGAACAAATTCAGACACTGAGCCACCAACATTTCTTTCCTATTCTCACAAAAGCTGTTCTCACCTTCCTCCAATCTGGTTTTAGAAGTCCTTAAGCAGTCAGTAACCAGTTCTGTTAGAAGCACGTGATCCAGGCTGAATGAAGTGCCTGTAAATTGCAGTGCTATTATTACAGTGTTTGAGCAGTGAATTTTGCCATGTTGAGCAAACTCAAACGGTAGAAATGTTTTGTTCAAGTGTGTTAGAGTGCAGTTGTGTGCAGAGCTCCTTGCTGGGCCATTGAGTTGGGCCATAGGTATCTGATTGTGCTTGTGGGACATCGGCAAGGTCAGCCTTTACGTGCTGCATGGACTCCAGCAGCTTGGGTCTGGAAATTCATTCCTGAGTCTAACATCTTTGCCAGAATTGGTATAGTTGCTGATACCCGCAAGGCTGCCTTTTCTCACCACTCTTTTCTCCTAAGTCCTGCGCTGGATATAGCAGACATAGGAAGAGTTGCTGTCCGTATTTCCTGGAGACCAGAACACAGCATGATCTGAAATTGCTCATGTTTTCTTCATGCTGCAGCCGTGTCTTTTGGCTCCAGCTGAAGACAGCTGTGACTTGCGTTGTGTAGGGGGACAGGTAAACTGTAATATACCTTCCTATGAGAGACATTAGGGAAGTGGAAATTATTACTGACATTGAAACATTCAGATGGGGATTTTTCCTTTCCTTTTCCCCCTACAGTACATGTTAATTATACATGAAGGTTCACTACAGCAGAAGGGATTATAATTAATTTATATTTGAACTATAATAGATTTCACTACAAACTGCATTTCATTGCAAGAAAGTGTATTATGACTGCTGTTTGCTGCCAGCAATTTACATAAACCGACCACAAAGCATTGCATCCATTAATCCTGCATTAAGGACAGCAGCAGGCGGATAAAACTATGAAAAAAAATAACGCAAGTGTGTTTAACTTGTGAACAGAGACCTTGCACTTGTTGCAGAACCTATGTAATCTAACCTGAGAAATGCAGAGGAGTGCATTGGACCACATGAATTTGTAAGGTAACATTTGGATCCAAATCTATGTCTGAACTTGCCTAGAAATGAGAATTTATCTGGGTGTTCTATCTCTACTTTAAACTGCAAGAAAATTAGAATCTATCTGAAAGAAGAATAATCCTTTGTTCGTCTCGCTGCCCGGAGTCACACGCCAAAGCAGTATGAAGACAGTAGTGACCTAGCGGACAGGCAAGCAGGTTTTTATTCTTGACCTGATGAAAAATCATATGCTTTCCTGTGCCCCTCTCTCCTTTTCCAACATTACCTACCTAGTTTTATGGGATGGGAGTTTCTCCAAGGCAGGGATTATGCTTATGAAGGTAGGCTGGAGCAACTCCCAAACCAGAGCCCCTGTCATAGTATAAATCATAGAATCATAGAATCGTTTAGGTTGGAAAAGACCTTTAAGATCATCCAGTCCAACCATTAACCTACACTACCAAGTCCACTCTAAACCAATCAAGGGTAGACTAGACTAAACCATGTCCTGAAAAGTATTAATCCAAACATACCAGATAGCATATTAAAAGCATAAGATGGCAAGTTGATAACTTTTAATTGGTGCTTCCTAGTTTATTACTGCTAACCCACTAACCTCGTAGCTCTCCCTCCTTGTCATCTTTTTGTGATGTCCCAGTGATATCAAGTCTTGGACCTTGGTTTCTTTGCCATCAGGCATACCCTGACACCTTACAGCCCTTCACTTGGGAGTGTTGCTGATGCTATCTGTTGCACTGCATACTATTGCCTTCCGTCTCTGAACATAATATAACAAGCTTTCGTCCGCAGACAGGAGCTTCATCCCTGATGACCCAATTTCAGGCTGTAGAAAAGGGCAAGACGGCTTGTCAGGGACTTCAACAAACAGCTCGACAGCTGTTGTAAACAGCCGAGAGGAAAGGTCAGAGCCAGCCCTCCTCTGCCACTGATGAGTGTTTCCTCTCCTGCACTGCCAAGGTTTGGCCAAGCAATGTGAACTGCAGCAGAAAGGGCCAGGGGAGAGAAGAGTCAGGAACAAGCAACACAAATAATGTCAGTTTGCCCAACAAAGAAGGGAATTTGGATTTTTGGAACTGTATCTGGACTTTGCAAAAGGCTGAGGCTGTCTCTCAAAACAATGAAAACTCTTTCCAGAGAAAGGATTGATGGCTGTTTCAATTAACAGCCAGGTCACTGATTATCCCTTTATCATTTATTTTTACAAGGTGTCTTGGGATTCGTTTGATTGTTAGAACCAGTGCTCTGCAGGATTCCCACTTCTTTTCCTGCTTCTTTTGGAGGCATTACGGAACAGCTTTGCCTGAGGAACACAGGGCATGAATGTGGCTTCTGCCATCTTCTTGAGAACTTGGTTGCCATCTCCCCAGGCCAGGCACTCTATCCTTTTTGGGTGTCCAGTGCATGATAATAAGGTAATAAGGAGTTAAACTGTCTGCCATTGCTGTGCCAATGTAGAAGCAGCGCGTATGTGCGTGGTTGACCCCGGTGTGGTATGATTGGGAGTAGCACTGCTTGGACTGTATTAGTAGCCTGACATAGGAACCATCTGGAGACACAAGTCACTCTCACCTAGAGGAGCTCAGATGATTGAGGGAGTTATATGTCAGCACTTCTATCTTCCACAGAGGGCTATTAAAAGCCATGCTGATACTGCAGCTGGGGTCTGTATATGCGGCACATCTGGATGTACTCGAGCTATCTTTATGCTAGGGAGCTTGGGCACCAAAAAATCAAAACTGCAGCATCACAGCTCTCAGTACAGTCAGCACGAGCCTGCCTGAGACCCTGGAAAATTAGCTGCTAGCTGAAGTGCTGTTGCCCTTAGCTCCTGTGCACTTCAGTCCACCTAGATTAAGGAAGCCTGTGTCGCTGTCTTCTTGTGGCAGTGCTGAAGCACACCACACTGGGGCATTCCTTGCCCAGTTTGCATTTTCTTTGCTTTCTGGCTATTTCATGGCTATGCTGAAGGCACTCATGGCCACTTCAGCGAAGTCTGGTTTGCTTCCAAGAGCTTTCTTATACAATTCATACTTATACTCTAGCAGTAAAATTAACAGACTGTTTTATTACGCAGGCTTTATTATTCAGGAGGACCCATCCAAAGGCTAGGAGCAGTTTTAATCCCAGCAGAATGACACCTTGGCAGTAAAACAGTTTTGCTACTAGGATTTTGTTGGAGGTGTTTGCTGAGAAAGGGAGAGAAGTCCTGAACAGACTACTCCAGCTCCACTTGACACAAGAAGATGCAGGATAGGGTGTCCTAATTTTGGAGCAGCACAAACCAACAATGAGGCTAGTCCCATCCCAGGAGATGCTGTGGGAAATAGAGAAATGGGGCTCTGGTGGCAGCATTGCAATGCCTACTGTATTGAAGAGAAGCCGCCGCAGGGAGTGTCGTGACACTGTGATTAATATTCAAGACCTGGCACCATTTCCTTCCCACACACCCCACAGTATGAATCACGGTGTAGTGAAAAATACCCACAGAAACCACTTTTCCTGTGCTGTCTGAATATGTACATTGTCCTAAAATGAAAACTGGTGTAGTCTGAGGTGCAGGATCAGAAATGGCTCCCAGAAGTTCCTTCTGTCCTGCAGTGAGACAGAAGGGACAGTCCCATAATAGCAGGCTGGGTGGGGCAAATCGTCTGCCCCCTTACTTGCCTCTGACTCAGCCTCTGAGATAAAAGATGGTTTCCAGAAAGCACTCGGGGTGAAAATATTTCAGTTTGCTGCTGCTTTGCAGTTGCCACTCTTGCTAATTTCTACTCTGATGTCACCAGCAGTGGCCCCATTAATATTATTTACAGTGTTTGTGCTGTGGGCTTTGGTTGTGCTCAAGGCTCTGTTGCTGGTCTGCAGAGCCAGAAGAGCAGCTCAAACACTTTCAGTGACATATCTTGCAGCCCGGGGCGTATTCCACGTTCTTCATGTCATACCTGGGCTGCCTGGATCTACCCAATAATCCTGTCTGTACCTTGGCTTGCTCCAGCAACCTGAGCCATCCTGGGGCTTGTTTTAGTTATTTAGAACTTAGTTTAAAAAATGCAGTAAGTCATGAGACCAAGCAAATCCGATAAAGACTCTTCAGGGGAAGGCAGTCTGCAAAGCCAGATGCAAATGCAGCCAACCAGAAACCAAAAATATATTAGTACTGAGAGAGCAGGCAATTATTATTCTCCTATCAGAGTTGCAGGATTTTCAGTGTGTGTGACTTCAGTGCTACTTCAGGACAGCCAGGCATCCGGTTTTGGCTGAAAATGGGTAGAGCCATGATTGCTTCAAAGCCCATGTCTTTCCCTGCATGACACCCACGAGCTGCAATTAATTGATGCATTTAAGAAGCACATGCCAGTCTATGTGAGAAGGACCTTTGCAGCTGACTCGAAATGCTAACCTGAAGCATTCAAAAATCACGTCAGGCTTTTTATCTGATCCTGCTAATCCTAAAATTAAAAAAAGGAGATGAAGAAGCAGCCAGGGCTTCAGTATTTACCTGCAGAGGTTTAAATCTTCAGAGTTCATGTCTGTAAGGTATTCTGCCTCAAAGCTGAACTTCTCAGGGAATCTAATGACTCTGGGAGCTAAGGCTAGTTAGAAAAAGCACCAAATATTGCCAGCAACAGTGCATATGTAAGCACTGGAAGCTCTGCAGTCAAAAAGTATGTCCCAGAAGAGCTATTTCAGCACTTAAGCCGATCTCCAGTACGAAGTGTGCACTGGTGTCAGTGTATAGGAGAGAGACTTGGGCAGATAATGTGTGTCTACAGAACAGGCCCTTGTATCTTTAAGACATCCCATAAGCCACATGCCCTGGAATCAGTCCCTGGGTGAAAAATTTTTTACAGTGAACTTGTGCCCTGTTCCTGATGCATTTCACATTTTTCTGCAATATTTCAGCTTGTAAGAAGCCACTCAATGTATTAATGATCAGGAAATAATAACGTTCTCAACCCAGGGCCAAGTATCCTCCGTCTCCCTGCCATCTGTAATAACAGCGCGTTTAATGGATGTGTGCGAGATGGTCTCTTAGGAACCCTTGGGGAAGTGCAGAGCTACACCGAAAGCACAGTTGCTCAGCTGTCGCTGGAGAATTTAAGGTTCTTTCCAATTTTTCAGTGCCGGTTTGGTGACTTTCCCAGTGACCTGCGGCAGGTTCTGTGCTGTTTCCTGACTGACCTGGGAGCTGATTTGTCCATTGGCACAAGGGTGTCTTGTGCATGTGCTGTGAGCCTCCTGCGGTAGAGGTTGATGGCAAGCAGCAAGAACCACATGGTTGCAGCGTCTCCCAGCAATTGCCATGCATGATGGAGGAGGCCGTCAATCAGCAGTCAGCAAGATCAGTGTTAGATTAAATCAAATACACCAGAGTGGCTGCCTATGCTTGTAAATTGCCACTGGGTATCAATTACAGTGTGCCAGATCGCTCGCTAACAGCCTTGCCCCATACTGCTGTTGCATTGTCCGTGCTGCGTGCCTTTTGTGGATTTAAGCACTGTATGATATTGCCTCCCAACCCAAGAGAAATCCCGTTTTGAGGGACACTTTTCAGAGTGATTGGTCGCAACTGTTAGACCTGACACATGGCTTGTTCTGCCACCTAATTCATCTTTAGTTCTTCAAGAGACCAGCACTAAAGAAAGCACAATTACTGGACTTAATCTAGGAATCGCAGACTTAAAGCTGATGGCCTTTGTTAAGTGGTATGAACATAATGGCCTCCACTAGGCATTAATCACTATGAGACTTTGAACACAGGAACTTGGGCTATTTTTTGCGACCCTGTCAACTGTGAGCTATGTGTCTTTGGGCAAGTCTTTTCTTTTCCCTGTGGTCCAACAAGTCCCCCAGCTGAACAAAGCATGTAGTAATACTGAAGTGCCTCTAAAGACTAGGTCGTTGATGAATGAATTCTTACTGCATATTTTTTTGAGATTTTTGGATGCCAACCGCTATTTTAGTACAAAGTAGTATTGATTATCATCATGCATATATAATACAGAAGTTGTTATTCATTTCCTTATTGCTTCTCCTCTCTGACATGATCTCTACTAGGTACCTCAGGGGGCAGGTTAATAAAACTCTGTCTATTTACATTAAATACTAAGGGAAGCATTACCCTTAGTACAATCCCACTCACTGTCCTAGCAAAACCCATCCGTTCGGCACAAGTTTCCAAGGCACCATTCCAGCGCATCTCCTGAGCATCAGGCTGGGATTCTGCAGTGATATGTGTTTCCTTTCTTTTTCTTCTGCTGCATTTTGTAACTGCTAGTCTGACCTGGCATTGCTACCTATCATAGAGAAAGGCTGCTGTTTTCCTGAGTAATCTCACAGTACTTATTTTTATAGGTATATTGAAGATAATGATCCTGCTTCTGAATGGGAGATAAGAGGGAGACAAAGACAGAGCTGTTGGCTTTTAACTCGCATGAAAAGCTTCAGATACTACTGCAATGAGGACCATATATGAAGACAGAGCTGTGTCATGACTGGTAAGAGAGTGAGCAATGTAGCAACTTTGACAGAAACAGTGACCTTCTGAGAATTAAGCATATTGCATTATGTTGCAGTAATAAGGCGTAAGACCCAGACTCACAAAGGTGACAAAGCGATGCTGAATTCAGCAGCATTTGAGCATCTAAATACCTATGTAGATATGGATATAAATGCCTTATTTAATCTGAATTAACATGACTGCAAAAGTGAAGCGTTAGCACAGTGGAACATGCTCTGTCTGCGGTTGTGTCTCCACTTTCCACTGTAACTGCCATTTTGTATTATGGGTTGCACATGTTGCCAGCCTTGCCCCAGGCAAGGTTAATGAATTGCATTTCCTGTGGTCTGCCTGGCTTCAGAGAGCCGCACCGTATCTTCTTGAAGGATCATCACTGGGAAACTATAGCAAGGCAATCTGGAGCCATTGGCTTTGATTGTCTCTCAGGGGTTGGCCAGATGCCATCATCAACACATTTGCAACACGGTGATGCCAGTGTGGCGGGTGTCTTGGTCGCTTCTCAGCCTGACACATGGCAAAAGGCTGAAGAGAGCAGGGAAGCCAAAAACTGTCAGCTGGAAGCAGGGCAGCGCAGGAGAGAGGGCAAGGGGGATGCTGCCAAGCCTTAATACCCATAAAGCTCAGGGTCGCAGAGGGAGACTATTAATATAGATTTTCAGATAGTTTCTTTCTTCTTTCCATTTGCTTCCCATATTTCCTGGTTCCTATCTCCTGTAAGAACAAATTTGGCAGAGCTGGGAAGCCTTCTCTCTCCTCACCACACCACTGGTCAGATTGTGTCTGAAATCTGGAGTGAAGAAGCAACCGGAGCAATTTCACCAGCATTTTACCTACCTTATGCCAATTGTAGTGTGCAAAGGACTTGTTTTATGACTTTGCCATCCTTTCCCATACAGAGAGGGAGAAGCATTCTCATTTAATATTAATTTCTCCTCCATGGATTCAGGCTGCTTCTGACAGTGTATCAATTATTTAAACTTGTTTAAAAAATTTCCAGGATTAAAGAGATTATTTTCTTGTTGATTTTGGTAATTCCTTCCTCTTTTGCATCTCTGAGGCTGAGTACAACGAAGTTACTGAATTCCTATTCGCTCACAGTTCACCCTATCCAGGGGCAAAATGGAAATTTTGTTTCCATTTGTAATTGCCAAGTTCATGTCTGAGTAGTAAGCAGCTCCCGCAAACTGGGTATTAGTAAAGCAATTTAAGACTGATTAGGTGGCATTGTTAGGTGAGCAATCCCTTGTACGACTGCACAGGGAATATTAATTGTATGTTTGTTTGTACAGTTAAGATCTTTCTGCAGAATTTTACATTATGAAAGTAAATTTGAAAGAGACAACATTTGCCGTTTTCCTCTGTGGTGGTTTGCATTTCTCAGCTACAATAAGTGACCAGTCCCTTCCAGCAGACAGTTGAGGTGACTCCACTCTCAGATCAAAGAACCTCATGTGCTACTGTCACAAATTTAAACAATATCTAAAGATCATCTGTTGGCCCCTGCACAGTGTGTCTTTGTTAGCTGTGGAAGAACAGCTCACCTGCTCCAGCCTACAAGCTGAAATCGGGGCTGCAACTGGCACTTAAGAAAATCTAGAAAAAAGGATTAAAAAGAATAATCAAAGAGCTTTAAACATCAAAAAGCAAACAGGTCTATGAAATATACATGAAAACACACTAAAACCTCAATCCCAGCATTATCTGTCTCCCATCCAATCATTAATTCATGGTTTTTTGCTACCAGGGAAAGTGAACTCCTTAAATGGGTTCTTTGACTGGGTCTTCCTGTTGGTAAGCAAGACTGCCTGAACAATCCAGCTCATCACTCCGGCAGAAAGGAATGTTTGTGGCTTCCTGTGATATCCCATAAACGTACCTTTGCCTTAATTAACTGGTCAGACAATCTTGCTTAACAAAGGGAAGACCTAGTGATATTCATATCTAAAAGCAAGTTTCTATAATTGCAAATTAATCAGGAAAAACCTTCAGTAAGCTTTTCTCACTATTCACTGTTAGAAAGAATCAGACGGCCCATTATTTTTCTTCCCAACTGTTTCATGCTGCATGATAGACTTTATCAATCAGGCCCAGAAACCAATCTTCTCCCAGTCTCCAGCACAGTCATCATCAATCACATCCGTGAGCAATGGCGCTAGAGCCTCATCACAACCTTTCCTTTGCTAGCAAGCATCGCAGCTCAGAGAGAGAGGTGGAGATGTACATTTGAAATATCGATCATTCTCTCCTGCAGCAAAAGGATGGTGGGAGGGGAGAAGAGAGAGAGATCGCATGTGTTAAAATGTTTTATTTTTGTTGTCAGTGTCTCTGGCTAGAAACTGATAAGCTGCAGGAGCTGAGAGCACGGAGAGAGTCTGGCATGAATGGTGTGTGGGAGGAAGGTCAGGAAGGGAAGAAAACAAAATGTCTTCTTGTTACTACCATTATTTGTATTATAGCAGTACTACCAAGCTCTTAGATTGCACGTTCTGTCCACCTACTGCCAACACCTTTATAAAGGTCAGGATCATTATCTTAGTTTTCCAAATGGAGAAACTGAGGAAGGCTTAACTTGCACAAGGCAAGCAGGCCCCAGACAGAGGTGACAAAAGAGCTCAGTTTTCTCAAGACGTAGAATAGCACTCTGTCCCCCGGGTTGCATTGCCTTCCCTTTATAGAAGAGGGTGAATCTGAGATCAGGGTCTTGCTGGGCAGAGTATGGTACGAGCAATACGGGAAGAAAACGGATTTCCCAAAGGTCCCTGCATTCCTTCCATCTCCTGAGCTGTCTCTGTTGTTGTAGGTCATCAGTTGTCGTGGTTTTCCATCTCAAATGTTTATTTTGTGCTTTGTATACACACACAAGAAATGTGTTCCAGCTTCACATCATTGCAGTGTGAACCAGTGGGAACCGCAGAGAAGTGAGGTGCTTCTTCAAATGTATTTCACTTTGTAAGATGAAGGAAAGAAGGGAAAAAAAAACCAACAAAAAAAATTATTTATTTCGTATGTATGTTTCACACTTCATTGATTTCACTTGAGTTGTTCCTAATTTACATGGAAAGGTAAGGCTTAATCTCCTGGGTCTAGTTTTCCACCCTTTCATACAAACTGTATGTCTGTAAATCCTGCATGTAATGTCTGCAAGGGAGACAGAGAACAGGTTGTGTTTCTTTCTTTCTTATGTCCTGTAACACTGTTGATTCCCCTTCTAGCACCAAGGGAGTTTATTCACTTGAGGTTTCTTTAAGCCATTCTTAGATGCTGAGAATTTAATCTCTGAGTATTTCTAGTTGTCTGCATTAACTAGTTGAAGAAATCAGGCTAAGGCTGCACAGCCAGTTGAAACGCAGCTGCTTGTCAGGTTTAAGGAGGTTGAGAACTGTGAAGCACGCATTTGCCATCCGCAGCATCATCATGCTGTGGTCCGTGACTGTCCCTGACTAGGCTGATGCAACCTGATGCATGGAGCTGTACTGGATGTTGTGCTAGGATTTGAGTTTTGCTTCAGGAACTTTCTGGAGAATGAAAGAAGCCTGCAGCTAACCAGCTGCCTGTATTGGCAACGCATAAATGATAGACAACCCGGAGCTGGAGTACAGGCTTTGGATGATGATATAGATCTATAGGCTTCTGTCTTTGTCCCCCTGAATCACAGGTGCTACGTTAGATCAAAATAAATGGTTTTCATGTGTACCTCTGTATTTAAGTTACGTGTACCACACATGTCTTGAGCTGGAAATCCATCAAAAAAGGATTCATCAGTCTTTTCTGAACCTGTGCTTTGAGCAGTCCTATGTGCAATACAAAAGCAAGATATTTCGTAAGGCTTTTTTTTTTTTTTTTTTTTTTTTGCATTGGTCAAATATATTTGACACTTCTTATCCAACTGTTTGTTTCCCACCTGTGTTAGTCTGGTTTCCTGCTGATCTCAATTCTGCAAAATCACAGCAAAGCCCATCCCTTCTGTCATTAGGCTTCTTAAGTACAAAGAATGTGTATTTTGTCCAAAATCAGCTGTGGAATTAGTAGCTAAGGTGCACAGGCTTCCCAGTTCCTGCTTCCCCAGGTACCATGCTCTTTGAATCACATCCCATTCCTTCATCATCTAAGCAGAATAAGCTTTCTGTGGAACCAGTGAAAAGCAACATTAAGAATAAAGTGCCCAGGAAGGGATGGATGGAGATACAATGGTAATTAAGCTGGCAAAGAAAGTTATGTGGAATCAAATCACCTTGCGCTTCCATGCCTTTGTCCTTTAAAAAAAAAAAAACTCTGGGTGCCAGTTTACCCTAATTGGCTCTTCGTTCTGGCAAGCCAAAGAGAGATCAGCTTCTTTTTCACTGCCTTTGTGTCCCTGCTTCCCGTCCTAACCTAGTGTAGTCTTCTGTGAAATTGTTTTCTCTGCAGAGACGGAGTTGCCTCATCTCTTGTAATTCCACTGGAATAATCCTTGGCTCTGTGCTAGAAAAGCACTGAGCGTAGTCACTGAAGGGAACACTGGGGAAACATAGGCATCTGCACACATACACCTTAGTGCTGGGGGAATTCAGGCAACTCAGAAAACACGGCAGATTTGCAAATATCTCTTTCTTTCCTTTAATGCTTGCTCTGTGGTAAAGTAGAAAAGGCTCAGGGAGCAGCCAGCCAGGAGGGCGTGCCAAGTGAGCAGAAACAGTGAGGCACTGAAGGCAAATGCAGGGGGAACAAATGCTTTGTACAGGACCTCACCACATAAGGAGCAGGGTGCTTTGCGGGCAGTGCACGTAGAGACCTGGGACTGCTTAGCATCAGAGCTGAACACACGGCCAGACCGTCATCGTTGTAACTCCACCGACCTTACCGCAGTTATTGTAGAAAGTTTTGTCCCAGCGTGCTTATGATCTCAAGTGATGAAAATAATAACCTAAGACTTACCTGTCTGTGTATCTCTGTGCTACAAGAGGGAAAGACCTAGTCCTAATTATTTAACTAAATAAAGGATCCTCATCAACGGCCTGTGACCAAGATAAGCGTTGCCCTTGTTTTTACACAGAGACATGCAGAGGTAAAACACGGTTCCTGAAGTAGATCTTACAATTCCCAACTCACCATCTCAAGCCCTAACCATGAGGTGCCAAACCAAAAGGAGGCATAGCTATTAAATGTGTGTGATTTAAAGCCAGAAGGGAACACTGGGGTAGGCCTCCCACATACAACTGAGTAATTATTTTCCCTTGCTAGATAAATGATGACAATAATACCGAGCTTAACAACTCCCAGTTACGCTAGAGAGCATCTCTTTCTGAGAGTTAGCCAATAGCAATTTTCAGGCATTATTGACATAGCCTACAGTTCCAGCCATATCACACCAGAGTCCTTGCAGACGGTTCATTGCTCCCTGTGGAGAGAATAGGACTTCTTTCAGAGTTTATTGTCACCGTATCAGTATTGTGCCTCAGGTTATCAGGCAGCATCGAAATGGCAGTGCTGAGGAAGATGCTTATCCTATGGTCTGATTATTCAGTAATTTCCTGTTACTATTCTCTTGTATTTGCTTCTGAATCCTGGCCATTGCCAGCAAGAAGATTTGAGGTAGATAGGCATGCTCTGGTTAGTACGGCAGTGCTAACCTGATTGTGACCCGTGACGCACTAAACTTTAATCAAGTCTGATAGGTGGCTGAAAATTTTCTGTAGTTGTATCAGCCGGAGTAGATTTAAATCTGAAATCAATTTGTAGACATGGCTTTGACATGGTTCAAGACAGAAGGATGTACAGCAGGAACCCAGGAGTAGGAAGACAGCAATTGCCATGTAATCATGGGGTCTGTCACTTAACATTTATATGTGATGGGTGTCCTAAAAGAGAGGTTGTCATCTGCATTATGGATATGCTAATTTGTCATGCTGACAGACAACAGAATCCCAACTCATACAGCCATTGTAACTAATTAAACAGACAAACCAATCAACAGACATGGCAGATGAGGAATTTTGATGATATAGAGTGACCTTGCGATGGTGCTTAATATAATTTTGTTTAATACCAGACTTTTGGCAGGAAATTACCTTAAAAAGCACCTAAAGTGTGTCAAGGCAGTAGTGACAACTTTGCCAGGGTTCCATAGCAGCTTTCATCTGGAGGGATCCCAAAGCATTTTATCAGATTCACTTCATGAAAATGAGAATGCGTTAAAATGTAACCTGGATACCCAGTGTGCTTGACCGGTGCTTGCTCTCTGCTGAGGTCAGTTCAGTTGCTGGTTTAGTTCAGGCATTGAAGATTAACTCTTTCTTTGTCCATCTATCTACTTTGTCTTTGCCTTGTTCATCGGAGGAGTACTGTACTATGATTAAAGTAATTTGAGGAAGTCTTTTGTACAACCCTCAATTTTTATTTTTATTTTACTTTTTTGTTTCCAAGCAAAACAGTGTATCTCCTGTGCAGTAAACAGGATCCAAGAGCATGAGGATTTACTTCTCAGCTTTGTTGCTTTAAATGCGGTGAACTGGGCAATCCATTTCCTGTCTCTCTCATTCATAAAGCCATCTGGGTACATCAGCTGTGATGGATCATTTCAATATTATGCCTTCTATCCTGGAAATGGAGCTTTCCCTCCCCTTTTAGATAAAAGCTGCTAATATTTGAGTCCCCATTCTAGTCAACCAGGCCATAAGACATAAGGCTTCCTGACAGCATATTTGTGTCATGAACATGTGACACTGCTCCTTGCTTCACTAGCCCAGACAATAAATATTGTGGAGCCAGAGCAAGAAATGAGAAGGGGGATTTACAGTGCATAGCATCATATGGCTTGTAGGCTAGGTTCATCCCTGGGTTAGTGCTGTTCAATTCAGAGGAATTATCCCAAGCAGTGAATCTGCTCCAATGGCAGACATGCAAGACTGGAATTTCAGCTCTGGTTTTTTAACTCACTCTTGCCCAAAATACATAGAAGAAGGCTTAGCACAGGGTACTAGGGGTTTATACTGAGCTTGGTTAATCCATTGCAGAGGCTGGGGAGAATTTTGAGACTGGGATTTGACTTCAGCTCAGGTGCTATCTAGCTTCTAAAGCTATCCAACTTCCAGAGGGATTCATGTAACAGCTAGGATGAGAACATTGTCAAAGCTGATATGAAAAGGATTTACGAAGGTAAAGGCTGAGGGAAACTGAGGGAAGGTCCCCAGCAAAGTTTGGTGAGTGGGCAGATTAATTTCTTTTTTGAGAAATTCAAGGTAAGTTATTTTTGAAAAAGTTATTCTTCTACTTGCAGACCTCTGAAATTTAACTGAACTTTAAAAACTCAGTTTGTTGTACATAGCTCAACAGAATGCCCTTTGAGCACCTGGAGCAGTCAGCCAACACTTGTATGAGGCATAAGAACTAGGAATAGAAAATAGTATTGGCAATGTTGTAAGTCATTACATCCCTCAGCAGGGAATCTCTTTTGGTTGAGGAAGTAATGAAACTGGAAGGGGTTAAATGTTCAAACTTTCTAATCAGCCAAGGGTTCAGAACAAATTGTTTGATGTATGATCTGCTCTTCTTTTTTAGTCAAGTTTTAGTTTCTTTACAGTCATTCTTATAATCTTCCTGTGCACATAAGAGGCAGTAAAAGCATTTAAGGTCTGTGAGTGTTTTTTATACTGGATGAAAGTTGTTCATGCATACAGTAGCTGTTCAGTGAGCTCCCAGTGGAATCCCAGGCTACATGGAATTTACCCATTAGATTTCATTTTGAAGAACATCCGTTCATATGGAAATCACTGAAATTTATCAGATTGTCAGTTTTGCTTGTTTGAAAGAAAGTTCAACCTTATGATGTTTGCAATGCCTGGTAATTTGGACATACAATCTTACAGTAACAAACAAACGCACACCCGTGCACCCCCCAGTAATACAAAACCATGTGCACTTAAAATTGGGGTTTCCCCAGATCAAAATTCAAAGGCAGCTCTTGCCAAAGGACAGTATGGAGTGGGGAGTGAAAAGAAAATGACAGCTGTCATATCTGTCTGAATACCTCTGTGGCCTCTGTTACCATAGCATCTGAGCTCTTCTGAATCACCAACCACTTTTGACTGCACAACCCTCCTGTCCACGGTAGAAGCAGTTCCACTACCTTAAATTCATTCTTCCTATGGAGAGTTAAATCGAGAGGAGGGGAGGGAGAGAGGTATGGAGAGGCCAAATAAATCAGCACCATTTACAAAAAGGTTGAAAATTAAAAGAGAGGGAGGGGAAAGAGGCAAGTGCTAACAGTAAAACGAAAAATGAAGAAGTGCCATGATAAAAATGATACAGTGTCCAGGCAGCTCAGTCCCCAACCTTGAAAACCCCATGAGTAAAACATTGCTCAGTGCAGATGAATTCTTTCAGTTAACCTTGTTCACAGCAACACCTTTGCAGGTCAGAAAATTATTACTTTTTCACTTTACAGCTCTCAAGCGGGTTCCTGAATATCTCTGCGTATGAATGGGTAGATTGGATTGGCTTGTGTTGAACTGAATTGGCACACAGATTCCCTAAATCTAGGAATATTGTGCAATATCATTCTTTTTCAATAAGAATACAATGAGGAAAGAATCCTCCCTGAAATAAACAAAGGGACCTCTGTACGTTGCCAACAGGCTGTTTTTTAGCCATTGACCAGGCTGAAATAGCTGCACTGCAGCAGAAGTGCCTGGAAAAATTATGAGGACTTCCGCAAAACTGCAAAAGCTATAGGAGCAAGTGGCTTGTGAGTGCCTGCTCCATTCCCATCTGAAAAGATTCATGCACCTTCCTTCTTTGTAGCTCAGCCCTGAATGTGCTTTCAGCTCCACAGTGCAACTATGCAGTATGGAAGCACTCGTCTTCCCCTTGTCCACTTTTACTTGGCAGCTGAGGTCTTTTGACTGCGAGGCTGGATGCTTAGGTTCTCAGTTAAGAAAAGTCCTCCATGGGGGCTTTTGGACCCTAGATGAAATCAACAGCTGTATGCATTTTCATGTCACTGATGTCACCAAACTGATGCAGTGGGGCTGCTGTACGCCTATGAATTAGGGATGGTGCTCCATCACTAAGTAAATGTAAACCGGTGATATGCAAGGAAAGTGCTCTACAAGGCAGTGCACTCCCCCTTCTCCCTCCAAGCCATCAAGTTGCTTCCAAAAGGCTAGTGATTTAGCCCAGGAAAACCAGCAAAATCTCGTAATGTCCTGCCACTTCTTGCATCCCCAGGCAAAGAAGATATGGGGGATAATGCAGTGTCATGTTTGTCTAATGGACTTATTACTACTTACCAATGCAATTTCATCAGCAAAAGTAGGCAAAAATTGATAAAGAGATAGCTAACGGAGCATTGCAGCTTGGTGTTTACTGATAATCCTTGCCCACTGGATACTTTTGATCCCGAGGCAAACATGAGAGCCAGAATGTCCTTACGCAATTGCTTTTAGGCAGATCCACAGCAGCATACTAAGGAATAAGGATTCTTAGCTACACTAAACACTGAGTATTCATTTAGAATACTAAGGTCAGCTGGTCAGACCTTGCAGGTCACGGATCCTTACGTTTCACTGAACTGGTTTTAAAAGCGGACCAGTTGTTCAGGTCTCAGAAAGCTAGATGGTTCCTTGCGATAGGAAAAACAAGCAAGCAAAAAACTGGTGTGCCACCAGTGTCCAAGGTGCTAGGGCGAAAATTGACAAGAAAAGGCTCTGTAAAGGCAACAAGAAGCACAAGTAATTCTCCCTGATCCTTTTAGGATCAGATTCTTTAGCTGAAGAACACAGTAATAGATTGCAGAACCATATCAGATCATTGGAAAAAAAGCTAGCTAGAGAAGCAGAAGCATATGGCGATGAAAAAGCCTGCCTTGAGAAATGGAAAATAGACCTTTTCTGTTTTTAATAATGTGTCAGCCTTTGTATTAAACTGGCCCAGAGCCCAAAGAAATGGACTGTTGCTTCCATTTACAAGAAGACCAGGTCTGGCCTTGTGATGGCTTTGTAAATAAACGCTCCATTATCTCTTACAAATATCTTTCCAATATGTTATCTGACCCTAGGTTTATTCATTCACAAATCCAGTCATCTTTTATAGCAGAAGCTAGTCTCTTACTTTTATCCAGGAATTTCAAAGTGCTCCACACATATCAGTGATTTCAGCTTGTTAAATGTTACCGAAAAGAAAGCTGGGGCATGGAGAAAAGGAAATAAATGTATCCAAATTCATGCTGTGAGTTAGAAACAGAGCCAGGAATAGACCGGCAACGAACATACCAGAAATGATGAAAGGTTAGGACAACGCCCAGGACTCACTAGTTAGATGAAGCTGCCTCTTTACAAGGTAAGATGCTCACTAGAGCTAGGATTCACTGTGTGCATGAAGAAAAGCTGATAAAATGGGTATTCTTACATTACTTACACTGTTCTTGTCTATACTTTTCTCTAATTTCCTAGTCTATATGTTTGCGTCTTTCCCCTCATCAGAAGAAGGTGTGTAGTGCTCTATAGTAAGTATTTCACTGATAGCTTTGAAACACTGTGTTAATTTTAACCTTCCAACATCTGTCTTTCAAGTGAAGGAAAGGAATGCCTCAGACGGTTGTTTCACTTTATTTTTCTCGCAGAGGTTTGTATCATGGGTAAGCGTATTACATAAAAGAGTCACTGCTTGATGCAATTTGTGTTAGTTCATTAAGCACAAGATATGATTAACATGAACACTTCTTTAATCAACCAAAGATGCTGTTACAGACACTTAAAAGCCCTGTGCACTTCTAGCTGTTCTTTTCTCCATATTGCTGCTCTGCCCAGATTTGTAGGAGAGCAGACAGTTCACAGTCTATACACGCCAGCATAGAGCAATTTTGAGCCATGGTAGCAGTTTCAATACTGGATCAGAGACACTGCAAAAGAATCTGCTTCTTCCCTGCAAATAATTCCCTAGCTTTTGCACTTAAACCATGTATCTGGGCTGTTATGCACCAGGAAGAAATTATTCCATTAAATGAGGTATAAAGCGCTGTGTAATGCTTAAGCAGGATGTGGAAGTTCAGATTACGAAGACCCCTGCTTCACCCAGCAAACCACTACAATGCAGGTCTGTTCAGGCTAACCCAGAAAGAAACAAAACGATTTTTATTATCATCTTCTTTCTTGGTTCCCTCCGCCTTCAAGCCAGTTTGACATAAGAGTTATTGTTTCCATCATTAGCTCCATAAAGATATGAACAGACATGGTCTTTTCTTGCATCTTACTTTGTGGTAGCTTGTCCAGATTTCAGTACTCTTTGTTACCAGTCTGTCGTGGTTTAACCCAAGCTGGCAACTAAGCCCCACACAGCCACTTGCTCACTCCCCCTGCCCTGGTGGGGTGGGGGAGACAATCAGAAGAGTAAAAGTGAGAAAACTCATGGGTTGAGATAAAGACAGTTTAATGGGTAAAGCAAAAGCTGCGCATGCAAGCAAAGCAAAACAAGGAATTTATTCACTACTTCCCATCGGCAGGCAGGTGTTCAGCCATCTCCAGGAAAGCAGGGCTCCATCACGTGTAATGGTTACTTGGGAAGACAAATGCCATCACTCCAAACGTGCCCCCCTTCCTTCTTCTTCCCCCAGCTTTATATGCTGACCATGACGTCATATGGTATGGAATATCCCTTTGGCCAGTTTGGGTCAGCTGTCCTGACTATACTCCCTCCCAGCTTCTTGTGTACATCCTCGCTGGCAGAGTATAGGAAGCTGAAAAGTCCTTGACTTAGTATAAACACTGCTTACCAACAACTAAAACATCAGTGTGTTATCACATTATTCTCATTATAAATCCAAAACACAGCACTATGCCACCTACTAGGAAGAAAATTAACTCTATCCCAGCCAAAACCAGGACAGTTATTTAAATAAAGAATGACTGTCTCCTCACCGTTTCATTCTTCTTTTCCTAGGCTTAGACTAGCTGAGGCCAACTGCATCTGCCCCTGGCTGCAGTGGCTCAAATGTGCGGCTTTGTGTCCTTGCCGTAACGGGAGTTACTTGGCATCTCTTTGCCCAGTCTGGTATTATCAGACCATAGAGCAAGCTAAACAGAGAGACACAGACACTGCTTACAATTCACTTTGGCTACTCACTGCAGTCTGGTGATTCTCCATTACATCTCTGCTCATTATGAATACAGATAACAGACTATCATGAGCTGAGTAGCCTTATCCTTAAGAGATAAAACTAATCTGTGTGCTTGGATCAGCAGCCTTGTTCTTGCCTAATCTCACCTTGGAAAGCACAGTAATTGCAGAAACATAGAAAGGAAGAGTAAGGGAGTGAGAAACCCAATGAATGTATCCCTCTGATTCCACCCTCTGAGCCTGTGGGCTTGCACTGGTTCCTAGCCATATCTTTTCTGAGTATTGTGCATTTACACTGTGCATCATAAGGAAACAGTCTTTTACAAGAATTCTTTTGTCCAAATAAATACAGAAATAAACCTTATGCATGGCCTCAAGAATAATCACACTGGGTAAAAGAACCCCTTGTACTCAAAGCTTAACTGGTACAATGGGCACCATGTGCAAAACACTTTCCTTTTATACTAGATTTCCTCTCTTTTTCCTGTTTTGGCCGCCTTTTGTTTTTTTCTCAGAACAAAAGCAACATCCATACGCTCTGATGGCCTTGGTGTCAGATGGCTGTCTTTTGACCCTACTCTAATGCAAACAACAAAAGCAATAAAAACAAGGTTGTTCAAGTTGGAGGTCAAGCTCTAAACCAGCTAGGTTCAAGCAGGTGCACAGTCCCACTAATACTACTTGCAGCTTGCAAGGCAATGCCTGACGCAAAGGTCTGCATTCAGCTGCAGCAGACAGATCCAGACGCATGTTTCCTAGATGGGCTTCCATTCTTACTGTGGCCTAGGCCAGACCTTTTAATCTCTACTTTGAGCTTGGTTTTGGAGAGAAATCCAATATGACCTATAATCCACATCCAAATTTCCTTCTGGGCTGACTTTGTAGTGGTTATCCTAAAACCCCAGTGATTTGGCCATTCCCAAACTCAATGCCAAAAACTCCTTGCCTTTGGTGAAAATTTATACCAAAGCTTTTGAGACACAGTTTTCTGCTTTGAACTCATGCCATTTCAGCCTCTGAATGTGAGCTGAGACTGCAGAGTTATAAATGAAAAACAAAAAGGCATCCAGTTTGTAAAATCTATGACTTAATATTGATTTTGGACATCCCATGAATTGAAACAAGCCTTTTGTGCAGAAATCCTCCAAAGATGCCATGTTCACCTCTCCTCTTGACACAACATTTTATCGATCTCCATGTTTGTGCCACATGAATGATGGATTATCGCATATCAAACCTTGCAGTATTCATTTAATGCCTTTGAATAAAACATTTCTCACAGATTAACTGAGCAGTTTTAAGTGAACAACCATTTTCATCTGTTTTAAATTTTCATGGGTACTTTTCTGGAGAACAAGTATGTTGTTAATAATTGAAGGGAATGGGACCTTGCTAATCTTTTTGTATTTTAATAAAGTCCTGTTGCACCCCATTCATTTATTTTGAAAACATCAGCATTTATAAAAATTCATTAAATTTACTTCCCTCCCTTTGAAATGAATAATCCTGAGATTACATGAAAATAAGTGATTATTTATGTAACCAGGGAACTGGAATTTTGTTGTGTCCAGATAGCTATAAACATGGCTTGTGACGGATTGAATGGATGAGAGGAGAGAGAAACACTTCTCAGCAGAAGCAGAGATGCACTGGAAGAGCAAGTTTAGAAAGAGAGGAGGGTGTAGAGGGAAAGAAGCAGGAGGCTAGAAGAGAAAGAATAGGGAAGCAGTTTGGTCATAAAGACAGATGGGCATATAAAAACAAGACGAAGTGTGGGTAGGTAAATATGTAGAAATATGTGTACCTAGATGAATGCATACATCTCTCTGTTTTTTTGTCTCATTCTGTCCTTTCATCCCTCCATCTACGATGCTATTCCAGTGACCTACACGACTATTTCTCCAGTTCACCTTTTGTCTTTTGTCTCTCCCTGTCAATCCTTTTCTGTGCCTTAGACTCCAATTCAAATCTTTTCTGCCTGTGCCGAGAGCTTCTCAGAGCTTGACTTTACACGGTCCCATTTCTCTTTTTCAAATACAATTACTTCTTTACACACAGCCCCAGGATTACATTTCAAAGGAGAAGAGAAAACCCAATATGTACATGATTTCTTTTATCATTATCAAGACAATGTCAGCCCTTAGAATGCTGGTCTCAAAAATATTTCATTCCAGCAAGTTTCATTAAATTCAGTGGTCAGATAGAGCATGTTTGGTACAGGGATCTGATAAAGAGAGTCCTGAAGGCTCCCGAAGATGCTGTACGTTAGTCATACATGGTCAGAACAGCAATTGAGTGAAGAGGTTTTGGCAGCAGTAGTGAAAAAAACAAAATAAATGCATTAGGTGCCCTCCTCAGAGGATGTTTGTGCACACAGTGAGGGGGATTAGTTCTCTAACTCTATGTTAGTACAGATTTTTGTGACCAGTAGATTTTTCCTGATTCCAATCACTCTTGAGCTATTCCGCTTTCAGTTCTACTTCTGGTAATTGTCTTTTGGTTTGAAGGGGCTATGTTGAGAGCGTAGTAATCAAACACTCATGCCATAAACTGAGATCTCTACGTCCTCCAAGAATCTCTTTGAAACATTGCTTGTAAATTGCTTGTTGATATTTGACCATGAGTCACCTCTGCATAAATCTTTGCTAGGTATTAAAACCATTGAAAAGATGCTGGAATGCTGAGATAAGTTGATGTATTAGTGGGAGGAACAGAAATTGGACTGGGCAGCACAGCTTGCATTTAGATAGACAGCCTTCTGTGTGAGTGATTTCAAGCAACAAGTTGTGAAAACCTGTTGTGGGAAGGAGCTTAAAACAGCTCTGCATTAAATCTTCCTGCAGAGGAGAAAAATCTTCTTTTTTCACATTTTTAATCAAGTTTCTGCTTAGCTGTTTACTGATCTCATGACGGGGGATAGAAAAAGGCAAAATCGGTGCATGAGACGGATCTTTAATGGAGCTGCTCTTACCAAGCTGGGCAGGTTGAGTTTGATCAGTATTTAGGGTGGGACTTCTCAAAAACAATGCTGCTGTACTGCTGGAGAGGGTATTGTTCAACAAGAGCATCAGTGTATTAAGTACCTCTAATCAGGTCCTTGGCAAAGGAGTATGGTCACAGAGGGTGGTATCAGTCACTGCCATTTGGTTGGATATAAAACTGAATGTCTGAGTGCTAGTGATCTGGGACGCCTTCCCATTTGCAGACTAATATTCTTCCTATCCGTATTCCCCTTGGATTTACACGAGTTACAGTTCCTTTCACTTCCTATCTCAGACTGTGTAGCATCATCCTTAAATAGCTGTCATATTCCACCCAAGGTGGAATTTGCTGCATTTCAGTGCTGGACACAGTGATTTCAGTTTTTGTATAGGAGAGAGATCACATGGAAACTGGGCTAAGCTCTGGGCCATGCCCTAGCAATTTATGCTACTTACGTGGCACAAAGAAGTTGGGAAACTGGATTATCCATTTGCAGACAGGTACATTAAATGCACTGGACCAATTTCATCTGGGGTGTAAGCTTCCCTGAACAGCCAGGGAAGAAGGATACAAGAGCAGTTAATTGATGGGATAGTTCACACATGCTCAGTGTTTGTCCAGTTCTGTTGCATGGTAAATCAGTTCCAAAACACAGTCAGGCAGTACTGAATGCTTGGGGAAATGCCACCTAATTTGCATTTATTATTCCTGCTGTTATCTCCAATTATGGTCTTTGGCTCATGCATCTACAGACAGTGAAGAAGGGGGTTCTCTCTTAGGGCAGTAAATAGCTGGCTTGTCCTCTCCTTGAAAGTGAAATAGGGCCAGTTTACATCTTTCCATTATGCATTTGTTTAGAGCAATTGCCTTTCTACCAGGTCAGCAGTTCGTCCCTATGTACCTACTTGTCTCTAAAAGATACGGACTGCCTCTTTCCCGCAGTCTAGGCCCAGCTGACTGTGACTGATGGCTTTGCTTAGACCTCGGGAACTTCAGGTCAGTGGTACATCTCAGCAGAAATAAGGATTTAGCCCTTTTAGAAAACAAATGACTTATCTGGAAGTTCACTCTCTCTGGAGGATAACACAATCAGTGCTTGCACGACTGCTGCACGTACTCCCTGTGACCAGAGGCTGGAGAGTAATGCAAGCCACGGCTCAGCTGCAAACCCTTTATACTTCTATGACATGGGCTTATTTGGGCTTGAACCGCAAGTGATGTCAGTGCTCTTGTCACTTGAAGCTCTGGCCTCCTGATGATCCTATTTTTGCAACTGGCTTGTCCCAAACTGACCTCCTTTAGCTGCTACTTGGCAAATGCAGAGTCAGACACACACCATGACACCTGGGCATGCAATCACACAATCCCAAATTCATATGAGCCAATTCACTCTCTGTCTTGTCCTATCTCTTTGCGCTTCTATACATTTTTACGATCTTACAAACAGAATCATGCGGGTTACATCTCTCCAACTCACAGGCTGTTGTGGGCACATGCTTTCTTGCTTGTAGATGCAGCCAGATGCACAATCCCCAGTTCACAAGCAATAACATTCGAAATACAAATATTCATACTTTCCTTTCTTTCTTGTGCATGTTTACACACAGTCATAGCACAAACACAGTCACTTTCATCCATGTGTGCTCTGGATCTCATATTTCCACAGTCGAAGTCTCACAAGCCCTCAGACATCGTCTGTCTTGCACGAGCAGCCACAATCCCTTGAAATCATTAGATTTGTGTGAACACCAGTGTATAATACACACACTGTATGACAGGTAAAGTTATCCAGGCCACCCTCCTCTGCATCACACATCCAGTCAGTGCAGAGATCACATGAAAACATGTTTTTATTTTTACTTTACTTGAGATGGACAAAACTAATGAACTGAACTTCACTCTAGGATCAGTAAAGCAGCTGTGGGAATGTTTTGAAATCATGTTACACTGAAGGTCTGTTATTTTTTAATATCCCCAGGTGTATTTTCAAATATGATCTATGGGTGAATACTGAGCCAGCTGTAACCCTGACAACAGTGACCCAGATGGTAATCAGCAAAATGGACTAATTGAATAATGTTGAGTTAGAACCAATGTTTTGCAGAACTCTGTTAGACCCTGCAGTAACTCAATGTAATTTAAAGATGTTGAGTGAATTTCACATTCTCCATTGTGATCCCACACCTGGAGATGCTGGAAGGGACTTGCATATGGACAGCACAGACAATATAAGAGAAACAGCCCAGTACAGCAGTGTGTATCTGGGGAGATCTTTCTGGAATTAAAAGAACTGGATTCATTTCTCCCCATAAAACTCTTTGAGGCCCTTGAATAACCTAGAGACATGACTATTCATTACCAGTCAACAGTCATAGTCAGGGACAGATCTGCCGTAGAGTAGAGTAGGCTTTAGTAGAGTTAGAGCACCACGGCTGTGTATTTTTAGGGCTTTCCATTAGTTTATGAGGCTTACCTGTGCCCTGAAAAGGGAGGGATATACAGCAGGTTTGTCCATGCTTTTTCTCTGCTGGAATACTAACCCAGGTTGTTAACGTGAAGCCTCATTTCATATGTAACGTGCCGCAGCGCTGCACAGGCTAGGGATGTTGCAGGGGCACTCTGAGCATCACTGCTCACCGGGACAGGGAAGGCTGATCAGGTGGGGTCCCCGTGGAGCTGAGCACATTTGTGCTAAGGACCACCATGCCTCTGATAGGACAGAAGCAGGAGAAGATGTATTAAATGAGTCAGCCCACGGAGAAGTATGACAAATATCTGGAGGGAAATAGGAGTTAGAGTGTCAAAATGGTTGCTAAAAAAAGGGATGAGGAGCTAGTTCAGGCCTTCCCACCCATTGAGGCTACTGTGGCACACAGGGCTGAAGGGCTGGGCCAGCACAGAGAGCAGAGGTCTGTTCCCAGTGTTGGCTGAGAGGTCTGGGCTAGTGCTGCCTGTGGGAAGCCGTGATTCAGCCACCCCCAGGGCCTGTGTTTCTGCAAGCTTTGAATCAGCCTAGCTGCAGCAATAGAGAGGGATGATTGGAAGCAGAAAACAAAGCATCTGTGAATGGAAGGGGCATTGACTTTCTGTCATTAACCTTTGAGACCCTCTTTGGCAGCCCTAGCAAGGAGAAGAATAATGAGCAACGGCTGGTGTTGCTGCTGTGCAGAGACCACTCCAGCCAACTGATTTATGGGGCAACTAAATAATTCAGCCTGCCCTGCAACGCTGTATTAGTTCTTGTTCTGTCACCAGGGCTGAGGTGTGCCTGGGGCATACAGGCTTAGGATGGTTGCTTGACAAGCTCCTCTTCGTCACTGTACCCAGGACACTAAAGCTGAGCCGAGACAGAAAGGGGCAACTGGAGTAGCAGCAGAAAGATGCTGCTGGTGGGAAGTTTTGGGAATAGTTCTTGGATGAACGGGGAACCCAGAGCAATGCAATGTAATTGCCAAGAAGAAGACCAGGTCAGTCCCAAGCCTGGAGCATCCATCAGTTTAGCCATGGTAATTCCAGCAGACATGCACAACTTTTGTCTCTGCTTGAGAGCAGAGACCAAGGGAACCTCTTAGGCTGCAAAGGTCTGAAGAGCTTTCTCCTGTACACAGAGGTTTCAGCTATGGCGATTGTTTGTGTGCTGCTAACTCCATTAAGTGTAACAACTCCAGGAATGCTATAGCCGTAATGATGTGTTACCCCTAATAATGAGTCCATTCGTGAGAATTTCAGTCCCCAGTGTGAAAAATGTTTTGAGACTACGTTCAAAGGTCCATCAGTGGGTAGGGGGTTGGAGTGAAAAGTCAGGAGAGGGATGAAGATACTGACGTATAGAGAGAGGGTGGATGTAGGGGGGAGGTTGATGATGTGTTTTTGCCAAGATAGTCTGGGTGTCGTCTGACATTTCAGAAAGCTGTAAAAAGCCAGAAAGTAAACAAGCCTCATTAATTCCAACAAAGGGTAATGTGCGTAGCTGCCAGCTTCTGCTCTTTTCTTTAGCTTTCCCCCTTTTTGTCTAAGGGCTTCATTATCATAAACAGTTTCACAAATTGCATAACAAATCGGGCTTTAAAATATTTAAAGAGCAGTCGAATGGTAGGTAACTCATATTCCATGGAGTCTTTTTCTTCCTTCGTTCTTTCCATTGCCATAGATCCCTCCTTTTCTCTTTCTCCCACTTCACCTTGTGTCTCTGCTCCCTTGATGTCTTCCTTGCTCTCTGCTTCTGCCCCTCTCTCTGCCTCTCTCCTTCTCTCTCAGCTTCTCATTCTGCCAGACAGCATGCGTGTGTTCCCAATGCCTCCAGTGTTTAGCACAGTTATTCTCCTAGCTGTTGGGAAGGAAGAGATTTGGGGTGGAAAATTTAATGAGGTGATCCATAAGCCAGCTGTTTCCCATTTGTGTTTGTTTCTTGCTGGAATGAGGTAATTTGTACATCCACTTGGCAAATGGAGGGACAAAGTGTCAGAGTCAAGCTCTGTGACACACACAGGCTTTCAGGTGCTTTTGCTCATGTATGTTTTGTGAGATGCAGAGCTATAGCCCAGGGTCACAGCTAAACTCAAGCTAAGCCCCACCCTGGGCTATGCCCAGCATAAAGCTGCCAGGAAGAGATCTGCAAGCAGGGTGCCTTTCAGAACGGAGGAAAACAGCTTCAGAAAGCAGCTGACATTGAAGAGCACATGCAGCAGTGACAGACATTATTTGCAGAAGTGCCAAATCTTTTCTGCAGGCTATTTCAGTTCAGGCATTGGGTAGCGAAACCACAGTGCCTCATAATAACCTATCATGCTGAGGAGCGCCTGGATATGGGTGACAATTCATCCAGGGGTGCTCTCCCTCTCCTTTCTTAGGGCTCATCTGTTGGCCCACACATAGTATTAGAAATGAAACTCCATTAGTATTAGATGCTGTATTATTAGATATGAAGCATCATATTCAGGCATGAATTTATTTTCAAAAGCAAAGATTTGTAGTCTGTTCCTGTTTGTGGAAAGGTCCCTTTTTGAATGACCTGAACCAAAAAAAGATACAGATACGGATACGCTATGGATACTAGAGAGAGCTCTCCCACTTGAGAGAGCTTGGTTTCTTTCTTGCTGCTAAATTCTGTGAAATTCAAACTGGGCAAAAGTGAATATTGCTCAGCCAAGGATTGTTTTATTATTTAACAAGCCTACGCAGAGTTATAATCAAAGTGAAAAGCAACGTGGGAGTATATGTTTAATAGCATGCTCCAGGATTATGTCACACTGTGTTAAGGCTAAGATGAGATGTGGAATATTTGGTCGCTCCATATCCATCGGGGTAGGAGTTTATACTCAGGACGATCAGAAGAGGCGATGTGGCAGTCTTGTGGCTATCGGCCTCCTGCATAAAGGAAAGTAGGTGCAAAAGTACAGCCGTTTTCATTTTAAACTAATCCAGCACACCTATGTGAGATGAGAGTAGCTGCACAGAAGTCCTGACTCCTTCGCAGGAGTTCAGGAACAGTCTTCTCTGCAGCCTGCTTGCCTGGGCTCTGTTTCTGCTGGTTTTGTGTCAGCCTATGACATTGAGACCATGCAGCACAGAGAAACTCCTCCTTTGGTCCAAGAATCAGCCCGAAAGCAACCTCTTATCTTCTGTGGCTCGCCTGCTGCTGCTTCAGAAGTTTCCTGTTACATGAGCCTGGAATTCATTCTCTGCTGCCACGGCTTGTGGTTAATAGCACTGCTAACTTCAGCGCCGCTGGGATCTTTCCTCTGGCTGGAGAATCACCATGGAGACCCCTGACGTGTCTGTGCACCCAGCACACCTCTTGGCCCTGGCATTAATCCTTTTGCAATGTACCACAAAGTCAGCTTTAGCTTGGAGGAGCGATCAAATAAATATGAAAACTGCTCCCAGAGGAGGTAAATATTCGCTAGACAAGCAGAAAGAAAGGCAATAATATACCATGTAAGCTACTGCCTTTTATTAGCTCAGCTCCCTTTTCTCCCCTTGTAAAGTATTGTTGCATTGTTATATTAATCTTTACTCTGAAGCAAATTAAAGCAGGGACAGTTGTCAGAGTATTATTAAGAACATCTGTTTAATTAGGGCTGCCTTTGCATCCATTTGAGAGAGAAATGTAACACCCCTGTTCATCCACTCCTGCTGTCTTACTCCCCCTTCTTGCCCTTCCCCAGCTTTGTTGCGTGCCAGAGGAAGAACGTGTAGTGAATACAGGAGCACCTGGGGCCTTTATTACCTTCCATTTCCTCTGTTCATAAGAGGTGTCAGTTCTTCCTGTTAATGCTGGGGAAGGAGGTGGGGCAGGCAGGGAGGTATAGCTGTCGTGGGGTTTTTTAGTGATCTCTGTCTTGAGAGCCTCTATCACTACTTTCTTCCCCTCAGAAAATAATTTGGAATTCTGTAAAGAGATCATGAATAACTATTAATTATCATTAGCAATTTGCCATTCCAGGCCAGCCTTTCATCTGGGAATCTCAGAGCAGTTTTACAAATGCTAATTAATTGAGACTACTTCATGAAGTAGTCTGTTAAACTCATTTTACAGGGGTAAATCAAGGCTAAGAGATATGAAGCGACTTGCTTGAGTCGAAGGTGGTGCTGCCAGTGGAACCCAGGCTTCCCAGCTACAAATCGCGTGTTTCAACCACCCCGCAAGTGAGGTTCTTAAGCTCTCCCACCTTCCCCGCAATGCCCCAGCGGGATGCTGGCATCCCCCCTGACACAAAAGGCAACACCAGGAGGTGATAAAAACAGTGACCAAAGCTTTGGCCTTGTCCATTTCTTTGTCTTCATGAGATGGTTCACAAAATACAGGATCACTAATAACGGTAAAATACAATGATCTGCCTGCAGTCTGCCTATGTTTGCCAGAATTTGAAGGGAGGTACGGGACTGCTCTGAACATACTCTGTTCATCCTTAAACACTTGCTGCTGGTCTTTGTCAGGGCTGTGATCCAGCAAGGCTTTTGCTCTGACCCATTCAAAACAGTTCTTACAATCTTATGCCTGTCTGTCTCCCTT
This sequence comes from Pelecanus crispus, assembly GCF_030463565.1. Taxonomy (NCBI): domain Eukaryota; kingdom Metazoa; phylum Chordata; class Aves; order Pelecaniformes; family Pelecanidae; genus Pelecanus; species Pelecanus crispus. The sequence goes on along the minus strand of NC_134661.1, from coordinate 3,791,091 downwards.
TCTCCAGGTATCTCTGCATTTCTGTGTCTTTCCAGATTGCAGTATCTGATTGTCTAGGCACCATTTCTTCTGTATTTATGTAGCCATTTACCCAGGCAGCCAGCAGTGAATTAATCATTATGTCTACAGTCTCAGCTGGGAGAGGTATTGACTCATAGATTCAAGTCCAGGAGGCCAAGAGCTTGTTTGTTACCTGATAAGGCTAAACTTCATTTGGGGCTGCCCAAGATGTCACGAGTGGTTTAATGAACTAACTTCATGAACTATGAAGGTCAGAGCTTAGCTCTGGGCCAGTGCACAGGAAACACAGTTTGTGTATTTGAGTGGTCCTATTCTGTGTGCAGCAATTTGGCATGCTGCAGATCACAGCAGTGCAGGGAAGCACTTGCAGCAAAGAACACAAATTCACAAGGGTTGAGGGAAACGGAACTAACTTTTCCCCTGCAACCGTTTCTCTTATCCATGCCCTATCTGTCCCATCATATGTTTTTGAAAATTAGAAATTTCAATTGAGTCAAACCTTTTTCTCTGTTTAGCACACACCATTTTCCCATAAGAGTATATTCCCTGAAAGGTCTGCCTGTTCAGTCATATAAATTATCCATAGACTCAGGCTATCTGGTGAGTTAATCAGGTTTAGAGCTATGTCAGGTCACTCAGAAGTTCAAAGCAGTCCATACCTATGTGTGAATCCAAATTCCAGTGAGCAGTCTGAGATACTGTAGCAAAAGCTGTTTTACATGCTAAAAATAGTAAAAAATCCATAAACCCTAGGTCCATTTACAAGTGCTTGGAAATATCTGGGGTGCTGGGGATAGTCTAAAATATCTGGACTCTGAATACTTGAGGCTTTCCCATCATTGTAAGTATTAACCATATAATTAGGTATTATCTGAGAATTATCCATAAATACTCACTACAACATGGCATTTGCTAAGTAATAATTAGGCTATGAAAGGAACTCAAATAATACCTTTGTCTAGAAAATTAAAGGCCCTGCATTGTATTTATATAGCACCATGCTGAGGGGGTAATAGGGTTTAAAATTGCAGTAAATTACCATAGACCACATCTCAGCCCCCTTAAGTGTAAAGAAGCAACAGGGCAAAAGAGAATCAGGCCTTCAAAGAAATTTTAGAGTCGGAAAGCTATGTAGATTCCAGTTCTTTATGGCGAGGTTGAAATCCAGTCAGTGAAAGATGCAGGCATCACAGTGTGCTTTACCATCCAGCTCCAGAGGAGCTGTCTGGCTGTCTTCAGCGTGATGGAAGGCCTCCAGGCCATGCTCACACATTTCTGATACCAGGTTAGATGCTGTGCAGGAGCTTGTCTTGCTGTACCCAGCTCCCTGGGCACTGCACAGAGCCGTGCACTGACAGATACAACATCCCTCATCGATGATTTGACCATGTTACAAAAAAAAGAGAGGACAAGGCACTAGGTCTGTTCACAGGGACAGCACCTGTGTGCTACACCTCCTTCGACGTTTTCCTTTTAATTGAAGTCCCTATTTTCCAAACTCAGGTTCTTCTCCGAAGTACAGGCTTTTTCTTCTCTAAACGTTCACTGTCTTAGATTGGGTGAAATGAGAGCTACCAAGGATGGAAATGATTTCAAGGGCATAGAGTTACATTTTGCTTTGGTTTGCAATGTTTCAAAACTCTCCTGATGAGCACAGCAGAATCTTATGTATTTATTTATCATCATTAGAGATTTTGAGTTGTACCTAAGGAAGACAAACATGCAAATTTCATTGAATTTCATATTTCCGTTAGATTAATTTCAGAATCACAGGGCACACGCACGTTTAGGGCAAGCCTTCGCTGCACAGGACTAAGTGCTGAGTGTCTCAAAGCAGACTACAGAATTAAAGGAGAATTTAAACATTAGATCATTTGTCTTTCAACTTTGCCCTCCCTCCCCCTTTGAACACAGTGTAAAACAGGGATAACAACCTTCCACATGAACTCCCATCTCAGTTTTATAAATATAAATCCACTCATGTTTGTGTAGACGTGTATAGATAAGTACTTTGGAAGAGATCGGGAGGAAGTGCACAGTTCTGCATGCACAGCAGGGCTTGAAAAGCAAGCTGCAAATAAGGCTTAGGGCCACACAAAGATCTTTGGAGGTAAAACAAAACCCTGAGTAGCTGCTCAGTTGGGGGCACTGTGTCTACTGGACGAGGACAGAATCAGCTTTGGATGAGGATGGCGTCACAGAGATAAGATATGGCGGGACACCCTAGTGGCAAACTGATCATAATGCATCTGCAGAGAGAGCTGAACTAAACATGGCTGGGTAAGCTTGGTTCTGAAATTGTCTAACGTTTGCATGCTGGAACTTGGAACTTGACCATTAAAGGTAGTATTTAAGGTTGGGTTTTTTTCCCCTCTCTCAATCTCATAGGTTCTTTTAATTTTAGCACTGGTGATCTCTATGTAGTAGAAAAAGCCCACTTCTAGTACCCTGTCTGAAACCCAGGATTTACTAAAAGCTCATTGCGTCCTAGTGGTTGGTGGTTTGTGGCTTTTTCAAGAATAAAAGCAGCATTTCAGTTTTGGAAACGGAAAAGAGCAAGAGCATACTGCTTATGTGAGGCTTACTTATTCCTCCTCCTGCGTGCTTTGCTTGTGGGATTACAACACATTTACGTTTCCTCTCCTGTGCAGCCAAACCTCTAAATGGATACTTTGGTACCTGGTGCATTTTGATCAATAATACTTGCTGTCTCTTAGCTACCTGTAGAGAGGGACTATAAATGAGAACAAGCAATACAACAGGGTGTTATAACCACTGGCATAAGTCACCCTCTGCAGCAGCTGACACGTGACTCCTTTTGCCTTGAATATGTTTGCCTGGGTATAGTAGTGCATTCCTGGTCACTATATTTTACATAGTGATTTTCTATGGATGAGACCTAGCTCTCATCTTGCTTCTTGTTTGATGGCTCCTTGAGCTCTCTCCTTACCCAAAAGAGAAAGAAAAGACATTTTTCAGCAAAGAGACGTCTGCACTCAATGGAAATTTAGTTTTGTGTGCTTTAAACACTTTTATAAATAGATCAGAGCTGATGAAAGGTGCTAGCATGGCAGTCGTAGCGGTTGGAATCCTCTGCAGGAGGGGAACAAAATGAGCAAATTCTCACTCCACATCTTCTACCACCACGATGCCTCCCCATCTGGCCTCTGCAGCTGAGAAATGGCTCCTGTTTCTGGTCAGCAGAAACCAGTGGAGTTGAGTTAGTGCCACCTGAAGTGGGGATTTCTTGTTAGAGACCTGTCTGGTCACACTGGGATTGAGCCTCGCCAAACTCAGTTCATGCCATTACCCAACTGCCACCAGTCAGTGCCAGTCTGGATTTATACAGGATTGGGACCTGGTTATCTCTAGGTTGGAGCAGGTTGGGAGTCTAGCATCTGAATTTAATTCTAATCTCTTTTACACTCAGCCTCTGGCAAAGACCATCAGCTTCAGGGGATCCAAGTCCTGCCCATGTCATTTAGTAAGAGAAAGAGGCTGTGAAATTTTCATACCACTAGGAAATAACAGCGCTGAGGAAAGAAGACAATTTGTCTAAAAGAAAAAAGTGTGTGAGGGCATCGATGGTACTTAAATCTGTGCAGAAAGTGCAGTATAAACATTAGCTGTTGTGCAGGAGGCTGAATCAATTGAAATCTCATACAGATTTAAAAATGTTTTTATTAAAGTTCCCCTTTCAGCCTTTTTATTGTAGGTTTTAAATTCTGATGTGCAGAGAGGACAAAGTAGGTGACTTAAACCTGCCACTGCCTGGTGAACTGTGGCTTTTTATATAGGGAGTCTTCTGCCCAGAAGGCTTTGAAAAGAGAATGCGTTTCTGTGCTCTGATCCGTGAAGGATCTGTGCTGTGTTTGTTCACTTCACAGAAGTAAACATCTACGTGTTGAGGACAGAAAATTTAAGGACAATGCCATGCTGGTACCATTAAAACTGGCTTAAAACTCTTGTAAATTTGGCTGAGGATGTTTAGAAACCCCAGTCCATACTCAGTGTACACAGCTATACCGGCTTGGACTGTTCAGATCTGCATCCTGCCCAAGTTTTGGACAGGAGCCTGCAAGATAAAACATACGTATTGTAGGACTCTGCAGTTGTTAGTTGTTCCTCAAATGTCTGATGCAAAGGGCCTCACGCTGGTAAGCCTATGGGCATGTTTATTTTGCAGAGCTCTGTAGGTTTGAATGCTGCAGCCCTGCCCCAGCTATTTGTAACCCATATCTCTACCAAAGATTACTGTCTGCCTGTGTGGGAGGAATGTTTCACATGAGTGCCCTGCAAGCTGCTTCCATCAGACTCAGCCAGGTTAGCGCAAACATATCATTTATGCCATTTGAGCTAAGCTGACCGATTGCGACTGAAGTGGATCAAGGAATGCTCTCAAGAAGCAATTTGCCTGCTGAGCTGCAGGGATGGTAACTTCTGACAGAAGGGCAATAACAGTGCTGTGAGGTAGGAAGACAATGTCTTAAACTTCTCCAGCTGGTCTGTAGAAGGGCCATCCTTTGGAAAGGGCGTTCTGGCACGGATGCCAGCCTGCTAGCTGAGGTTCCTCTGCAGGGCCCTCCCAGTGCGGTATCAGTATAAATCTCATAGCAAGTTTTGCAGGTCTTGTTTTGTGAATTGCTGCCACCTCAGCCAGGTTTGCCTGGGGAGGGTTTTTCACTTTTGCAGAAATGTCCATATTTCAGCCCTCTGGCCTTTTGGGAAGAAATTCCATGGCTTTACAGTGGCACAGTCCTTGTTCAACATCCTCAGTAACCAGCATTCTTTCCTCTGCGGCTTCTCACAGTTTCAGCGCTGGGACATGGGATGCTGCACTCCGCCTGGTGAGCTTCGGGTCTCAGGCTGTAGAGTCAAGGAGCTCTGAATCTCTTACTGCAAGACAGAGATCCTGCATGGCAATAGTGAGCAATTGGCACCATCTGCCACTGCACAAAGCCTTGTAGGCTTTTCTGTAGCTGGAGGAGGTTTCTCTCCACTGCCACCTGTATGCCATTTAAATTATGTATGTGTCCCCTCCCTGATATCTTTGTTTCCAAATGAAAGGCAGAGATGAGACAGCAAGATATTGCTGGTCTGCCTACCTTTCAAGCACTCTAGATCTGCCACATAACTTTTGGAGTGGTTCGGGCTTGGTTCTTGCACGGTTCCCACTGGCGCAAAAGTAGAAGTGTCCTCCTCATTGGGTCAGACTGCCATTTTACCACACAGGCCATTGAATAAAGAATGACATTCCTTCTGCAGTGCATCAGCCTGGGTCAGGTCACAGTATCATTTTCCGTTTCTTGAAATCTTCTTCCCCACCTTATTTCTGTTTTCTTTTTTTAAACTTTAAAAAATCAGAACATGGTACTGAGCTTTGGAGTCAGAGTCCCTGGTGGATTATTAACACCAATAATGAAGAGCACAACTTTACAAGGACGAGGAGTTTGTTAAACTCATTAATTTTATTCATAACAGGGAATTAATGTGCAGAAAGGCAATGCCAGCCTGGCAGTAATTGCTTTTTGGTTTTAAAACGCTAAGTGGAGAAGTTAAAAGTCATTTCCAGATGCTGCTTCCTTTCTCTTCTCCTTCATTCCCCCTTCCTTCTCTTACTCTTCCTGTCTCTTATTTTTGTTTCACAAGATTTGTTTGGGTTTTTTTTCCTTCTGCTTCTTCTTCATTATGAGTCATTATATTTCATCATTACAAGACTTTGGTCATATTTCATTGCTTTCCCATTATGTTTTCATAATTCTTTCTCCCAATATTACCGTACAGAGTAGAGCCAGGCAGAGAATTCAAGCAGCTCAGGTCTATTTCGAAGCCTTAGCTCTTGTTGGAGTTAATGAGCTGCCATATCTCTGGCCACTTTTGGCCTTTGAGCAAGCAGATGCAATTTGTTTTCCCTCTTTCCTCTCACTGAATACACCACCTCCTTCAGGCAATGGGATGTCCCGTGATTCAAGGTTACTGCCTTGTGAAAATGTAAATACCATTTCATGCTCTCTTTAAAGTTGAAATAGCTCTTTCTCCTGTAGACTTCAGAATGTGGGAGGAGGGAAGATTATTGAATAAAACAATTGAAGTGGAGCGCTGACCAGCCTAAAGCTTGCTTAGCATTGTCTGGCATTGTGGTCTTTTGTGCTCTTGGAAAGGAGCATCATTCAATATTGACACTGCAAGGAGAAAATCTGCCATGTCAAGCTTGCTGCTGTTGTAATGCTTTAGCCCTGGACTAAACCCCAGACTTTATGTTTGATAACACTGTCATAAGTACAGCTTAGTCCTGGACTAAGCCCGGAAGTTCATGGTCTTTATGGTCTGGATCATCTAAGTTTTATGTAGGAGAAGATGTGCAGTTTGGTTGTCAATGTTTCACATACACATGTACCCAAATGCGTGCAGTCAGCTTCAGCTTTCCTTGAGGACAGAATGGGAATGGTGTGAAAAGGTCAGAGACAGGTGTCACACTTTGATTGGAAGAGAGGAAGGAAGGAGTAAAAAGTTCGATCTTTTAAATTCGGTTTTTATTGTTTCAATAAATTTTATCAGTTGCCTAAATGCAAGCAGATTCTGCAAAACTGTATGCAAAGTTCCCAGAGCCTTACAGAACTGAAAACTGTAGAGGCAGCTTTGTTGTGTCTTCCTCCCAGGGTGCTAAGGTGATTCAGAGAAAGTCTCGAGAACTGCTCTCAGTCAGACTCGGTCTCTGCTAAGGAGTCTCAGTTTGGGCTTCTTTTTAATTGTCTGACCAGAACATTAAGTCCGACAAAGTCCTGTGACCCAGTTCCAGACGCAGACCTCATGACTCATGTCAACTGCACCAGAGTATAAAAAAAATCAGTTACCATCCTTTCCTTGCTCTTTCCCTCTCCTTCTTTGTTATAGCTTCAGTGTGTATATGGCTTAATTTTAGTTCTGATAAAAGCAAATGACATTTTAATTTTTATAGCATGATTTATTGTCATTTGGGTTTTAATTTATGAAAAAATAATTGAAAAGAAAGAGAGATTTAACCCTGACGGGCATTCTTCATAGCTATGAGCCATAGCTATGAGACTGTAGCTATTTCCGGACATATTTTATTCACCCAAGCAGGACAGGGATATATAATTTTCTGATACTAGTTCTGTGCAAAGGCCTAATTGTTTGCTTGCTGGCTGAAAGAAGATTTGAAAAGAAAAATAAGCTGATAATCATAGTACACATTTTTTTCTACTCATTTTCCTCAATCAAAATGAAATACCAAGGAAGTACACCTGTTGTTTATTCTATTTCTCTGCTCCATCACAGACCTTCTCTGTTGCTTTGTGGTATGACCACTCTGTCTGATAGTCACTCCATTTGATATTCAAGAGTGAGGAAATAGCTGTGTTTCCATCCAGCGAGGTCTACTGGTCTTGGCACATATAAAGATATCCTCACCTGCTCCTTGAAGGCAGCACTTCTCATTTTCCACTCCCTGTCACATCCCCATGATGGCAGAGTGCCAGGGCAGAGAAGAAAGAAGTACTGCTACCAGCAGCCATGTCCCTCCTTGCCCACCCTCCAGTCATTCGGGAAGGATGGGATCTCCTTTCCTTCCTTTGGAAATGATAAATTCTGTTCCATATCACCAAAGACTTGTGTCTGCTATAATTTATAGCTGATTTAGAGAACTCTCTCTCTTCTGTCCCACCTCCTTTCATGCCCTGGTCCTGCCAGCACTATCTGGCAAGCCAGGAAGACTTTCATCTGTAACTGGCTGCAAGGATCGCAGTTCTGTCCAGGTCCTAGGCAGACGGTGGCTGCCTTGTTGTCAGGAGTCGTCTGTGCCTCTGCCGCAAGCAGGCTGGCAGGCCAGAAAATACGGTTACCAGGCTGCCTTTCTAACTCCTGCTATGCTCCTGCTCCGTGAACTGCAAAGGGCTTTCATCTTCCTGCAGGGCTGTGCCTCTCGGAGCCTGACCAGGACTTGGCAGCGTCCAGCAGTGCCCTAGAGGCCCACAAAATAGCACAGACACATCTACCAGCGCCTCTTCTGTTCTGTGAAGATGCACATGGTGCCTCATCAGAGGCTAGTCATGCTCTGATGCACAGGTCAAACCCCGATAGCTTGCCAGGGATCCAGCCTATATCAAATGGGGCAGAGCTGTGTCCCCCAGCCCTTCTGCACCGGCTTGCTGCCCTAGCCGGCTGCGGGAGCACGTCCTCTGCTCCCTCTTAATGGAAGGTGACACTGTGGCTGTGCTCCATAGCACGACCATGAGGCACTTGGCAGCCGGAGAAGCAGCGTGAGCGCTTGGACCCAGCCTCAGTGTGTACTGGGGCCTAATTGGCACAACTGGTCCTTGAATGCTAATCAGGTTCCTTATTAGCGTCACCCAGCGTGGGTGCTGGGGAAGGAGCGGGCGTACTAGCAAACAGAAGCATAAGGAGTGCTACCTGAGTCCGGTGGAAGGCTCTAGCTAATCCTCTGTCCTGTCTAAATGGCTGGCATCCGCTCGGCTGCAAAGAGGGATCTTTTCTCTAATGCTTTTCTTTATCTTTTATAGCAGCTGTGGCCAAGCTCAGTATTTATATTAGTTCTTTTTAAAATCCTCTCGGTCTCTATTTTATCTGGTGGTAGTGAACTCCACAGCTTAATTATGCATTTGAAAAAAGTAATAATTTACCTATACTCATCATAAATGTGATGCCCTTTCCTCACTCCCCTCCCCCACTACTTTATTTTACGTATTCACAAGTTCGCACATCTTTGTCTCAAGATACCATTGCAAGGTGGATGTGTTAGGAGGGTTTTCTTTGGTGCCTGCTGTGTATGGCGCAGCGAGCACATGCCACGGTGAACAATGAGTATGCACAGGGCTGCAGCTTCCTTTTTTCCTCCTGGTAAATGTGTCTTTGTGCACTTGGTCACTGGGGATTTATGCAACGATTTCCATATATGAAAAATGCGATGCAAAAAGAGCTTGGCTTGTCTTTCACCTGCAGAGGGAGCTCTGTGAGGGCCAGGTTGATGCTAGCTCTGCCTTTTCTGTACAATTCTGCAGGTTCATCACATTTCGGACCCTGGGCTGTTAGTCAGAGGCCCTTCACCAGGACTAAACTGATCTGAAGAAAAAAAATCCCACTACACTCCTTCCTAAGCAAGCTCCCCTGCTTTTCTGTGCTTTAAATGTCTTTAAGTAAACCGCTGTTAACGGCATCCTCTCCTTCCCTCCCTCCATGGGTTCTGTCTTGTGAGCACAGCACGGATGAAGAGCAGCGAGCAGATGTTTGGATTTCACACTGCACCTCTCCTCCCTCCCCATCTGCCAGTCCTGGAAGAAGATTTTTCACCAATAAGTGCAACGGGGATTCTTAATGAACAGCCTCTGCTAAAGCAGAAAAAATGTCCTGTGAATACCAAGGGCAGCTGATGGATGTGTGCTGGTGTTGAGGGCTGGATACTGGGGAGATGCACGGATTACTTGCTTGGGCAAGACAATTCTGTGTTCCTCCAGCCTTGTCTGTAGCAGAGGGGGTAGATCAAGGACCACTGACCAGAGCCTTCCCAGTTCTGTGAAACCTAACATGATTGTCAGTCTGTGACCCCCAGTACTGAAGGACTGATGGTGTGAATCACAGTCCTGGTGCCTGATTGTCTGTGGTCTTCTTGTATCTGAGAGGCCAAGAGGAAGAAGCTTTTGGGTTCCTTTCTGAAATGCCCACATCCTCATGTATCGGGCATTAAAATCCTGGGCCTAATGTGCTGACATGACACTTACAGCGTTTAAATGCTGATATTTATTTGTGCAGGGAAGGAAGTAAGTGAAATCCTAACCTATGTAAGCAGGCTTCTAAAGTGCAATTCTAGCAATACAATGCAATATTCTAGCAATAGATAAAATCACTGTGTTTTGCATATATTAGGGATGTGGTGATAATCCAGGCATTTAGATAGCCCAGAATTCTCAGTGGATTACACTAGGAAATGCAGCTACTAAAATGGGATCTGAAAATGGAGCACATTTCTCCAGCTAGCACATAACAAGGTCCTGGGATGATATAAAGCCATAAGCATGATTTCTTGTCAGTCTGGGCATGTTTCCTACAGAAAGATTCTCCCTCTTTGGAAACATTTTCTCCGATTGTGATTCCTCTCAGCAGTTTCTCTCTGACCTTTGAGTTTAGAAAGCCCTTAAGTACCAGAAAGAAGGAAAGCAAAATATTTGCAGTGATAAATTTTCACCCTTGCTGGCAAGTCAGTATTAGTCCTATTTTTGTGACATTGTCAGGCTCTAATGGATCAAAAATGGACCTTGTTTCCAATAGCTTTGACTCCCCAAGCAGGTACCTGTGCAGTAGGCCACATTTTGTCTCCAGAATGTAGTAAAATGATATAAAATTTTATAGACATTACGTGTTTTGTTTATGTGTGTTATTTTATACATTTCAAAGGGATAAAAATGACAGACTCAAAATACGGTACTTTTGCAGAACTGCACCAAATTGCCAACAGCATTCTAAATTAGAGTACATGTAAATAGACTGTATGGCATTTGGAGAGCCTTGCTGCAGGTCTCACTTGAGTGGCTGATGGCGTAGAGACATTGTTTGGCTGAACAGCTCCCAGTTATGCAGCTCTACAAGGTGGCAGCTGGGACAGCCTAAGCATGGGCACTTGGACTCAGAAAACCCAGTGACTCAGCATGCAAGTCCTGTGTGGAAGCACACCCGAACTAGCCCCGTGGTTTTGCACTAGCAGGTGCTGTGCTTGCCGGAAGGGTCCTCCTCCATGTGAGTTAAAGAACCGGCTTGGCTGCAGCCTGCAGACAGCAAAGAGCCCAGCGGACCCTCTGTTGAGATGTGGCTCACCTTGGTCCATTTGCTGTGGCCTGGCTGGATACCTTCCACACACTTTAAATCAATCCTGCAGTTTCAGACAGATGTGGTATGTTTTACAGTCACTGCCAAACTGCTTGGTTGTTTGGCAGTGTGCTGCTGTAAGGTCTACTGCTTGCCATGCCAGTACTGGCTCTATTTCAGTGACAGATGACATTTTCCTAATGTATGCATAGTTTATAACCAGCTTTTATTAAAGCCTTCTCCTTGAGCAACTGGCAATGGAATCAGGGGTCTTTGATGCCGCCCTATTGATTGACTAAGACCGTAGCACATCCTGCTTCACAAAGCACAGCAGGAGTCAAACAACCAAAGATATCTCCTTTCCTTGCATTCTGGTCTCTCTCAGCCAGCACGTGGCCCAAATATTCTCCCTTCATTGTCTTTCAGAGCTGTGCTACTGCTGCTAATTCTGCCTCTGCATAGCTTCTCTCTTGGCTTCTTCAGACTTCTTGCTACTCTTTCACAAACAAACCATCAAACAAAATAGCCAACTACATGTCTTCTTCTGGGAGTAGCTTGCATGTGCATTTATTTTTGGCAGTAATTTTTCTGTTTGATTGATGAAACACACTCATATTTTCATTCTCTGATTCCGTACGTATGCGCGTAGGGGATAGAAAAGGAGGTGTGGCACATGAACATATGCAGTACATGGATTTTGAAGGAGTGTGGGTGTGAATATACATTATTTTTGTATGCATGCACGCACATATCTTTAGATGCCTCTCAGTCTGTGTCAGGCGCAGTATATGACTGCAATATATATATACACACAATGATTTTATACATATTTGATGCATTTCTGTGCAACGTCAATATGGTTTATTCTTCATGTGAATTCCTGTTTTAAACAACCTTCCTTTCCTTCAACGAGCTTATTGTTTTAAGCTCTGCTTCTCTGTGAACTATGAAGGATAGGTAAATAGGGAGCCAGAGAATGGAGTGAGGCAGCTGGGAGATTATTAATATTGAAAATATCAGCAAGCATCAGCCCTTTGATCACAAGGCATGTTTACAGAAGGACCTTTCCACTGCATGAGGACTCTTGCACACTCCACCAAGCTAGTTGGCATTCAGTGCATGCCGTAGCATCTGGTTCTGTCTCTTGCTCTGTGACTGTCCAGAGAGAGATTGTAAAATGAGTCGACAGGTAGATAAATAAAGAGAGAAAACTGGGCTATCGTCAGAGACAAATGCAGGTTTATGTAGATGCAACTTGACAGGAGGCGGGGAGGGATAAGTCACGTTTGCAGACTGTGTGTGGAGGCATTGCAATTGCGCTGGAGCCTGTGGTCCAAAGGGTCTGGGAGCTGGCTGAGAAGACTGGGAAAGGAGAGGGGAGAGGTGGGATAAGCACTGTCAGTTAGCTGGACCTAGTGTCCAATTTCAACCCTCGTGCCACACCTGATGCAAGCTGTGCCACAGCACTGCTGCAAAGAATTTATGCTCCCCCAGGTCATGATCCGATTGTGTTGATGCTGATTATGGCCTCTGGGCTCTTCCAAAACAGAAATAATAAATAGCACCAGTCTGCTCTGTTGCTGCATCCTCGTCTGGGTACTGCCCTGAACCTTCTTCTGAACCATCTCCTTGGGAGAGGGTTTGAATCACTGCAAATCAAGAGCAGAAAAGAACTGTATGATCACCCAGTCCTGTCACCACCAGTCTGGCCTGCAGATACTAATACAATTTCTGTTTGGGTTTGGGGTTTTTTTCCCCCCATGGGAAATTAGTCTATGACTCTGATGGCTTTTTTTTTTTTTCCCTTTTTAAACCAGGAATTGGCAATATCTAGCAAGATATTGCTATATCTAGCAAGTGGATGCACTTTAGCATTTCAGAGCCTTACCCCAGGTATGTTGTGACTGGTATAAAAACACCTGTAGCGGGAGATGGCATAGTGGAATCTCTGTTCCCTGGCTAAGACTGCCGGATGCTAATCACAGTGTAAATACTAATAATTAATAATAATGTCAGAGTAGCTATCTGAAATTCTCCCTTGCTCAGTGCCATCCACATTGGCAGGCAGTGGCAGGAGATGGCTCAGTATTTCATAAACAGCATTTGCAAGCTTTTGTTCAGACGCAGTACAGATGTTCAGTTCAGCCATGTTTGTGCCCCTTTTTATGCACTGTTGGCTAATACACGGGGATAGTCTGGCTGTTTGGGGGAAGGAGGTTCCTTCTGGTTGTTCAGAGCACATTCAGAAAGGCAGTTATGGGTGAGAACAGACCTTAGAGCGTAAGTGTTATGTGAAACCTTTACAAAAGGAGGATCTCAGTCCCTTGCCAGCGTGCTTGTCAACGTATGTCTGCCACGCAGGGCTCTAAATTGCAGGCTCCCAGCATCCCTGCAGATTAGACCATGTTTGGAAATCAGCAAATTTCTAATGCTGTCATGCTATGAAAGGAAAATATCCCTAAGAGGAAAAACATCTCAGATTTCACTGAAGTGATCTACACACTAAAATGATGGGAACATAAAGTAAGGAGGAGGGACAATTCACCTGTCTCAGAGGCTGCTAATTTCCAGATGTCTCCTATGACATACAGAAGAAAGGTTCTGTGTTTTTACTTCTGAATCTCTCTATCCCTCTCTCTTACTCATGAGGTATTTTTTATAGACTTAACCCCCCCACCCTTGCCTTTTCCTCACACACAGAGGCAGTGTTTTATAGGTTTAGGTTCTGGATCTTTCTTGCACATGCAATACCTGTATACAGAAACGCACACACAAGCTGGTTTTATATATTCAGCTTGTGTGTATATCTGCCTTAGAGTTGAGAAGGCTCCTATAGCTTTCTTGCACATATATAGATAGTCTCTCACATACACACATACATGAAAGCATGCTTCTATACCTTTAGTTCTGGTGTCACACAGAAACAGGTTTTGCTCCCTTTGAAAGGTAAGCAGCGTGGGAGGGGGTGCCTAGCTTTACATTACTAGAAATCGCATTAAAAGATCTGCAGAACTCTTTGCTGTGGCAAACCACAGGTTAGCCATAGGAGATGGAAATGCTTTAATTTAGCTGAAATTACTGGCTTTAGTAAAGGTAAATGTCATGTATATCGCGGTAAATGTAATATCTGTGATATACAAGAGATCATGCTGATAATCAGCTGGCTCCCTCTTACCTTCAAAGGAAGGTTGTGTTTTCTTTTGTACTGTTTACTTCTGGAAGAAAAAATGCCAAAGCAATAGAAGACTGTACGGTTATAGTATTTGTTTCTCTGCTTTCCAAAACTAGAAAATGGTACTGGAAGCCAAATACGTTAGTAAAAACAAAGAAAAGCTCATTTTTGAATAGTAGATAATATTTTGGGTTGCAGCAGCTTTGTTCTTTTCAGGGTTTTCAATTTTCATTAGACCAAAATAAGCAAAGCAGTAAGCAAACATGCAAAAAAAGTATTCAAAGGAAATTTGGGGGGAAGTATATTCCCCTCAAGATTTTTGTCAAAAAAATAATGAGCTTTTTTTTTTTTGCCAGCTTGTCCGTAGACTTTTGATTCAGTCCTACATTTTTGTAGCTCTAGTAATGACCTGCTGTAGAATGAATCAAAAGGGTTTTTAACGTTACACCTCACAAATAGTTTTAGGGCATTCTTCATATAGCATTGCCCCCTTATGCCAGCAATGGTCTTACCCACAAGAAAAGGAGCCTTTAGTAGGAGATGCTTACATTGGGAGGGAAGACAACTGCTGCTGAGTGGATGGACATGAATTAGCTATGAATTTCCTCAAGGGTGAATGTTACTCTAGCAGCATTTTTAGTGTCTTTGCCTGACAGAAAACAGGGAGCTGAATAAGTGGTAATACGCTGACATCATTTGAAATGTTCTTAGGGCTATCTCTAGTCACACTGTTTATACAGTTTAAGGTCTGAAATGTAAGTTTACTGTTATCCCAAGATAAGACACAATGAAATGGTGTCTGTAGCTGGTGAGGGTTATTTCTTTATATCAAATTATTTCATGCTACTAGGTTTTCAAATGGACTCTAATTAAATTAAACAGGGTTTTTTTTTTCCCTTTATCACCACAGGCAGATCAAGATTGTGTTGCAATTACGGGGGAAGATCTATATTTATAGTGTGGAGAGAATTTGTACAGAAGCCACAGTTGTCTCTCTGCCTGACATTCTGCACTAATGTTGTGTAACCTTCTACTAAGTAAAACAGGCACAAAGTATTTATCAGCATTGTAAAGACAAAGCTACAGATCTTTCTTCTCTTGTGCTTAAAATATGATAACAGACGCTAAAAACCCTTTCTTGCTATTATGTTGGTGGTTAGAAGTTGAAAGGTGAAATTCACACTTACACATGAATGCAAGAGCTAGGGCTTCAAAAGGTATCAGGTATCCTTGGTTGCAGCTGAAGACTACACAAGAAATACAATACTGGTAATATTTGCTGTGGAATTCCAATTACACTTTGGCTTTCATTTGCTATCTTATATGTTTGTATCTGAGCATCTTATAATCTTTCATGTGTCTGTCCTCAGAACATCCCTATGAAAAATTGCTGACCTATTTTCCCAGAAGTCACAATAGAGATTGGCAAAAGAAGTAGTTCATAATTTTTCCAATATCAGCCCCTCATCAATTCACTGTTGACAAAGGTTACACTGGAAAATTGGTTTCCCCCAGCACGAAAACAATGCGATTGGAGGCATTCAGTATTGATGAAAGATGCTCTTTTTTTAACAGGCCTTGGCTAGGGAGTTGTAAAATCTGAGTTCAGTTTGTAAAACCTGTTGTAAAATCTAAGCTCAGTTTTGGCTCTGCCAGAGACTTCTTTAGTCTATGTTCTTGGACAAAGCCGGTCTTCCTCTGCCTCAGTTTTTCCATGTGTGAAATGCACAGCTCTATCTGATTAAGCACTCTCATTACTAGTCCAGATGCACTGGGATATTCAGGGACAGAAACCACATCAGTTCATAATTGTGTGAATTCCAGCAGTGCTTTGCAAATAGCATTCAGACATACAAATGCTGCCCTGGAAAGCTTGCCTATCACTGGGCTTGTCACTCGTCACTGGGCTTTCTCATTACCATAATCAATACAATTTACGCCCAAAATAATCAATGAATAACTGTCAGGAGCGTTGAGAGCTGTGTATCTAATCTTGTGCTCTAATTCTGATCACTTTTTTCTCTACTGCTTGCGCTACAGCTTGCATTTTATAAAACTGTCTAGGAGTTGAGTATAATAAAAAAAAAAAAAAAAATCCGATTCAAAGTTAAAAGCCCAGTCTCATTTAAGGTTCCAGAATAGCTCAGCTTATGCAGACACTTGATGTCAGCTTCTGTGGCCCATGCTGTTATTACAAAAATATTTTGTAATAAAATTTTTTAACACATAAAAAATGAGATAAGTATAAATGTCGAACCCAGGTTCTTTGTGACTTTCTGGTAATAACACTTCAGATTAAGGAGAAATGAGAATTAGCCACTGAATCTGTTGCAGCAAACAAATCATAATATTAAAATGTGCCCGGTTTTGCTTTGCTAGTTTTTCTTTAACAAGCTGTGCTTTTTAGCTTTCTGCCAACATTCCACAGTTTCTCAGCGAATTGCTCAGTGGGCAACTGGCTGGTCAGCTCTCAGATCGTCTTTTAACGGCAGGAGAGGAACGTACACCAAAGCTCTCCATAGCTGCATAAGCAATATACATGATCCGTGCACACAGAGAAGATTTGATGTATCCCAGCGGTGCCGGGTTCTCTCTGTGTGTGCAGATCAGCTAAACTATCCATGTGGAGTCAAAAAGCCTTCATCCTGCTCCCTGTTTGGATTCAAGGAGCACTTGCAAAAAAAAGGCTGCTGGGGGTGGCTCCTACTCCTTGCTCATCTAAACAAGCACACGCTCATTATGCGGCAGGAGGGAAGATTGTGGTTCACCATGACAGTTCATTTACTCTGACACCTGAGGGACCATTTAGAAAGAGGGACATCAGAAGCAGACTTTTTGCCCAGAAAATTGTCTCTCTGTGATGCATGGCCTGTATTCACAGGTGGAGCATCTCTGCCTCAGGGAACAGATATCTTTGAAGAAGAAAACAACCGTAGTTTAAAATCATTTTAGGCTTGGCCCACAAAAAGACATACAGATCGCTTATCTGGTCATGCAGCTGATCTTTGGGGGCCCTTGTTCTTCTAAGTGACTTGCCCAAAGTCTCATGACAACTGAAATTCCGACACTGGAAGTAGGAGCTATGTGTCTGTGGCAGCTGCTGTAACTACTAGGCAGAGCCACAACTGTGGTTTGATAAAACCAAGGATGCTAAGCGGTAGCCCTGGCACTGTGCTTCTGAGGTGGCCTCTCCTGTGTTTTCTCTTCATCACAAATGATATGTAGGCAGAGTTGTAAAAGACTGGCTGGGTAAGAAGGTGAAGGCACTGGCTCTTGTTTTAACATCTGGAGATGACAATACTTCCAGATGGCTGTATGAGCTTTCCAAATAGAAGATTCACAGTCACGTTCAACTGATTATTTGCATCCAGACAGTTCCGGGACATCTTTCAAATGCTGCCTAGATAAGCAGTAAATTAAAAACCAGTTAAGAATGAGAAGACAGAGGGAAATGATGCCAGGTGTGGAAAGCGGTGGTCTAGGTCTGTTTAAACTTGATACTCTCTGCCTGTCACACCTCATCTGATTGCCAGCTGTAAAAAGAGTGTGCTTGTGCTCAGGGACCTCAAGGTAGCAGCACTGTTGCATGTCTGAAGCAAGCGGACACCTGAACACTTGCAGGCAAAGTACTTCTCAAAGAACTTCGCTCCTGCTTCATACCATTCATCATAGAGCCAGTTCTTTCCTCCATTTTAACATTACTTTCCTTGCTGCACATCCACAGGAGCTCTCCTGGCTTAGGATTTCCTAACCTAGCCAAGTCACTAATATTATTAATCCAGTCTCATGATTATTAGTGTTATTCAGGGTGATCATTTTTATCACAGTTGTACTTAGAGGCCACTCGCAAATTCCTGGTTTTGTTTTGCATACCTAGTAAATAACAGCACCTTTCCAAAAAACAAATGTCCTTGGTAATCCAGATGAAGCAGATCATCACTGCAGCATTTTGCATCTTTCTTGCAGTCTAGTCCATGTAACTGACTTCTCATGTCAAGTCCTGGCTGCACTGAAATCAGCAGGAACTTTGCCACAAGCATCAGCTGGACAAGGATTTCATCTTTAATGTACTGAGTGTGATCCAGGGTAGTTAATGACACTTGGGTTTTATCTTCGTTCAGAGGGGCTGAATTTATTTATGTATTTGCTTATTTATTTTGGGTTTTGCTAATGAACAGGTGGCCTTTGGTTCCTGACTCCTCTTTGTAATGAAGCTATTTGCAAATATGCTGCAGAATTGTTTACTAAACACAGTTTACCAAGCTTTTGGAATAAAAATTACTTAAGATGTCCAAGAGCTCCGGCTGGTGATATGCCTCATACGATCTGTTTTTCAGTAATGGATTATAATTCCAAACACGACACTACTTATTCCACTCTGTGGAGTCTAATTAACTGTCAGAAACGCATTGTTGAAGGGATGATGGATTATACCAAGGAAAACATTAATGAAGCTCATTCCAGGCAGCTCACGTGAAGACCACAGCCGATGTCACTGGCTGCATGGAGAGTCCATTCCTTTTGGTTTCCAAAGCTTCAAGCAGGGAGAACCTCAACTGCCTGTCAGTCCCACCCAATTAAGAGCCCATTAGATGCACTCTTTTTTTTCACTGTCATGACCAAGGTGATTTTTGTCTTTGCAAGTAGCTCGCTTTACCGCAGAAACAGACTGTGGAAAGTGAGCAATGACTATCTAGTAGTCACAGTATGACTTTATTATTCCTGACCTGACAGTGCTGTCTACTAGCAGAGCAGGTGTAAAGTGGCCAAGGTGAGAGAATAAACTATGCTTGGCAATACACGCTTCCTAGAAGGTCAAGTCCTGCCTCCTTTTGCAGAGTTGGGGACAGCTGGAAAACGTGAGCTCTGAAGAACAAACAGATCATTTGTCTTTTCATGCTACTGTGTGTATTCTCGCACCTCAGGTGAATGATATCCCACACAGTGACACCCGGTTCTGAAATTGTCATTCTGATCTGAGGCATGTGTCTTCTCCTCCTGACTGTGGCTTGAAGACAGCCACCTCCAGTCTGGGAGCAGTAGGCTGATGCTGGTGTCTCCTTCCTGTCCGTGTGCAAAAATCGTGAAGGATCAGCTTTTCTCCGTCTCTCTTCCTACTCCACTATCCCCAGCAGAAACAGTACAGACCTGGTAGTGACCTGCTGTGCTTCTTCACACAAATTGGGAAGCGATTTGTTTCAAGATCGCACTGGAGAACAGTCTTCCCAGTGGTGAGAACTCCACTTTCCCAGACAGCCTGATCCTCTCAGCAGGGAACTGCTGGAAACAGGGCAGACAGCATCCGTTCAACACTCACCACAACTTGTCTCCTGCTGGCCAAGGCTGTGCCATCTGCTGAAGAGAGAAGAGCATTTCTCTCCAGCCACCCTCCAGCCTTCAGGTGCCGGTTCAAAGGCAACAGAAGTAAATGTGACAGCATGTAATTAAGTGGGAACGGATACCCGTGTGAACCCAGCAGACAGGGGTGAACATAAGATGCTGGCAGAATTCTTCTCACCTCATCCTGAGCAGATGGCACCAGATTGGCCCTTTGTTTTTTTTTTTTTTTCTGTAACCTTTTAAATAATGAAGCAGCAACCTGGCTAAAATAGCCCCATCTCAATCATATAATCCTAATCTTCCTCAGGGTTAAGTGCAGGTTATCTCACCATGGGCTGAGGTAAGAGCATGGTCACTGGCACACAAATTGCATGGCTGGAAATCAGTTCTGTTAAGTCACTTCATTTCCATCCATGTTAAAACTGGGACTAAAAATGCTCCCTTCTAGCTGCAGACCTTTGACCAGAAACCTAAACTAGTGGATATTCCACTACTGCCTTTTTTTACCATTAGTGGTTCTCTCCCCACTCACCAAATCTGCAACAGGCTGGAAGAACAAGAAAGAGACTTACTCTAAATACAGCTGAAATCACATTTGCCCAACCTCGGAGCTGGCCCTAAGCTTGTAAGAGGTCAGGTCAGAGGATTGGTTGTGGACTGTTCTCTGTTTCTACTCAATGGCTTGTCCAACTACTTAATTTATTTTAGTGGGATGCCCTGGGGATTGAGTCTAGGACTTGAGCCTTCCAGTTCCTCCTTCCAGTCTCTGCAGGACCACCCTGCGAAAGGCTGTGGGTAGCAAGATAGGAAGGGGTTTAAGGGTGATGCGATAAAGTCTGAATAAAACTAGTGGGATTAAATAAAGCACAGAGAGGTTTACACTATCAGGAATTACATACTATTAGACTACAGCATAATCCCAAAAGTGGTGGTAGAATGCAGCAGACAGTTTAAACCAAATTGCTTATACCATCTTGTGAATACTGAAAGATAAAAGGCAGCAGATAAATTAATTAAAAATCCATGGTTCAGACATGCCTTGATATACCTCTTACTGTCCCTGGAATTCATGACGAGAGAGAACAGTACAAAGCAAATGGAGTAGCACAAGGGCAAGGCTCTTTGGCATCTGATTATGTCAGTTAATTTAAGTCAAAGACACTGCAACACAAAAAACATTCCAGCAAACAAAAGTCTTACCTGAACAAGTCATTCTTCACTTTTTTTATGACTGCATTTATCAGACAATCTCTGAAATAAAGTTCACCTCACTTATATCTCATCACGAAGACTCAGTGTCTGCTGAAATGAAAGCAATTAATTGAGGTCTTTTACAGAGAGTCACATTACTTTCTCTCATGCATCGTTGAGTTAATTATTTAATGACATATAAATCCTAACAGTTCAAAAGGTCTGGGGCTGTGCTAGAACTGCATCGCAAAGCTGTCTTTCATCTATCTTTTCTCACAGAAGAGCAACTTCACTTTCTTGTGAAGAAGTAGCTCTTTGAAATATTGTTGTGGCAGCCATCAAACGGTGCGATATGAAATGTTTATTCATACACAGATACCAGATATTAAATGAAATGAAACATATGTGATTGCCTGTTTGTTTGTTATTCCCCTGTTAAACCCTAAAGACATTTTCCTATCACTCTTTCTTGTTGGATTAGCTGTTGAATAGTATGTGTCTGTTTGATGTAGTGTGTTAGTTTCATTAGATAATATTTCTCATTAAGGAAATATCACAAATTAATTAATTGGTAAAAGGACTGAACATTTTATTAATAATGCTTTGGATTTATTTGGTACCTTTTGTGTAAGAATCTTGGAGTGCTCTGCAGAACTGAATTAATTAATGACGAAGTTGCATTTTCTATCATACAAGTGTGATCTTGGCACCTTTGGGACTACAGCTTTTTGTTTGTCCTTTAAACAGGGTATTTGGACCCACCCCTGGCAGATGCTGTGTACTGTCATCACTGAGTGACGCAGGAACTCACTGACCCTTTCATGGCCTTGGGCACACCATGTTTTCATCTCAGTGTAAGTGTACTGACCCTTGTCTTGCAGAATCTTTCTAGGGAACCTTTCCAAGCCATTTTTCTGGGTTCTTTCACTGCCCAAAAATGTCACCTTTTTGTGAATAGCTAGACCGCAGTGAGGGTATGGTTTCTGCTAATGTCCCTACCCCACATTGAGGTGATGCAAGACTGCTGAGAAAGGGGACTGGAAAGAGTTGAAGTCCTAGCTCCCAAAGTAATAGTAAATGCTCAGTATTCAGAATTGCCACATCACCTCTATATCCTTAGTCTGAACGCTGCTGTGCAAGTACTTTTCCCTTCTGTCCCTAAGTATGAAAGGTTCCTTGTGAACAGGTTGGTTTGAACATTTAGAATCACAGAATCATAGAATTGTTTAGGTTGGAAAACACCTTTAAGATCATCCAGTCCAACCATTAACCTAACATTACCAAGTCCACCACTAAACCAATCAAGGGTAGACTAGACTAAACCATGTCCCGAAGTGCCACATCTACGTGGTTTTTTTTTTATTTTAGCCTGTCTTATGTTATGCTTTGCTAAGTAGGTGAACAAGATCTGCAGACAAACTGAGCCCACAGGCTGAGATTAAGCTTGACTTCACTTCCAGTGGCAGGGAGATGCTCTGAGCTTGGAGTGGTGTGTCTCATATCCTGCTGCCAAAAGAAGTGAAAACGCACACGTGGCCAGTATGAGTTTCCCTGAGATCATTTGCTTTCAACTGACACTGGCTTCTTCTTATTTGTAGCCATTTTGTGAATGGGATTGAATGCCTCTGTTTCACAAAAAAGAAATGGCTGTTTCTCAAACCCTTACTCCAAAGGCTAGAAACAATCATTCTTCATTGTAGACCAACCTTTATAATGTGTAAATTATCTTGTGTCCATTACAATCAGTTAAAAACCTAGCATAGATAACATCCACTGTGGCTGGGGAAATTCAAACACATTTGCAAACATCCCTTGTCTGCAACGGAAACAATAGGCTGAGCACAGCTGCCTAGAAACAGCTCAGCCACCAGTGAACAGCTGCAGCTTTTGCAATGCCTGCTTTTCTGAGAGATGACATCTGTGAAGGTACTGTGGCAGGGCATCCAGACAATTTTATGTGAGGAGAATACCCTCTACGTTGAAATGGTGCGTAAAAGCCCAGGCACCTTTAGGAGCTACTCTGGACCTTTACCAAAGATTGAAACGTGTTCTGGAGATCTGCTGAGGCCATGTTGTTCTGTCTTACGTGATCTTAGTAGGTCACCTGTTTGGAGCTGCAGAGGCACTTTAGTACACAGGTTGTGTGCAATGGAAATTGAAGGTGAGATGGGAAATCAGCCAAAGAAAACAGCCAAAGTTTCAATACAAAAAGCACCCGGAATTCCAAATATCCACCAGAGCCGGATTTTTTCTAGTGCTAAGAATGTGTGCTAACATGGGGGTAAAATAGATAAGATAAACGGGGCTTGGAAGAGGCTGGCCCTGGTAGTGTTCTGACTTGTGTCAACCCCTATGCTGGAGTACACCTATTGCTCTGGGAAGGGTAACTCCAGCCGCACCGTGTTAGTGTGTCAGGGAGTCAAGCCCACTCTCCTGGAGTGCAGGGACTCCTCAGTTCACCAATATTTTTGCAGTGCCTTTTAGCAAAGAGCTGTCGCAGCCTAGGGGTGAGCTCTGAAAAGCCTTCTACTTAGGGGTCACTCTGCATGCACGTCAGCTGGCATTTGTGTTCCCTTTCTTAACCATGCTGCAGGGACCCTCAACATGAAAACAGGAGCTGTGTTTCTCCAGTGTTCATAATTTCTGCAACATCTACTCCCTCCTCCCTTCCCTACCCTATCTGAAATGAGGGCTTTCCACAGCAGTTGAAATCACAAAGTACTGAAGAAAGGTCTGAGTTATCTGAAGTGTCTCACTCAGGTCAAAACTGGGAAGAGGCAGCGAGAATCCAGGAAGAAATGCAAGATTTTCCAGGTCATTTGTACCTACTTGAAAATGACAAAACACACAGGTATGCCTGCACAAATTAATGGGAAAAAAAGAAAAAAACCCTTCATGGCTGTGAAAGACAGATGCCACCTGGAATCAATAAATCTTTGAAATGCACATCTCTGGAGGCTGTGTTGGGGAGAGGTATGCTTGCCCTCTGGTTACACTTTTTGTTTCACGTTTGGTTTTACCCACTCTGAGACACAGTATCCTTGGCAAGTGGATTTTTAGTGGGATTTAGTATGGCTCTGCGGACAAATTGAACCCTTCTCTTTTTCCACCAAAAATGCTAGCAAATCTCGCACAGTCTTCAACAGAAGTATCACGCTTTAACCCTTGCTCAGAAAACTGTGAGGCAGTGATTGCCACACCAGGACAGATTTTACAACAGAACGTTTTCCAGGGCATGTTTTTTAATAAAAACACTTTTCCAAGGACCCCTGCTACTAAAGAGAACAAAGAAAAAGCTTAGCTGATACAAAGGCAGTTGAAGGCATACATGTCAAAATTACTATGAACAGAAATTAGCAAGGAGAGTGAGGACTACTCTGAAAATAATTCATATGCCTGATATAACAAGAGCTGTGCAGTTTTATTAATTATTCCTAAAGCAGTTTTTAGGAAATACCCTTTTTTACCTACTTGCTTTCTGATTCCTTGTTTCAGCCACAGGTTCTCTTCGGTTTCCTTTCCTCAGGGAAGGGACTGTAATTGAAAGAAAGAGGAGAATGAATTAAATAGATCCACTTTGAAAGTGAATGGTAGCTTTTCAGGTTTCCCAAACTCGTACAACCTGCCCATGAGATAAAGCTTTTGCACCTGTGGGAGAGAAACAACTGGATGGCCAGGCCAGGAGAACCACTTCCAACACACTTCAGCCACCCTTTCTAAATTAAGTGTCTTAAAGATTCCATTTAGATTCTTTCAGGAAGTTTCTGGGTGCTAATTAAATACTGGCTGATTATGGAAAACATATTTATGGGGATACTAGATCTGCTGATGCCTCTAGGACTATTTTATAACACATCCCACTTAGAAATAATTTTTTTGCATTGATTTTTCTGTACTCTTTTTTCACTTTACTTTAAGAATATTATCATGAAAAGAAAGATATTTCTTTCTTAAAAGTTTTCCTGCCATAACTTCTAAATTCTGTGCTTCTTAGTGGATGAGTAGGAGACCGCAGGCAATAAATCATGAACTTAAGTTAGAAATATTTAGACTGTGGAAATGTAGCAATTTCAATTTAAAAAGAGACATATGAACATTTTCTTCTCTTTTGATATGTGGGGCTAGACACACATTTTCCTGTGAACGACCATATTTTTATTGTGAGTGTCAGCAAGTTAATATTTAAAAGCTGACAGAGAGGATTAGCTATTCAGTGGCTCAAAATATTCGCAAAACCTCTTGGTGGCTTCCCTGCAGGAAAAGCGTTCACATAAATGCAACAAGTGTGTGTGGAACTCTGCCAATTTATCTTAAGAATATAGTTCCTGTGATTATCACTGTGATGTTTCACTGTCAGTAAACAGCTGAGATAACTAGCTCTTCTTTTGAAGTTTCTGCATAATTTCTGTCTGTCTGTGGGTAGAGGGGGAGCCTTTGTGTGACTGTGATCTTGCACAGGGCTCCTGGCTTCGCATTCTGCTGAACTAGTGACACTGCTCATGCTGGACCAGTATGTGAGATCCTTGCATAATTCAACCCTAAGGAGTCTGTCTAAATAATGCTGTGCCATATACCATACAAAGGATTCCACTCATACATAGGAGTCCAATATAGCACCAACATTTTGCTTAAAATTATTAAAACCGAGATTAGGAACACACTCAAAAAGAACAGGAATGGCAAACAAATACGACCGAAGCTCAAACAGATCAAATACAACTCTTTTAGGCTGGCATTTGCCCAAGCAAGCTGGATGAGCAACCTGACTTTGCAAAAAGCATCGAAGGTCATCAGAGACGTGGTTCCATGCTGCATCAAAGGAAGCGTGACCTCTTCCATAAGTACAGGTTCCTTGAACATCACGTTGCACTGCAGATGGCCTGGTTCGGGGTCCAGATGAGCAATGCAACCGGCTGAATCACAGAGACAACTTGATATATTGTCATTTGTCTTTTATTTAATACACAATAACATTGCCTCTAAGCCTAAATTAATTGCACAGTAGTACATATGAGTCACTTAATTGTAATTGTTATTACCTTAATTTCTACAATTACAGTGGATAAACAACAGTACTTCATTTTCCAA
The DNA here is from genome assembly GCF_030463565.1 of Pelecanus crispus. Classification (NCBI taxonomy): domain Eukaryota; kingdom Metazoa; phylum Chordata; class Aves; order Pelecaniformes; family Pelecanidae; genus Pelecanus; species Pelecanus crispus. The sequence goes on along the minus strand of NC_134661.1, from coordinate 3,765,443 downwards.
GTGATGTGGCTTAAATTTATAGCACGTTTTCCTTCTACCTTGCACATTTCTCATAGCAATTCTCTAGAAAACTTACATAATGTAAATCCTCACTGGCAGAGGATTCTGAAGCTTTGTAACACGTTGTGTTAAGAACTTACCCTGATTAATAGCAACCTGCCCTACTAGGCAACAACTCTAGCTAGCAGCTGAGGAACCAGTGTCAATAGCTTACACTCGCTTGTCTTCTTTTATCGGCTGTACCCCACAGAGACGTTTATAAATCCATTGTGCTGTCAGATTTATAGCTTTTCCAGACATTGTCCTTTTTTTTACTTTGAATGGTAAAAATATATTTTGTAGATCTCCTGGTCCTGGGTTCAGTTCTAGTAGGTGATTGAGCCGGGAGCAGTGTTTCCTCGTGACTGAATGGGACAATGCCTTTCCAGCAGCAGAGCTCTAGAGATGCATCACAGCGGCTGTACACATGCAGATCTATAAGAGGAGAGTTCACTAATAACTTTAATTCCTGTACTCTCCCTTCAAGCTACAATCTCTTTAATTACAGGCCTGTAACATTTTTCAGTAGTTCTCACTTCCCAGCAAATAGTTTGGCTAATAGTAGCTGTATTGATGGACCCATCTACCAGAGCAGAGAAAGAACCAAAGCTCATAGATTTAAAATGAATGGAGTGTTTACCTGTACATCATTTTAATGGATGGTGAAATTCATTCTCATGATAGACCCATAAATGTCACTTTCTGTCTGCCACAGCAAAATACTTGTGTAACAAATGGCATGCTGCATTAATACCCAACAAGAGGACGTTCAAGGCAGCTTGACTTGCATTACACACGCTAATAAAGGCTCAACCTGGGATTTTTATTCATTCTGTTGGCTCAGGGAGCAGCAGAAACACATGGGTGGGGGTACAGCAACAAGGAAGATGAATGATATGAAGACAAATAAACCAGTCTAGCTTCCCAGAAATGATATCTGAGTTGAGCTTGGGTTTATTCCAGATACTCTGGTAGAAACAATTCTTTTTTTTTTACCTGCAGTTCCTTCTTCAATTTATACACAACCCACTGTCAATTTGCTCAGCTAGCCTGTGCTCCAAGAGAACTCTGAGACTGATCAGTTTCTTACATTCATCAGTGGAAAGAGGCAGTCACATCTCTGAAATCCCAGTGTCCAGGGAGGCAATGAAATCAAGGCCCTCAGACTGACACAGGTGTGCATGAAAGAAGAAACATAGCCTGTTGTCTCTTTGCATCCTGATTTGCCACAGCCTTTTAGGACTGCAGCAGTGTCTTTGTGCATGTCTGCAAAGTACTTTGGGCACTGTGGGCAGCATGCGACAGTAAGCATCAAAACATATTCAGCCTTCCTTTTGTTTTCCAGTGTGGCTGTGTAGTTTCTACCCAGGAAAACCTTTTCTCAGCTTCCCTTTACTGGATTCCCCTGAATTGTGGAGTGGTACAGATACGAAAGCAGCAATACTGCTCATCAGCCTCTCCTAGGCTCAGGGGCTGGCATGCAATGTAGCAAACAGCATCACTCTTGTTCAGTAGGGAAATGACCACAATCACTGTACTGCTACTCAGCCCTGTTTCTGTCCTATTACTTTTTTAAAAATGCTGTTTGTCTGCCTCACAAATCCATACTGATGTCCTGAGAGAGGCCTGTGGAAGGGTGAAACCAAAAGAATTCTTCAGAATGACAAAGGGTTCTTTAGCCATAACTAAAAAACTATGTAGTTCTATAGAGATTAGGTCCTTTCTGTACCTGTAAGTCATCCACTAGACTTTAACAGAGAATAATGTCTTGTATGAAGGATTGTAAAAGTAGGTTCAAAATGTAGAGAAAAATAGTGTCTCTCTCTCCCCCTCTGAGTTTCCCATAAGCAGCTGTCGTGTTGGTATTTTTGATGTACTTATCACCCTGTGATGGAAAGGGCTGGATGTTTCATGAACTATAAACAGTCCCACCACCACTTTGTGTTTGAGGCTCTTCCTAAGAAAGAAGTCCTGTGAAAGCTTTCTTGAATCAGCGTTTATCATTCAAGAAAGGTTTTCATTAAAGATGCCTACCTAAAGAGAACACTCACTCTTTGTGCCACCCAGCCTTTCCCTGGCAAGGTAGGTGATAAATCAGGAATGGGGATGGATTAGGAATCCCTAATCATGGGTGCCCAAACTAATCAAGTGTGATGCTTTCCTGTTACTCAGTAACAGGAAAGAAGTAGTTTAACAGGACCAGAGTGACTGAGTTGAATCATTCGATTCATAGAAAGCTCCCCCCTCCCATCCCCAGCCAATTTTTTGTTATACCTTTGGTTTCTTCTTTCCTCACTTTGGCTTGCTTTCAGCTCCCCTGTATCTAAACTTCAAAAGGGTAAACCTCCTGCTATTAAAAAATGCTGCAGCTCAGTTTCCAAGACCTGCTCAGCTTTGTCAATCAATCTGAATGGTTAACTGGGCCTGGATGGACTATTTGCTAATTAGAGTTTTCTGTGTTAGAGAAATGGCTGTTAATTTGCATCTTCCGATATAAATATCCCCTGGATACCAGTGCTTAAAGCTACAAACCCTTTCACAAGAAGAAGCTGCTAGGGACAGAGCTTGTGTAATGCAGAATAATTTTCCCCTGCTTGCCAGTTCCCATGATCAATGGCCACTTTCCTCAGCCTTGGCTATAGCTCAGATGGCCCCGAAGCATCCAAAAGGGCAGTGTCGCTCAGTATTTGGATGGAGTCATATCTTAGGTCTCCATCAGAAAGCCAAGAGCATCTGTTAATCTCCTGAGCACTATCATTGGATCAGGATATATGGCAATTGACAGGCCCTCAGCGGAGATGTGATCTGAAGCGTTCATCTGCTGCTGCTATTTTCTCTTGCTGAGCTGTTGTGCGAATATGTTTAAGCCAAATACCCTTGCTCCATTCTGATGGCCTCTCTAGCTTTTTATGTGAGGAGAGTGGTAATTCCATAGTGATATTTCAAGAAAGCTGGTTCTCTGTATTTAAGAGCTCTGAATTGTGAAGAGAAAGGAAAAATATAATCTTCTTACATTATCATTAAAGGCATCAACTAATCCTGCTGCAAAAGGTGTGATTTGCTGACCAGAAGGAAAAAATTTCTGCTGCATGGGAATACATACTGCCAGCTAACGAATACTTCTTCCCTAGTTCCTCGAATGCTTATCTGTGTCCAATAAATTCCATATCCCTGCCTAGTTAATACAGAATCCCCATGTAGGAAATGCTGTATCACTTTCTCTAAATATTTTCCTTTTTCACTGCTGTGTAAATTCAGCCTGAGTAAAAACAACAAACTAATGATGCTGGGATATAAACATGCTGCAGATCAGGCAAGAGGTGGCATAGTCAGGTGTGCTAATCATCCGACCGTCAAGGGTCACACACTCAGTTTTTAATTTTGCTGCTGACTTGATCTGCTGCCTTAGGCAAACCACTTCACTTCTTTCTGCTTCGTGTCATACCCATAGGGAAAATAAATATCAGTATATCCAGCTTTGTCCCACTCCTTTTAAAAACAGGAAAGAAGAAAAGATCTGGGAAGAAGCATCTAGGCATTTAACTGTGTGACAGCGATCTCTGCCTGCCCTCTTGTCCATGGCAGGATGGGGGAAAACCTAACTGTTGATTCCTCATTTTTGCAGAGAGACACACCCCAGCAAGTGAGCCATGAGGTGGGACTCGGTTGTGCAAACTCCCCAGAGAGGAAGATGGATGTGAGCAAGGTGAGTGAGCTTCTGGGCAAGAGGATTTATGGTGGAATGAGGTGCCAGTTTGCTGACAGTACATTTTTTTCCCCATGATATGTTTTGCTACTATTACAGGGCAAATTGGCTAGATTTACCTTGCTGCTGTCTGTTTACAACAGTTCCATCTACAAACATGCAGCAAATTGGCTCTGCTGATAATGTGTGCTGCTTCCCTTTCCTAGTGTCCCAGATCCTTGTACAGAGATCAACCATTCTCTGGACCTTGAGCACTCGGTTCTGCAGTGGGTTCAAAACAGTGTTCCATGGTTGGGATGGACTTGCATAAGGAAAAATCTGAGCTAAAATGTTGGGGGGTGGCTAAAATGGTATTAATAGAAATGGAGTTTCAGGTTTGGTGCAGGTGGTGCACAAATACGAGTCAAAGCCAAGAAAGCCTGTAGAGGTGGGTGGGCTGGGGACAATAACAGGATTTAGTTCCAGGGAAAGGAGGTTTCACAAGTAGAAAGTACATACAAGCAAGATGAATGCAGAGGGGCTGTTGCTTAGAAGGCTCGAGGAGTTGAAGCATCTAATATGCGAATGAGAAATATTATATTAAGAAGCCTAAGGCTCATAGGGAACAGCAGTTCTGCGACAACAGCTAGAATTGTCTTGGACACATGGGTTGGCCATCACCAAGAGCAAAGATACAACCAGCTTCTGACATTGCTGTCAGCAGACTTGAGGTCTGTAGCCAGCTGGCAGCAGAAGGTAAGTCTCTTATTTTAACATTTATTTTGTGCCAGTGTTTTGCAGTGCATCTGAGTGATTGCAGCACTATTCGAAAATGAACAGAATTATTTTGGATTTCCCATTTCTTATCTTTTTTTTTTTTCCTTTTCTTAATGACATGCTTTTAGTTAATGAAACATCCTGCTTCTTAGGAAAGAAAAGAATAGACCATGATTTCCAGCCAAATGTGTATGTATTTGCCAGTGCCTGTGAGCATAATAGCCCATTAAAGTTTGTGCATGGATCTGGGCACAGGAAGCTGATTGCAGGATCAGGACCCGAGACTCTTCACTTGTCTAGCCTTTTCTGTGTGTGATCTGGAATTCAAATTTAGGGCTTACTTGTCGGCCTTTTATCAAGATGTGTGAAAGCGTCGATTACTGTCAGTAATCTGGGTGGACATGCCAGGAACTGAACTAGAAACACACAGAGAGGAAATCAAACTTTCTGTAGCTTGGACTCCACGTCTCCATCTTCTGTAGGCTGGGCGCAGATGACTTGTATAACCTGACTGAAAAGTGGGTAACAGTTGTGATTTAAAAGGAAAGCGTCCATTGTTCTCTTTTGTGGGTTTTTTAAAAGCTTTTTTATCCCATATGTGGGGAGAAAAAGAGAAAGGATGCTTTTGAATAGTGACTGTGTCTTGGAAACATTTTTATGATCCCTTTAAATATAAGCTACAGTATCTTTCTAGACAGTATGAACTGCTATTATATTAAAAATGTAGCAGTGGTGTTTTATGAGGGGGAAACGTTTTTAATGCAAAAGTAGTGCTATTTTAAAATGAGTTGCTTTTACGAAATGGATGAGGTGGTTTTATTAAAAAAGACCATCTGGGAGGGAAAACTGTGGCTATATTTCTGTCCTACAGCATAAGGCAAATCTGCATTCCTCCCCCCTGCCCCTTTTTTGAAAAGCTGGGGCTAGGCTCTGATCATTTGGGTTTTCTATGGAAGCAGTTTAGGCTCTGTCTGCACACACAAATGCTCTGCAGTTTTACCTGAAGGGTGTGGTGGTAGCTGTTGACAACGGTAAGGTGTTTCTTTGGCCCAAATACAGACTGACCTTGTGGAAAACTGTGCTTAGAAAAAGTTTGCATTTAGTATAATTATAAATTCTTTCCCTTCTCTGCTGTGTAGGAATTGCTGTGATAGCAAGTACCCAATACTCCAGGGTAAGGAGGGGAGCAATCAAGTATCAAATGTATCGCCACCAAGTTCAGGGTGCAGCTCGCTCTGGGAACTGCTCTGCGTCACCATTGCTGGGATCGTTACCAGGTCTTTTGTTCCGGTATCAAAGGGCTTTGCATCAGCCCTGAAGGGGGAAGCGGGCCTTGCGGTGGCCCAGATCTTGAGCCACAACAGTGGGTATTGGTGCTCATAGTTATCTGGCGATGAAGCCAGCGCTGCATTCCTCCTGCAAGAGCCATGAGGCCGGCTGCTTTTAATTCAGGCATGGTAATTCGCTAGTTTTGCTATTGCACAGAAAGACAAAGCTGCGCAGCAGGTGGTTGGTGCAGTTAAGGTGGTTGACTAAGGCTCCCAGTCTTAGCCACAGGCTCATCCTCCCTGCCAAAGGTGTGCTTCTGCTTGAGGAGAGGAAAGCATCTCCCCCGCTTGGCGTGCCAGCTTAGTACGTCTCCACGAGAGGATTGGAAACATAAACACTGTGTAATTCGGTTAAGTGGGAAGAGAAGGCAAACTCATCATAATAGCTCAAAATAAGAAACCCAAAACCAACAACCAACCCGAAAACAACAAATAACAGCTGCTTTTTGCAGGAGCAGCAATGGCCAATTTTCCTTCTCATAAAAGAGAGCAATGATGTGTGTCTCTCCGAGCATGCTGCAGCTGCAGCCATCTCTCTGAGCACAGCGCTAACCAAGTTTCCGGAACAATGTGATAGATTGTATCTGCATAATCAGAAGAATGCAGGATCCTAACCAGCCGAACTGCTAACAGGCAATAAAGCCAGGGCACTAACATGCTCACCCCATAAAGCACCTAATCAGTTACCTTTATAGTCATACAAGTGCACTGCTTACGGATATTTTTTGGTTGAGTATAATGCATTTGTGCACTCTTTGAGTGACGGGGTTGGAACTGTTTGAACGAAAGTTAGGGGAATGTACACTACTTCTCTCCTGTCTCCTGTTGCCTGAGAGCACTCCACTGTTCCCAGCTGCATTGCTGTCGCTTGAGACCAGCTTGTTGAACTGCGATTCATAATACTGGGTTCTCATCTGCATCACCTGTGTGGTTTGCTTTCTCATTAAAAGCTCTTGTTCCTGGAATGACATTATTTTCCCAGAATCTCAGTGTGCTGCTTTCTCTCACCCACCCCTTGTCTCCCCTGGTGAGCATCACATCTTCATGGTTGTGGGCAGAGGGAAAAAGCTTGGGAATGCATACTCCAAAGATCAAAAGAAGTAAAATGCTGGGAGTTTTTTTTAAGTGCACTTTGTTGCATAAAGTTGTGAGTGTGGAAATAATTGCGTAGCTGTCGTACAGAACTGTGATGCAGATCCATGCTTACTCAGAATGATCTTGAAGACAGACTATGGGTGGCACAGCACCACAGGCAGTTTTAAACTTTGTTTTCAGAGGTGAAATTCCTCTTTTCCTGAAGTTCTATCTTGGCTCATCTTAGGGTATGTAGTGACTTGGTATATGTCCTAGAGAGACTGTGCCAGAGAGGTAGTGCTTTACCAGTCCTATGATTGACCTCAGGTGTTACTTCCATGGTTCTGTTATTCATCCCCGGAAATTTGTGTTACTGAGCAGAGAAGGAAGCCATCAGTCCTGTCACATCATCATCCAACAATACACTCCACGTAGGAACTTGGTCTTCTTAGTCATCTCGGTTTCCAGCAGCCAGTACTGCTGCAGTCAGTGTGTGCAAGGGGCCTGGCTGTCAGGAATCACCTTGTCTGCGATGAGCCCAGCAACGTGTGCCAGGGCAGCGTTACGCACGTCCCCTAAACACTGTACATGTGTCTACAACAACACTATCGGCTGGAACTGAAGCCTCCAGAAAACCCACGTCTGGCAATTCCCTGACAAGGAGTGCAGGAGAGAAAGGACGCTCAGGCGCCCAAGGAAATACCCAAGGAAATACATGATCCCTCCTGACCTAAACAGCTGTGTGTTGTTGCTGCCGTCATACCGCTGGTACTTCTCCCCGTCCCAGTGTCTTATTGTTTCATCAAACATTGCAAGAGTCATGAAGTATCTTTTTTTCCTCCACAGATCTTCAGTTTCTAGCACTGTGTGATTATATGGATATCTCAGCTTTCCATTCAAATTAAGAACATAAATAGTTATGTAGATCAACTGGTTGCAGATAGAGTGTGCTTCAGGTTAAGTTTCCATAATTGCTGGAGTTGAAAGGCAAAGGAAAAAAAACTCCTAGTGTTTGTTTTGTCTTTAATCATGCCTTTACAAAGTCAGTTTTGTGACTCCCTAGGGTTTAGCTGGATATTTTTGCATATCTAAGAGAGGCGGTGTTGCCTTCCCCCTTCCCTCTCCATTATTTGTCTATTCCTTTGTGTCAGGTCCAGCTTAAGTTGTGAGCATTCTCTGGGCTGTGGTGATAATTACATTTATTCCTCTGAGATGGTTTTCATTGGGTTTGCAAACAAGGCAGGGCCTCTGAGATCCTGCTGTCTTTGGCCCTCTGATAGCTTTTGAACCATTTGCAAATTTCAAACAAGTTTCTCCAGAGTGTGTCAGTCTCAAAGAGAACTGAAAGGGAATGTTATTTTTATTACCCAAAGGGACTGGCAGAATCCTATATTTCTATAGGCTTTGTAAACATAGGTGGCCAGAGAAAAGACTCTGTTAATCCCACTACTGGGGGCTGCACTGTAAGGTCACCCTTATTAGAAGCCAGGATTTGTGTGGGAGACGTTGCAAATGTCCCAAGAACAGGAAAAGCTGCATCTCGCATCTCACTAAACAACAGTGCCTCAACCTCGACCCATTTTCGTAGGAAATTCAGAGTTCCCTGGCTCCGCTGCTCACAGAGTGACCCGAGTGTTAATAGGCTTATATATTTAGCTTATATCTTTACATGGTGTTGCTTTCACTGCTGAAGCAACACAACAGACATCTATCATGTTATTTGTTTTCCCCTACCCTGAGAAAGGAACATCTGAGGACTGGAAGGAGTATAAACTTTGCTGTGTTTCAGGCAGAGAAGGCAATGTCCGAGAAACACACCTTGTGTCTGGCATTTTGGAAAGTGCTGAACACTCTGATCACTTCCCTTCCTGGAGACAGAGGTGCTTCTTGGGTGCCTGATTCAAGTTAACTTAATGATTTAGTCTCTTTTACATCTAAGTGAGCTGGTACAGCATACCCTCTGGGATTAGCACAGATGACCTCATGTCTGGAAGAGCACAGTGCACCCTCTTCATCTGCTTCCAGCAGGAACAAATGCACTTTCTGGATGTTTTGAGATTTGATTCTCAGTGGTGCTCTGTAAGGAGCATCTTCATTTAAGAAAAAGACGTGCAGAGCCTTATATGTCCCGTTTTCAAGGGATCAGGAGAGTCCCAGTTTCCTGCATGAGCAAAAGGTAGGCACTGGGTATAGAACACTTAAATTTAAATACTCTGTTCCTTTTAAATGTGCATCTAAACCAATGAGATACCTCTCTGAAAAACGCTGGAACCTCGTTTAATCAGCTATCTCCTTCACCACATTTCAGTAAACTCTGAGGCTAGACAAAAGGCCTCTTGCGGTGTGAGTTGGGAAGGGACCTGCACCTTCCCCCTGCTAGCCTTGCAACACAAGGACAGTCATTGCTCTTCTCTGTCAAAAGATCTAATTCCTAATTTAGGAGGTAATTCTAGTGCAAATTAGCACGCCTTGCAGATAGAATTAGAGTCTGTGTGATGATTTGGAAAATACAATCAATTTACTCCCAATTGTTTGTACATGTCAGATCTCTCCAATAATGAAGAATTTACTCCTCGTGCATGAATACAAACAATGAGCTATTAGCCATGCGAGATGAGAGAGCCTGTCAGAAACAACAATCCCAAGATGCGATGTGCTACATTGGAACATCAGTGAGGATGTGCCCAGGTCTGTGCCATAGGTTTTGGTGCAGCAAATCCTGCCACACGCAGAGGCTGCGGGTTTGAAGTGCTGAGCGTGTGAGGAGGGTGACTCCTTCTAGTAAGGGGATGAAAACCTACTCCCCTGTCCAAAATGATGTGGGAGATGGTAAAGGGAAAGCTCTCAATCCTGCTGCTACAGCAGGGGAAGAGAAGCCAATGCTGGGTTCTGGCTGGCACTGCCTCTGAAAGGGGGATTGTCTCCTGCCCCTGCCACTGAGCTCTGCTCTCGCAGCGTGGCTGGAGTGGCCCTGTTACCAGCCAAGGGCCTCTCTGCAGCTCCTGTGCTCCCCAAAGACCTGCTCTGCCTCTGGAGCTTGTAAAGGCTGAAACATCTTTGGCAGTCCCATGGGACTTTGCTGATGCAACTGTTATTAATAGTGTAGGTGCGGTTTCTCTGTTGCAGTAATATATTTTTTGAGATTTTTGCTCTGTGTGGAAGACAGGCTGGATCTTCAGCTGGTTCAAAGAGCTATGGATTGTCTCTCAAGATGGTGATTTACATCAGCAGAGAATGTGTCCCGTGCTCCTACCTCTTTTAGAGCCCTTACAGACTATCCCTTTGTTCCACATCCATCCAGGGCTCATTAGAGGGTAAATGGAGAGTGTCTGTTGATCTAATCCTTAATTGCTGGTCTTTTCATGGTCTGATCTAAACAGCTTTTTAGGAAGCAAACAATATACATATTTCATTAAATTCATTTCAATATCTGTTTAATTGTGAACGCTCTGTGAGGCTATGAGATGCTTACTGCTCCTTGTGAATCGTTTGAGCTAACAAACAGGGAAACCGAGAAACTGATAATGAATTTCTCAGCACTAAGCCTTCTTCAGTCTCCTGCTCCTCTCCCTCCTCCCTCAGAAACTAGCTCTTTTGCCTGGGTCCAGGAGCAAAAGTCTGGCAGCCAGACCACCTGATCTCTTTCCAGCACAGTTTCAGGTCTGATTTTTGGCTTTGGGCAGTTTCTAGCCCCCTTTCTGTCTGATACTTCCCCATAGTTTCTGCACTTCCAGAGTTAGAAGGGTAAGTCAGTCATGTAAATGCTCATTTTTGTAATGTTGTAATGAACTGCTTGCTGCCTGCAACCTGGATTACTTGCAGTTGTTTCCAAAAGGGCAGTTTGGCAGGTCAGTTCTTCTTTAAGTCAAACGATGGGGGAAAAAAAAAAACCCAGATCTGAGGTCTTGGTGGCTCTCAGAAGTCCCAGGCAGTTACTATGCAAACTCCCTGCCATGCTGCTGTCTACATGGTATTTTTTGCTGAGTGTCGGTAATATGGCAGCTTGTAAAATGTGCTCAACCTTCCTCCTCTTTAGAGACATGGCTGAGGAATCTCGGCTGTGCCAGAGAAAGGCTGTTCCCAGGAAAAGGGTCCCTTTAATCCCCATGATGCCTACTGGAAAAGGTGACTGCTTTAGCAGGAGCCCATGAGGGCTTCTGGGGCTGGAGGCCAGGATGCAGAGTTCACCTCTGTGCTGAATCCAGGCAGGAGATTCTTGTGGCTGTAAATTACTTAGGCATACAGATGTTTAAGCATATGTATCCTATCGCTGGGGCCAGCCTTAATGCTGTGGGAAATGTATGAGATGGTAAAACCTACATTATCTGGGATTTAGGATGTTTGCTTTGCAGAACGAGGGATTAGAGAATAGAAAGCTGAAATGACCATCTGTCTGCGGAAAAAGAACCCTGTGAATTAAAATTTCCATGGTAATTTTCCCTAATCTGCTTGACTTTATTTGATATCTTCTATCAGAGCTGATGTCCTTGCACCCCAAACAGTAACATAGTTCATTTTCCACACATGGACGTCATCTTCTACTTATGTCTTTCTACAAGGAGTAGCAAGGTATCTGCAGAAAGTATTTACTTATCTGTTGCTCTTGGAGTTTCCCATTGTTTGCAGCCCTATATAATCTTAGTGCTTCCAGCACCTTCTATCTCCAGAGAATGACAGCTGTGAGTGTGCGCCTGGTTTTTGTATTGCTTCTACATCTAGTACTGAAATGCAATTGTCTCTGGGGTGGAATGACTCATGCTGTTGAACCATATCACTGCACAATAGTTTAGATCAGGAAGTAGTAATGCTGTGTGCTTATATACTAGTGTTGTCAATTTTTGCAATGTGATTGTGGATCTAATGGTATTTGATGTTTCTCTGTAGAGTCTCTGTTCCTGGAAACATAGGAACCTTGAGCTTTTGTTTTTAAATAAGATTCTAGGCCTTGTGGCTATAGAGAAGTCGTCTCAAAGTGTGTTAAAAGTGTAGCCCACAGATTCACAATCCAGAAAGCTGAAAGCCCCAAGCTTATTAATTTTAAATCTCATTATTTTTAAGAGCAAATTGTATTTCCCTTAAAGTAGCAGAGACATACCTGCAAAGAGCCAGCAGATCCTTGGTTCTGTGGTGGAGCTGTGCATTGTAAAATGCAGAGGCCTCTGCTCACCTAACATAACTGATAGAGTAATGCTTAGAGTCTGAATGAAATAAAGTTCTTTTCTTTGTTTTTAAACCTTTCCTTGCTCTCATTTTTTGGTGGATATGGTTCTGAAGACAGAGAGCCTGCCTGCGGGAGCTTGATTCTGAGTACCTTCAGCAAGACAAAGAGGTTGCTGAGCACTACTCAGTGCTGGCGAAACGGCGCGTAGTTGTGCTGGTATTAGTATGTGCTCTCCAAAGGCTCACAGGTGTCTTCAGAGTGAAACACACAAAATAGATTGGGGTTCTCACCCTTGCGCAGGCTGTCTTGCGGCATAGGAGTTTTAGATTTTTTTGCTGTACCGTGTCTTTTTCTTTCTCTTTTCTTCATTTTTTTTTAATTCAAGCACAAACCAGCACCACCACTTAACATTTCCTTGTTTACAGCAAGGTGAGTCGTATTTACAGTGCTGGGGAATTTGTCAGGAGCTGCATTCTGCTCGTCATCTGTTTCTTCCCCATTTCAGAAAGCAATTAGCAGGCGGAGCATGTGAATAACAAAATGTGCTGGAAGGGGCTGTTCACCCAACTGTGCCGAACGAAACGGCTGCCTGTCAGTTGCTGCAAGCGACTGACAGCTCTGACACCAGGGTACAACCCAGGTCCTGTAAACAGGGATGCCCTCGACTGGCAGGTCAGCAGAGGAGAGAAGAAAGAAATCCACATGAAATAGCAACTGGATTTTAGGGTGCTTGAGGAGACTCTCTTGGGGCAAACAGTGGCAATTAGGGGCATATAGTGTAGAGCTTGGTCCTTCTTTCCCTACCCCAATGGGATGGGGGAGAATCGGAGGAGTAAGAGTGAGAAACACTCCTGGGTTGAGATAAGAACAGTTTAATAATTGAAATAAAGTAAAATAGTAATGATAATAATAACAACAATAATAATATCCAAAGCAAGTGATGCACAATGCAATTGCTCACCACCCGCCGACCGATACCCAGACAGTTCCCGAGCAGCGATCGCTGCTCCCCGGCCAAGCCCCCCCTGTTTCTATACTGCCCATGATGTCATATGGTATGGAATAGCCCTTGGGGCAGTTTGGGTCAACTATTCTGGCTGTGCCCCCTCCCAGTTTCTTGTGCACCTGGCAGGGCATGGGAAGCTGAAAAGTCCTTGACTGGCATAAGCAGTACTTGGCAACAACTAAAAACATCAGTGTGTTATCAACATTCTTCTCCTACTAAATCCAAAACACAGCACTATGCCAGCTACTAGGAAGAACATTAACTCTATCCCAGCCGAAACCAGGACACTTGCGCATGCAGCCTTTTAGCAGTGTCCTGAGCTGTTACTATCTTAGAAAGGAAGAATAGAGGAAAAAACTTTTGTGCTGATTCTGCTACTTCAGATGCAGCCTGGGCTGAGATAGCATGTGTGACTGGCGTTTTAGCCAGGGGAGAGGTAGAAGATGCAGGAAAACGGAGTAGTGTTTCATGGACATTTAAAAAGAAATAATCTACAAATATAAGTTAATATTTTACTTCAGTTGCATGGGATGTTTCACTGCCCTTGGAGTTACTGTACTGAGTTTGGATGCTGGATTCAATCAGGGAAGTGTGAAGCAGAGGGATTTTAGTCTGCTCTAAGTGCAAATGTCTGTGCAAACTTAAACAGAGCTGCTACAGACTCTTCCATTATTCATATATTAGTTGTCTTGCTCTAAGTGTGGACTTGGTATCTCCAAAACTCAGCCTCTCCGCTGTATGTGTGGCTTGGGGGAGGATTGAGATTACCCCTCTTGCTTTAGAAAAGGAGCATGGTAAGCTTGAGCTGCAAGACTGAAATACGTGTACGTTCTTGGTCCAGAGCTGTGCAAGTGTCAGAAGAACAGGTTAGAGCAGTGCCTGGCAACCTGGAGGCTTGGGTTTCGTTAGTAGCGTACTCTGGGAACTTGAGCACACTGCAAATCTAAAGCTTGCACTTCTCGCTTTGCTTTATGGAGATAGGTCTGAGCAATGAGATTAATTTTTTGCAAAATACTCAGTGTTTGGACAGGCCCCATTCTAAAACAGAAAATGCTGTCTCCCCGTGGTGAGGGACCAGAAGGGGAAAGATGGAGAGGAAAGGAGAGAAAGAGCATCCTCTATCCCAGGCATTTGGATACTTCCAAATCTCTTCCCTCACAGATTTCTTGTGGCATCCTTCAAGTGAGTATGTCACCTGAAAAGCAGGCCCACTTCATAAAGCTTTGCATCCATCCAGCTTACTCTAAAATAATAATCATACCATTTAGAATATGAAACCTATCAGTATCACCTGGGAGTAGACACGCCCTTGAAAGGGGAAGTTAAGAGTGTTTGTTCAGAGCAAGAAGGCGGCAGAGAGCTGAGCGCAGGCGACAGCTCCTGAGCATGATGCCTTCTGACGGGCAGTGGCTGCTCCCTCCATCAGCCTGTACCTGCGGGAATCCATCAGGCTTCCCACCTGAGGCCATGGCGTAAGGGTGAGCAAAGGTTTGGTTACATGGGCAGCACTGTGAACAACCTGGACACAAGCTGGCTTGTGTGTGCAACCTTGTGGGTAGATCCAGAGCTTGGTCTCAGGAAGGATATGGACTGAAGAGCAGTCTTCCTAGGAGAGGCTGCGGGCAGAAGCCTCCTTCCATTAATCCAGATGTGTTTATGGCAGTAGTTTCCCTAGTGGTAATGGCGTTGTACATCATACAGATTAGAAACAATTGTCTTTGCAGGGCCATTTCCCAGTGGAGGACTGCACTTGCTCATTTCATTGCAAGGGAAAAATGTTATTCCTGTCCTGTCTGTTTGTTTCTCAGCTGCTGGTGGAGCATATTTGCATGTATCAGAACTAATCAAGGCAATATTTAATTTACCTGAATGGACATGAGTTGCTAAACTGTTGCAAGCAACAAAAAGATAGCATGATGTCTTGGTACTACGTCTTGCAGGCCTGAAGTGAAGCACCATGACCACCCAAGCCTCTGAGCCCTGCAGTTTTGATTCTTTGTCTTATGCTGGCATTGAACAGCTGCATCTGTTGGAATGGAGATGGGAGGAGAAACTGGGTCAGTACCGAACACAGCATTAAACGGTATTTGCAGACCCAAGTTTCTTTAGGGACACTTTGGGCCAGTTCGAAAACATCCTCTGTACAAGTGGAACCCTGTGGCCCAAGGAAGAGTCCAGATCCCCGTTCCTGTCTCTGCTGTCATGCCTATGTGAGGGAAACATTGCAGCAGCTGTGCAAAAGGGCTTTGAGATTCAGCAACAAAGTGGTTATTTAGAAGTGAGATGTTTGTTGTTTTTATAATAGCGCATTCCTTTGAAATGATGGGCTCAGCTCCTTGGCAGAGGACACTGCTCTATGTGAATGCCACGCACAGCCCGCACGTCTACAGAGGCCTTGGACATAAATGCTCTACGTGCTGGAGAGAGCCCAACTTGCAAAGCTCAGATCTGTATTCCTGCAGGAAGAGTGCACGTTTGCGCGTCTGTGCTTGAGTCCAAATGCTGTGCCTTTTCCTGCCTGTACGTATGTCATCAGTGTATGTTGTGAATAAGATTGCTCCAAGTCTGTGTGCTCCTCCAAGCACTGTAGTCCTTTAGGTTTCAGTCAGGGCTTGAGCTGTTTTCTTCCTGAAAGGACTTGGGCAGTGCCTCACCTGGCGTGCAGTCTGTTCACAGGGGGAGCAAGACTTTAGCTCGCTTTTGGCAGGTCTGCTTTAGGAGATTTGTCTCTCTAGATGGGAATGAGTAGCTGGGAGACAAGGGAGGAAAGAGGAAAGGAGCATGAATGATGAGTAAATGTTAAATTTCTGTTTATGAAAAGGGGTTTTGATAAGTTGGTAGCCATTTAAACAGCACTGTTAATAAAATACAGTCTCTCAGAAAGGCCAGTTCAATTCTGTGCCATACATGGATTTGCAGTATCTGAGATGGATGAGCTCTCTCCTCTGCTTTCACAAGAAAACAATTTATTTACAGGGTGAGGCTGTCAGACCTGCATGAATGCTGCCAAACCTGGCAGGTCTGCAGAATAAGCTTTTGTTTGGTTTATATTTCTAGCTTCTTCCTTCAGCCAAAGTGGCCCTGCTTGAGCCGCAAGCTTTGTTCTAAGAAGTATTAAGACGGTCAAAAGATGGGTCCTGTTCTTGCCTGCCAGCTAGTCCTGACTGATGCTGCATGTGTTTGGCACTGTGCTGTGTGGGATGGCTTGGAGCAGAAATGAGTACTGCAAAGGTGTTGTTGCTTGAACCTCCATGGAGAATAAAAGCCTGATTTCTCTCTTTAGCTGGGAATTGGTTTGGGGAGTGACTCACTCTGCTGTCCAAGTAGCTAATGCTGCCTGCAGATTTGTCCTGGCTGCTGCAGCTTGGACTCCCGACTCACATTGCTCCAGTTACTCAAGTGAGTGACACTTGGCCTTATTTAAAATTTGTGATTATAGTTGCTTTTTTTTCGCTGCTTGCTAAGCTAATGAGGTGATCAAAGAGAGAGGCAGGAGGATCCACTGGGAAAAGTCAGAGATCTTTCATGGCATTGCCAGAATGCCAGAGCTCAACCTGGCCTAGCTTGTGGCGTCATTTTTTACCAGGAGAGATCAAACACCATGAGCTTTGCATCTACTGTCCGTAGGAGATTAATGTTTCTGTTCCACTGGAGCCTATGGCTCAGAAATAATGACCTGGTGAGAAGCACACCAAAACAGTGCATGGAAAGGTCATGATAACAATTACAGGAGAGTAATAAAAGCAATTAAGTATTCACAGCAGCTTATTCCTTTGTAAGGGTGGAGATATCCCATTTCAGAGAGGAGCAGAGGTCATGCTATAGAAAGATGATGAGCATATTTGATGTGGCAGGTGATGGATTCCCTGACTTGAGCAGGGTAAGTGTCCTTTTCGTCTGTGTTCAGGGTGGTGCAGGAGCAGGAGTCAGCACAGATTATGAAGAAGCCTTCTCTTACACCTGCTCTGAAGGCTGCGAGGCAAGAAGCTGCAGCGACTTCCTCATGTTGCAGAGGGGAAGCGAGCATCTGCGCCGAATCCCCACAGTGGTACCAGTCCTCTAGGGAGAGAGAGCAGCAGCATGCTGGAGCTTTCAGCATCCTCAGCGTGAAGACACACATCCTCTGTGGCTTCGACATCTAATTCTGTCACTGCGATGCCTCTCCATTCCTGGGCTGAATCTAGTGGGTTGGGAACATTCCTAACACCAGAGGCATTATCTGCCACGCTGCAGGCTTGTTCCTTCATCTCTGCCAAAGGGTTTGTAGCCTGCATCCTCTGCTATGCAAAGGCAACATTTTGCTGCCAAGGTGATGGTGTAACTGAGATTTAAGGCCTGCATGTATGCGAAACCCTGCAGTGTTTGAAATGGAAGTAGAAACACAGTCATCCTCAATCTGTTTTTTTGTATGATTCGCAAAGGGACTTCTGGGCCTTGAAAAGAAAACATGTATCCCATGCCAATAGATAAATGTTGCAATGCTTACCGGTACATTAGCAGCGTTTTCTGTGCAGGATTGATACCAAAGCATTGGGCGAGTGTGTATGCGCATCCCATCAGCTTTACCAATGGCAGTGTTGTTGCTGTTGAAATGGGCGAGGCAGCAGGCTCAGAGTTTAGTGCCTTGCACATTTGGAGTCAGTGGCAGAGCTGGAAATAGGACCCTGGTGCTTTGGCTCTCAATCCCCTGCTAATCACAGCACCAGAGGTGAAATGAAAGCTTTCTCCAATCTTCTACTGCTAGTGCCCAGGGCCGGGAGGCACGTCTCCTCCCTCCTGGAGTGGCTGGAGCGGAGATAGGGATGGAGTGCTGTCTGGGGCTGGAGAAACTCCTCATGCTGCTCCTCTGGGATGCGGTAGGGATGTCAGCTGCTCTTGCTGAGTTGGAGGGACTGCAGTAACACTCCCTGCTACTAACTCCAGACTGCTTTTGTTTAGTTCTCTGATTCTATCAGAAAGCAGTGTGCTTTGCTCCCTTTTTGTTGTCGGCTGTGGTGGGTTTTTTGTTTAACAGCAATTTCGCCTTTGTTGCCAAAGCTGCAAGTAGGGCTGGGCCAAGCGAGGAAGTGTAATTAAAGTTGGCTCAGACAAAGGCGTTTGGTGACGAGATGCAGTGTTGCTGAATCCACAAGGGGCACAATTAACTGATAAGAGTAAACTAATTGTTATTCATATTAAATTAGGGCACAGGTGATTTGGAAAATCTATAGACACTCCCATATGCTTTGCGATTTTGCAATGCAGATTATGGTTCTATAAGGCCCTTCTGGGATTCGGATTATAGAGGCAAAGTGTGGAGCTGTATCTAAACTGAACATACTCTTTCCTGATTAACTACATGATAAAAACATAAATGTGCACGTCAGAGGATTTATCACTGTGTTCGCATACTCATTTTTCTTTTCCAGGCATGAACACAACAGTTTTTTATAGATCCAAGTGATTCTGTTTTGTGGCAGCTGGATAAACCCAGACAAGGTGACTTGATTCCCATGTTGTCATGTAATAGTTTTGAGATGGAGGTTAATAGCAAGGAATGGGCATATGGCAGGGAAATGACTGCCACAGGAGTGGTAGGAGATGCTGAGATATTTGCTGCTGGTTCTTTTGTGCTGTGCTGTCATGGTCTGTGATTATTTGTAGGCAAGAGGCAGCAGGGCCATGCTCACCCTGGCAGGATAAGGTGAAGCTGCAAAGAGGTGCAGTTTGCCTGCACACTGCACAGGAATGGCAGGCTGCTTGAGCTTTTGGAGCAATTCTGCATCAGGGTCTGTTGGTTTAAAAGAGCTCTGAAATGAATATTTATAAACGGGACACAAAAAAAGAGTCTAAATTGCTTGTGTGATCTTGGGACATGTGAGATATTATGATTATTTATGCGCTTCTATGTCTCGCTTTATCAGTTCACTGTGTTGCAATCCCAGAGTGTCACAAGCTGCTCTTGAAGGAAGTTGTCTCTCAGTAAGATCCAAAGCTGCCTGGCAATGCAGCAGTAGAAAATGTGGGAACATCAGAGCAGGAAATGGGACAGAGCATGTGTCGATAGCACGGGTAAAGTATTAAGGCAGGGAGAAGTGCCAGCCTTTGGCTCAGGCTTGCTGGTAAGTCTCCTGAGCCCTACAAACAAAAAGGGCCTGTGACTCCTGTCATCTGGAAGTCCCTATTTGGGGCTGTCTCACTTAACACACTGAGAGACCCAGCAGTAATTCCAGCGGTGAACGCATGTTCTTGCTTCCTCTCCTCTCTTCTGGTCTCAAGCGGTGGCATCCGGAGCAAAGAGTTTCTGACCTGTATGATGGGTGCCTGGAGGGTTGGGTGGAGCTTAATTACAAAGCAATGTGGAGAGAGCTGGATCGCCGTTTATGTTTGTTTGCTGAGAGGGTGCTTCCCAATAAATTAAAATCCCTCAGAGAACAGTTTGGATGTATGTGATTTAGCACCGTCTGGGTTGCGCTAGTCTCTGAACAATCTCTGCCTTGGATTCTGGCCAAGATAACGATCGGAGAAAGGCTGTAGCTGGACAAGGAGTCCAGGGCTTATTGAATCACTCCTGCCAACTCCCAGCAATATGCTAAACCATTTCCTTTTAGATGTTCCCCTGAGTTAGGTTTACCTACAGTGGGTCTTTAGCCTGTGAAGAATTTCTTCCAAGATGTTAAGAAGCACCACTGTCCAAGGGGCGCTCCGTGCAAAGTGTGGCTCTCCTTTCCTGGGCTCTGAACTGATTCAGGCTCTGTCAGTGCAAAGAGGGGTCTTGTGTTAGGCTAAGGTATCTTTACTGGAGGAAATCCCAGTGGTAAAATGCCAGGCTAGGGCTTAACTTGTTTGCCGATTTGAAGGGGAGAGCACCACCTGCTGATACATCACCACGTCTTTTCTTTCGGTCTCCCCAATGCTTGCTCTGATCTGCTCCTAAATGTGTTTTGCATGTATCTATGAAGCGTCCTGAGGGCACGCTGAATCCACACGCCAGGGTGTATAAATGCCCTCTGTGCACATACAGAGCCATGATGGGGTGAAACAGCTCCTGACAGGCAGTGCTGCCAGGGAAGAGAGCATCTCCCTGTCTTGGCTTCAAGGTAAAGATGGGCTGTACTCGGAGAATGGTTTTCCTCCAAAGGTCATTCCGGACATTCATCGTATCAGGTGGATCACTGCCCTGCCCATCTTCCAGAGCCTGTTGTTATTGTCTGGTTCCTTGCGCCTGTCTGAGGGCACTGCCCAGCTGGGACGTGTCGAGTGATCAGCCTGTGCCTGTCTGCTGCTCGCTCGAAGGCTGGTCGCAGAAGTTGAGCTGGGTGATGAGGAAGCATCTCTGATAGCTTGTGTAGGTGCAGCCCATGAGAGAGACTTTTTGAGTGGAACATAAGGAGATTTTGGGTGGGATGACAGCTTTTATTGTTGCTTGCTGTACCTTTACCAGAAGAAAAAGAAACCTTGGCTTCAGAGTAGGTTTGTCACAGAATTATCCACCAGTTTCCCCCCCACTGAAGCCCAACAGACTAAAAGGCTGGTAATTGCTCTCTGTAGCACGGCAACAAGGGCAATAGCAGCATGCACTGGAAATGGTCTGTGCAAATAGCAGAATGTGTTGCTCCACTCCATAAGAAGCTTATGCTCTGCTTGAAAACCTGTTGGCCTCTGTTTGGCCTTTGGAGAATAATAACTGGGCTAGCAGGTGCTTGCTGGAGGATCACTACACATCAACCAAAGTAGGAGCAAGGATCTGTTCCAGAGAGTGGGATGGACAGTGGCGCTTAAAGGGAGCATCAGAAATAGGTTGAGAGGTTTTGTTGCATGGAGAGTTAACATGAGCGATTAGTTTGATTTGTGGTTATGAGCACAGCTCAGCCCTCCTGTGGGAAGAAGGGGTTGGCAAAGGGGCCAACTTTTAGGTTTTTTTTTTTCTCCATGGTCCCTCCCAGAGCCTAGGGTCCCTCTCATCTGCATGACAAGGTAAGTGGGACTGTCAAATGAGGTTTTCCCTTCCTAAAGCCAAGGTTGGCTCTGAAGAGCTCAGGCATGTCATTTCAAAACCTGGGCCATCTCTTTCCTCGTCCTGTTTCTGTAGATAGTCGTATCTCAAGTCTGACACCACATGGTGGTAATAATCTGGAGCCCAGCCTACGGGCTGAGGAAACTCGCAGAAAGCCTGAGGCGAGGTAGTTCCCATGTTCAGGCTGCCTGTGGCCTGAAAACAAGACAGTGCTGCTGGAGGGAGTGAAGCTGTGATTGGGGTAGCAGGGGAGGCTGCCAGCCAGGTTAGACAGGGAAACGTGGACTGCATCAGCCCTTGGGTTGCTCCAGCTGGTACACTGCTCCCTCCCAGCAGCCCAGCACTGTGCTCGTGCGTGCACCGCTGAAATGTACCCTGCTATTTGCTGAATATTTGCCCTCGCACTCTTTGCTTTGCCCTGCGCTGCCTCGGCTAATGAGGTTATTGTTTAGCCTGAGAGGGGCATCCGCTCGTGTTTGTGCCTGGCTGCAGCGTGGTTCCAAGCAGAGATCCTCCTGACAGTGCCAGATGGCGAGCCGCAAGTGCCGGGAAGAGGGGGAAAGGGAGCTGCAGCTCTGCCCCCTCCCAGGATAAAAGCCTGGTGGGAGTGTGTCTGCCCCGGCTCTGCTGCTGCGTGGCTTTGGAGTCTGGAAGCACGGTCAAGGAGCGGGACTCAGGACGGCTGGGGCAGGCAGAGTGTGTCAGGCACTGAGCATCTAGTTTAGGTTTTCTTGTGCCTCCAGTCCTGTGGTAATAAGCCTTACATAAACCTAGCCGGAAGCACAGCATTAATATTTTAAAAATGACATTTAAGGTATTGAATATATGCTGTGTTCTCCAGAAGAATATCTATGTGTGCGTGTGCATGCACACTTGGGGCTTTGTTTTCCTTTTATAGTGGATTGTTGTGTGTATGTATTTTACTCGGGGTATTTTGTGCTATAATAAGAAGGGGGAGGGAGCAGGAAAATAGTGCTCTGTTTATATACACTGCTGTCAACAGCGATGCTGCATGTTTCAGATTCGCATCCCCTGTGAAGCACTCTGGATGCCAGGCAAAAAACACCCTTCCCCCCTTTATCCCGAGATCCTTTGGGAGGACTGCCTGAGCCTCTCCTCCCATACCCCTCTTGCTGTCAGGCTTGCCCTCTCCTGGAATTTGGCTCTGATGAATATGGCACACTCTGTACCCAGCATGCAAACGAGTTGATACGCTAAGGTTCAAAGGGACAACCATGGAAAATGTCAGAGCAGCGTCTCTGCACCATTGTTGTGCTGCTCTGATCACAAAAAGGAGCTCTGAGTGAGTCAGGCTGTAATTTTCAGTTGGGGGGGCAGGGGTGGGATGCAGCAATGCCTCTCTGTATGTGTCCACGTCCCTCCTGAGCTTCTTTGACACTTGTCCCAATGCCTTTCACCTTTGTGAGTCTTTGGAGGTGCTGATGCAGGGCTGAGCCTGAAATGTTACAGTTCACCCATAATTTTTATGTCTCAGGTGTAGCACATCTCCTTTCCCTCCTCCCTGAGTTTTTATGTGTTTAGGTTTTGTGGCAGGAGCATTTTTATGTCTCTTCTCCCTTGTTTTCCCCTCTCTCACCCAGCCCTGAAATAGTCAATGAATGTGCCCTTTCTCATCTCTTGATATAGGCCTTAAGGGACAGTTCCTTCCTATCCATCTCCTGAATGCCATAACAGCAGGTAGCCTGGGACATGCTGGAGAAGCGCTGGGTCTGAATCCGCCCTTTTGGTATAAGTGGACATTATGCATTTTTAATAGACATAGAGTTCAGTGAAACCCTTAGTACTAGCTGAATTGGCACAAAATTCCCAGACAAGTAGTCTTTGGAGCTGATCTCTCCCTAGGTACCTTGCAGAAAATGAGACCAAGGACAAAAAAAGGCCATGTTCCCTTTGATTGCAAAAACTGCCTTGTTTTGCAGAGGAGGTGGCTGAGCAGGAGCTAGCCTGGGTGTGCGGTCTCTTCAGCTCTGCATGAGGGATTCTGGATTGGCAGCCCTTGTTCATCCTTGTTCATCCACAGAGTAGGTGCAGCATGAGGGGAGAGGCTGTTATAAAACACCTTCCTTCAAGCATCACTCTTTGTGGACAGTACTTCAGCACTGGCCTGGAGGCATCATCTCCCTGGTTTGTCCAGCGCAGGCCTTGCCAGTCTCAGCAAAGCTCACTTCCACCTGAGACAGTGGCTTGGGGCCACATGTGGAGACCTCCAGCTTGCTCCACTTAAGGGAGAAAGAGTATGGGAGCTGCTGTCCATGGCCCTGTGATGGTGCAGTTAGGATTTGTCGGTGTGTCTTGATGCTTGCTAATTTGTGGGTAATGCTTTGACTTCCAAGCTACATAGCAGACATCTCTGCTCCCAGGTACCCCTCGAGATCCGCAAGTTAAAACTGGGGTCTGAATGCTGTAGGTTCAAAATGAAAAGCCTGGTGAAAATTGTGGGAGTCACTGGTGAAGATCACTGAGATTGCTCCCACGATATGGACTTCAGCTCCCTGAGTACTGAAGCTTTTCACAGTAACTGGAAGGTTGTGGTTTTTTCTTTGTTATTCCCTTTTTGGTAAAGCGTAAGTAAATCTCCCTATAGCTCCAGGTTACCATGGCACTGTAACCTTACCAGATCTGGAAGAGAGGGAGTAACAAGGGAGTAGCTGCATGTGCATGTCCACTGTGGAACATGTAGCCCGGAAGAGATGGTGGTATATGGAGGGGTTGATCTGGCTGGAAGCAGGTGAGCAGGCAGCAGTGGCAGGACAGGTAAAAGGTAACTCGCCCCCAGCCTCAGCACCAACTTGTGGCTCATGTTAAACTGTCCGGCTGTGAGCATGGCATTCAGAGGCATACATACTGTGGTGTTCAGCCATCTCGGAGAAATCTGCTGCTGAGCATGAGTCAGCCCTGCCTGGGTTAACTATTAAAGGGCAGTATCAGGAGATAAGATCTTTACTCTGCTCCCCAGCCCCTTCAAGCCCTGCGTCCTCCAGGTGGTCCCTGTGAAGGAAGGGAGTATCCCTAGGGTCCTGCCACATTGTTAGAGGTCACAGAAGTGTCCTGTCTGCCCACTGGGCTTGGTGCAATTGTCCCCAGATTAGGGGCAGCCCTAGTCACATCCAGAGCCTCCTGCCCATGGGGGAAGCATGTTCCTGCTGTCCTGTGCCCAGTGCCGGGGCCCTTAGTCAGCTGCCAGGGTGGACGTGGGGCTACCTTGCTGTTTGGGTAGGGATGACTGAGTGGGGCCATGGAAAGACATGGTGCTAGATAGAAGGGGAGTTGCATGAGATCTAACAAGTGTTACCCACTGCTTGCAAAGCCCAAGCAGACTCAGCCGGGGAGCCATCAGTCCAGGCATGGAGGCATGCACGAGGAGGAGCGGAGGGTGCTTCCACTAAAGTGTGCGTGCAGAAAGTGGAGCAGAGCTCAGCCTGCCTTCCTGAGAGGCTGGAGGGGAGCCTTGCTTTCCACCTAGCATATGGTCACTGCTTTCTCTCAGAGAGGTGCTGAGCCTCCTCACCAGCAAGACCCTTCCCTCATGCCCAACCCTTCCTCGCCTCACGCTTCCCGTTTGCCTGCTGAGCTGGGAGAGCATCTCCCCTAGCCTGTGGCTGCAAACTCAGTGGGTGATGCCGTGGGGTGAGGAGAGCAGGAACCAATTCCTTAAGGGGCCAT
Source organism: Pelecanus crispus (assembly GCF_030463565.1). Taxonomy (NCBI): domain Eukaryota; kingdom Metazoa; phylum Chordata; class Aves; order Pelecaniformes; family Pelecanidae; genus Pelecanus; species Pelecanus crispus. Next base: position 3,740,693 of record NC_134661.1, on the reverse strand, counting down.
CTCAGAGCCTTCCCTGGCTTTTCCTCCCATCGCAGGGAGAAGTGCCCCTGCCTAAGTGGAATAAATTGGTACAGACCATTAGCAGCGCAGGTCCTCCTCTGGTGGGGGGGAGGGAAGGGGCTGTCGGCACTGCTCTGGATACAAAGCAGCCAGCCACGCTCTGGCTCCTTCCTCCCGCACCCCCTTGGCCTCCTCCTCCTCCTCCTCCTCCCTGTTTGCACGCTCCCTCCCTCTTTCACTCTCTTTCTTTCCCTTAACGCCACGCTGCAGAAAGGCAGACCTGGGGAACCGGAGGTCCACAGAGACAGTGGAGGAGGAAGGAGCTCTCCAATGCTGTTTCTTTGCGAGTGAAACGGGGAGGCAGAGAGGCAATGAAGGAGTGTCTTGGTTGCTGCCTGGATTAAGAAAGAATACATAAAAAGAAAAAAAATCCGGACACAACAAACGAGAGAAAAGGGAGGAGAGAAGGAGGAGGAGGTTGCTGGGGGGAGCCCACTCCGGTGGTTGAACAGCCGCTTTGTATCGTGCCTCTGTTCCCAGGGATTAAAGCATGAATGGGAGCAGCTTCCCAGCCACGATGGAGAGAGAAGGCGGTTCAGGCTATGGGAATAAGGTAACTCTTACCTCTTGCAGGCGTTGCATGGCTGAGCTGAGCAGGACAGAGATCCTTTATGCACAGGGCTGGGTGCGTGTCTGTATGTGTGTATGCAGCAGGCAGGCAGTGGGAGGAAGCAGGGAAGACTCAAAGCGATTTTTCTACCCCTCCCAGTATATTTAAAGAATGCAGAGTGGGTCCCAGGGGCTGCAATGCTGGAGATCACTTTGCCCTCCCTTTTTCAGGCTGGGTGCCTGAGGACACCAAGCTGCTTTGCCTGGGGAAGGCTGGCTGGGTTATGGGGAAATATGCCCGTGTGTCGCCTCCAGGAGCACTGTGCTCCCGGCCTTGCCCTCCCAGACCTGCACCTGCTCTGGGGCTCCCCTCCTGGGCTTGCGTGTGGCTCTCGGGGAAGCTGCGTGGGGACTACAATGGCCCCGCGCCCTTCCAGCCCGCCGGTGCAGAGAGACGGGAGGGAGGTGAGAGGCGACTGTGAGAGTTGGCTTTTCTCTTCCTTGGTCATCCTCTGCCTTTTCGTCGCAACTGAAAGGGATGGGATTTAGGAGGAGGGGGAACTGAAATCCCTTTCATTTGTGCCAGCAGTGGCGAGAGCCAACTTTGAGGCTGCTTAAAGGGAAAAGCTTTCTGAGTGCTATCTTTTGGAGGAATAGGAGATGGCTGAGTGGTGCTTTGCCATCTGAGGAGTGATCTCTGTGTCATGTTATGCTGTGGGAGTGGGTGGGGATGAAAAATAGTGATTATGGGGGAGAAAGGCCATCGTGATCAATGAAGCTGTCCATAAATGATGCTTTGCTTTTCCCTGCTGGGCCTCTGTCTGACTCTGTTCCTGGGTCTCTGACCCTGAAAGTCCTAATTTCTCTCGGTCAGACCAGAAAGCACAACTTCAAATAATATTGGGTGGTGGCTTAGCCCAGATGTTTGGGAAAGCACTGAGGAAGACCGATGTTTACAGGTGTGAAGCCCATATCCAGTTAATCCCAGCAAGAAGAGGTCTTGGCTGGGCATCCCTCACTGTCTTTGGCAGGATCTTGCTGCTGCAATATTCATTTGTTCTGTGCTGTCTGTCAGATACCCCCTCCTCCCCTTGCCTTCAGGGGCTTCTTGATGGGTCTTGGCATGGGGTTAGGAAGCATTTACTTTGGTTACTTAGATAATGACATGTCACAGAAGTCCCCGCTTATGTGCACACAGTGCAGAAAGTCATGAGCCCCAATGTGCCATCCGTTGACGTAACAGCTTGTATACACATCTAAGGAGTTTATGGTCCAGTGCTATGGACTGGAAGAGACTGTGCAGTCTGTTGCATAGGTCTGCACATACTTGCCTAAATTGTTCGTGTCCCTGAACATCTACAGTGAGGTGAAACCAACTTGTGTAAATGAGTGAGGCTGGGTGTGTTTGTGCGTGCACATAAATATGGAAGAAGGGCTGTCTAAATGTGTAGTGGAGCTTCAAGCCATTCTTTTGTTTTGTGAGGAAACCTTGCTCATATGAGGAAATTCTCCTAACTCACCCAAGATGCATCTTGCTTGCCTCGTTCATGTAATTAGTCCTTCTCTGTATACAGATCTCCAATGCAAATTAATTGACCGAGATTTGGCTAGAAGGTTACAGTGGTTGGGATTGCTTGGCTTACCTGACAGAGTTGGGATCAAAAAGGTGTGGGAAAACAGAGGCACTCGGGAAAAGAGGGTAAAATATCTTCTGTATGTAGCACCCAACTCTGTTTTCTGTGTCAGCTTCACAGCACTGAGGAATATGGAAGATGTTCTGGTGAAGGAATAGAATAATTAGACAGTGAAAAAGAAGGATCTTTTTCCCTGGAGGGTTAATTCTGTGATAGGGGCCAAGAGCTTTGGAAATGGCCAAAGCCAGCAGGACAGTGGATGCTACTAGAATGGGAAGGTAGCTGACCAATAATCCTTTCCTGGTTGAATATGTATGGTTGTATGACAGACAGAGGAAGAAAAATGAAATCGATGACATTGGCTCTGAGTACTTTCGCATTTCAAGCAGCTGAGTTATAAATCCCTCCCTGCACCCCCCCACAGGCATTCCTAGTGAAACGCTGTCAGCTTCTCCGGCAGAGCACTGTGAACTTGGAGTTGTTAGCAACGCATGAACAGCTTTAATGAGAGCTGGCTCCCTCCAAGCAGGGCTGACCCAAGGAAGGTGCAGAAGAGGGGACCCAAGTCTCATGTCATTTTGATTCTCTAAGATAGCGAAGTGAGAGGGCATCCGTAAAGCACACCACATGCGTGTGTCAGCAAGGAGAGGGGGAGAGCTTTCCCACTTGTTAGTTGGCATCCCAAAGTTTCCTAACCCGTCAAAGTGCCTCATAGTGGAGAGTGAATGCAAAGGGGTAATAGTGCCCCAACCCCAGGAAGGGACTGTCACCTTGTGTGCGTCAGAGGCCTGATGCGGTGCCACTGGGGTCAGCGATTCTGTTCTCCTGTGGCTTTGTCCTCATCAGGGCAGTGTCTCACAGAGCTCCAGCCAACTACAGCGATGCCTGGATTTGCTCTGTTTCGTCCCTTGACCTGCAGTGTTGTTCTGTGTCTTTCTGTTTTTTGCTCTGCAGTTGTGTACCTTCTGAGGCAAGAAGAGCAGCGAGTGCCTCCAGTGTGCAGGGCCTTGTCGGTTTTTAGCATGCTCACAAATGCTGCATCTTTCTGGCAAACAGTTGCTGTAGCTGCGAGATCTGGCCTAAGCTGACCAAGAAATCTTCCAGTCACAAAGTGTGAGCACACGCTCTCCCCTTGTGCGAAGCTGGCTGCTCAATGTCAAAATGATGCTCTCTGAAAGCAAAACAGTGCATTTGCCCTTTTAATCTTTTCCAGCACCCTCATGTTGCAACAGCAGAAGCCTTGGGAAATGAAAAGAAACGTCTTTTAAGGGACACCAGGGCAAATGTTGCAATTCATTTTTTAGTGTTTCTTACAGACTTGTCTTTTGCAATGCCTTTGCTCTCTCTTGCCCTTGTTCTATTTCTACTAGCTCAAAAAAAAAAAAGTTGTGCAAAGGCAGTTTTTTCTTCTTCAAACAAAACCCAGTGGGAAGATTTGAATCCATAGGAAAAGACGATATGGTCCTTTCTTGCATCACTGTGTCACTGTGCATTTTGTCTTGCAGGGATGAGTTATGCCAGAGGCTGCCTGGCTCCCAGGGCTGCTTTTCACATGGGCTTACCAGCAAGATCTCTGACTTCTGGGGACGCAGCAGGCCTTGGTCAGCATCTTTCCCTGTGGGTGATGCCCTCTGTGGCTTTCTCACCCTCCACTTTTTCTGCAGCCCTCCATTGCATGCAGTAGCCTTGAAAAGTTAGGTGGGCTGTAGCTGTTAAGTCTTGTTTGGGGGTACGACTGGAGGTGCATATGGTGTGGCTTCAACCCACCTGAAGGCAAAGCATCTTCTGGAAGCAATGTCATTGGAAGGTCCCTCTGCAGTGTCTTTTTCATGGGTCCTTGTTCTCCATAACATGTTGTCTTTTATTCTTTGCTTGTGGAGATCCTGAATCGGTTACCTACCAGTGTTTTGCTTCTCTGGCAGCAAGAGAAGTGATCTTTGCCAAGCACAAGGTCTGAAGAGCGAGGATAGCTTCTCCCTTTTTCTCCTGCAAGCCCCAGCTGTTTGTGTTTTGGTTGGCAAGTTGACATCAGGGCTGGATTCACCTTCAGAAGCTAATAAGGACTTTGCTGAGTGGAGATCACAGGGTGTGGCCCATAATTAATCTTCATATCCTGATCTAGACACGTGGACCACCCCCAAGTGCTCAAAGTAATACAGCATATTAGTCACTATTGAATATATCCTCCTACATTTTTTAATGGGAACTCCACGCCTCCAGGGAACTGAGGCACTGAGAGATTGGGGAAGTAACGGAGAACAATTCACTGTGCTAGGGAGCAGATCCCGGTCTCTTGCAGTACTAATGGCTTTGTCCCACAGATTTAGCCAGGTTAGTCCTGCTGCTGTTCTTTACCCTCTCCGTCTGTGGATACGTTATCTGTACCAAGTGGCGCTTTCCAAGGCACATTGTTCACAGGCTCATAAAATGACTCCTGCGCAGCAAGTTACCTTATGGGTACCTGTACTGTGCCTGGAGCGCACTTGCACAGGTGGCTTTGCACACCTATGTTTTCCATCCTGGCCTGTGTATAGAAGTGTGTGTTTTTCCCTTGTACAGCTGTGTGCAGCTGCACACATACTCTGTGTTTCTGTCTGAGAAATGCTCTGTCCTGCCCGAGTACCACAGAGCCTTTAAGCAATTTGCCAGCTGCAGTTATACCTCAGAAATCCCTCCAGCTATTCTATCCATATGAGCCATGGGGAACACAATCTGATATGCCTGGCAGTGACAGCAGAATAAATAGGAAATGCTCAAGGTCCCCCTCCTGCCTGGATCTGAGCTATTTTCCTGAAGACAGGACAAGAGCTGAGCTTCTGTACAAGGCTTCCTGTGCTTCTTGTGCTGTTCTTTAAGGGCAGGTGATGTATTAGCTCTCAAAGGGTGTGTTAATGCATTGGTCACTTCTGGCCCAGCTCCAGCCTATATGCTGGCCTGGAGTGGTATTTATTGTTAGTTCCTGAGACGTGGTTTGATACTCCAGCGTCCTTGGTGCTGCGAACATCTAGTCTCTGCACTGGAGCATAGCATGTAAGTAAACAGGATGGACAGAGAAAATACTGCATGCTTGGTTTTGATGGAGGGGTAGCCAAATGCTGTCAAGGGAAAGGTGATTGGCCTGTGATCACATCGGGAGTCCCTTGGCAAAGATATGGGAACCCAGAGAAGAAATTCTGCCAGTTATAATAGGACAATCTTCAGAAAGGTGTTAAAAAAAAAAAATCTCTGAAACCTCTGAGGAGGGGATTTACATCTTCACATCATGATTGAGAATTTTCTCCATTCAGCTCCAAGCTGTTGCAAAGACATGTGTGCACTGTAGAGCCCACAGGAGAGAGATGTCCGCTGATCCCCAAGTTCCTTCCACAGTGTCTGCTGGAGACTGGTTATCCTCTCTGAAATAACAACAGCTGCTGCCCTGCTAATGCAACATGGAAAGTAGAGTTCAGACTCTCTCCTTCCATTCCTGCCTTGTGCGCTCTAGACCGGTGGGCTGGGTTGTCAGAAAAATTTGCTCTTCTGCACTGTCTGCCATCTGGGAACCCTGTCAAAGCCCAGTGGGTAGGGAATTGAAAGCTGTAGCTCAGAGAACGAAGTCTGCTTCCCCAGAAAGGTGGGAAAGCCTTTCCTTAAGTGTACTGAAGATGCGGATGTTAGCTTGTGTAGGTTCAGCTGTATAGTGAAGAGAAATGGGCATTTCCAGGGTGCAGCTCATCTCATCTGAAGGCATTCATCTAAAATAGGCCAAATGAATTCTCCCCATTGATTGCGAAAAGAATCTAGACAGCGAGCTCTGCTGTGGGGTTCTACAGCTATGGCACTGCAGGAGGCAGGGGTGGGTGTCTCCCACCCTACACCCCTGCAGATGGGTACTGCAAGGCCAGCACAGCTCTCATCTGACCTTCTGTGAGTGGGAATTCATCTGGAGACAGATGTCCACAACTGCAGCTGCGGCACAAAGATCTCCTCCCAACCGGCTGCAAGGTCTCACTCCTCTGGCCTCACGAACACCGTGCATTATGTTGTGTGGGTGGCAGAGCCCCAGTTTCTCCAGTGCCGCAGCTCACTGTGGTTATGGGGGCCAGAGCTCACAGAGAATGAGACACGCTTCGTTTTCTGACAGGAGATTTGTCTCAGCTGCCTTGCTGGATGTCATTCTTAAATGCCGTAGCACAGTTTCTTCCTCAGATTTGGCACCTGAAAGACAAAAGAAGGCTAATCCAGAAATACCTTGACTCTGCCTCACCTTCCATTCAGCTGGAAAGAGACCAGGAGCAAAAGGATAGATGCTGAGGCTGTGGTCTGGATTTCATGAATGGATGAATGTAGAGACGCAAGCAGGGATTTTGAGGGGATTTGGAAGCCTGCTCCAGGATTTGTCTGGCACGCAAAGCATTTATAATACTTCCAGTGTTATCATAACATAATGCCAGCATGATTCGGGCCCACTCCAGCTCTCAGTGAATAAAAAGCATAACTCCTATCACCATCAGCAGGAGAGGGATCCCACTTTTGATAAGTTGTAGGTTTGCATAGCCCATATTCTTCTCTTGTCCTGGTGGCACAAAGCAAGGGCTAAGATGCTTTTGTGTGCTGCTGTGAGTGAGTGGATCTGGTTGCATATGTGTGTGGGTGCTGAGCAAGCTGCACGAGTAACACTGCCTCGGAGCAGTGCACCGTGGCCTCTTGCAGAGAAACGCGGTGTGACAGTGGAGTGGGTGCCTGGGTTACCTCCCCCTGGGCTTGTCTATAAATACCACCTTGGTGCTGAAGCGTTCTGGCTAAACTCCTTAGATTTCGTCCTTTGTTTTTCCATCTGTTTAGCAGCTTCTAAAGCTAAAGAAGAAATGTGTACCAACACATTTTTCTTAACACAGCTGGCCCGGTGAGGGCCAGGACTATACTTACTGGAGGCTGCATGGGAAAGTCCTTGGGGGAGTCCAGCTTCTCAGGGAATGAGCAAAAGCCAGCAAGTGCTGGGGAGTGACATTGCTCTGGCCACATGGGACCAGACTAGATGATCTTCTATGATTATTCCATCTGGATCCCATAGACTGTGACACGGAGAGTAAACCTGGAGCTGTGCTGAGACACTGATGGCCCTGCAGTGCTTCTGGCTAGTGCATCCAAGTGAGCTTTTTTCCAGCTCAGCTCATGTCTTCCCCATCTAACCACAAAAACGTAATGCCACTCTTGTACTGATGCAACAGTCCTATGCTAGGAATTAGTACTGTGGGAACCACTGTCCCAAGGCCCATCCCTGCACAAGGGAAGCACATCAGAGTGCTGTACCATTTTGGGGCACTCCAGTGCAGGATTTTGGGCCTTTTTTGCGGTCTGCGCTGATGCGCTCTGCTCTTTTTTAGAACGGCTGCGGATGCTCGCGGTGCAACAGGAGATGCACTGAGCTTGCATGTTTCCTCCTGCATCCTTCTCTCTGTGCCTGCCCAGCCAGCCAGCCTTGCCTGTCATCAGCAGAGGAGCAGCATTTCCAGAAGGCTTTTCTGTATGTGTAGATCAGGGGTGATGCTGAAAGAAATTCATACTCTTTCATTGGGCGTAGGAGCCATTGTCCAACCCAGGGCAGCTATTACACTGTCCGGAGCAGTCCAGCACTGCCACGTTCAGATTCAGACTTGTTGGAAGGGAGGTGTAACTTTGCTATTTTGTGTGAGCCCCCGCGTGGCTGCTGTAGCTAGATGCCTCCCTGGTATGTGAATAACTCTGCAGGGGCCTGTGACAACGTGCTAGATAAGTCACTGTCCTCCTGTGGGCACCACGTCACTTCTCATGCCCTCCTTGCCCTGCCATCCCTCCATCCCTGTGGGGAACTGCAAGCCCAAGGGAAAGGTTGGAGTTTGTGGAGTGTACAGGAGGTGAGCGATATTGTACCGTAGCCATTAACGAGGTACATTAACCAGATGATGAGGGAGCGGCCTGACAGGGTTGTTAACTCCTGTCCCTCACTGTAACAAAGCTGTAAAACCCTCCAGAGGGATCAGAGCGAGAGCAGCACTGCACTCTTCTCGGTTGAGTCCACGCTGAGAAAAGAGCAGCTTTGCAGGAGGAATTTTGTTAGAGACTGGGTGCGGTACCTGGAACCTATTTTGGCTCATGAATAAGTTGATATTTCTTCTGAATAATAGATGCACATGATGGTTGCTGAGAGGCAGATCTGTGAGTGGGCTGGGTCTGAAGGAGGGAGTGAGACATACGGAGTAAGCTGCAGTCCTGTTCTGGACTGGGAGCTTGCTGGATGCTGGAAGCCTGGCAGGACTGTGCAGGGATGATGCCTGGATGGTAAACCTGCATGACTGAGGCAGAGAGGGTGCCTGTTTGGTCTTTTCGTGTCTCCTACGGCCAGTATATACCACTGCCCAGCTCAGGCTCCGGGGCTGAGGAAGGTAAATATTTGTAATGATACCATTCACCTGCCTCCATGAGGGGCTTGGTGTGAATGTGTGAATGGGAGGAAAATGGCGCTGCGACTAAATCCTAGCACAGTTTATGGTGGGGGTCAGCGACCCGTGATGTGTGTCTGCCAGGGCAAGAAGGCAGGTTTGGGGCAGAACAAAGCAAGGCTGGACCCTGAGAGCTGTGGCTTTTTTGGGGAGGCAACGGCTGTGCTCAGATTAGCAGGATGCTTTAAGATGCTGCCTCACGCAGTGGTACTAAGAGGCAGCGTCTTGCTTCCTTGAGAGACAGCTTTCACCTGACTTTCTAGTGGCACGTTTTGCTTCTAATTTGGGAGAGAGAAGTATAATCTGGCACAAGCCTGCCACCCTTGAAAGGCTGCCAGCCAGTTCATGGCACTCTCTGTCTGCCTGCTCCCTACAGCCTTGGTGAGATACGGGAATATTCTATCCTTCCCATCCTCAGCTCTTGCGGTAGCTGCAGGAATGCAATGCCCCAGGAGAGGCTGACTTTGGCTGTGTGATGTGGGGTTGTACGGACTTTCAAAGGTTTATTCAGATGGGCTGTGATCCACTTGGATGAATGGCAGCTGGTTATGGAGATTAGACTACGGAAGTCACTACTAATCAATAATTCTTCCAGTGTCTTTCTTATAATAGTGGCACATCCACAAGGCGTGACTCTAACATATTCATTTTCAGAGTGTGCTGCTCCTGGAATGACCTTCTGCGAGGGTTTGGGAGTATTTGTTTCTGTTTGTCAGTTAGATGAGCATCATTTCTGGCATGATTTTTACCAGCAAAAAATTGCAAGTGCTAAAATTGGGAGCATTGAAAAGATTGGGTGGAATCTGAGTGGTAAGGGTGGGGGCCAGGACAACTCTACCAGCGTGGGAAGCCATTGGCGTGCACGTGAGGTGTCTGTACAGCGGTGGGCAATTTGGGCAGCGTGAAGGATGCTGGTAGATTTGTATGCGTGGTGGGTTACCCTGACTGACTGGTGCCCACCAAAGCTGCTCTGTCGCTCCCTTCCTCATCTGGACAGGGGAGAGACATGGGTCGAGACAAGGACAGGGAGATCATTCACCAATTACCGTCACGGTCCAAACAGACTTGACTTGGGGAAATTAGCTTAATTTATTACCAATCAAATCAGAGTAGGGTAATGAGAAATAAAACTAAACCTTAGAACACCTTCCCCCCACCCCTCCTTTCTTCACGGGCTTAACTTCACTCCCGATTTCTCTCCCTCCTCCCCCCGAGCAGCGCAGGGGGACAGGGAATGGGGGTTGTGGTCAGTTCATCACACGTTGTCTCTGCTGCTCCTTCCTCCTCACGCTCTTCCCGTGCTCCAGTGTGGGGTCCCTCCCACGGGAGACAGCTCTCCCTGAACTTCTCCAACGTGGGTCCTTCCCACGGGCTGCAGTTCTTCACGAACTGCTCCAGTGTGGGTCCCTTCCATGGGGTGCAGTCCTTCAGGAGCAGCCTGCTCCAGCATGGGTCCCCCATGGGGTCACAAGCCCTGCCAGCAAACCTGCTCCAGCACGGGCTTCTCTCTCCATCGGTCCCACCAGCAAACCTGCTCCAGCACGGGCTTCCCCCAGGGTCCCAGCCTCCTTCGGGCACATCCCCCCGCTGCGGCGTGGGCTCCTCCCCGGGTGCAGGGGGATCTCTGCTCCCCCGCGGTCCTCCATGGGTGCAGGGGCACAGCTGCCTCGCCATGGTCTTCACCACAGGCTGCAGGGAAGTCTCTGCTCCAGCACCAGGAGCACCTCCTCCCCTCCTTCTGCACTGACCTTGGGGGCTGCAGGGCTGTTCCTCTCACATATTCTCACTCCTCTCTCCAGCTGCAGTTGCACAGGGTTTTTTTCCGTTCTTAAATACGTTATCCCAGAGGCACTGCCAACCATCGCTGATGGGCTGGGTCTTAGCCAGCAGTGGGTCCATCTTGGAGCCGGCTGGCATTGGCTCTGTCGGACATAGGGGAAGCTTCCAGCAACTTCTCACAGAGGCCACCCCTGTAGCCCCCCCGCTACCAAAACTTTGCCATGCAAAGCTTGGCCTGAGCAGTGCGATTCAGGTGTGGCAGGAGGTTGTTAAAAGGGACTGTGAAACAATGTGATGGGAGTTAAACTCATTCTTGGGTGGCTCAGTTTGAAGTCGCTACCTTGGACAGAGTTAGTTACTCTAAGTTATTAGTTACTTTAGCTCTGAAATTCTCCAAGTGCAAGCAGCCAGTGTTCAGCCAAGAGTATTGAGAAGGGGGCCTGGCAGGCATAACTGTGAATAAAATTACTCTAAGACGAATCCCTTGGCAGCAAGGTGGAGCTGTCTGGATCCTGGAGGTGTAGATACTATCTCTGCCTCAAGCCTGGCAGACTAGCCTCAGGAAGAAGCAAAAATGGCAATAAAAGGTGCCTTTCTGTAAATAAAGCCCAAGGGACGGTAGGAGGGGGAGCTGCCAATTTCTGCCCTTTGTGGAGGAGTAACTGTCCATGGTATTGTGAGGATACTGGGATTATTGTCACTGTAATCATGTGAAGAGGTGCTGGGGTCAGGAGAACATTGCACGCTGTAAACCTGTTGCTGCTGAATACTTTTGGGGTTTTGCACTAGCAGGACACGTGTGTGGAAGGGGTGCTTTGACCTGTGGAGCAGGGGGACCTAAGCTGCCTCCCTGCCACTGCCCTGTCCCCTGGCTTTGGGAAATTTGACAGCTGTGAAGCCCCTGGTGGCAAAGGATTTGTTACAATCCTCTGAAGCTGTCACCCCACACATACACCTCCTTTCTTCCTCCAATTTATCTTTTAATAATGCTGCCAACATTATTTCTCATCGCTGTATCGTGTGCTCTGTGCTCTGCCTGGCAGTCCTTTTTGCCTCACCCAGGCATCTTGGTACCATAATGCTCTAATGGGAAGAGACTCTGGCTGCTGAAGTTAATAACTTATCCGACAGCCTGAGTCATTCTTGTTACAGAGAAAATGGTGAACTATGCAGCAATGCAGGGCTGAGACCCCGGTCTGTGGAGGGAGAGGGGTTGTGGAGTAGGCGAGTGTTCACATTTGGGTTGGGATCAGCACACGCACTCCCCTGCTGCTAACACTGTGGTGCACTTTCAGCTTGTAAATCTTAGGATGCTTCCCAAGCAGTGTTCCATTGGGTGGATGTGGGAATATGGAGGATCAGGGAGTCCAGGGAAACCTGTTCAAAAGGGAGCTTGCGGAGGAGGCAGGATGAAACGAGGTCTTCGCTCCACACTGAGAAAACCAACACATTCAGAGTGACTGAAGGCGGAAGTTCTTCTCTTTTTTGTCAACATGACAGCAGCTCAGAGGAGCAAGTGTGCCGAGATGTCCTCACCGACGTGCCGCAGCCCCCATTTTCATAGCCTGCATTCTGCATTTGTCAGCTGCAAAAAGCTGCAGCTCAAACTGCAAAAAGGCTTTAGGGCCACGTGCAGCACTGAGCCCTTCTGAGTCCAGGCAGCACTGATTTCTCCCTCTCAACCATCGTTACTGCTCTGGCTCATTACCAACTGAGTCAAAGAGTTCAGTAACTCTTGTTTTTAAAGATTAGTCATGTGTAGGAATGACATTTGAAAGACTGACAGTTCCAATCAAATGACAAGGGCTGCTCTTATGCTTGAATATTTGTTTAATTAAAAAAAGGTAAAATCAACCTGACTAATGAAGTGTTGTACCTTGAGATGCAGCCTAGGAAAGAACAGACGTGGTCCTTGTCACTTAAGGAAGCTACCAGGCTGCCATCGCATGGGTTGGACAGGCCTGAAGGGAGTGTGATGGGTCTGTGCTGTAGCTCTGTTGATACTCTCCTAACCCTGTTCCCTCCTTGGGCAAGGGATGGCCTGCCTCTCTGTCCCTGCCACGCAAGGTTGGTGACAGTCGTAATAATAACGCTGTAATTTGCCTGGTTGATTTGAGATGCACCATAATTACTGCATGATTACAATATTCTTAGAGCAGCCATTACAAAACCCTCCAGTTTCTCAGAGCTCCCCAAGGGCTTGTCTCGCTCCTCACCTTGCAAGTAAAACCCTGCAAGGGAGTCTGTCTGTCCATCAGCCGTGTCTGCATCTCTCTTTGTGTTAGATTACATGTGCATGCTTTCAGCCACTTGTGGATTTGAGTTCCCTGGTGCCGAGGCACTCTGCGGACCACAGGGATTATTTCCCTATGTCCCAACTAGTTTGGTGGCAGGATGGTGCGTGGCCGAGCAGGTCGAGCTTTTGCAAGTGATGAAGATGCTCTTGGAAATGGCAGGGGCTGCTGAGCGGTGCTGGGGAGCTGGGCAGCAGGGAGAGGCACTTGTAGGTGCCTGTCTTCCTGTGAGGGCTGCCTGGTCACTGCTTTTTTGAGTTGGGCTGTGAAACTGTTGGCTTAATTCTGTCTCCAGCTTTTGTTTGGCTTCTCCATTTCTCATTCATATGGAGAAGATCTGAGCTGGGTTTGGCCCTTGGGTGATTCTAAAATTAGGAGAAATGACCTTCCCCAGGCATGCGCACCAGGCCGTCAGATTGGTGTGAGTTGCGCTTTGCCAGCACCTCAGGCATCAGTGCTTGTGCCATTTCTGTATTTAGACTGTGAGCTACTTGAACCTTGTGATTTCCTGTCCAAAAGTAGGCAGCTATTTTCATCTCACCTCTAGAGCAAGCTGAGGTGCAGGTGAGCCAAAATAAGTAAGCCACAGGGGAAGCCAGAGTCAGAACCAGGCTTAGATTGGAAGCTGGACAAACTGGTAGATTTAGCCCATGCCTTTCCCACTAAGACACAAACTAAGAGCCAAATCCCACCTCCCTGGGCAATGCTGGAATAGCTCTGGGTTTATTGGATTGGCATATGGGGGTTTTATGCTAGTAGAAGAAAAGAAATCGTTTCCTTCCAAATGCCTCTCAAATGGATGATGGGCCATGTCGTTCTGACACGTCAAAGGTTCCCAGGCAGGCAAAAGCCTCCGTGTTCACTGTGGAGAAAGGAGGTGAGGGAAGGACGAGTGCATCACGGGAAGCCCTGTGCGCTTCCTTTCAGCAGGCACAGTAGGGTTAGGAGGTCTTGCTGAATTTCGGCAGGGACCAGAAATCAAAGGGAGGTAATTTTAAAATGACCTTCGTGTTTCCAATGAGAAGGTTGTGTAGGTTTGTGGCTGTACTAATGGACTGCAGAACTGCAAGCGGGGATTGATTGTGTTGCAGACTGCTGAATTAAATTTGGCGTTTGCTTTATCATCCCAGATCCCCCCCTTCCCTTTCCATGCTGTAGCATGGAAGAATCGATGTTAATCCCTCAGTCCCATTACTGACTTTTGCAGAGGTCACACGCTGTCAGATTCTCTGTGCCCTGTTTGACCACCCAGCACTGAGCAGGGCTTAAGATTTGAGCCTCATCTCTTTAAAGAAGCTGTCTTAACGGGGATGGGAGCCAGGGGTTTTCTCTGTAGGTTGGTGTAATGGTTTTGGCTATGATTTTTTGACCGACTGCTAACCAGGGTTAGTGGTTAGCATGAGTGCCATGCTGTATCTTTGCTAGATCTGTCCTGCAAGGCCATAGGAGAGAAAACCTGCAAGAAATACTTCTGTGACTCAGTGAACGGCCTTGTCCCTCCAAGCACTGCTGCTGCAACATAAATATATTTCTGCAGCACTGGGGTATGCTATGATGCTCGAGGGTTTGTTGCTCGGCTGGCAGTTAACAAGGACTCTTGAACGGGTTGCTTCAGCAGCTAACCTGGGAACCCTGGCCCTGTTGCAGGCTTTCCTGCAGTGAAAAGGTAGTTTGCGATAAGGCAGAAATTTCTATGTGAATTTATAGCCCAGAAGCTCTTCAGCTCGAATTACCTGCATGGCTGCTCTTAGTGCCTCTGAAATACAAAGCAACTAATTCCAGGCTTCCGCAGCTGCCTCGTGAGCAGCACGTGTTGGAAGTGGCGTTGTGGGAATGACTGCAGAGGAGACGCCACGTGTGAATTTACAGCGTGCTAGGAGCACTCTGCCTCCCCTAGGCAGGAACAGCACCGTTGTGCTCCCATGGCAATGGACACTCTGCGCTGCCTGTCCGGAGCACCTCTCAGCCTGGACATGTGCACACTACCAAGCAACTCTGACAACAGCTCCTGCAAAGCAGATTTTACTTCAGTGGTGTCTTCATGGACTTGTGCTTACAACAGCTGGTGTTTTCAAAAATAATGGAGAATTTGGATGCCTGCGTATTTTTTTCCCCAGCCTTCAAAAAAAAACACCTTTAAGATACTTGGTGTTTGGTATTGAAAAAAAGAAAAATTAAGCTTTTGAAAACTAAATCCCTTTTTAAGGTGTTTAGGGTGCACAGTGGTGGCTTGCTGCAGTGGGCGGGGGCTAGCTTGCTCACTAGCTCTGCAAGGCTTCTTTTTTTCCCCTTTTTTATGCATTAGAATCAGGTTGTTAATAACTCATTTTAAATAGAGCAGGATTTTTTTTTTTCAGGGGTGAAAAAGGGAAGAGCTCAGTGATTAAAAGTAAGTGCTGATGGCTGTGAAGCCAGGTCTCAGGTACAGAGCTGGTGACCTGCCTTCCAGCTGATGCTGAAAGGTGTGTGCCACGTGCTGCGGGCCCTGACCCGCAGCTGAGCGGGGCGGTGGGCTCTGCTGCGCTCCCCCGGCCTCACCTCCCCGGCGAGTCAAGAGGCAACAGTGTGTGGGAGGTGAGCAGTCTCATCTCCAGGTCTGGAATTTGGAACATATTGCAGAGCCAGCTGGGAGATAAAATTAGGGCTTGTGGCTCACTGGGCTCAGCTCTTCATCTTTGATGGTCATATTTGTGAACTTTCCCAGGTGCCAGTGTGATGGGAGGCAGCCCCCAGCATATCCCACAAGCCCGGTGTTCTCAGATGCACCCACGGAATCCCACGCCCTGAATTTATATAAAAGCTTGGGACTTCTCTCAGCCACTAACAACAAAAACTGTGAACTGCGTGGTAGTGAGGTAATCCTACTACAGCATTAGCAAGCATTGCAGTCTGTCTTCTGACAGCCACGTCCGCTTTTTCATCACCCAGCTATGTTACGCGTGTTTAACTTGTTAGACTTCCTTGGGTAGAGGGAGAAAGGCAAGTCCACAGGGAGCCTGGTGCTAGCTTGACATGTTTGGCTCAATAATTCAGTCTGGCAGATCCTGAAACAATGGCCTTTGCTGGCCTGCTGGTTGGAAAAGTGAGGCTTGGTCATTATGGCCTGCCGCCTCTCTTACGTGAGGAATCACGCAGAAGCATGTGCCTTCAAACCCTTTGGACAAAGCATATGCAAAGCCTATTACGGAGCTGTGGAATTTAGTCCAATCGTGTTGAAAATGGGTCATCCTTTGTTAGTGTCACTTTTTAAAATCTGTGGAAGTCAGCGGTGCACAAAATATTCAGTGCAATGCAGACCACAGAGGAAACAGAGAGTCTGGAAATATGTCTGTCTCTGACAATGTTGACGTCATCTTAGATGAGCAAAGGGGATAACTCACTAATAACACAAACTAAGTTTGAGAAGACTTGAGAAGCCCTTAAATGAGCTAATTGTTGGAGCACTCTTTTCCCAGCACTCATTCAGCGTTCACCCACAAGCAACCTTAAAGAAAGTCAAACAACTTTTCATGGGTGTCATCAGCATTTTCCCTAAGAAAACAACTCCCAGTTGTCTTTCTATTTTGGAAGTGGGCTGTAAGTCAAACAGCTTTTCATCTTGATGGAGATGCTTTTTAAAAACCATGTGTGAAGTGCAGCCGTTTATCAAGAAGTACTGGGTGCTGTGAATGCTTTCTCATCCAAGACCTGAGTCAACCCACAGCTTTTCTGGCTTGAGCGAGAGTTTGGACCAAGCATTGCCAATCCTGACTGATAGACCAGTGCATCCTCTGGAAGCAGCAAGGGCAGCGGTGCCTCTGCAACAGACAGGATTTCCTCTGTGGCCAGGCCAAGACTGGTGAGACTCTCCCAAGCACCAAGGATCCACATCAGCCTTGCCACTTTTTGTTGCCAAGCGCATGATGCATTTTTTGCTTCTGCCTTGCTTATCACAAGAAGATTGCAAGGCCCAGGTTCAAGCCTCTTCAAAAGCACTGTAATAAAAGGATACCTGCCCCTTCCAAGGCTTTCCCCTGTGTGTCTTTGGAGCAACAAGGAAAGCAAGTGCAGTGACTGTAGCTAAGGATCTTCAAGAAATCCTGGACAGCACTTGGGCACTGTGGTGATGATTGCAGTATAAGAGCCTGTACAGGAAAGCAGGCACATTTAGGACAATGCATTAAATCTTTTAAAGTTTTAACAGAAGGTCTGCCTTGCTGTTGGAAGCAGTGAAATCTTGGGACTCGGCAGTGTAGTCAGCATAAGAGCAGTGCCATCACATCTCCTGTCCTGTTTCTAGCTCTGGCCACCTCTACCGGCATCTGCAGAAGTGGAGCAGCATGGGGGGAAGATTATTCTGGAGAAGAGAAAGTTTCTGATGCTTGTTAAAATTTGGCTGAAGCTCTGAAACTCAAGGTTTATATGTTTTCCAAACTGGTGGGTGGTTCATTCTAATTCTGGATATGCAGTTTATTCACATACACAACTAATCCTTTTTCGAATCCTGTTAAGTTCTTGTTCTTCTTAGTATCCTGTGGCAATAAGTTACAGAAGCTAATTGTGCTTGTGTTGAGCTCCCTTGATCCACTTTGCTCATGCTTACTTAAAATTTTAAGTGTTGTTCTGAGAAGCTTGGTTAATATTATTTTTTTCTGTGAGATAATCTGTGTTCGTGATCCCATTTGTTGCAACAGGGCTCAAGGGCTCAGGACTGGAAGGGCAGAGCAGGTCAGGTTTTGCTTCAACCGTTGCAAGGTTGGGGAAATTCTGCAATCTCTGTGCCTCAGTTTCTCTAACAGCTTGGAAAGCACAAGGAGTGGCCCCGTGTATGTAGCCAAGGCAAGT
The DNA here is from genome assembly GCF_030463565.1 of Pelecanus crispus. Taxonomy (NCBI): domain Eukaryota; kingdom Metazoa; phylum Chordata; class Aves; order Pelecaniformes; family Pelecanidae; genus Pelecanus; species Pelecanus crispus. Next base: position 3,723,092 of record NC_134661.1, on the reverse strand, counting down.
GTAGTGATAGAACTAGTGTTTGCAGGTGAAGCTGGACAAAAGTATTGAGTGGGAAAACAGCCTCCTAAAACCAGGCTTCCTTTCCAGGCTTTTCCAGTATTTCTGAATTTTCTATTTTTTGTGTTTAAAAAAGAAAGAAAGAAAAAAGAAGAACGTATTATTTCTCTATTTTTGGCCACAGGAATTATTTTAGTTTTTTAAAAGAAGGAAGCAAATGCTGGATGAAGAGATGATGCAAACCAGCACCCTCCGTCGCAGGCCCAGTCTGCACTGGCTCAACATTTTTGATTCCCGTGGATGAATCTGGTTCTCCTCTAGCTGGCAGATTGGTAACGGTGGTCTGAAACATTTCTGAATCATTCTCACCCCCTTTCTGGACTTGCAGTTCAGGCTTCGTGTTGCACAACTCAGCTCTAGCTCAGGGATGGTTCATTGCCCACTGCAGCAGCGTGCAGCCTTCCGGGAGGGCTGGGCTGCAAAGCCTCTGTCCTTTCCTCCTGTCAGTCCAGAGAATCTGAGGTTGAAGTTAGCACTCCTGATTAAATCCTCGAAGAATAAGCAATTCTGTGTGCTCATTACTCAGTTCTGGCTATGTTCTGCTTAATAACTAAACAGTAATTAGCTCCACAGTTTTGCTACTATACTTATAATAGCCCCCATTAAAGTTATGGGGTTTTTAGGCAGTAATGGCTTACAGAGTAATTAACGAGCAAGAGGCTTTTATTGCTACCTTTATTTTTAGCCTGTGCTTTACAAGCCCTTTCTGCCAAATACCAAAATCCTAGGCAGAGGCTTGTCGTGCCCGTCCCCGGCCACGCGGCGTGGAGAGGAGCAGGGCTGCGTACAGAGCACCCAGTGCCAGCCACCGGCGTGCCCGCGCGTGGCCGGGGGGAGCCCAGCGACAGAGCCCTCGTCCCAGCGCCCGCTGTGCCGTGTCATCGCAAAGGAGAGCCGTAATTGCCCTCTGCCTCAGTTTCTTCTGAAAAGCGGCGATGACAGTGCTGTGCTCGCGTGCCCGTAGTCGTTTTCCGTGCAAGGCGACTGGCTCAGGCGTGTGAATGAACTTGGGTGTCAATTCCGAAGGGTTTGCTGGGTTGCAGGGGCTGGGGGCCAGCCGCTCGGTGGATCGTGGTGGGCTGAGCGCAGGGACCAGCGCTGGCTTGTGCTGCTCCTGCACCATTTCTCAGCAGGGATCACAACCAGTTGCTTTTGCAAAGGTGAAAGAAACCCTGTGTTTAGGTTCAGGGGATACTTTGCCCAGGGGGAAAAGCTATTAGTGAGAATATACTTTGTATCCTGAAGTATGAGTGTTTGTTTCCTTTGTAAAGCTTTTGTTGTAGGATTTGGCTGTGTTTGTTTGTTATTTCCTGGCTGTTTTGTAATACAAGTAAGTGTTTGGTATGTTTGTTTGGCTTTTGTGTGTGTGTTTTTCTTAGGTCTAGACAATATTTTTACTCCAGTGACTTATGTATATATACAAATTCAACTCAAGCAATTCTTTAGTTTAACATGTTCTACATCACTTCTGTTCAATGTGGGAAAACCAAGGAGTAATGAGATTGGGGCTGATCAGCCCCAAAGGAAGAAAGAAGGTAAAACTGCCTATAAACTAGATTGCAGATCAAATCAGTGTTTCCTATGGTAAGTGTCAGAGCTGATGGCAATTAACTTGATTTTTAAAAAGAACCTTCAGTGTTTAATAATCAAGCATGTTACTAACCCGTGGCTTCAGGATTTATTAAACCGTTTTTATTAGATGAGTGCCCTTTTAATATTGTCATGCCTTGACACCATTGCCCTCTGCCGGAGGATGTGAAATCTCTTTCACCATGTGGCATAGCCCTTCTGCTTGCAGCGTGCCAAAATATATTTCTGCCAAGGAAAGTCTTTCCAAACTGTGCAAAACACCTTTGTTTTAGAAGTATTTTCACCCCAAAATGGCTTACTTTTGAGCTGGTGATTTGTGTCTTTTGCCTGATTTTTCAAAACTAAAAAAAGAACGTATACTTTCTGTAGTGGAAAACAGAGTTTGATCTTTTTAATTAATTCATGTTTAAATTTGTTCCTCCTCCTTCTTTTCCCTGTGGAGGAGGAGATAGCAGAAGCCTAAAATTGACAATCTGAACAAAGTCAGGTTTTGCTTTGAACGTTTTCAGTGGGAAAAGGAGAGTGGTATTATGATGGGGCAGGGGTAAAGTGAATGCCTTGAAGAGGAGCATAATTTTCCCCAGACTAATTTTTGGCTAGCCTCACTTGTGCTGTAAACAGCAACAAAAAGCATCATTTGGCTTTGGTAACAAGGGACTTTTTGGATGCAGGGCAAGCCCTCTGTGAAGGCTGTGAAGCTGTGACTTCTCTCACCAGCAGTGTAAAATCGCAGGCGACCGTGTATTTCCTAGCTGATGTTGTTCACAGGAGAAAATGGATTTCACCTTTTGCAGCTTTAACATATGACGGTGAGGTGGGAGCGTGACTTTGTTACACTGAGAACTGGCATCACCCTGCACTGGGGCCCTCAATTGCATTAGTGTGTTGGGAGGGAACACGCTTGAAATAATTCGTCTGGATCCAAATTTCATAGTGCTCACAGCAGCCCCAAGGGAATTCTTACAATGTCCTTCAGTCAGGCTTCTCAGGGTCATCAATAAAATCAAATCGCTTCAAGAATTAACAGAGAGCAAATGCCTTTGCTGCAGAGCAGAGTACATGGTGCACTGTGGATGCCGACAGGCAGCTCGGTGTGCAGAAGCGTGGGTCAGCAGCTGGGGGTCAAGGCTGTGGTCTGTGGCTCCACGTTCTCCCCCGGCCGACCATCGCCATCTGCGAGTCGGATGCATACTGGGGTTGTGTCCCTTTGGGCATGTGGAGCGCGCTGTATATAGGGGAGGGAACATTAATTACAGCCGGTGCGCACGGGGTATCTGATTCACGTCTGCAGCCCGCAATTGCCGACGGTGCAAAAGGAGCTCGGCGTTCAGCCGGCCCCAGGAAGACATGGGGAGGGAGCGTTGCCACAACGGAGAGCGCCGTCCCCGGGAGCTCTCAGCTGCCAGCCCAAGCAGAGCTGCAAAGCAAAGCCGACAGCTCTCTGCTGGGGCACGAGTGGGCTGTGTTGGCCCTTGGCAGCTGGAGCACCAAAGTGACAGATGATTGACCAGGGAGCTGCTAAATGCTCTGTAGCAAATTAAAAGGAATCGATCCTGAAGAGGCCAATGCACAAATCGTTGGAGCCTGCTCATTTTCCCCCGTGTTGAGGGGATAGAAATCAGAGCAGCACCCCAGCCCAAAGGTGCCCATTCTCCATCATGGGAAGCCCAGGGTCAGCCTGTCCTGTGGGAGGATGCTGAGTGTGGATTGGCAGGAGGCAAGGAAAAGGCATCTTTAAGGTAAGAGCACTGTATTTGGAGGAAGCTGCCCTTGACAAACAGGGCATTTGATGCATGCCAGCCCACTGTGGCAGCTTGCCAGATGCTGTGAATTGACTCTGAGTGGCTCTTTTAGCATGTCATTTCCTCCCACCCCCTCTCCAGTGGCAGAGTCCTTTCCTTGGTGCATTTGCGGCGAAGGCGCTTTACCAGGCAAGGTGTTCAGTCTTTTCAGAGCTGCCCCTTACAGCTCTGCCCTACAGGGATGCTCAGGGGACATGTTCTTGCTTTAGTCGAGGATGCAAAGGATGCCAGTGCTCAGTGCCCTCTCTTCAGGCACTGACAGCAACTGCAGGGACAGCCAGGATGAGGCCAGATGCTCTTTCCTGAGGGCACTGTGTGCTTTGGCAGTGCTAGGCCAGTGGGATTTCTCTGGCTCTGAGAGCTGGACAGGGATGCAGCAGAAGGCTGATGTTTGCTGGAATAATTTCTCTTCTTCCTCACTGGTTATTTTGTCTGGATGAGGCTGCTTTCTCCAGTTCTGGAAAAAAAACAGGGACAAATCCGCATTGCTGGGAGATGCTTCCTTGGAAGTCTGCAGGGTGTCCAGCTGCACAGGGCATATCCTTGGGGTGTAAAAAGCTTTTTCCTGCTGATTCCCTGTACCTGACTGCAGGAAACCCTACTTTTCATAGAACCAGATGTGTTTGGTGGTTGGTTTAGAGGTTTGTTGTTGTTTCCTCTGGAGACCCTTCCAGCAGACTAGCTCCCTCTTGTCACCCTCACTAGCTGCAGCTTGCCCTGATCCACCACAACCTCCTTCCGTACCGCTGGGTCCTTGCATTTCCTAAATGCAGTTTGCCAGCACATCTGCTGATTGCGTCCTCTGACGAGGGTCTCCTGAGTGAGGCTTTGCCTCTGTGCACGGTGCCGGAGGAGGGTGGGTGCACATGAGGAGGATGGGTCTCCAGCTCTATAGATGCTGGCACCGTCATCTCTGGCACAGGTTTTTGTATGGGAGGTGGCAGGTCTCTCCCTGGTGAGAGACCTCTGGGTGGGGAACTGGCTGTTTGCTAGAGCTGGCTGGAAATTTTTTGATGAGTTGGGTTTTTCTGTGTGGGGGAAAAAAATGGATTTGCTGAAACTTTTGTTGAGGGACATTTACATGTCCCTTTTAAGGAAAAAGGGCAACATGTGTTTTCCCTTCCCCTTGTTTTCCCTGGTAAATTCATGCTTCTGTGATTGAAGTGCTAATTTGGAAGAACCAGGTTCTGTCCAGCAACTTGAATATCGCTTGCTCGCAATTTAAAAGGACAACCTATTGGTTCTCGGAGCCGTTTCACTTCAAGTCTTCCACTGGGCTCAGTGCCGGAGGCTGACTGTACAGCCCAGTGGTCAAGGCATGGCCAAGGGAAATTGAGATCCATCCAAATTGGGCTACTCAGGGATTTGAACCTCTCCATGACTGCGCCATGCAACCAAGAGACAGCAAGCTCCAAGGGTCTCAGGAAACACATTTGCAAAGTAGCGTTGTATCTGCAGCCCATGCTTGAGGAGCTCCCCTCCGATTTAAGGAGGGGATCTGATAGTTTCCAGGGCACCGTAGTGTCAGTGGCTGACCAGCCAGCCAGACGGTGGCTGTGCAGTGGGATACCAGTTTTCTGGGAAAACCCCAAAAGAGACTGCTCCCTGCCTTCCACTGCGGTATTCTCTGGGCTCTCCCTTGTCTGCAAATGCAGCCCTTTTAGCAGCAGGCTAATGCGTTCCCCCACATGGGAACAGTGGTACTAAACTGCTACCCATGTTTGCAAACTGTCCACCATGCGTGTCCCTGCTAAGTGATGTACTTTGCTTGCCAAGATACTTGGATAAAATATAGTCTGCTTAAATCTTGTATGTGCCTGTATTGAATCAAACTAAGCCATTGTGGCAGTTTAATATACTCCAGTCGCAACACCTCCGAGATGGAAGAAATGAACCTGAACAGGCTGTTGGAAGCCTGATTTAAAACTGGCTGCATCAAAGATGCCAGCGGGATGGTCTGAGCTGAGGGGATGACAATGACGGGCAAAACGCAGGGTCACTAGCTTCGCTGGAGCTGTATTGCCAAGAGTGTAGGTGCAGTCACCCTGAGTGCTCTGCCTGGCAGAGGGAGAGGGCCTGCTGGGTCAGGGCACTTGCTGATGTGTCAGGCAAGTAATGTGGTCATGGTCTCCGCTTCCTCCTAGGGGATTGGGCCTAGCACGTGGTGTTGTGAGGCTTGGCTGGCTTGTGGATGAAGGGTCCTTTTCTGCTGGGGAACGGTTCAGACACTGCGGCACAGAGTAACATTTGCTTAGCTGAAGCAAGGGACTTGGCTTGACAAGTGGATGCAAAGGAAAGCAAGGCTCTGGGCACCCAGGAGGGGTGGGACACGTTTCTGTTGCTCACTGCCCCAGCCTGATTTGCTCTTCTTGAGGAGGACTTGTGAACTCTGTGGAACAGCTCCCCAGTTCTTTTCTCTGCCTACTCACCTTTGCTCTGTGTTGCAGGTTTCCTTCCAAATGAGTCCCTGAGGTTCCTGCTGGCTGCTCCAGCAGCATCCTGTAGAGGTGCCCTCCTGCTCCTGGTCTCAGCAGCCGAGGCCCCTCCAAACCTGCTTCTGCAATGGGTGGGTTGTAAGCACTGGTAAGACCTATGAGTCGTGTCGCCTTCGCTGCTCGCTCCCTCTCTCGCGTTCTCTCTCTCTGTCCTTGTTCCTTCTTGCCCATTTATTTCTGTTCTCCATGTGCTCTGCTGTTCTGTCTCTGGGGTTTTCACTGTCAGGTAATGAGGAGCTGTGGGTCCAGTCAGTCTTGGAGATGCCGAAGAGACGAGACATCCTGGCTATCGTGCTGATAGTTCTGCCCTGGACACTGCTAATCACCGTCTGGCACCAGAGCACCATTGCTCCACTGCTTGCAGTGCACAAGGGTGAGAGAAATCAAACCAGCCCATGCCAAGTCTGTGCATCCCTCCCTCGTCCTCATCTCCTCTCTCATTTCATTTCTCCATGGCAGCCATGCTCATCTCAGCTCCCAGTCCATGCTCATGCAGAAGCCTCCCCACTTCTGCTGTAGGAACAGCCCAGTGCTCATAGGGGTTCTTCAGAGACATCAAATTCCAAGCCATGGGGTATGCTTACTGCACTTGGAGACCTCTTTATGGCCTAAACCCAGGGTACTGACGGAAGATGCTTTGCTTTGTTCCCTGATGATCCATAAGAGAGGATTCCCTTCCTGCTGGCCTTTGCAGCATTCTGCACACAAGTTAGTCCAGCAGGAAAGCTGCAAAAAAAGAGAGCAGAGGAAACAAAGCTGCCACTTGAGACAGCTGCTCTGGGAGACATGAGGCAAAGAGCATTTTTTAAGTGTCCTCAGGAAAGCAGCAAACTGGTGCTCTTGCACTTGAAGGAGAAAGCAAGAGCCAGCATCTCACCTGATTGACTAGTGGAGTTAGAATGCTATGAGAGAGTCAGCTTCCACACTGCCTGTCACACAAAGCGTTAAGCAGAGCCCAGGTCAGATGAATGCAGGAAGTTCTGAGGGATCCTCTCTGGCCAGAAGGGTCCTAGTTTTTATCCTGTTCCTGGCATAGCAGCAATACCTCAGGGCTGTGAGAGCTCTTGGGGGCTGGAAGAAGCCACGTTGCCTGCTGCCGTCTTCATTCTTGGTTCTGCCCTTCTGATGAGCGCCAGGGCAGGCGGGTCAGCTTGGGGAGGCTTGTCTGTGGGGAAGAAGGCCACCTCATTTTCCCTCTCTGGTCCCTTTCTCTGGGAGATTGTCTCCCCTTTTCATTTTAATGTTTGCACCCATCCTCCACAGTTGCTTATCCTTTTGTTGAACAGTCTGATGTGGAGTTTGAATTGTCAGAAGTTCAGGGTCTGTCCCGAGCAGCTTTACCTTTCCCCCAGAGGGCTGACAGCCACCCATGAGGCTTTGGGCAGTTCTTAAGGGAAAAGTGACTGTGATCCCCTCTGGAAGGTGGACAGTGTTTCAGAGGTTGAGGGATCTACTGGGCTCTCAAACAGGACTTGAAAGACTACTTAGAATATGCTGTCTGTATACCAGTTTGATTCAATGCCCTGAAACCTAGGAGCTGTTTTTTGTGAATGGCCACGGACACTGAAGTTACAGCACAGAGATGCTCTGCTCTGACTCAGTCCTGAACTTACTGAAGACCTTGGTAAGACACTTCCTCTGCCTCTTGCTTCTCTGAGCCCCCAGTAGAAAATGAGTGGTGACAGAGACCAACCTGAAAGCTCTTGGGAGAAATCGTTTTGTTCTTGTAATGCATTTCTGAGATCCTTTGGTAGCAGGTGCTGAAAAAGAGATGTGCATCTATATGCTAGCGAGCACAGAATGACAGTGCTTACACATGCCAGGATTTACAGCTGAGGGTTTGACCTGCAGGGGTTTGCAAACTGTCTCAAGCACCGTCCTGGCTAATTACATTTGTGTCCGTGTCCAATGCATTTTGCAGATTTATTTTTGAATTGATTCCAGTGTTCTCTGCTTTCAGAGAGCTCTGCTATGTGATGCTGATGCGCGTTGCCTTATATAGGGCCTGATACCAACATGTGCAGGACACCTTGTCCCTGTGTCGTCCCCCCGCACCAGATATACACCCTCCCTCGGTCAATGCCATGGAGTACGAGGCCTTCGTTCGGTTCAGGGCTGGTATCAAAGTCTGTGCTGCTGGAAGAGTAACATGCTATGAAAAAACCATAGGTAGTACCCTGCTGGGTCAGATCTAATGTCTGTCTGTTCCTGTTCTTTCTCATCTGAAGTTCCTGGTAGTAGCTGGTTTTGCAAAATCTATGGTTCAAAGTATTATGTGCCCATTAGAGAGCAGCTGGCTTATATCCTGAATGGAGGTGCCCCTTCATCTCTGCCAGTTCCTAACTGTAGACCATGGTATTCCTGCTGGTCTACAGTGGTATGGAAGTGTGAAATTTGCACCCTGGAAAAGTGACAGGTGCATGAATGCTTTTTTTCCCTTGAGCTGATTGTGAACAAGTCTGTCTTTGCAAGGATTTTATATGTTTGGATCAGCGTATCCTATATATATATGCTGTTCATTGTTCACCTCCGCACTACTGAATGGGCTGTTACATTCAGAGACTGGTCGGGTCTTTTTGAGGAGAGCTTAGTCAGAGGCAGGTGAAAGTCTCTGCAGGAAAAAGCCTACAATTACAGGCTTTAATTTCTACTCTCCATTTCTGGATTTGAAGTGTGTCTTTCCCTGCTTCTCTGTGTCCCATCCCAGGCCTGTCAGGAGAGCAGTGGGGTACTGCAGTATCCTGGCCAGACAATGCTGCTGGGGGATCTTCGCTGAGTCGGTATTTTCCACCAGTTAGTTCTCTGCCTCTCAATCAGGTGCCCCAGCACCTGAGTGAGCACAGAGCCATGAGTCCCGTCCCACTAAGCATGGTGCCCAGAGCACTGGAGCTCTTCAGAAATGACAGCTCGTCAATCCATGTTGCTATTTTCTTTATCTAGATCTAATTGCTGTACAAGCCTGTGGGTGCTTTATAAAGTTGTTTATTCTGAGCACTCAGCTGCAGCATTATCCTGGGCTTTCAGGCCTTGTTTGGTGCTGGTTTTCTAACAGCAGGAACTTCTTTTCTCATGTGTGTTTGTCCCTGATTCCTTTATTTATTTGTGTACTTATTTATTAAAGCCTCCATCCAAGCTTATTTCCTTTCCTCTGAAACCGTGAGGGTGACCTGCTATTAGCAAGCAGCCTGCTGGCTCAGTCGGGGGGTGTTAGAGGACTGAGTCCATGCGGCTTTTTCTTCTCTCTCGTACCCTTGCTCAGATGATGGTGGTGACTCCCGGCGTGATCTCGCTGCAGGCTTGGACTCCAAGGAATACTGCTTGTCGGACCGGGACATTGTGGAGGTGGTGAGGACAGAATATGTTTATACCCGCCCACCCCCATGGTCAGACACCCTTCCCACCATCCACGTCATTACACCCACCTACAGCCGGCCCGTACAGAAGGCAGAGCTGACGCGCCTGGCCAACACCCTCCTGCACGTGCCAAACCTGCACTGGATCCTGGTGGAGGACTCACAGCGGCGCACGCCTCTCATCACCCGGCTGCTGCGGGACACGGGGCTTAACTACACCCACCTCAACGTAGAGACACCCCGCAACTACAAGCTGCGGGGAGACATGAGGGATCCCCGCATTCCCCGGGGAACCATGCAGAGGAACCTTGCCCTGAGATGGCTGAGAGAGACCTTTAACAAAAATAACAGCCAGCCTGGGATTGTTTACTTTGCCGATGACGATAACACCTACAGCCTGGAGCTCTTTGAGGAGGTAAGACCCTGCTGGGGGGCTCCCAACTGGCTGAACACAGAAGATTAGCACGTGGGGTGTAAAAGATGCTGTGTACTGAGCTGAGGAGGTGCTGTGTACATCCTCTTCTGAACTCTGGATCAATCTTGTCTGTATAGTGGTCCCACTGCAGCTGTCCTGAAGTTTTCTCTGGGGTTTGGTTACTGCGCTGCAAAGTGTGTGTTTCCCAGTGTTGAAGGCATTCTGTGCGAAGTAACGGGATCCCCAGTTTATCCTGTGGCATGTGAATAGGAGGTAGATAGTTTTTACCGTAAAGGAAGCTAATGAGGAGCTGCCTTCCTCTGTGGGGAGCCTTGTTAGGGTTGGAACATCGCCTGCTGTCAGACATGCCTGTGCAGAAGCACGTGCCTAGCAAAAGAAAACTCAGCCATCCTCCTTCCATGCCCCACCCTGGAGGAGATTTCCAGCTGGTTCCTGATCTGATGTTATCCACCTTTCTTCTCCACTACCCCTATGTATTGCACTTGGCTGTCTCTTAATTCATGTTTGTTCTTGTTTGAGGAGTCCCTGGGGTTTCTCTTCCTTGCTTGCTGTTTGCATTTGTTTGCTTTCATCCCAGAGTGTCCACTGGTTAAATTCTGCTGTAGCTGTCAAGAGCCTGGTGCCTGCTCTGCCCAGATCCCCAGCTGAGGTAGCAGTGCCCTTTTAGAGTTACATCTGAACGGTGTCAGCACAGTCATAGGCTTGCAGGACATCTTGTTCAGAGATGCTCTGTGTGGTTGTCTCTGGGTTGCCGCACACGTGAGGAGCGTGCGTTTGTCAGTGCTTGCTTCTCCTCCCAGAAAAGCGGAGCCCTTCACGCACTGCCTCGGAGAGGGCTGTCTCTCTGCTGGGAGATGTGTGCAGTGCTCCCCTCCAGAGCTCTTCCTCTTGCAGCACCAGGGAACGGATGGTCTCTCAGGCTGTTGTAAGTAGGTGATGGGGCTGAGATCTCAGCCTGGAAGTTTGCAGCTCCAGGAGCTGTGATGGCAGGCTGAATTTCAGCATGTCCTGACAATCTTGTCAGGCTTGAGCAGGGGAAGGTTCCCACGTGCTTTCTCACCTTTGCTGTTTGTTCCACTCCTAGTGGGACTCTAAATGAACTGCTGTGCCTTTCCCTGTCTGCAGGTATGCAGTGGGCTTACAGTGCCAGGTACACTGTACCTCACCTGGCTTCCAGCTCAGAAACGACTTGTTCCCTTGCTCTCCTGAGGCTGAGCTCTTGCAGCAAGGGAGGACTGCCTCCTTCCCCACCAGTTGCCAGTTTTCATACCAGGGATCTCCTATTTATTCACTCCATACATGCCCCCTTTCCCTTCCCTGATGGCTTTCCCTTTAGCTTGGATAGCCACAGGAATAGGCACGCTTTTAAAGCTGAAAGCAAATTCAGACTGAGTATCTTTCTTCCACAGTCCCCTCTGAGGCTGGCTCTGGCAGCATCCTGAGACAGACACCGCACATTAATAAAGTAGAAAGGGTTCCTTCGTTCACCTGTGTGCTTTGCTCATAGAGGCTTCTCCTCTCTGATCTGTAGCTGCAGTTAAGGTCACATGGAGCCAATGAAATGTGCTGTGAAATGCAGAAGACACGCACTATTGTTCCCTGTGGACAGGGGCTGCCGTTAGCATGTGTATAATGCAGAAGGGCAAGTGCCAGAGCTCTTCTGGTCTCGTTTGCAGTAATTAGCAGTGATGAGATTAGCTCTGGGAGATCCCTGATCTAAGAGACTGGGCTGAGAGCAGAATGTGAGGCTGAGCCTGCCAGCAGAGCAGGACGGGGCACCGGGGGTTGAGCGGGCAGACTGGCATTCAAATCATCTGCGTTGGCAAGTGCAGGCATCTGAAGTGTCCCCTGATGGCTCCTATCTATTTCTGTTGACTCTACAGGGAGTAGAGGCATCCAGTTGTTCCGCTGGGTAGCAGGAGCAGCTACAAAGCACCATCCTGCATGCTGCGAGTTTCTGGAGGGGCTGCGCTTCTCAGCTGTCCTTGAGGTTGTGGGCTACAGCTGCAGGGCCTCACTCTAAAGATGCTTCTAGCCTTACTGTGGCTCACAGGCTGAGATTGCAGCTCAGACTCCTTAGCTTTCAGAGAAAGCACCTTTCTTCCTAGATATGCCATTCCTGCATTTCCAGGTGGCCTTGGACAAGGCGCTTCCCTCCTCTGTGTCCTGGTTTCCCCAGCTGTCCGTGTGGAGGGCTGACGTCCCACAGCTCTAAAGACCTTTGGGCAAAAAACCACTCTTAAATCTCAGTTACGTTTATTATTGGCAGCTTTGTTTTCAGTGCTGAACTCCCGCTTGGTTCCGTGGCTATCCATTACTATTGCTATTGTTAGTCGCCACTTTCCAAAGCACTTTGCTTCTCCAGCTCCAGGATGTGCATCCTTGTACAGGTGAGTAATGAGCTCTGTGGCTTTGTCCAAGCTGCAGAAGGTGTCTGGGAACGTAACCCAGGCTCTTAGCTCTAGGGTTTGTGCTGAAGCTCAGGGACATTTGTCTCCTGCAGGACGGTGAGCAAGGTGAAGTCGTTCTGCTGGGGTGCTGGTTTGTGTATTGGAAGTCGCATGCAGCCGATCCTTCTGTGTGCACCCACCGTACCCTCTCTTTCCTTGCCTCCAGATGCGCAGCACCAGAAAGGTGTCAGTGTGGCCAGTAGCCTTCGTCGGTGGCTTGCGCTACGAGTCACCCAAAGTGAACGCTGCAGGGAAGGTCTATGGCTGGAAAACTGTGTTCGACCCCCATCGCCCCTTTGCTATAGACATGGCGGGGTTTGCTGTGAACCTCAGACTGATCCTCCAGCGATCTCAGGCTTACTTCAAACTGCGAGGAGTGAAGGGAGGCTACCAAGAGAGCAGCCTGCTCCGGGAACTAGTGACCCTGAGTGACCTTGAGCCGAAAGCTGCCAATTGCACTAAGGTATGGTCTCTTCCTCATACATGGGTTGTAAGGTTCCAGAGGTAGGAGGAAGCCCGTTCAGCCCCATCATTCAGTCACTTGTCCTCTGTGTCTGAAAACAGCACAGCCCCATTGCAAGGGAGCTGGGAAGGGGCAATTATGTATTGAAATGTGTGGAAGGCAGTTATCTTTTTTGGTTGCAGGCTGCTAGTGGTTGCCATAGGCCTTGAAATACGGAGTCTTCTCTCCCCTATAACTGTTCCTCTTTCTTATATTACCTCCAGAAAATATCCGTATTATTTTCAAGATGGGCTTACCTGTGGCCTTGCTAATCCCCTGGGGCCCGGAACTCCGTAGGTGAAATGTATGTCGGTTGCTTTACGTGAATTCCTGAGGGGAGCTTTTGAGTTCTGGTACTCCTGTGATAAGCCAGCATCATATGAGATCTGGCCCTCTGGAACCCATCTGAACTGTAACCCAGCAGTACCAGCCGTGGTGTTTCCTGGCTGCAGGGAAAGACTGTTCACACAATCACTGCCTTATTGCGAAGTTGCCTTCTCCCTCTTGACATCTATGCAGTATCGCTGTAGTTGTCCACAATAACCTGGATCTTTCTGTGTCAGAGATAATGTAGAAATGTTCTAATGCCTGGGATATTGTTCTCAGCTCTAGGAGGCTTCCAGGAAGCTTCATTTTGGGGGGATTTGACTGCTGTCAAATGGCTGCTAATTATTTGACTGTACACATTGCCCAGGAGCCACCAGGTCATGGAGCAGGACCCCTATGTGCTAAATAACATAGAAACTCGGAACACAATGATGGTTCTTGCCCTAAGGACTTCGCAGTCTGAGAGACAACAGATGGATGTCTATCTGAAATGACAGGGGAGTGTGCGAGATACAATGAGACAATGCTGGCTAGTGTGACAGGCATCAATCATAGCACATCAGCAATGGAGGTGCTGTCAAGTGCTTCCGAAAGCTTTGTGAGTGGGTCCACTGAGCACTGCAGGTGTGAAGGGGGGTCCCTCTGAGATCACAGACCCCTGTGTAGCACTCTCATGCCTTTGTCTGTAATAGGCACCAGCCAGTCTGATCTAGGGAGTCTTTATTGTTTAACTATCCCAGGAGAATTGTTCTCTTATTGCAAATAAGCTGTTACTGCCAACAGACCCAGTGCTGGGCCCAGGTCTCCATCCCTTTTTGGGACAGGAAAAAATTTTGAATAATACCCTTTGTCTCTGCTTTCCATCTCCACTGCTCCACAGCCCCCAGCCGTGGAAAAACCAAGGATCTCAATGTTCAGCAGTGCTCCAGCGAGGAGTCCAGGAATGAGGAAGAGGAGCTGAGGGGGAGAAGCAACTTTATTTGCTGATTATTATCTGATACCTGCTGTGCCTCATTGTTTAAATCTGTTATCTCTGTCGTTATGACTGTCCAGCACTGGGATAAATAACACAGACGGTCTCCCAAGGGTGGGAAGAGAGATTGGATTAAAATTAGATCCCTGTTCTTGGGCACTGTGTGGCCTACTAGCTAACAAGAAAGCACTGGCTGGAAATTAGCGTGTTTGCAGCAGGACAAGGGAGATGCACAGGTTGCTCTTAGGCTGGTGCACAGAAGATTAGGGGAGTTTACTCCATGGCCAGTTATGCAATCTTTGGTATATTGTCCCTGCTGTAAATCACTGTTGGAAAGAAGCTATGTTAAAAGGCTGGGGATAGGAAATGACGGTTGTGGAGGAACACATGGAGGAAGGAGAGAAGGAAAAGGTTTTTTCCAGGCAGGAGGAAAAAACTGATGCGGTCAGACAGGCTGCCGTGTCAGTGCTGTCACGCAAGAGCTGCAGGTCAGAGGTGGAGACGAAGCAGGAATTGCTGGCCAGGATTTGAAGCAGACTGCAGTTCTTTTCTTGGCTAGGCTGTGGGGATCTTACAAGGGTCCTTGTTGTGAACTGAATGCTGTCTGCTCCTGGCAAACTCTGAGTGCAGCTTTGCAGGTTGAGCGTTGCCTTTCTGCTTTTAGCTGATGCCAGCAGCCTCCATTTCCCAGTTGCTGTTTTGCTCACCCATTTGATGAGGAGGAGAGTCCAGACAAGCAGCAGAGAAGGACAAAAATAGGCTATGGTCTGGGGTCCTCTTGGCCCGAGATCAAAGCACAGACTTCTCTCTCATTGTGCTAGTGAGCTCCCAGCAGTCGTCATGGTTTGCTTCTGTTAAGCATAACCATACTCCCGCTTTGCAGTGAGATTTACATTAAAAATTATGATGTGCGCAGATACAGTCGTTAAGGAGGGATCAGAGAAGTATGTAAGATAAGCGTAGACATCTGTTCTCCAAAAACGCTGCCTTCCCTGTGTGCAGTGCTGGTATTTGTAGTATTTACCAGAATTCAGCCCACAAATGCACACTCCTGCAAAAAGCTTAAGCTTTGGCCAAAGACACATATCCTGCTTATTTGATTTGGGAACTGCCCAAAATGAAGGAGAAAACTAAGGAAGTCATTATTAATGGCTGAGGAGAAAGGAGAGAGTTATCCCTCCTGGTTTGGTTTATACTGGAGTTGTAAGGAAACAAGGCTTTGCAAGCATGCTGCGTATTTCTGTGTTCTGTTGCTTCTGCATTTCCCCCCACACCCCCCCAAAGCAAACCATAATCTCTTCAATCCATTGACACAGGAGAGAGGTCTGAGATTCTGTATTCCTGTAAGGTTGATGTAACAGGGACATTTTCTGCTCCCCATTTTCTATTAACACCTGAGGAAGCAAGCTGCAGCATGCTCAACCTGGGAGCCCTTAAAGGAGAGAGATGTTGAGTGGCTCCAGCTGTTGAAAAAGCCTGGGTGTGGGCTGGCAGGAGAGGACAGGCCGCAAAATACAAGGTCGCTGGAAATAAGGTTGCTCCTGGAGCCATGTGTTTCTCCAGGGAGATAGGCATAGTTTTGGGTGAGACAGGCTTTTCTGCACTCAGGTGGTCTGGGTAGCAATTCACTGGGATTGGAGTGGTAGCTAAAAGTAGTCATTCCTCCTCTCTCCTTATCTCTTGGCTGAGTCAGATCTGAGATTAAATCTGTGATGGTTGTTTTGAAAGGGAATCGGCTGGCAGCTTTGCACCGGACCGGGAACGGCTGTCTCTGAGCCTTGGGAGGCAGGGTGCGTGTGGGCACTGGTAAATGCCACAGTCTGTGGAACTGGTTGCTATCAGACACAGGCTAGAGAACGGGGAGCACAGAGAGCTCTCCCAGCAGTACCTCAACCACACACCAACACTGTGGCTGCTGCGGTTCTTGGAACCGGCTCTGGGAGGGGAATAAATCTTTGTGCGTATGGAGGAGACCAAGCCTTTGGGCCCAGCAGCAGCCAGGAAACTGCACAGCAAAAGGAGACCAGAACTGGCTGCTTCGTGATGTCAAGGATCTAAACCAGCTAAAACTGGCTCAGAACGGGCAGGAGGGAGGGTAAACGTCAGCCTAAGGCAAGAAGGCTTGAAAAGGAGTACTTCGCTTCCTCCTGGTTTTATCCTGTGGTGCTACATACAGCAAGGCAGGGGAATCAGCTTCACAAGCTCTTTGTTTTCTTTGCCTTTCAGGGGCTGAGCAGCAGGGTATGGATGGAGCAGATCTGTCTTCTTTTGGGTTAGATTGTTCCTGAGACTGGGCTCCTGTTTTCGGGGGGGTTTTGACCAGTGGTTTGTGGTGAGCGTTCAGTATCCTGGCTGCTATGTGACAGCACTTTGTTGGTTAAGCTTCACACGCACTCCAGTGAAGACACCAGTGCTCGAGCTGTTGATTTTTACAACAGACATGCAGAACTTAGAGGGTTCTTTTGGCCTTCTCTTGTCCTGATTAGTCACCAGACCTGCTGTGCCAATGCCATCCCCTGTACCACAGCTGAAAGCTGTAATTTACAGCAGAGTAGTTTGGGTTTTGCAGCACTGTCTGCCTGCACTGCTCAAGGTGGACCTTCAGATCCATGCTGCAGCTGCAAAGGCTCAAATTAGACCGCTGTAACCCTTTCTTCTCTGGTGGTCTTGTATGTTTTGCCTATAATACCCATCACAAAGCACAAATCTTCAAGTTGGTGTAATTGCCCAGTTGAAGATTACTGTTTTGAGCTCTGGTTCGTTTAATAGCAGTGGCCACGATTCTCTTGACATATAAGAAAAGCAAGAGTTATAAGGAGGAGCAATCTTTATTTTTTATATCAATGGATGTGCTTTTGGGAGAAGAGGGCCTCCACGATGCCCTCTTAAAAGCCTGCAGAAATTTGGTTTAGCACAAACTGAGAGGAAGCAAGTCTGTCATTTCAGCTTGGGGTCTCTTTTTCTTCATGTTGTGTGGTCTCCATTTCAAATAACTATTGAAACCCTTCACAGAGGGTCTGTGTGCTTGAAATCCTGTGACCCCTTCTAACTGTAGCTCGACTTGCCTGTTTGCTTTTTAATTTCCTGTTAGAAGACAATGAAGAAGTCTGCTATGGAGATGAATCTTTGTAATCTCTTAGATGGGTTTTTTTGAGTCCTCTGATTCTGAATGGCAAGGCTGTAAATGATTGGAAGTGTTTCGCAGTAGTAGAGATTTTAAAGGGGACTCCCTCATGAAACCACTGCTCAGTGAAAGTCAGATACTTGGTCCCCCTTGCTGTTTACTCCCTTGCAAGATGTACTTTTTGCACAAGCCAGAGCTTCCCTGAGGCATAAAACAAACACACCGCTTGTGGAAAAAAATCAAGCAATTGGCTGAGAGGAAGAGCAGGTGTTTCTGTACTAAATGGCGATCTCCCTCCCACATCAAAGAACACAGCATGAAAAATGGTAGAAGCTGCTGTATCAAGCTGCAAACTCTGAAAATTGGTCCTTTTTAGTTAATTTAAGTGTCTTTTTTGGCACTTGGCTTTAATAATGCAAAAGTGGGATCCAGTTTAAAGAAAGCTAATAATGTATAGTTGTGGTCTTCTGTTTACAGAGTATGTGGTTAGAGTTGTTTAAGCGTGAGTCCCGTTCCTGGCAGAGTGCAGCCCTTGGCCATTAGCAGGGTTGAGTGTTTATGTGTCAGAAGTGGAAAGAGCTCTTGCCTGCTCCCACTGGAACAGAGGATTGGCTACAAGATTTTTTTTCTAGCACCTGGACTGCATTAAGGTTTATACATTCTGTTTGTTGGATGAGGAGCCCGTATCTGATGCTTGCATAGCACTGAGAGCCACTTGGACAGACCTGTTTGGTTTTGCCTTTTCATAGGAAAGTAATGCAGTAATTGCAGCAGCGTTGCTGCAGTGGGTGAACAGGACTGTAATAAAGGCTAACTTTGATGAGAGGGCTCTGAAGTGGTTGCAGGGGAGCGATGAAATGGTTTTTTGGACCCACTCCAGACAGCAGTTGGTCTCTACTGCCTTAGTATTAGCAGGTGAGATTTAAGCCCCGCACAGGAGGTGACTGCTCACATCAGAGACAAATTTGGTCAAACAGCTTCTTGGGAAGGTGGGGGTGCTTCTGTTTAACCAGAAGGGTTTGAAAAGTGCTTTGTTCATCCTTCAGAAACAGAACGTACCCTCACTTTTCAGAGAAGCAGGGACTGGGTATGAAATGGTTTGCAGATACTTGGATTAAATGTGCAGAGTATTGTCATAGCAACAAGAGGGAAACCCCCGCAAGGTAGGAAATATCAGTGCGAACAGGTGAAGTGAAGCAGGAAACTGTAGCTCTGAAGGGATAAAGCTGCTCCCAGCAATCCAGGTTCTAGGAGCAAAGCAATAAGTGTAATTGAGTCTAGTGAGGGGAGAGTATTTTAAACAGCTTCCAGAACTGTCGGTGGCAGCAGTATGGCACAGCTAGTAGAAACTATTTACCTATAATGCTCCCCCCCCACCTCCAAAAATGTTAGACCACCTTTTCAATTTATATTTTTTCCAGTAGTCGTCCACAGATGTTGATCTATATTAAACTTTGCAGCTAAGACTGAGGCAAGCTTTTAGTAGAAGCTTCAGTTCCATTTTAAGCAAGTTGGAGAGGGGCTTTAAAGTGATGCAATGTATTGTACCTGGTACAGAGTAGTGGATGGCAGCGTGGGGCCGGCTTTTCAAAGAAAATGCATATGGAGCATTTAAGGTGATATGGTAGACTAATGCTTGCTGGGTTATGAAAGGGCTGTGTACAGCCCACAGCATGTGGGAGGAAGGGAGTGTTCTGTAACTAGCTCCTGCATCTTGCAGCGCTGCAAGAGAGAGCCGGAGCAGCCGTAAGTACTTCTCAGATAATGTCACTCTCACATCTTCTTAGGGTCTTAAAAGAATTTAAAAGTCAAACAGAAGTGATAGTGAGGTTAGAGAGCAGACTTCCCTCTAATAACAGATTTTCAGAGACGCGCTGAAAAATCCATTTTAGTATTTCACACAACCAAAGGCAGTGGTGACGATTGGAGCAGCTGGTGGTACTCAGTATAACTGCCTCTTCCCTCTAATGCACGAGTCACAATGCGACCTGAAGTGGCAAGAATTTGCATTTCCACTCTGAGCCTAGCAAATAACTCTACACTGGCCAAGGATGTAGTAACATGATAACCGAGAACCAGAGTAAGGAACTTGGTCTATGGGGAAACATGCACGTGATTCTCCGGTTATGAAGGAACTGCCTTACATCATTGAAAAGGTTGATGAGCCTTTTGAGGAAGATGGTTGGTAACTACATGGAAGGAGCAGGTTAATGTCCCAGACAGTACACTATAAAACGGGTAATTTCTGTGCACTGTGCATTTTGGAGAGCAGTAGGCCTGCCTAAATGAAGTTTTATGCAAACCTCCTTTCAGCTGTGAATGCGCCATTAGGCTCCAGGGTAGATGGTTAAATTGCACTATTGATTTAATGTGCAAGAATATTTGTTAGTGCAGTGAAGAGATGCAGCTAATGACTTCTGTTGGCTTCTTCAGATTTTAGTCTGGCATACGAGGACAGAAAAGCCTGTGCTGGTGAATGAGGGGAAGAAAGGATTCACAGATCCCAACGTGGAAATCTGACTGTGCATGGCTGAGCGGAGACCAACACCTGGTAAGAGCTCACATTTTCGAACAGTAATGAGAAGCAACAGTAAAAGAGGAAAATAGTAGACAATGACAGGAAACAGATAAGAGCTCTTTTAAATCTGCTTTTTAATTTCCATTTTTCACATCTCTGTCTTGCCTTTACTGCAAAACTTCTTGAGACCATTAGTTAATCTCTCTTTTTTATCTTTAAGAGAAGCTGCTAAAGGGGAAATAGCTGGTGAGAGGTTGGGGGGAAGAAGAGAAATCCAGGGAGTGAGAGTTTAGGCAGAAGTTACATTGTTAAAAAACCAAACCCTTGTCTAAACAAGAAGGTTGCCTTATTAACTGTACTAATGTAGCTAAAGCACAAGGGTGAAGGATGTGGATTCATCCACCTGCAAACACCTGAGGAAAGCTAAGGCAGTATCAGTGAAAGCATTTTTAAATCAGGCAGAAGCTTTCACTGTGGGAAGAGTTTAATTTATATCCACATCAAAGCCACACAAAGTCAGTGACAAGGGAGGGCGTGGATTAAACTCCACATGAGGTATTTGTTTACCTAAGGCGAGCACGTAGCCTCTTCTTCCGTGGAAAGGAGGAAAAGAACATGCACGTTGATGGCTGACTGCCTGCTCATTTGTTCGTGCCCTGGCTTCTGACCTTTAATTACCCGAGCATCCTGGTGCGTTTAGTCTTCTGTATTTCCAGTGTGCACTCTGCACTTGGTTTGCTGGAGTGGAGGATGGGCTATTCGTTTCTATCGGCATCCAGACTATGTTGCCGCTCTTTGTCATTATGGGGAAAAAAATAAATGCACAACTCCCTTCAACTGGAGTGTAGAACCAGGCCTGGAGGGGAGAGAAGGTTGCTGCTTGTTCTCTTTTCCTCTCAAATAGAGAGAAGAAAGAGCAGCAAAGGAAGGGGGTAGATTGCTCAGCAGCAGTATATTTTTAACAGTAATGAGCTCTCTTATAGCACATTCCCTCGGGCTAACTGGATGGAGCCCTGCCTGCTGCAGCGGCCTGCCTTTGCAGCCCATTGGCAGGACAGCAGAGGAAAGCCTGCACTGCATATTATCTGCGCTATATATAGCGGCTTTGCAGAGAGGCCGTAGCTCTTCAGCGCTGTCACAACTGCTTTTCACCAACACCCAGTTGCCTAGCAGCAGTACTCACAGATCTGCAATCTGAGATGGGTTTTGGGATAGTTCCAAGGGGTGGCAGCTAACTGCAGCGAGGCAAAAGGGTAATAATATACATGCTGGTTGTGTCTCTGTTGCAGAAGATTTCTTCATGCACAGCCTGCAAGGTTCCTCTCCACAGCATACAACCAGCCAGACATGCAGTAGCCAGGACCTCTGCTGACTTCCAAGAGTTTTAGTGTACTGAAAACAAGCAACACTGCATACATAAACTACCCGGATTCCCCTGCCCTTCCTCCTGGACTCTGAGCAGAACCAGACGCTCTGGGGGTGGAGAAAAAGCACAGAAAATACAGGACTGACATCAGCTTCACTACAAGACCAGCTGCCTCGGGAGATGCTCAGTTTGGGAGAAGTGCATGCAGGGCGCGATGCACTGAAGACACGGCCCAGCTGGAATGGTAGTCTAGACTGAGGGGGCTGTTTTACAGGACACGAAAGCGAGAGCGAGAATGCCCACAGGAGCGTGTTGGCCCCTGATGACTTGTTTTTCCTGAGACACACGTACCTTGTGGCTATGTGTGCAACAGCCTAAGCAGCTCTCTGTTCATGGAGGGGACAGCTGCCTTCTGAGATGGCACCTTAGCCCTTAATTTTAAACCTACTTTAACCAGTGTTTATTACGCTGCACAAGATGGGAAGGTTTTGGGGGAGGGTGAAAAGCAAGGCAGGTTAGAACAAACCCATTAAGTATCTCTGTTCTCTTTGTATTGCCTCTCCTTTCCCTTCATTGGTTTCATGGTTTGGAGGGCACTCTGACATACCTCTGTGTTCCTGGATGGAGTTATGTTTACAGCATGTGGTTCTCTGTTCATCCATGCTAAAATAATTGGAAGTGGGTTTTAATGAGATTGTTGTGGCCATACACCATAATACTTCATCCAGGCTCAGATCTTGGTTCTGCTTAGCTCTAATTTGATTCACATGAGCACTAGGTGTGGGATTCTCTGAAGGATGCTCCTACATAAAGCCAAATTTCCACTCTTAAAAAATAAAGTTAACTGCTTCAAACTAGGGATTGAATGATAAAAGCTGATTTTAGTGCATTTACCATTCTACTGGAATGTATCCTTTTCAGCCCCCTTTTCAGGGCCATGCCATGCTGCTGCAGAGCTACTGGCATGAAAAGCTGCGCTGGAGCAGTTCGAGGGTTAACTTCTGATGGATAGAGCAGCACCCTTGTAAAGGGGATCCTGTGCTTAGTGCTCTGTTTCTTCAGCACCTAGCTTGAGATAGGCTGAAAAACTCTATGTAGAACATTAGTCGCCTCTTCCCTGTTCTGTAACATCAAAGGACCTGAGATAGCACTGATGAAAGGGTTTTCTCTGACGAAACTGTGTTTTGCTTCTCAGTGAGAGACACGGGACTGAGCAATGCAGAAGAGGAACCTGGGTGCTACTACCTTGGTTGACTCTGTATTTGAGATTGACACACTTGCTGAGGAAGAAGTTCAGGTGCAACATACCCCTTCTCCCCACCTCCAGCCCCTTTAAAAAAACCAAAACTTACCTCCCCCTTCATAGTTGTTGTCAAACCTTTGATCAACCCCCACTGTCCCAATTCTTTCAAAAAGGTCTGAAGCACAATTTTACCTTTGAATTGAGGGAAAATGTAATCCTGGAAATAGACTTGGTTATTTTTAGCCCTAACACATAGAACTGTTAAAATGCTATAGATTTGATTGTTAGCTTCACAGTGCAGAAGTCTCCCCTTGGACTAATGACATTGTGTATTTCCTAATATTTAAAAAAAAAAAAATTTTTTTTTTGTAAGTTATTTTCTCCCATTGTATATCAAAACCATTGGGGAAAAGTTGCATTCTTTAGTTCCCAGTCACAGAAACCTTGCTATGTAGCCTTTACAAAAGTGTTCCTTTAGATGCAACGGCTGAAGCGCTACTTGGATAGAAAGCATTTGATGCTACTGGCTGCTTTACGGGAACGGGGATTGTTATCTTGTATTAAAACAGTGGCTCTCTGCACTCCAGCAGATTTATTCTGTTATTGTACGAGCCTTCCAAGTTCACTTCAGTCTGCAAACCCTAGAGTGGAAAGAGACATTTTTAAAGGACTACAAAG
The DNA here is from genome assembly GCF_030463565.1 of Pelecanus crispus. Lineage (NCBI taxonomy): Eukaryota > Metazoa > Chordata > Aves > Pelecaniformes > Pelecanidae > Pelecanus > Pelecanus crispus. The sequence continues at coordinate 3,700,178 of NC_134661.1, read as the reverse complement.
TTTTCATACCATCTAAATAGTTTCCAACTGATGTCCTCTCCTAGCTGCATGTTTTGTTTCACTAATCCTAACTCCAGTCCCTGCTGGGTTGCAGCCTTCCCTCCTTGGAAGGAAATAACTTTCAGAAAAATGCAAAGGATCGAGTTCTGAACACAACCCTGCATATACGCTCCACTCTCCTCAAAGTTGGTCACAACAAGCCTGGGCCCTTCCAACTTGCACAGAGGCTACACCGTGGTCCTTGGGAGCAGAGATACGTATGTTCAGTAAGACCAGCTCTGGCCAGGATGGAGTGTATTAGAGCTGCACTGTCTGTTCTCTGTTTTAAACAAACTGTATTTAAATTTGTTAAATAAAATTATGGTTTCTAAGAGCCAGAATACCCCGCAACTCCATTATCAGAGACAGTGCATGTGTTTGGTATTTCTCTCATAGCCTGAATCCTCTGGTTACTGGAACAGAAAGCAGGGGCTGAGTGACTTCTCAGAGATTCTGAACAGATTTGCAGCTTGAATTTGATCTCTTCTTCTCCCTAAAGAGATGGGAGGTCCTCAGTGACTGCGGAGCTGGTGAGTTAAAAAAAACATGTCATGTTTTCCTAAATCCTGCGTTTCTGTTTTGAGGGACAAAAAGAAAAAAGAAAACAGGACCCAAGATTTCACAGCAGGTTTAACTAGAAAGTATGGATCTGCTTTCCCATTTGCAACTATGTGTGCAACCCCTTTACTTCCATACCAACAAAAATCTGATCCCTGCTCATTTTAGAAGGGGGAATTTCATCTTTAGGTGCTTCACAGTGAGAGCAGGGGCGGAGGGATGACTGGAAAGCTAACTTGTCCTTTTTCTCCTCCTGCACCTCCTCCTTGGAAGTTCTCATTCCTGCCTGGCCTGAAACATGATGATATATTTGATAGAGGACAAAACACATCTCACTTTTTAAAACTTTTTTTTTTCCTTTTTGAGAGAGAGACAACCTCCATAGTAAAACTTAGTGGGGGAAAAAGCTCGAATTAAAGTAATTTGACAACCAACTTGGTTTCCAACAAGTGAACAAGTAACAGCCTCTTTGCAGAGCGAGTTGCTAAATTCTGCCTGGAAGCACAACAAAATGGTTTTCCGTACCTGGTTACTCACATGTTCACCAACTATTTTCTCCCTATGTAATCATAAAAACAAGGAGGCCAGCAATAACACGTTTTTAAAGTCACTAGAGAGCTGAGCTCAGCTTTCAGTTCAGATGGCTTCCGTTCTTGCTCTCTCTCTGTCTCTCTCTCCTGCCTCCAGTACCTTTTTACTCCCCCACATTCACCAGACGGTCCATAACATCATGCGCAGCCATCCAAGTTGTGGGTCCTCAGTAGTGCAGGGAGATGAGCTTCTGCATCCATCTATGAAACAATGGACTCTGGCTCCTTCGGGGCCCATTCTCTCTTCTGACCTTACCGCCAAAGAGCAAATCCTTTACCTGGGTCTAGTGGAAATTAACATGCCCAAGTGCCTGGGCCATCATGTCCCCAGACATGCAACCAGGAATATTCAAGATGAACCGAACGTGGGAAAGAAACTCTCATCAGTCCACATACTGGGTCCTTCCTAAATAAGGTATGTCGACAGATTGTATTATCCGTCCTGCAGTGCGTTCTTCAAAAATGACAATCTGCAGAAGAGAGGGATATATAAAGTTCCTTCATACAAAGGCTGAGTTACTTTAAATATTTTTAGGAGGAAAAGGCATACGATCACAGCAGGGGAAGGAAGCATCATTTAAAGAGCTCAGTCAATATGAGTCTGAACAGTAACTGTGATTCTTCTTCAGCACCACATGATGCAGAAAATGAACCAGCATCAAATCAGGTTTGTCTTGATTTTTAACTTGACGCAGTGCTTTGAAGTTTAGCTGCCATCCTCATCGTGTCTTAATGGTTGTCAGAGCCATAGTCAGCTTTAGAACAGCACCTTCCCTCATTTTCACAGATCTTAGGAGGTAACAGTCTCCTTCCTCTCTATTGCACTGGTTTTCAGCTAGAGATAGGTAATTAATGTACTGTACATGTCTAGCTCTTTGGGACATGACTCAGAGCAGGATCTTTAATAATACAGACCAGCAAAGAGAAATGCCACCAAGGCCTCTCACCTCATTGCTCCCTTTCCATAACCAGGGGCCAGGAAGGTAGAGTGTTTCCTGAGGTCCAATTTTCCAGTAGCGGCCCAGGTTCTGACCATTGACAAATACAACTCCTTTTTCCCAGCCCTAGGATCAAGACAGTACACAGAATTACTGATGCAGCTGTATTGCCTAGTCAGCATCCCCACAGGAAACTAAGCCTGCGTTCACACTTGCATTCTTTCAGGCCACTTTCTGCAGGTTTTCTGCTTGCAACTCCCTGAAGCCATGAACATTTAAGTAAGCCCTGTTGACAGGAGTTATCCTTCATGTACTAATTAAAAGGATAAAGCTTTAAAAAATGTGTAATTCACGATTCAGGCTTGTATAGGAAACGTCATCCTTTTGAACAGACATATCTTTATTTCTTCCCAAGCATAGAATATCTCCCCTCACCTACTTCCCAGGTGACAGAAATACTGCATTGCTACTGACTAGCATAATTTACAAAAAAGCATAAATGGAAAAGTAACAGTGCAATAATGATTGGCATGAACCTTGGCTCTAAGGGAGTGAAATCAGAGGGGGAAGTTTAATAATACTTAATATCTCATTTTAAGTTCTGTGCAAGAGCAGCAGTCTTCCACAGAAGGAAGATGTGAACGCTAACTCTCACACCATGTCTACAAAGAAGTGACTCTTTCCATATCACGTTGAGGAGGTAGTGATAACACTAGTGCCTCCTTTATTTCTTGTGCCCATTACTCCTCTGCAACTAGAAAAGAAATAGCATTTGTATATCAATAAAATGACTAAGTGTTCATTAGCAGCTCTGCAGGGTCTGTATTGCACGTTTTCTCATCAGGATCACTACAGACTGAAGATATTTACCTGCCAGCTTGAGAAGACTTCTACACCCTCAAAATAATTCTCTTTCTCCAAGATCAGAGGAAGACTACAAAACTACAGACTACAAGACAGAGCTCAGTCAGAGCTATTACACAAGTGTCTCTCTAACCAGCTTTTTAAAAATCTTGATCAAGAAAAAATAGGGGGAAAAGAAAAACAGGACTTGCCTGTAGCTTCAAGAAAGTGTCCTGTGGCTGATGCTCTATCCACAGCCTTCCACGAAAAAAACCCGGACCGACAAAGTAATCTGGGACTGCACTCCATCCAGCGGTATGTCGCAAGCTGTAAGAGAATGACCAAACACAGCAGGGAAGCACCACGCAGCACTGAAAGCCACAACACTGGTCTCAAGATCATTGCAAACTGCTGCTTACAATGGCGGATGGCTGTTGTTACAACAAGGTTGCTATTTCCTTGCGTGCCTGAAATGTCAAGCAGTTGCTTTCTAGTGGTAGGACCTAAAGGTAATACTCTTCATGCTGCAAAGGGATGGAGTGTTTATCTCCTGTAAACATTCAAGGCAAGCGCCTAGCTGATCTCTCCCCTCCACTTAAGATAAGTGTACTGGTGATACATGTCTCAGTCTTCATTATCCTATGCTTGCCACGTCACTGATAGGCCAATTTCTGGTACGAGAAAAGGATATATGGGGCTATCACCATCTCTAATACTTTACAGCAACGTAAAAATCTCTGCATCATGTTGGCTGCTGAAGCGCCCACCCTCCTTCAGATGTAACAGTGCCATGGTGCAAGCTTTAAATGCATCTGGCTTGCACAGGCTAAAGGAAAACCTGCAGAATTGGTAGGATTCAAAACAGACATTCCTGCCCATGTTCCTATCGAGGAATGTGAACACATCCTTGCAAGTTTGCAGTAATTAGGGGCAATCTGACATTATTTCTTACCTGTGGCAACAATTTGGGAGCAGGGGACAAACAGAAGAGAAAATAAGGAGTGTAGAAGCCCCACAGAAGCCTTGAGCTTCTGTCAGAACATGTTCCTTACGAACTGCATCTCTTGGATTCAGGGAAGTTATTGATCCAGTGCAGCTTGGCTGCTACTGAATTATTCAACTAAAAGCCTACGACAATTCCTTTCACAATACCATGCGCTCCATCCTCCTACGCAGTGACTGTAAGCTGATTGTGTTTCATTGCTACTGGTCAATTGCCAGTAACTGACGGCAGTGTTGACTAATCTTGCTTTTGTTCGGGCATGGCAGTTCGCTTGCTTTAATGTTCCTCACTGGAAATATTCTTCTAAAATCCTGCAGTCAAAGGTTATGCAAGTTACCCCATCAATAAGAACCCTTCAGGTAGCCCCCCCCGGCACCTGTTAAGATTGTCCTTAGAAATTTCAAAATGTAGATGTTTTTTCTTTTAAAAGCCATTTCAGTTTAACATGGCTTCTCTCTCCTTCCTACACAAAATGCAGGAGCTGTGATATCTTGGGGGATGCACATGTGTTACTTTCTGGTATTAACAACATAACTGAAAACAGTCTCTCTGGATCGTGGCCAGAGTCCATAGGGCATCTGTTGCCTTAAACGTTTGCTAAGGTTTTCTTTATCTACTAACAGAGGCTCCTTGACTTACCCCTGCCAGATTTCTTTTGCAGTCTTTCTTGAATTAAAGCAAAATAACTTAAAAAGAGAGGAAGCCATCTGGGCTTGTTAATGTACTATTAGTAGCTTCCTAGAATTAATCCGTCCCTTGCGAGTTTGAATTACTAAATATATCAGCCATATTGCTAATTTCAAGAAAGACACAAACTTCTCCAACATGTGGGTATGTTGGGACCCACCCCTTTGGGTAAGCCATGCTTTCACCTACCAGATCTAACCCTGCTGTACAGGCTGTAAGGAAGTCTTTAAATCCTCCACACTGGGAATACATTTTGCCCCTAAATAATGGTATGGATAAAGTGGCACAATTTCCTGCACTATTTTGGGCAAAGGTATCAGCAAGGAACTTAGCACTGCAAAAACTTACCTACCTACTTCTGCCTTGTGTTGCCCTTCTGATACATTTAACTGCTACCTGTTAGATTTTGTACTGCTGGTAAACAGTCGGTTTCAAATGAGGAAGAAAAAATTTTAAATCCCACAAACCTTTTCATGAAGCCAGGTTTCATCTCCAAACTGTAAATCTTGAAGTTCCTCAAAGGGGTTTTATTCAAGAAGACATCACCAATTAAGCCTGCAAGAGCAATGGGGGTAATGAAGAGTTGAAAAACAGCTAAAGCGGATAGATTTTCCTATTTGAATGCAAGGAACAGCAGGAGATGGAAAGCAGCCACATTCTGCAATGGAATTAGAGTCCATATGGTCCCATTGCTCATCCAGATTGAGTGGGGAACATCACTATACTCTGGCCTCTCCACTCGCTCTTCAGCTTCAACTCACCAAGCCGTTAAACACCCTCCAAGCAGAAAACATCGTTGGCACACGCAGCAGATGGGGTTTTGTTGTTATTGTTGGTTTTTAGTTAGCTGTCCATGTATAGACTTTTTTAAAGCAGTAGATCAGTTACTTCTCTAATAGACACAGCAAAATATAACATGGGCAAGCACTAATGCCCAGTGCTGATCCAGCACTTTTCATCCAAGGATCTTAAGATACCTTAATAAGTAATTTACTTTTAGCACTCTCTTGTTAGATAAAGTTATTCTCCATGTAGCGGGCAAAGCCTGAGTCCTGATCCAGCCTCCTAATTACAGGACTGCAGCTGAGACTGCCTAAGCAGCACAGAGGCTTTATACACCTCTTCTGCAATAAAATAAAATTGGTACAATCACATGCCTAACTCCATTAGTCTATTTTGTGTAGTTTTTGCATACAGCTCCCCACTAAAATAGAATCCTGGGGTTTTGACCTCTTCCAGCTCCACAATTGTGTGTGATAGACTTGAACATTTTAGTAAATTCCGCTCAACAAGATGCAATTCATTTCTCCTGATATTGTGTGAGTTTTTAAATGTTGTGATCCTCCAATATCAAACCCCCAGGGGAAAACACGGATTAAAAAAGGTATTTTCCTTCTCTCCCTGTGAAGTAACATGCTCACAGAGCAAGAGAAAGGGTACCCTAACATCACCTAGCAAGTCTAGAGGAGAATAAGATTCATTGATGGCCTTGGGTTTAGTTGTACCCCTATAAAATAAGAAGCCTTAATGCAAGCCATCACGCAGCCACTACTTTTCATCGATGATCACTCCAGACAGGGGGTGATGAACTGTTTTTTTTAACAAGTTCCCTCTGTCATACTGTTTCCCACCGACTCCCAGATGGTAGTCTTGGCTAGCACTACGATAGCTGTATTGGGTCTTCAGTTTGGTTATGTGTAAAGCACACAAGAAAGACAGTTCTACAGTGTTTAAACTCAGAGAACGATCTAGGATAGTTTGAGAACAAAGAATTTAACTTACCTTTCCTCTGGTCATTCAGTGCCAGGCCATAATTGACGCGACCGCGGTTCTCTACCAAGAGTCTTAGCTGCCTGAATCCCTGTGAAATAAAAACAAAAGGAAGAGCATCGGCTGGACCAGTGCACAGCATGTGCTGTATCAGCCGTAATGCTTGGTTAACAGAGGTCAGTAGAGGTGTTCAAGAGGGGAGGTCACACCTATACCTTTGGCAGTTGCAATTTATCTGTTTACTTTAAAGTTCTGGATTATGTGACAGAACAGTGTCCCCATATCTTTCAACTACTGCAAATAGTTATGCCACTGAGGAACTCAGCCTTTTCATAAAAGTTTCCTTTTTTTTCCTGTTGAATTTTTAAGTACCATTTTGATATCGCCCACAGAGCCAGAAATGGAATTTGACATAGTATAGGCTTATGTCATATAGCTCTCCCACAAGTCATAAGAACAACTGGTATATACACCCACTCACCTACTCCTAGGAGTCATGCTCAGCTCTGTTGACATGCGTTCAGTCAATATACTAGTCTTACTGCCAACTTCTGCCAGGGTAAGACTACTCTCAGAGCTAAAGAGAGGCATTCCCCCTCATTTCATTTGAGACCCAAAAGGTGCAAAAGCCCCCAAACCCCCTTAAAACCTGCTTTGTGCTAAGGAAGATGAAGCCTACATGGACTTAATCATGGACTTAAAAACCGGTACTCAATGTCTACAGTTACTCAATGTCTACAGTTGTGGGTGTGGCAGGAAGGCTGGCAAATTTTGTGCAGCAAGGACTACAATGACTTGAATTTTCTCCATGGAAAAGTATTAAAAAATCACTTCTCAATCACAAATAGTAACCTGGCAGTGAAATCACACTGTATTTCACTAGTGAAATAGTGTCTAATTAGGGTACGACAACTGCTCCCTGTGTCAGGCTACTGTACCAGCTAGTTAAATGGATTAGGTGGGAGATGCCTTCTTGAGAGCTATGCCTCTTTAGTGGTCTTGCTTCTGTTATCCACATACTATTGCTGTGAGCAATCTCCAATTAGTTACCTGTCCTTCAGGAAGGGAGAGCTCCACTGTGTTGTAGTCCAGCTCACCAACATACATGGTATTAACAAACACCTGCAGAACAGAGCACGAGAGAGGAGAGCAACTTCTCATAATTACACTATAATCATGTGTTGCAAAGGTTACTACTTGAAGGTGTATTTGGGGAGGAAATTGTCTCTACTTGAAACTAGAACTCAGCATCCGTAACTGTGTCACTGATTCAGTCGGGGGGGGAATCACAGCATTTCTCAGAACATTCAATATTCTGACGTTTAAAGATATTATAAGTTTTAGTAGACTGGAACCTCAAGCTGATTCACAAATGATAAGGGTTGGGGCTTAGCTGAGAACTGAAAAGAGCGAATCACACTTCTAATCTAAAACTTCACATTTTCCTTCATGGGTGACCCATTTCCTGCCTAGCTGCCAAGACCAATGCATTTACATCTGACTGAAGTTAGTCACAGTTGCCCTCTGCTCCTTACCTGTGCTCGGTCGCGGACATGGTCCCTTGAATGCAGATGTCCACCACCAAATATGACAGTCTCATAGAGCACGTATCCATACGACTGCCCACTGCTATCATTTAGATGCAGATTCTCCATGTTAATAGGAAACTCTGACTTAATGGGCTGCAAATGAGAAACAAATTTAACGGCAGAAGTGGCCTCTCAGCATTGACAGGCCACATAGAGGCAATTCATTTAAGACGGGTGTTCCACTCTGCCACAGGTTACATTTACCCTGTAAGCCTCCAGAGGTCTGTTCCAACCTGAATTACCTTATGACTCTATGAAAGCTACAGCAATGAACATAAGGTACCAGAAAACGGAGCCAAGGACTTGCAAAACTGGAATTGCAAGAGAACAGAAGTAGCAGTAAAAAAAGGTGAGATAAAAGATTTGCCTCCTTTGCATACCCTTGACAAAACATACCCCAACCTTATCCTCATGGAATAACAAGCCAATGCACTAATTGCCTTTTCCACCTAAGAGGTGATGCCTTTTAGTACTGAGATGCATTAAAATTGGTAGTACTACCTGTAAAAGAGATGGCAACACATCCCAGAGAGAGATACATTGATGCAACAGGATTGCACCATATGATGCCTTGCTTTCAATCATGGGAGGGAGAGGAAGAGGCTGGCCTGTGATGCAAAAAGAAAGAGAAAGATGGAACGACGATTTCAGATGCAAAAAGCCAACACAGATTTAAGGCCCCTCCAGATCTCCTTTGGTCCTCCTTCCCATCTTTTAGAAAAAGTACCCAGCCAGTCAACCAACCAGAGTCACCGGGCTCCAGCAGAAGGGCCAGTTTAAACAAGTCTCTGATTTAATACAGTAGGTAGAACAGTATTTGGTTTTTGGATTTATAATTACCAATGATCATGCTGAAGAGTTGTCGGAGCTTGAAAAATTTGGATGTATAGTCTCCAGCCTCTGTCAGCACAGCGTCATAATCTGAAAAAGAAGCACATATGTTTTAAAAAACATACAGCAGCTCTGGGACAGCCTTCATGTACACTGTCATCAAAGAAGTAAAAGCCCAAGGCACAATTCTCTTGGCACTCGCTATATTATGGAAACCTGTACACTTTTATCTGTGTGAATGTAGCTAGACAAGCATTGAGTTGCTTAATTTGGAGAGGAGCCACTCACTGAGGAGCAACATACTTCTAGAGATCTAATTTGCATATATCCAGAATTTCACACAGAATAAAGTCAACAATTAACAATTTTAACAAAGGGCTGTCGGGATGAAAAGAGCTTTACGGTACAGTTTGACTTGATAAAATTAAAAACCAGAACGGTATCTTGGATCACCATCTTTCCCTAGAAAGAAGAGCCAGCATGGAGATAACATGAAGCAAAGTCATCATCTGCAACTTCTATTCCCAGTTCAGAATGAGGGGATCCTCCACATCCTGGAGTGGGTCTGAAATAGGAAACACTAACGTAAGCCCCCCTTTTGGACAGGCATTTGCTTCTGAGCTATGTTCCAACTCATCTCTCCAAGACAAAGTGGTTGTACTGATCATTACTCGATGCTTCTGTCAACTGTAACTAGCCCAAAGGGTAGTCTGAGCTGCACTCTCACAATAGGTGCATGGGCAAGGCAATGAAAGAAAACTCACCGTAACTGGTGACATCTGACTTGTATTCATCAGCCTCCAAAGCACCATTCATGAAGCCGAAGTTGGTGCCTCCGTGAAACATGTAGAGATTGATGGATGCTCCTAATTTGAGGATGCTCGCTACAGTATTCACCATTTCTGTAAAGGAAGGGCAGTGCCAGGAAGGCCACAGACCAAGAAGCTAGGCTAACACTCTTCCAGTAATTCAAAGTAGACACAAACATTCTGGTCCTTGTCAGTCAGTCACGCCTGTGTAATTACAGTGATTTGTATTGTGATTTGTATTTTGCCCTCAGTAAGGGCAGCACGTCTATTGACATATTGGGAGATACTCATACATTCAAATATACCTCTTCTATAGGTGAAAAAGGGTAAAGCTCCTCTACTTGAGCAGGAATTTTGCTTTTGAGCAGAAGAGTTGTAAGGACTACTCCATCAGACTCCTAAACTCAACACATCAATGACCCGATTACAAAGACAATTGCAGGAGGATGAAAGAGTCATTAAAATAGTCTAATATAGCTCTGTTTTCACTGCACTTTAGATGTCCTGGAGGTTCTGGGGTTGTTGATTTTTTTTTTTTTTTAGTATTTGTCTTCCTTCCTAATGAGCTTTTAATCTGGGAAAAAAAACCTGATACTTTTCAAAAGGTGCTATACTTGCAAAAGGCTTAAGCTCCCCATATTCCCACAAAAGGTAAAACAATCCTCTCTCAATGAGGAGTGTTTATTCACTAGACAAGTAACGTTGTTATAATGGAGGTTTCATAAAACTTGTGATGTTTTTACAAAATGCAAATAAAGTCTTCACAGGATTTAGATTAGCTCAGCAGGTGAAAGAGATGATTTAAATCACTGAGCTGCATTTTTAAAATCAACACAGAGTAGCACGAGGCCTTAGGACACACTGACATTAATATCTTAAGACATTTGGCTCTCTGCACACCCCTTAGAGTCTTCGAGGAATAAAGAGCTGCTGTTTACTAACACTACTAAAGAAGATCCAAGGCACAGCAATGAGACCCACTCACTGAGAGATTATTCATTTACAAAGACTCACAGAAAGCAAAGGTTACAGCAAGAGAGAAAATTTGAAGAAGTTGTATGTCATTTTCCTGTGACTCTCTGCCGAGCAGTAAACTCCCCTATCTAGAAGAACAGTATATGGTGCTCACCGTCTGCATCAAAGACGTAGTGAGGGCCTCCCCAGTTATCAAACCATCCGGTCCAATACTCCATGACCATCTTTGGCTGATCTCTCTGTATCAGAACAAAAACCAAGAGTTAAAATGGAGACAGGGCAGTCTTGCACTCATGCCTATTTTCCAGAGAAGCACTGTTCAAACACAGTTTGGCAACATGGTTTACAGAGGGTTTTCTTCTCAAGTTGACATAAAAAAAAAAGCAGCTAAGGAGCTCTGAACAAGTGAGGAACAAGATGCTGTGGGGCAGCCATGCCCAGAACAGGCAGGCAAAGGAGGGAAGTACTCTGCTAGGCACAAAGCAAAAACCACGGCACACAATCAGGTGATACCAAACATTGCTGGATATTGTTGTTTGGTAGAGCTGTAGCAAAAAGACAAACCAACTGTCACTGTTTAGCTTCTGCTAGAAATACACATTTATAAATGCCTGCTTATCAGCTACGCCACTGCCAGCTGAGAGTTTGCAGGTGCACTGCAGCCAATGCTTGCCAAGGTAGGAACAGTAGACCTTAGCGCCTTAATGCCTTTTTAATGCCGCATATGGTGTTGGCAGGAAAGAATTAGCCTTTGCAGGAATTAGGTCTTCATTAAAAAGGCTCTGCACACAGAGCAATTGCTTCCCACTTGTCACCGCTTGCCAGTTCCCTTAGCTCCTGTGGAATTCCACCCGGCCCCATCACACTGGACAGGACAACATGTGCTCAGCCTGGCTGGCACTCCTTGCTCATTGTATTTATTTCTAGTCAAGGCAATTTTGCCCTTTATTTGATAGGGGCTTTATCTGATGCCACATGAAATGGCCAAGGTAAGCGGCATTAAAGAAACTCATGTTTCATTAGGAGAAAACAACCGCATGTGCCTGTAATAATCGAATTGTTCCAGGTTCATTCCAGCTCTTGGAAATATGTTTAATCAATCTGTCCCCAGTAAACTAGTCAAAGGAGTTTTATCACCCTCTGGAATAAGAGACCATAACAACTAAAAGATAACATAGCTTCATAATCCTTATAAACATGAATGACAGACTTCCCATCTTGTAATTAGTAAGTGTGGCAAAGGAGGAGCTGCTTTTATCGGGCCATGTTGCATTTGTGTATTCAGTTGGTGGGGAAGGTGCTGCCTTCTGTTCATTTGCAGGGTTTGGGGAATTTTATAAGACCTAAAGAAGGTGAAAGCACATGCAGCAGAGCCTCTTTTGCCTGTACAGCAAAAGAAAACAAATTAAAGTGGTAGGATTCAACGTTCAGCATGCCAGCAGCAAGGTTTCCTTTCACAGTCCAGGCAAAAGCCAAGGGAAGAGATCAGAAGAGAATCGATCACAGCCACGGGCAGATGTCAGTTGTTCACATCTTTCCAGGCTGACATTTGGAGCAAGCAGAGCAAGAGGGAAAGAAGAGGACGGAGGATGCAAAGAGAGAGAGAACCTGTCACTAAAAAGCAAACTTGTTATTCCCTCACTATTCCCTCATCACACAATCAAGATACTTTTTGCATCAGGTGTTCATTACGCAATTCCCTATCCCTGATTCACATCTCCGACAGCATAGGGGGGTTAAAGACGCTGAAGCAGCACAGTAAATGTAAATGCTTTTCTGCAGCGAGCACTGTTAAATGCCAGGTAGGCTGGGCTGCTGAGAAGGCAGGAAGAGCCTGGGACTGCGCTGTGTGGAAGATGTTTTGTGAAATTACTGTGGAAGCATATCTGAAATCAAGGTGTTCCTCTGATCGGTTCTGCTGCAGGTCCTAGCAAAAATAGGACCAAATACCTAGTGGAGCCAATACTTTGTTCTGCACAGCATGCCATTAATACAACTTTACATATCTACACTGAATATGAGATATTGGAGACGACTGAAGCACCCATCACAGTGTACCCTGAAAGAACTGCAGTAGATCAGCACCCAGCATTTGAAGACTACAGTTTTCAAACGTGCTCCTGATGGCACCCACAGCATCAGGGTAAAAGAGGTTGGGGAAGGAGACGATTGAACTTCATGGGAGAGGTCTGACAATTGCAAAGTAGGATGCTGCCAGGTATCAACGCTTGAAAGTGTGAAGAAATCTAACCCTTAACAGCTGAACGCAGGCCACAGGGCACAGCTGAATGGAAAGCCTTTAAGAAGGTGCTGGATAACAGCATACTTAAAACCTTCACTTTCCAGAGAAATCATCATAAGTATTTTCACTGATTCCACAATGATTTGGCCTAATGAGAGGGAAGCCCAAACATTTGGTCAAGAAAACCCCAAACCAACACACAAAACCAAAACAGGCTACCAGTGCTTCATTTCTAAGGCTGTCCTGGAAAATCTAGGTGAACAAAGTTTTTCTGCATCTTACCTGTACTGTGTCCAGATATTTCAGTAGCCCAGGTTCCAATTTCTGAAAGTTAACAGTGGCCAGTGCTATTCGGAAAAGAAAAAGGTTTTATTAATTTAGACACATACAAAATGCCTAGGGGGCCATCTCCTTAGGCATCAGCCCAGCACAAGCTCAAGGGGAACTGGAACATCTTCTGAACCACCAACAGAACCTCCTCGGAAATTTCCCATTGAAGTCTTCACTTAGTACGCAGAATCTAACTGGACCGCAGCACACAGTGGAATACTTGCAGGCCATCTTTTTAGCTGTGATGTTCAGAGATACTAGAAAGAGAGAGCATCAGAGCAGCTCATGGGGTGTCACAAGCTTTAATTAGAGGCTGTAAAGCACTTGGAGATCTTCAGATAAAAGGCACCACGTAAAGGCAAGCTTATTATTAGAAAGTCATATCTGGATGCCACACTGATCTCGCAGGCTTTAGCTGCAGGAATCGCTACCCAGGCAATATCTTACAGCTTGTCATGTCTGTGGGGGTAGGCGAGAGAAAGCACAGTACAAGTGAACCAGATAGAAATTGTAATTGGAAGATTTATCTGTGCTTCTGCCCTGTGCAGCATGGGGGAACTGGCAAGTAGTTTGTGTGCGCTGCATGTACAGCGAAAGTCGCTGCATGATCTTCAAGCACTGGAGTGGGAAGACCTGCCTGCAGGAGATGATGCATTAGAGGACACTAATCGGGTATCACTGTCCCAGCCCCTGCTACACGTTTGAACCATTTTCATACTTTTCCAGCCCTCGGTCACACTGATGATATTTCTCCCAAGAAATTTTGAAAACACAGGAGCAATGATATGATTCTGTATGAAAAATTGACTTCTTACAAGAGAGCTGGTATCAAATCCAGCCCCAGTTGTGTCAGACAGAGCACTTCAAACAGAATACTTACAGAAGCAAAAGCTCACTTCTCACTATTTATACCTTGATTTTAATAGGCTGACCCGTGTAGCGTGCTGAGCTGAAGAATTTGGCACAGGCAAACGTGGTGGAAGAACAAATTCAAACATGGATTTAGCATTGACGTAACACGTTAGTTATCAGTCCTGAAGGCGAACGTGCCCAGTTCTGCTCTTCATGCACACCACTGAAAATGGTGTAAAGGTGCGGAGAACCAGTCCCCAAAGCCTTACTCATCCCTTCCACAGTAGGTACTTTTCACATACACACAGCTTTCCACCATGGTGCTTTAGCCATGGCCTGGAAGTGAGCCAGAGGTTTTATTTTGTCACCCATCAGCTCCCAGCTGTACCAGGTCAGATTAGAGCTGCCTGGTTTGGGATTCTTGCCACTGACTGTGCCCGTGAAGGCAGGCGGATTGCAGGAGCCACACAGGTACTCTGAGACCGACCGAGGTTTTTTCCCTACAGCATGGGACATGCCGCTATACCTATGAGCACAAAGGGGACCCGCGACAACAAAAGCTTTCCTCCTCATCCCCTGAACAGTGGCCACTGAACAAGGGCTACAATGCTGTAGTCTCGGGTCCTTCTACAACAGACAGTTTTCTCTGCGGAGCACCAGACTGACTACTCCTGGCATTAACAGGAACCTACAAATGCTTCTTGGAAAGAAATTGGTACACCACTGATGAACAGCACAAACAAGATGACAGAATCACTGCATTAGTTTTCGACTCCAGTATGGAGCCTTCTATTTTCTTAACACATTTCTACAGTGGATTTTGTTCTCTCTCCTTTAGTGCTTTCATAACCACCTTGCTGCTATACCGCTTTGAGCCCTAGTTATTCCACACATCTGATTACTTGACATGTTGACTCTAATGAGCAGATTGTTGTGACATCTAAGAGGCAAATTGGTATCAAAGAGCTCTCAGCATGCAACACGCTGGAAAAGACAACTCCAAACAAGAACGAGCTCTGAGGCAGTAAACATTCCCACAGAAGATGGTGAGGGCTAGGCAGGGATTTCCACACCAGCCCTGCCGCCTGTCAGCTTGCTGGCAGGAAGAGAGTGACTCTATGTGGTCAAGGCTGGAAACTGCTGCGCTCCAAAAAAATACAATTGAGAAGACCACCGTGCTGGTGAAGCCCCACGGACTTCAGAGTTAATGAATCTGTCCCTCTCATACTTTCAAATAAAAATAAGAGGAGGAAAAAAAGGAGGGAGAAGCCTTGTCTTTTAATCATCTTCATGCCTGAGATTAGAAAATTAGCGGTATTTACAACTGAGTGATGACAGGAGCACTCAAAGACTGCACCCTGCAAACACTTCATTCAGGGAATCAATTACTACTCAGACAGGCAACTGGCAGAAACAGAGGAGAGACTGCAGGCCGATCTGAACTGGATCTGGAAATCTGAAAATCAGTATTGCGCTATGCCCCAGTCAGATTTAGGGCACAATGAAACTCAAAACAGCTGTACCTCCATTTCTTCACAGTGAAAAGCAGGAGGGGTGCTAAGCAGCATTTTTAAACACTTAATAGAATTACACTTTTTAAAAGGGAAAGGGAAAATGGACATCCTTTTGCATTATACACATCTGATAGCCTCCTTTACCTACCTACCAAAGGCTGCACATCCCAGAGCAAGCTCGCTGAGAAGACAGGGCTGCCCCGCAAACTACTGCTAAACCTACAGAATGTTAGATTTCAGAATCTAGGACTTGATGGACTTTTTTCTTCTCTTTTTAATTGCAAAGCAGGTATCTTAAGAATAAGTTATTATTAGTAGTAATTGCTGAGGTACTTGTTTAAGATATATTCAAATGAAGCAATAAGTAGTATTTTCAACCTTGTAATCTGGTGGAAACAACATCGAGAAATGCTAGGTGCTGCCATCTCTTGACTAACCTCATTGGGAAGTGCAGATGCCCAGCCCCAGACAGAAGGCAGCAAGGTATTTAGTCTGCACACGCTTCATGTCCTTGAAAGCAGAGAGGCTGCCTCCGCACGGAGCAATCCTGTTGTCACTGCGTTACACCTTATGTTGAACAAAACCACTCTAAACCTTTCTGGGAAGGGACTGGGTTTGTTCTATGTGTATGCCATCCAGCTAAGGGGGTCCCTCCTCTGTGGCTGAAGCTCCTACCACAAACAGGACACAGTTAATGGGTGCAGCTCAGCGGACGAAGCCTGCTGCTCTCATTCAAAGGCTACGTTTCATCAGCTGCCCCAGACAAAGAACACGGTCTTACCTTGCTCTCCTACAAGCACTCACCTCCTTCCACTAAGCCAAATGACAGCCCATTCTTGTTGTCTGAGGTCATTAATAGTTCCACAATCCCTCTGTTTAACAGGGCCTAAATTAAAAAGAGGAAAAGCCGTTGTGTTAACAGCCTGAGTTTAGTATTTGTCAGGATATTACAGCATTAAAGTACATTATCACTTTCTCTAGGGATAGCTTGAAACTGGTAGTGGCTTGGTAAGAAATATGATTCCTGTGACATCTCCCATTCCTCCTGAAGCTTCCCTGCCTACTTTTTCCAGCTTAAAGACAACTGAAAAAATCTTATTTTGTTTTAGAAAGCTGGATCGGTTTCTCACTGATGCATCAAACTTCAGGATTTTATCTTCTGAGATCAGTTTAATAAAAAGCTTCACTGCTTTCCATCAAAAGAGGGCTTCAGGTGGAAGAAGAAAAAGAAAAGCAGCTCACCCTTTCTGACTAAGAATGGAAGCTGGAAGGACAAAACAGCTGGTTTGCCAGTGAACGCCATCACAGGACAGCTCAGGTACCTATGTTCTTGAATAGTCAAGTCTGGATGAATTTACTGGTTCTTAAATATCCCAGCACCGTATGAAATAGCACTCTAAGGTTTTTGAAATGCATATGCACACACAAGGTTGTTCCCATTAGGATTTTTCTCTTACAGATGTTTTTTTACAGAACAGTGGCTGATGTTTGAAGGAGAGGTTCCTAGTTGCAAATTAACCCCTCTTTTCACTGTACTGGCATTGGAAGTCACTCCTTCAGCTTCAAGGAGGTTTGAAAACAAGCCTTCAGTCTCCTAATTCTAAATTACTAATTGTAAAATGGTGATAAAGACACATTGGCTCACACAGGAGTTACCCATGTCATGTGCACCGACGAGTTAATGTCTGCTGCGTGTTTAAAGAAACCTTTGCCTATTGCACATGGCTACATACCCTGTGCACCCAGGGCAGACTTGAGCATCACACACAGTCTACATTAGAGAAGCATTACAACACAGAGTTTAAAGACAAACCTAGTTCAGAGTTAAGGCAACCTGGTTGGTTTATCAACCTGTCATCACTAAATTGATACCTGAATAGATGCTGGTATCTGACAAAATTCAGCTACTCAGGGAACTGGAATTTATAACAAATTTTATTAAGATAATTCTTTGAGCACTGCACTAAGACTACGTTTCTTCCCCTCCTTTTGAATATAAGCACAAAATGGAGAAACGGCAGAGAGCTGCCACACATTGAAATGCACTACAGGATTTCAGGGTGCAGCAGAGAAACCAGGAATAGAAACAGTGTCTGAGGCAGACACAGGTGTGTGCTCAGCTAATCCCAGCTCACGGACTGTCTGGGGAGGGAGGTGTCAACACACCCTTTCATGGCCTAGATGTTTTGGAGGGCAAAGGCACTGCACCCAAAAGAGTGAGATAAGGACAGGGACTTCAGGTTTTGTGTGAGTTGTGAGGATTTTTTAATGGGTATATTAATTCCAGGAAGATCGCAATATTGTCATATATGCTAGATGCAGATGTGAATTAATCGACTTGCCACATTCAAAGCTCGAGGCCCAACCAGAACGAAGACCAGGAGCTCAACCTCATGTTAGCTCCCACTCCAAAAAGGAAGCCCTGCAAATCCTGATTTCCCACATTTTTGTCTTTAACCACTATAATATACTTCCTCAGATGTAAGTTGCACACAATACCAGAATATGATGAAACAGCACTGCAAAAATACACCCACAGGCCTGGCAAGGAGACATTATCTGTTCTGACAAGTCTGTGAAACATCACGAGCTCTTTCATCACTGCGATACGGAAAAGCAAGCAGCGAGTCTACATGCTGTTCAGACACAACAGACTCTATGCCCCATTCGCTTAGGGCTCTGAAAGCCATTTGTTTATATGCTTTCCATTGGTGGGACATAGGGAGGGAAACTGCATAGATATAACAGACAATTTTGACATTATCAGTTCAGACTGTCGATTAACTCTTTAACTTGTTCGTATGTACACTTCATATTTAACCTTCTAAGCAATGTTCAGTCGTGCCACGAGATGGAGTTAGTGCAGGAGCAGGCACCACTCTAAGCAGATTAGGACTCCTGCCACGCAATTTATTTGGTTGAAGAGCCTCCGTATACCTTGAGCAATAGGACAACCTGAGCCAGAGCTAACCTCAGGGTGCTCAGGGTGAAACTGGGGTACCCAAAGGGTTCCAGAAGGATCTGATAATGCTGTAGCCAAAGAGCAGGGAACATACAATTTATAGCATGTACACACCACAGGATGGGTAACCTCTCTCATGTGCAGCAACACTTTTAAGCATTCAGTGAGCAGAAATTAAACAACAAACCTTGTAAGACATACTGCAGATCTTGTTAACTGTCTGCCTTGCAGTTGTACTGGGGGCAAACGAATGGGTCAGACTCATGTTAGATCCACCAGGATAACCTGGCCTTCTTGTGCACCGGCCAACTCTTTATCGTTCAGTTCAGAGGCCAGGGCACAGCCTAGTCTCTGTTTGACAAGGGTAAGGAAGGCATTAGGCAAATTAACCTGCCTGATGCTGAGCTCCGGATTACGCAAGTTTAGCAGTGTGCTGGTGGCTTGTTCACATAAACCTGCCTCCCAAGAAAGTCAACAAAGAGAAACCTTTCTTAATGTCGTCTAAGAAAAGCAAAACAGGACGAGCAAGAAACAGCTTCTTCAAGGCCAGCGATGTATTACAGATCCTCCCCCATCTCCCTATCACCCTCTTCTCTGGAAGACACAAGAACACAGGCTTATCACTATTGAGAGGGTCATATGCCATCTCTTCTACTCCAGGAAGAAACATCACGGGAAATACAGCTGGACTATGCACTGATGCTTTCAAGGGTTTCTGAAGCCATGCTCAAAAGTTATTCAGAAGAAAGAGAATACTCTAAGGAAGGTGGCTTAGGAGAGATACTCAGCACAGAAACAAGCAAATGTGTCAACATTACCTTTTTAACATAGATCATGTAGTTTGGGTCTTTGGCATAGGAACCATATTCATTCTCCACTTGCACTGCAATGATGGGGCCTCCTTTCTTGTACTGTGGGGAACAAAAGAGAGAAGTTGTTCACCATGCTTTCTAATCAGAGGGACCGAAATCACAGTGGCACCAGCTTGCAGAAAAGACGCATGAGTCTCAGGCAGACTCAGCTCCACCCTCTCATCCTCCCAAAGTCTATGCATAACCGAACGGCTAGATCTGGAGAGCGGACACAGACAACTACAGTCCAGGTTCCGAAAGCGGAGCTGGTAGATTTGTTATTGCTTCAGCCTGCTGCCATCACACACAGCTCACATTCAGCTGTGCAGACAGTCCCCACTTGTGGACAGAGAGGGTAATGGATTGTACTTGCCTGAAGAGGGACTACAATAGGCATTAGATGATCAAAATAGGCATCCACAGCTTCTGTGAAGCCCTTGTATGTTGTCCTCAGTTGCATCTCTGGGTCTTGCAGCAGCCAACTATGAGAAAAGCAGCAAAGAGAATCTCTTAGAGTCTCCTGTCCAGTCAGGGTTCCAGAGGTAACACCACCCACCGACATAAAGGCACATTTGGGCAGGAATCATTGATCTTTCTGTGTCACTTGGCTAAGCCCACAGTGTAGGTATGGACAACATCGTGAGTCAGTGAATGACACCATGTGAGACTATCTGTCACTCACACTTTTAAATGAATCCAGACCGTAATTGCCAAGCTGTTCCCCTTCTTTTTGTTCTCTCTTTTGGGCCTAAACTCACTTCATTAACTTTCCCAATAAGATTTCAAGGGCTCAACTTACCACTCTAAAGTTACTCTGGAATTCCCTGCATCCCCAAGGGCACTCTACAACCAAGTGCTCCCTCATAAAACCCCAATCATCACTCAAAACAAAACTTCCAGTAATTGTTCTCATGGTTTCTACTGCTGATTTACAAGACTTAGTTTGTTGGTATGGAGTTAACACAGAAAAGGGCAATTTGTTTAAGAGCAGAACAATGCAGTGCTACAACAATTTAAGCAGAGTGAGCTTGTACCTTCCTTGTCTCTGCAAAAGGAGGCATTAACTAATAGTGCTTCCAGAGGTCTGAAAGACTCAACTCCTGTATGCTATATGCAGCTCGGTGGGCTTACAAAATCATCGCCTCTTTATCTGTAAAATGAGAATAGTACTGTTGCTCTTTATCTCTCTGATAAAATCTTTTATCTGTCTGATAAAAAAATACACAGGTCATGTGGCAACAACTTGACAATATATGCACTTCTCATAACCTAATGTAGAGCTAGCTACTGCCTCTGCTCACTGACACAGTCCCTGACGCACCTTCGCGGTTCTGCACCTGAACTCTCCGATGCCAAAGGCAGGGCATTCTGAAAAATTAAAATATTAAAAGCAATAGTCCCCGAATTTTGTCAAGTGTCTCCACTGACATTTACGCTCCGTGAAGGTAAGAAAAACAAGTGGTATGTAACCTGGCACTGGTTCCACTGGGATCTAGTAACCAGGCAAGTCTCAATACTGACGTATTCAACTTGCCTCTCAAACCCTCTTACCAACAAGCTGTGTGCTTTAGGAGAAAATGCAGTAGGAGGTTGGAAAAGCTATGGGTCTTTATTACTGCCAGCCATATAGTACGTATGTTCCAGTGGGACTTTTAAAATGGACCCGAGATGAAGCAAATCCTTACATCAAGCTGCAAAGACTACTATTCATATTATACAGACAGCCAAGTTGCAACAGCAATAGAAGATGTGTTTCCCCAATTGTTTTCTTGCTGTAACCATTATGCCATAACACATTATTATTTTAAAGAATAACTGCTCAAAAAAGATTCTGGTTCCAGGCTTACTATCTGTACTGCTTAGGAGAGCTCAATAACATAATGAGTCTTCACCTGCTTTGGGGACACAGGAAATAAATACTCCCATCTAACAGCCAGCCATTCTAAATCTTTGAAAGAGGCTCAACTGTATGACCAGGGGTTTTGTTTGGGTTTTTTTTTTTTTCCACAGTCCCAAACACTTGCTTCAACTGAACTATTTACACACTTACCTGGGCAGACCACCAAGGTCCCATTCAGAGCAGATGTAAGGTCCAGGACGCAGAATCACCCACAGTCCATTTTTAGCTGCCAGTGCAATGAAGGCCCTAGAGATCCAGACAGCATAATTATCGTCTGACTGCAGAATCCCTACTCCATGCACTCCTAATACACCAATCACCATGAAATTTAGGTACCAGAACCAGAAGAGAATCACTTGATGAAGCAACTATACTGGACTGGTACTAAACCTGTAAGTTCCCAGGACTCCAGAAAGCAGGGGAAGGAATGAGTCTCCGTTGCCTGATCAAAGTATGGGCCTTGCTTCAGAAGTTGGAAATGACATCTTCATCCAGAACCGACACGCACACCCTCCCCTCAAACCAGGAGTATTTAACAGTAGAGTTGTCTGTACCACATACTCTAGATCCAGATTTCGACTGAAGTCAAACTTCCCTCTTTCTTGTTCGTGAAGGTTCCACGGCACGTACCTGAAATGCAGTTAGGGCAGTGGAGGTGAAGGGCTGAAAACTGCATTTGTGAAGCACAGAAAAAACCCCTATGCACTCCCTTTGTTAGTCAGTAACAGATCCAGAGATTACTGCATGTACACATTGCAAGTGTCTATTTACACATTATTTTTGTGCCTTTCTTTCATTTGTCTGACAAGTCCTTACTTTGTTGCGCTCTTTTCCTGTACTCTGCAATATCTGAGTTTCTCAAGACCATCACATGAGGTCTCTCTCTAGATACATCTTTCATTCTCCGAACCAGAGCAACTTCTAAATCACAGCCGTGCTGAATGGCCATTTCAGGGCCTGACCCTTCCTCATCGGGTCAGCGTTAAGAAGGCACTTTCCCAGTACGTCTGATAGACATCGGTGCCAGTCGGCAGCTGAGGATACTGAAGTGTGTGATGGCTAAAGGAATCCTGAGTCCTCGCTACTCTTTTCTGTGCCTTTTCTTGTAATAACAAGTACAGAAAGACATTGTTATGGCCCACTGGAATTAATTACAAAGTCCCACCAACTACTGTGGAAGAGGGGAGGGGCTGCAAGGTACACGTGACAGAGCCTAGGGAGCGAGGACACTTACGTCGTGAGGGTGTTTAAGCCGCATGCTTTCATCTTAAGCATGCGGTCTTCCCAGTATTCCCTGGGGACTCGGAAATAGTGCATTGAACCTCCAAATATGCGGAAAGGCATGCCTTCCAGGAGGAACTGTGAGTTTTCTGTCTGCAAGCCTAGGGTCCTCCCCCATAACCGCAGAGGGATCAGCTCGCTCCAGTTAAACCTAGAAGAGAAAGAGAGACATGAGCACCCAGTGTCTAGTAATGAAATCTGGGCTTATTGTAAAGAAATCTGTCCCCCTAAGAGAGGCTGCTCATTGCACCCTACCTGGCAGGATCGGTTCTGACCTTCCTCCTTCTTAAATAAACCATGCCCTTTGTCTTACAGAGCACATAGATTTTTCAGAAGTCTATAAAACAGATGGAAGATCTGCCCAAGAGGTGTATTTAATATTCATTTCACTAGCAGCTTCCATCCTGAATGCCCCAAGCCATTCTGGCATACAGCTCTACAACTGAAATGTAGCACTGCTCAGGCAGAGATCATGAAACTCACTTGCTGAAAATAGAAGATGGGCAAGTTTTCACTCAATACTAGCAAGTGCTTTCATAACTTATGAAATGTAAGGTCTCCCTGTTTTGCAGTAGGATGACATACGCTGGCTGATTTCCAGATCCTCACTCCAGAAGCTGCTGCATTTCAGTACAGCTACCCTGAATGTCTTGTGGTCTCTGATACCTTCCAACTCAACGCACGGAAAAAATAAAGAACCCTCACCTGTTCACTGTGAACAGAGAACCTTTTCCTTAATTTAAAGAAAACTCCTGGACTACATTCATCACTCAGGAAAGATGAGGTCTGCTGCCTCTGCCTGCGTTACTGCTTAGATTAATTCCTTCATATGTTATTTGTCAAAAGAACTGGAGCAAAGGAGATACCAGGTTCCAAAGCACTTAAAAGTTCCAATACTCATGCCATCACAGCTCCATTCAGGTCAGTTCCTGCCCACAAGAAACTACTTCCTATTGCCTTGCATGGCTCCCCAGATCATTTTGGCTGAACCAAGAAAACATTTTAAATATCAACTAGTCCAGATCCAAAGCAGTTACACTGCCTCCATCAGACCATCCCAGCTCCACAACTCTGAATACACAAAAGAGTTAGACAACAGCAGCTTGTCCCTCTGAGACGTTATCACAGCCAGATGCGAGGGATGAATTCCCGTCTCAAGAAAGCAAGAGTGACCCACACATTTGAGAGAAATGTCACATTCGGAGAAGAGGGAAATAGCTAAGCCTCTGGGTGTTCTCTAGACTATGTGTAGAGCGGGTATTAGCAGAAGGTGAAGACTTCTCAGAACTTGCGGCTTACAGGGATTGCTAACCAGGAGCCTGCAGCGATTACCTGTCCTCTGACACAAGGCAAGGACACTACAAGGGAACTAAATCTAAGACTTCCAGGATACTGCAGGGGCTGGCTGACAAGCGCAGAGGGTACCTGTGTAGCACAGCATTCTCACAGGGCTCTGAAACAACCGGCAGCAGGCATGGGTAATACCTGGAAAAGGAAGTCTAGATTAGATACTCGCTGCCTTCACTCAATGAGCGCTCGCATGCATTTACTGTCAAACCATTTACAAAAAGTAGTGCTGAGCAAGGAGATCGTAACGTACATCCCATTCAGAAGGTGGTGCAGTAATAACAGAGCTTTTAAGAACATAGCGCAGCTCAAAGTAGGAGAAATAAGCACAAAATACCTAACTGCCATATTTAATGGGTGACTGCCTGAATAGGACCAGGATCAAAAATGCTTATCTACACGAGAAACTAGGTACAGCCAGAGAATGATGACGTGAGGCTAGGAAACGGTGGCATTGCTCCCAAGGAATTACTATGAATTTTATCAGCAGGGGAGGTGGTTCTCAATCCACACACAGGATATCTATAGCTACCTGCCCCTCTATTCTGCTAGAACTACATCTCACACAGATTGCAACTTTTGCAAATCGGGTCCTGACACTGCAGCTATATCTCCTTCTGTTGCTTGGTGGTGGCAAGCCTGAGGTGGAAAGCTCAAAGGGGTCTGGAGATGCCAAACTCCAATTTTTAAAGATTAGGTCAGAAAAATCCCTAAGTTCCCAGTTTGTTCCTGAGCTAGGTAAAGCCCTAAATTACCCCTGCACACAACAGTACTGCTAACTGCCACTGGTGCCAGAATGAAGGCTGCACTCAGGAAGCACACATAGCCAGATAAAAACAAGCAAATCACTTAAGCTCATCTTCTTAATCCTGGGCATAACTTAGTTGGCAAGTTTCCATCAAGTGTCCTACCTTAAAACTCCCCAGCTCCAGTGTTTTTTCTCACCAAGAAGGACTGGTAGAAAGCTCCCAGGCTCCCAATGTTTTCAACATATTATCCTGGATATCCTGAAGCCCACATCTCTCACTAGGATCTGTCTGAGTGACTTCTGAAAAACACTTCTGTGACTCAGCAGAGCTTCATCCTGTTACCCTGAGCTGGATTTCCACAGCTCAAAGCCCACCTGGGCTCTGTGCTTCCTCTTGAGAGCAATGTGTAGCTCCCAGTAGATTTTTTCTCCTCACTTCTGTAATGACAGCACAGGTTCCAAAGAATCTTTTTTTGTCTTTGCTAAAGGCTTCTGACCTTTGTCCCTCAGTAGCCATTTCCTCCCTGCTTCAGGAGAAGTCTCTTTTTTTGCAAAGAAATAGCATTGGATTACCAAGTTCCCCCAGAACAGAAGCTTCAAAATTAGGTTGGACAAGTTAGTCCTTAATGAAACGATCCGTCTTTATAGGACGTAAGTTGAAGTGCAGAACGCTCCAAGCAGAACAGGGAAGTTGCAGTTAACTGCTAAACCAGACTGCTATGCTAAGGCATTCATGCCAGTAAAACAAAAACCCAGCTGAAGTCCTCTATGCATGAGATACGAGATTTAGCTTTGGTATTGGTCTACCCCATACCCAGAACAGTTGGGAGAAAAAGTTGTCAGAAAAGAAAAAGAAAGTCAAAACAGGGGAAAAAGCATGGAGACCGTTAGCTTGCCTTGCCAATACTAAAGGACGCGCTTCAGAGGACAAGGGACTTTACAGTTAATCCCCAAGCTCTACTTAGACCTGCCTCCGAGGGCTTTGCTGTTTATTCCGGGCTTCCTCTGGCCGGAGAAAAGTGAAAGCTTTGAGCTGCCTTCACTCACGACTCGCTGTCTTGCAGCAACCGAGGTCCTGTGCTGGTCAGACAAGCCCCCAGCGCACGTCCAGCGTGGCTGGGATAACGATCGCTGCATTTTGTAGCAGAGTTTATTCTCAGGTGGCCTGGGCCACGGAGAAGAACGCCGGCTACCAATGGATACGGTGTTTTACAGATACACTCTTACAGGAGACAGACTTCTGTGCTTTTATCAGGTATCAGTTTGCAATAATCCTCTGCTAAGAACATATGTGGCACAAGCCCAAGACCAGCTAGAAAAGAATTTTGCTTCTAATTAAGCAAAGCTCTACTGAGGCTCTTCTATAGCATTGAGGATCAAGTAACTTCCTACTGTGAATTTAAGAAGCCGTTATAAAATATACAAGTTATAAAAAGGATCTGAGTGGTAATAAGTAACTACACCTTCCCTCGCCTGAGTGCTACGTCCAGTTCTTGGCTGTCAGGGACTGACGAGCTTCTGCCGCTTGGCGCGGAGAAGCTCCTGTGCAGACACACACCTCTGGCTATAGCACGGGGCACGCTCGTCCAGGGAGGAGCATCGCCCCCAAAACGCGATCTGAACCACGCGGGATTTAAGCCAGAACCTTGAGTAAGTTCTTGTTACTACAGGTGGGCTGTAGAGGAACGGATATTGGCCTGGGGCATGCAAACGGGACCCCGACAGCGCAGGGACGCAGAGCAGAACCAGACACAGAACAGGCTGCAGCGAGAGAGGGAAACAGATCTGGTGCGAGCGCATCGGAGGCTTCAGAGACGGGCTGGATCCGACAGAGCGATTGATTTGCAAACGTGCGTCGTCCATCAGCCGCGATGATGTAAAGCCTTACGAGAGCCAAGGCCGGCTGCGACAGCGTTAGCCTAACGTAGAATCTGATTTACAGCGCTGGCAATTGGTCTTCCCTTGTCCATTACTTTTTATGATAGACAAGAAGTTGCGTCTATTACGGGTGACATTTATTTAAAGCTTTTAAATCATTTCTGCATGGAGGTAGCGTTACTCTCCCCAGTGCTTCCCACGCTCCGGTCCTGGAGGAACGCTCTCCGTGACTGGTGGGGAGCGGCGCGCTCGCCTTCCGTACGCGTCCTGAGAGGGGAGGATGTCTGGATGAGAGGGGAGGATGTCTGGATGAGAGGGGAGGATGTCTGGATGAGAGGGGAGGATGTCTGGATTGTACCGGGCCGGGGACGCCACGCGTTCACGTGCCAGGCAGCGGGAAGGAAGTGCGAAGTTAATTACGGGGGTCCCCGCCGGAGGAGCCCCTGCCTTCCATTCCAGCGCGGTCGCCCTCGCAGCAAACACGAGTCGCGGCGGCAGGCCTGCGCTCAGGAGCGCGGCGGGCGCGGAAGCCCACCGACCGCCCTGCCCCCGCCCCCGCCCCGCCGCCCCCCCCGCCAGCGGGCCGCGACCCCCGCCACCCCCGCGGCGCGGCGGGGGCGTGCCGGCTCTCACCTGCGCAGCAGCAGCCACAGCACGACGACGAGGAGCGCGGCGCCCCCGAGCCGGCGCTGCCGCCGCCCGCCGCACGGCCACATGGCGCCCGCCGCCGCCCCTGCCCCGGCCCCGGCCCCGGCCCGCCGGCACCGCCGCGCCCCCCCCCCCCCCCCCCCGCCCCGGCCGCCGCCTTGGGCCGCTCCGCCCGCCGCTCGCCCGCCATTGGCCGCCCGCCGCCGCTGCTCCGCCCTCTCCCCCCCGCCGGCGCCTCCCATTGGCCGCCGCCCGCCCGCCCGCAGGGTGGGGCGAGGGCGGGCGGCGCTGCGACTGGCGGCGCGCCTGCCAGTCACCGGGCGGCGGGGCGGGGCCGGCCCGCCCGCCAGCAGGTGCGGGGCGCTGCGGGCGTCGCGGCGCTGAGGGGACGGCCCGGCCCCGCAGGCCGCACCCCGGCCGCACGCCGCGGCGGCGGCAGGCAGCTCCGGGCCCGCCAGCGGGGCGCCTCCCCTGCTCGGGGACAGCGTCTGGCCGGCCCCGCCGCCGAGCGGCGGCTGTTTCTGCCCGAGGCGTGAGCGCTCGGGCCTTACCGTGCCCCCGCCGCCCTGAGAGAGACGTGCCCTTTGCAGAGCGCGCGGGAAACCGCGGGAGGAGGCCTAAGGAGGAGCCTCCCGCCGCGGAGCAAAGTCCGAGGTGGAAAACCAGCCGTGCCCGCCGCCAGTGCGCTCCCGTCTCCCTTCCCTGGCACGCACTCGCCTGTGCGGAGAGAGGAGCCGGCTCGTCTGAAGAGGTTAACGCACGCTAACTGAAAAAACCCTCAGAAACTGAACATTTTGTGACCCCCTCCTTCAAAAAGTTCCTGCTACCTCTGGTTAAATATGGAGAAATACCACAGAAGAAAATTACCACAACCTCTGACTCTCTCAGTAAAGTTAACATCATTGCTTTATTGATTCCAAATCTAAGAGGAAAAAATAATTTACCAATGTTTTCACTCCCCCTACTTTGTATGCAGCAGGGAGTACTGATTTGAGGCAACAGAGTTCTGTGCAGGACCTTAGATCTTGATTTGTGCCTCTACTGCAAAGGCTTCTTTGAGATTAAGCACCAGTACGTGGTGGGAACAGGGAGAACAAGCACTTAGTACCTCAGAAAAGGGGTGCTGGGAAAAGGCGGGAGCGCTTCTAGAGAAAGCAGAGGCATCCTGCTCCTCAGTTAAAAAGCCATTGCATTCTGCAAGTGGTTAGAGCTGCAGTACTTGAGGCTAACTTGTTCCCAGTGGTGCAGTCGGCACCCAGGACAGGCTTTTGAGCAGAGCAACAAGTTTCCTCAAACCAAAGATTTCACTGATGGAGGAGGAGTCCCATGGGAACAGGCTGCACCTCTGCCTGAAGTTCGCCTTTCAGTCGTGAGTCAGCAGAGATGACCAACAGGTTTAGTGTTTCTCTTTCCGAGAAGGATGGGTGCCAAGCAGCCCGCGAGCAAGATTTGGAGACAGAGGCTCGTATTCACAACCGTGATTTCTATCTTCAGGCTGCACAATACTAGCCTAGTAACAGCAGCTCTACCAGGCACAGAGCGCAGCTGTGGCAGCATGGGGGTGCCATCCAGCTGTGCTCCCAGTCAATATAAGGCAGAAAGGCTGTTTCCACTGGGGTATTTCCCCCTCCACTGCTGGGGAGAGAGTTGATCAACAGGAGAAGGGAACAGACCAAGTTGTAACAGATTAAGTAATTTAAGGCTGAAGCTTAGCTCCTGTTTTCAGCCCTGTAGCAGATTCCTGGCCACAATCATCCGCATCACTTCATTGGTACCTGCAGCAGGATGAGGGTGCAAAAGAAAGAGAGCTAGGAGATGGTCCAATTCTGCCCCCAGTGAAGAGAATTCCTCCCCAAGCTGCATCTTAAAGCACAGAAAAGCTCCTCCCCCCAAATGAGGAGGCACTTAGGAGGTGCTGGGCCAAAGTACAACTGCCAGGTGCCAGCATGTTGCTCGGGAAAGGTATCAGAATGGTAGATGCTGGTGCTTCTTTTTATTTGGGCATTGAGAGGATGCAGGCATCAAGCAGAACTGGATATATATCAACACCCGACTTCTCCGCTTTGCTATTTAACACATATACAGCACACAGAAAGAAAGACTGGAGACCCACTTGGTATCGGAAAGAGTACGTCCCTTACCAGGTACCCTGGTTGTAGGTGAAGGGATTTCAAAGGAGGGAAAACAAGATGGTTAGGAGGCTGAACTGAGATTAGAAAAGACCAGACACTGTTAGAGACACAGTGTCAAAGAGTGAAGATAGACTGGAATAACAGGGAAGGAATTGGAGAGCATCAGCACGTGTCTGTAGGAGTAATGGGATGAAACTGGACAAAGGCACCGCTAACATGACAACTAGATATCCCCCCCCTGCTGTAAGACTCTTAAAATACACAGTAACTGCTCCAGTACACCAAGAGCTCTTGGCCAGGGGATTCATACACATGACGGCCAGGGACACCTCATGCTCAGCGCAAAATGGGATCCTGAAACCCAAGAGTCAGGGAGTCATGTGGGAAGGCAGAGGCCTCCCGAGGGTCTGTTCTCTCCTGGCTTCCCTGCCCAGTCACTGGTACTAAGAGTGTCTTTTACCTTCCAGGATCTGGTGGACTCTGATGTCTCGCACAAACTGCTGCACAGCATAATCCTTCAGGTAGCCGTAGCCCCCGTGCATCTGTAGAGCCTGGTTACAGATCTAAGAAGATAACATCGCTGGTGAAGTGACTTGCGTGGTGTCGAGGACAAGCGACAGAAACTCGGTAAGAACCCAGGAACCTGGGCTCTTTTTTTTTTTTTTTTTCTCTGGTCACCTAATCTCATCTCTTAACAAAGTGTGGTGTGACGGCAAGGCACTCCCAGTCCCCATCAGTGCTGCTCTCGGTGCTATCATGTTACCTAAGTGCTGTTTCACCTTAATGGTGCATTTATGTGAACATGATAGCATAGAAATACCCGGGAAACACTTTACTTAACTAAGGCAATTTTTGCTGCATTTCTACGGTGCTACTGTTGCAAAAAGCAAAACGCCAGATCACCATCTAGCGGTCAGTCAGGCGAGGAATCTGCTCAGGGCTCTGGTTTCTACTGAAACGTGACTCCATGCGTCATTACCTGTCAACCTGGGGCATAAAACATAATAAATAGCGAAAATGCAGAGCGCTGAGAAAATACAGTAGCTTCTAAATGCCACTGATCTGGCAACTGTCAAGGTGCAGATTTCCTTTTCCTTTCTTTTTCTCCCTTCTTGCTTTCTCTTTTCAGAGACATTTTGTGATAACGTATTTTTCAGTGGTCTAGGAAAGACCACTTGCTACCTAGGAATGATCAGCCCGCAAAGTGCATATTATCCTTTGAAAATAAAGACGCTCTACTCCCTGTCCTGTCTCCCTGCTTGGTCCCCTAGAAAGTAGCGTAGAAAGCACTAGAGGCCAGGAGGGCTGAACTGTGGAGAGGCTAATACTCCTAATGCAGCCTCCACAGGGTGCAGAATTCTGTCTCGTAAAACATCCTGGTCCTGAAATGAGGCTTCTGTCTCAATGAACACGCTTGGGTCTGGGTCCCTACAGTGTGAAACTTCTTTCTCACATCCTGGGCACCAAGAGGGGTCTCCAGGCTTGCAGTTACGACACCAACTGAGCTTTGAGCGACCTACCGCAAAGCATTCATCAGTAGCGAAGAGCTTGGCCATGGAGCACAGCACAGCCGCGTCCTCCCGTCCCTCCTGCAGTGCCCGCGCTGCATTGCGAACCATGAGCCGTGCTGCCACCAGCCGCGTCGCCATCTCCGCCAGCCTGAACTGCAGGTACTGCCAGCAGGCAGCACAAGAGGAAAAATTAGGCCAGCATCTTTGGAGGGGCCTGGGTCCTGCACCACATCCCACTACCTTCAGGCAGGTCTCAGGCCTGACAGGCTTTCTTACTCAGGAAAAGCACGTTCCTGACTTCTCCAGGGAAAACCCTGTGAAGCGAGTGATGTGACTTCTGGCTGCTTGTTCAGCCAAGATCAGAAAGAGCACAGCTCTGGGAGTGCAGGTCTGGTGGAGAGGTTACCTGATTGTTTGCTAGGGGTTCTCCAAACTGTTTGCGGACAGTGAGATGTTCCTGAGCCAGAAGAACAGAGGCATGAGCAGCTCCTAACGAACAAGAAGCTGGTGGGAGAAGCCAAGGAGACAGCATGAATATGAAGCTAACGCAGACAGGCAACAAGATGGTCCTGCCCTGCTCCCTCAGCTCTCAGCTGTCTGTCTTACCAATATTTATCCTGCCTCCATTCAGTCCCTTCATGGCAATGCTGAAGCCCTGCCCTTCAGCTCCCAGCCGGCTGCCAACAGGAACAACGCAGTCCTCGAAGATCACAGCCCGAGTTGGCTGGGAGTTCCAGCCCACCTGGGAAAAACCAGAGCACCTTCCAGACTGCCTGAGGAGCAGCACGCCTCCAGCTCCCAGCAGAGAACTGCCCAGCCTGCTCTCAACCCCTCGGTCTCCTTGCCAAGCTGCCGCAGAGTGCCTGTGGTCTATGTGGTTTGGCCTCAGTGTGCCAAGTTGGCAACTGGAATGCATGTACTTGAGAAGAGGCACAGGTCCAACAAACCTTGATGTTCCTGAGATATAAATCCTTCTCTTACCAAAGGGACAGGTATTGGGCAAACTTCACCAAAGCTGGACTTGGCTTGGAAAAACCACGCCAGGCTGGGACTCATCTCTGCCCTGTACTTCCCTCAAGCACACAGGAAGGAAAAACCAAGCCTCTTACCTTCTTCTCTTTCTTGCCAAAGCTGAGCCCGGGTGTCCCCTTCTCCAGCACCAGGCAGGAGATGCCCTTGGGGCCCGGGCCTCCTGTGCGACACATGACCACGTACACATCGGTGTCGCCTCCCCCGCTGATGAAGGCCTGCAGAAGGACAAGAAGAAAGGGGTGACTTTCATATGCTAACCCTGAGCCTGCAGCAGCAGCCAGGGTATGAAAATGGACGGGCAAAGACCCCACGGCCAGGAGGTATTTAGGGACCCAACTGCACTAAGCTCTGGTGAATGCTCTGCAGAGCATGTCCTGCCTTGGGAGAATAGAGAGAGATGAGGAGACAGTAGGAAATGGGAAGGATGGTGAGACCCAGGGCCCCTCGTGCATGCAGTGCCATCCAGCAGCTTTAGGAGGAGCAAAGAGGTACCTTGGAGCCATTCAGGACGTAGGTGTCCCCTTTCCGCTGAGCTGAAGTCAGCAGGGAAGCTGCATCACTTCCACTTCCTGTTGGAGAGGTAAGGAAACAGCCAGTGAAGCAGCAGGTCCAGAGCCAGCAAACTCTCCCGGGGACCACACCCAACGACACCTGGGTTTGTACCACGAGCATCTGAGAGATCATCATCTGCCCCTTCCCAACTTCCCGGTGATTGCCCAAATGAACACGAAAAGAAACTTTTCGCCTCCGGCTCCGTGCAACGTTCACATCCAGTTAAACCATGTTAGGAGTGAGGGAAGGGAGAAGATTTCTTGGTTGAGGATGCTCACCTGGCTCAGTCAGGCAGTAAGAAGCAAATTTTTCCATGCTACAGAGCGATGGGCAGAACCTGTGCCTCTGTTCCTCATTGCCAAAGGTGTCGATCATCCAAACACACATGCTGGAGCAGGAGAGAAGGAGCAGCATTACAGTACGTGAACACAGACCTGGGAGGAAGGTGGGTCATATAAGAACATCCCCGGCTGAACAGAAGAACAAAGCTCCGTGGAGTTCAGTCAAAAGCACCGAGGCTTGAAAGCGTATTGCTCCACCTCTGCTGCAGGTGATCTGCAAAATTACGTGCCACAGAGGTCAGGAGGAAGGAGATCACCTTCCATTCACCACAGACTCGCTGCCTTGTGGAACAGCAGGTTCCTATTTAAATAGCTTCGGCGTTCCCCTCAGCACTAAGCCCTACTGTCTCTGGAAAACTGCACCTGGAAGGAGGAGGCATCATCACTCCATCCTTCCATGCAAAGTGAGCCCGTGACTGAACATGTCTGTACAGGCAGGATAGGGCCCTGGTATCAGCTGGTGCCTCTGGGCTGTGTCACAGTACAACCAAAGCACAAAAGCTTTTTCCAGGCAGGTTACTATCTATAGACGGCTTAAGTGGAAAAGCAGGGAACAAAATCCAGAACTTAATCCTGTCTTGCATGCCACAAAGCTAAAATTACTTCTTGGTGGCATCTCAATTTTTGTAGCCTATTTGTTTACTGCTGTCAAGAGATCCTCACAGGGAGGTGTCTACTTGGGGTCCCGGCTTTAAGTAATGAGCAGCATCAAGAGAGCTGTCTCCAGCTGGACTTAGAGCCCAGAGAAAAAAAATGTGGTTTTCAGTCAGGCTGACACCACCCACCACACCACAGACACACTCACTTGTGGATGCTCATATAAGCAGTGGTGCTGGTACACCCCGTTGATAAAGCTTCAAAGATTATGGAGGTATCAAGTCGCGACAATCCAGAGCCACCGACATCTGGTTTCACGTAGATCCCACCGAATCCTAGCTGGGCTGCCTTCCGCATTGTTTCCACGGGGAATATTTCCTATTGGGAGAGGCAGAGACATCGCAAGTGAATATTCACGATCAATTCAATCTCCATATTGAGTCTCTTCTTTCTGGTACACCTGGGCTACCAAAGTCCAGTCCCAAACTCCTGCAGAGTTTAAGTTAGTTGGGTGGGTTAAAGAAGAGGCAGCTATCTAGACAGATACATACCATCTTCAGGAGTCAATTCAGGTTTTCACACGATTGAATAGCTTGGCTAGGAAAGCTTCAAGGAATTGCTGATGGCTTCCCACCCCAGCTACAGCAGCAGCTTCAAAGAAAATCTCTACAGATGGCATTACAGCTCCGAGGAGCTATTGCAGGAACCCCTCTGATGAGTCCCAAGGATAACAACATCCTAAGGGAGGAAAAAGCAAGCAGCACAAGCCTTCTGAGGCCGTCATACCTTTTCATCCCACTCAGCCATGTGAGGAGCCATCTCCTTGGTAGCAAAATCAAAGGCAACTTTTTGGAATTCCTTCTGCTCCTCAGTCAGGCCGGCGGATGCTAGAAAAGCAGGAAGAGATCAGAGTACGTGTCTGTTGCGGGAAAGCAAGCACCACCACCTCTTCTATACCCCAAACAATTTCAAAGCATCCCTTAACTCACACGAACCGTTCAGGGTCTCTGCTGCAGAGACCATTGCTCTGCTCCTCAGGGCCATCGTGAACTGTGCTGATAGAGGGCAGGGGGCTTTTGGGAGGGGGCTTT